>NC_088330.1:36877500-37502500 GCF_036884655.1 Musa acuminata AAA Group
AACTATTAGTTCAGATGATGTTTGCTGCCTATTTTGTGAAGACAAAGGTCATGAGTAGATTAGCATGAGCTCATGCTAAACCCTGTGGATGTTACAGTACAATTAAAGTTTAAGGAACTTAGGAAGGAATGGCCAAGAAGAATTTGTAAAGGTCGCCATGGATAGTTAGGAGAGAGCTGCTCAGTTTGGTATGGTTCGACTAGTTTCTGTCTGAGTATTCTGCTAAGAGAAGTCTTTAACAACATACTTATGAGGGCAATTGTTTCTTTGCAATTGTCAACTTTGTCCAAATTTATTAAAATTATTTAGGTACTTATGAATTGTCAGTGGTTGTCCAATCATACTTATAAATTCATTTTAAATTGAAACAAAAAGGAATATATTACTTCTAGGTGTCGTAGTACTTGGCCAAATCAGTGTTTATATCCAAATGGGACAGATCCCTATTTGTATTTGTTTACCATTACTAGTTGCCCTCATAAGTATGTAAACTAGTACCTAAATAACTTAACCAACATACTTGTTTCAACTTAACCTTTTCTTTCTTTGCAATTGTCAACTTTGTCCAAACATTACTAATGGTTAGAATTAGCCTAAATGGTTAATTGGGTGATGCTGTTAGGTTGGAAAGAATATGCTATTTTTTATCAAATAGTAAACATGGGAGGAAATTGTTCTCCTGAAGAAAGGGTTAGTCTCCATCGATTTTGGTTATCCTGATGCAAATTTGAGAAAGTAGGCAAAGATTGAGGTTTTGTACTAATAATGCTTGCTCAGTTTTGATGCATTTACATGCATGCACGTCCTTCTGATATTGCCACCTATCCTTGTCAAAGAACCTTCTAATAAGGTAATGTTTACAAATATTCGGTTTTGTGTATATCACATACTAAAATTTTAAGTGAAATTTAGAATTTATAATTGAACTTAGATTTTTACCCAAACCTTATATCAGCTGAGTGGAACACAAGTTGATTTGTTATGCTGGTTAAGATTAAGATTTCCATAGTCTTGGAAAAGGTTAAAACTTTCTACTCCATCATGTTTATAGACTCTATACCACAGCAACAGTAAGGAGTGATCTGGATATTAGTATGTTGTCTCCCTTGCTATTGTGTAAAATTTCATATGGTTCTAAACTTTATTTTTTCTTGTGTCACAGATCAAATCTAGTTCTGTACATGATTTGCAGAGGTGTAAAAGCAATCTTGAATCCTTGTTCTGTTATGACAAGTCCTTTACCGAAGAGGATATTGAGCAGCCTGTTGGTTTGTCTGTGGAGAAAAAGGAAATAGGGAATAACCCACCTTGCACTATATGTGAAGTAAAAGGTGTTGTGCTATGTGCTACATGTGCAGGCTCAGGTTTATATGTTGATTCAATACTGGAGAGCCAAGGCATCATTGTGAAAGTTAAATGCCTAGGTAAAGCTACTCTTTTCACTATTCTCACATTGCTCCTGTCAAGTAAGTTCGATTTGGGTTAGTCATGCAAAACAGTTGAATTAAACTCTCAATTAAGAATTATTGAAAAGTATCATCCAGAAGTGTTATTACACGTGGAATTTGAATATTTAATTTTACCATTTTCACCATGGATGGTTCCTCAATTGATATTTACATAGTTCCTTTCATAATCAGTATGTTTAACAGCTTGCTTTGCAGTAACGGTCTTAGTCATGTGAAACAGTTGAATTAAATTCTCGATTAAGATCTATTGAAAAGTATCATCCAGAAGTGTTATTATATGTGGAATTTGAATAATTAATTTTACCATTTTCACCATGGATGTTTCGTTGGGTGATGTTCATGTAGTTCCTTTTATGTTTCTTATGTTTCAGCTTTGCAATAAAAAGGCTCAATGAGAAAGTGCCTCCAAAATCATTATGATCTTTCAGTAATTAAATCTTCTATTATTTTGTTGTTGGCCTTTGTGGTCTGCCAGTGTATGTCTTCTAGCTTAATAACTAATGCACCATGCTCTGATATTTACGATTTCTTCAAACTGTACCAAATGTGGTTGCTACTTCTAGTATTAATCTTCATTTGTAAGGTATAGCAACATAGAATTAGTTGTTCACTAACAATGCTGCTTTATACTGTAATGTACTGACTGTGCAACTATCGGCCAATGGCATTGCATTAGTTTCTTACCTACTGTTACATTATCTGCCAACTCTTGCTCCAACTATGTCGGTTCATATGCTTTAGTTCAGTTCATTTCTGTGATACACGATCTTTACGTAATGTAGGTTGTGGAGGCACCGGGAACATCATGTGCTCAAAATGTGGAGGGCGTGGTCATGTTGAAATTCACTAGGAATGCAGGTTTCCGTCAACTTTTGGTCCGTGTAAATTGATCCTGAAATACCCTATCTTCGTTTATCAGTTAATAGTAAAGATGTTTAAATGGAAATTTCACATATTGAAAGTATCTAAACTAATCATGCCCCTGTATTTCTTTACCAAGATGGTTCGATCTTCATGACTGAGCCATATAAAGCTACTGTTAAAACTTGTTATTTGTTCACGGTCCAAATTGATGCTGCCTTGTTGAATTTGGCAGAGAGAAACATCTCACTCTCATACCAGTGTTCATCATTGGATCTCTCAAAAGTTTAGGTGGGAGTAAACCTAATGTGCTGAAGTTGCATTATAATCTTCGATGCCCTTTATAAAGTTATTTTGGTAACGTTCTATGTGTAACCTTTTCTTAACTTAAAGTTGTTGACAAGGTTTTGCCATATTCTTGCTGATGTCCATTTTGAGTCATATGCAGACTCACTCGTGTTCACATAGTGCAGTTACCAGCATCTGATTGTGGGTAGTAATGGTGTTTTAGTCAGTATCTCGGCTACATTATGAAGCCATGATCATAGCTCACTTTTTTTCGAAGACAGTTGAATCTCCATTGCATGTACATGTGCATGGATGCCTCATGATACTGCTTCCTGCTACGTGACATCCTTGCACTTTTCTCAGGTACACGAGAAATGGCTTCTCTCTCGACCGTCGGAGAGTAGGACGTGGTACGGATTTACAGGCGCATGAGAATCGTGGAACTAATGATTGTTTTTTTCTTAGAGGTAAATACTGGATCGAAAGTCAGGAAAGGACGAACATTACCACTCGTGTTATTTGATCTTTGGACAATTTGGATCTGCGGAGGTGTCAAACTCGAGATGATTGCAGCTGCCTTAGTCGCTCAGGTATGCAGGAGCCCAACTGCTCGTTCTGCGGGTTCTCGGCGAAGGCCACATGGTAGGCCGCCACGCAGGCCTGCGGCCACGCCATCGCGATCCGCGTCTGCGAAACCATGGCGGTAAGAATCGATGAATTGTAAGAGCTGAACGCCTTTTCTTTAGAGGTTGCAGCCTTACCATGAAATAGCCGATGATGAAGGCATAGACTGTGACATCCGTTACATGGCCTCTGTGCGCCGCCAGTGACCAGGATCCTGCAACCAAGGCCGAGACGCCGCCGCCGGCTACCCCGCAGAGGAAGCAGAAGGGCCCCGTGAGGTCCAGGTCGATCAGCTGCCCCATTCCCTGCTTGATGAACATGTCCCATACCTCCGCCGACGCATTCCCCAGCCACTTGCCGTGTGCCCCGACGTAGACGAACCCCCACCTGTTCCCGCTCGTCACCAGCCGGTCAGCGACGCCCATGAAGCAGCTGGCGCATGAGAACAGGAACTCGTCCGAGTCGCCGACGACCAGGCCCATCGCCTGCGCCATACCCTGGACCGCCACTACGGTCGGGACCACGGCCGAGCCGTAGCACACGTCGCCAAGCACGCGCTTGGCGGTGGCGTCGAAGGACGCCGCCACGGCTGCATCGGTCCCGCTTGCGAACTTCGTGTAGGCTAGTTGAGCCACCGCGACGAGGACCGCGTACCGGATGGCCTGCATCGTCCATGCGAGGCTTAGCAGCAGTAGCAGCACGTACAGTGGAGCGAGCCGCGAGTCGTCGTTGGCTGCAACGCCGCCGGCGCCGAGCGTCCAGAAGGAGAAGTAACCGAAGGCTGTGAGGAGCGCGAGCGCAACGTACTTGGCCAGCATGAGATTGGGTGGGACGGCTGCGACGGAGGCGGAAAGGATATCGTAGGCATGGTGAAGGCGGCGAGTGATCCAACAGCCGTACAGTGACTGCACCAGAGCAATGGCCAGGGCGAGCACCCCGAAGGCCAGGCTGTAACCGCCATCGTCGGTCAGGAGGAGCACGGCGACAGCACAAGCGAGGGACGGGGAGAGCCAGAGGGAGGCCTTGAGGGCTTTGTCTGGGCTATGGAGGACGAAGAGCAACCAGAGAAGGGCGACGAGGGTGGAGGCGGCGGCGGAGGTGAGGAGGGGTGTGAACCAGTGGTCCGCATGGAATGCTGGGTTCCTGGCAAGGAATCCACGAATGCAGAGGATGATGATGAGGATGGCGGCGGCGACGAGGTGCGCAAAGAAGAGGAGCGTAGCGAGCCTGCGGGCGAAGTTGGCGCTGGGCCGTCTGTGGTTTAAATCAACTGCATCAGCCTGAGAACGGGAAAAGACGGGTGTAGTTCAGAAGCAAGAAAACAGTGCTTGCAATATAATTAGTTTCCAAATTGTAAAAATAAGACCATTTCATACTATTTTTCACTTTATCCGACGCACTTGAAAGTTTGAAGTTTAATTTTATAAATCTAATGCTTAGAAGAACTTTAGCTTGATAGTGATGTAACTTAAAATTCATCTTGATTTCAAAATTTCATCTGATATGTTTTAGAAATGTAATGTTACAAGATAATGAAGGCTTAGTGATGCCCTGCCAAACATTGCTGAATAATTTTGAATAAGATGTGACATTGCTTATTTATTGATGGTCGATATCAAGTCACTTCAAGTGGGGCAAAAGAATCTCTTCCAAACTAATCAGAGCAAAAAAGACTAGCAAGACTCGAATTAAAAATGACCTAACAAATCCAGTTCCAAGAAATAACAACAACAGGTCCCAGTTGGAGTAGGTCTCTGCTCTAACTGCTCGACCTAATGATTTATGAGCGGTCAATCTTCGGAACAAGTGGCCTTACTGCTAATTGGATATAGAACAAGGGCATGCCATAAATTGCATTCCAACTTTTGGGAAGGGAGAAGAATTGCTGTAACATTCGGTACGAGAGGCCAAGTTTGCAGCAGAGAAGTACTCGAGGAGAATAAATCCAATCCAATCCAATCCAATCCAACCGAATCGCCAAAAGCATCGTGCAGCTTAATTCAGTTGCATCAACCGAGTAAGAGAATAAAACATTTTGTAGACAGCAAAACTACGAAGCATCATGCTTCATGAGTTCTCTCGGATCAAAACCCACCTCATTAATAACTCGGGAAGACCAGAGTTGACTGGAGGAGTCATGCAATTTGCTAATTGCTACTTGGGATGGTCGATCAATCATGGAACAGAAAGCTAGGCAAAAGAGAAGATTGATCAACCATTCATGAGTGAATGGTTTGACCAAACATGTGGAACAGCTTATTTCCATCCCATCGACGACACAGATGTCCATCCATCCATGGAGATATTTACATAAGCCTAACCATTCGACATCAAGTGTTGGTGCAAGACAATGAAATAGTACTTCGATAGAGAGAAGAAGTTACTTTGAGTTCTGTATAAACGAAACGAAATCAGATCAAGCTACCCGCGGCAATCGATAAAGTTGAAATTTTTTAGCAACAAAAGAAACAGCAAAAAAGAGTAGGTAAGCTGAGATGATGATGAATTAGATGTAACAAATCCAAACTCGACAAAAGAAACAAGGGAAAAAGTTGGAGCAGATCTCGCTACCACCACCGACGATATAACTGCTTAACCCAATCTCATCGCAGTAGATGAATTCCCCTAATACTCAGTCTGAGAGACCAAGTTCGGATCGGAAAATCAAATCACCAAAAGGCGATAAATAAAGCATTAAATCGCCACAAACAGAAACAAAGATCAAAACGAAAATTATCAGTTCCTCACCTGCGTAGGCGCTATCTGATTGATTCGCGTGATGGTATTATTCCTACCATTCTCCCTCGAACCCGCCTCTCGGATCGAAATCTCCACGCTGTTGCTCGCCATTCCCTCGTTCCACTGCTTCTTCTTCTTCTTCGTCTTCCTTCTCTCTTTCTCCTTTTGCTCCTTTGGCCCGCTCTGTCGTCGCTTTTGTCCTCTCGCTCTGCTTTCTCTTTTGCCTCTGTTTCTCGAGAGAGAAAGCCAGACGGTTAGGAAGATAATGTGCGCCCCGAAACTATTTTATATTGGGAACTCATCCCTCCTCCTCTCTCATGAGTGAGGCGCCGGTTGCAACTTCAGGTCAGCTCACCCCCCTGAGAAAGAAGAGATCTGTTTAGCTTTCAAGGGGAATAAATGCGCGTCGGGAAAGGAGGTGACCTTACCTTCAGTTATCGTAACTCGGTATGACGGGGCAATGTGACGTTGCGGATGGCGACAGGTCAGCAGAGAGCGAGGTCGTTGCCGTTCCCAGTTTTTCTTCCTCGGAGTAATAATGTTTCCCACCCTTCACGTACCCTGCTCGCCCACCGGAGGTCCAGTGGGACCCACTAACGAATCGATACTATGACCAGTTACGGGGCAGGTAGTCGGACGGGTTGGAAAGTATTTGCAGTTCAGAATTTCACGAGGTTAGCGGGGGCCACGGCAGCCCCTACCTCCCGTCTCTCGCGCCGACGTTTCCCGTTCACCGTCTGCTCTCAGAGTGTTACGAGCAAGGATGACTACGAACGACGCCGTGCCGTTTTCTTCCAGTCGATTTCTTAGATCTGCTTGGTGATTCGGGGTGGATGAGATGGACGGACGGATGGGCAAACGCAGGGCTCATTCATAGACTGATAAAGATGGCTGATCGCCGCCAATTATTGAGCCGAAACCGCGTAGTTAGGTGTGGCGCAATTGGTTCCTTGGAGTCGCTGTCGCGTTGGATTGGACTGCACGAAGGAACCCAATTATTGCACACACCAACTCAAACCACTTAACATGAGATTGCCAAATTCTTGACGTATTCAAATGTCCATGATAGGCTCAAGTAGGATGTGATGAGGGACTTTTGTGGGCCCTCGAACCTCCCAATGAGAAACCGACACATCGTTATCAAGTTTTAAAAGCGATAGACGATAGCATGTATTGTAGACAAATCATCCTCAATCAAAATAACCATAGAATAATAATAATTGATTTTCAGTTAATTATAATTGTGTTTACTTTACATATCATGTTAACTATCAGAGATTTTTTATAAAAAAATTATATTAGACATGTCATGTCAAAAGAACCATAATTTCCTCACTAGATTGATAAATACAATGTTTTCACTTGGATCTAATGGAGTTTTAGCACCCATAAACACATACTAATTTATTTGAAATTTATCAAATAAATCACAGTGTTAGTCATGCATAATGTGGGATATGAAATACTGATGTTTTCTAACCCTTGATTGAAGTGAGACATTTACTATCCGAGAAAATTTATCTTTATTTTGAGTTTTGAATATTTAATAATACTTTCTTTCTTATCATCGACTGAAGTGAGACACTTGGCATTCGAAAAAATTCCCTTTTTTAATTTTAAATATTCAATGATCTTTTTTTTAGAATGTCATGATAATTAAGAAATAAATTAGCTCACATCAATCTGATGTAATCCAATTGATAATTAAATTTGGCCACATTTAATCATTATATGATTTTTTGAGAAAAAAATCATCTTTCTGCGTTTTGATGGAAAAGTGCTTCTCATTTGTGATAGTTGGTGACACCTCTATCACTCAGTATGTGTAGGAGTTCAAAAATAATTAAAGAGCGAGTATAATTTCTCTGATACTCGAATTATGATTAATTGAAAAAAAAATAAAATCATGGGTAAACAATGATTGAAGTCATTGACTACCATATCATTCGCTCTTCATGTCAAGTTAGATGATTACATAGTGAATCGCAATAGAAGGGTGAGTTTCTCCCTATCAATAGTGTTATAGTATTTTCAATAATATCAAGAAATATTATATTATAATATTTTTATATTATGTTATAGTATTTTCTTAGTAGTGTAGAAAACACTATAATGTAATATAAAAATAGTATAAATGGACCAATTTACCCTATGGATCAATCCATATAGGAAAAAAAAAAAAAAAGATGATTGGGGGGCATTTGGATATTAAAAAAAATTAAAAATTTTGAAAATAAGACTACTTGAGAAAAGTTGAAAGAGAAGCTTTTGTCCAGCATTCACACTTAATCATTTACTTTATAAAAACTTTAAATATAAGATAAAATGTTAAAGGGGTTGAATGTCTCAATCGATAAAATATATTATGATTTTTGTATAATAAAATATACTATAAATTTTCATTAATGAATATTTTATTAATCTCAATTGACTCAGTATGCATATATGTAGTCATGTATCTATTTAATTTTAAATAAAATTTATTAGACAAAGTTTTAACCATGGGATAACATCAGATTCAATTATTAAATTTGAGATCTCCAGTTTAATAGCTTGTTTAGTTTATAATATTTTTTCATTACTAAATCCGTATAAGCAAATCAGCACTTCTATCGTTGTTCTGAAAAATAAATAAATAAATAAATAAATATGCAGCTTAAATCATCTTGATATTGATTTTTTCGTTAAATAAAATATGAATTATACGAAGCTAATTTTAAGATACTTGGAATATTTTACTGTGTAATCCATATGAGCTGGCTCGAGCCTCGTTTGTACATTATGGTGGAGGAAGAAGGCCGCACTCCCGTAAAAGCTTAATGGAGAGTCGGTTTTACCTCACATCGTTGTTAACTGATCATTCGATGTCTCATTTGCTCTCTCCCGGAGCCCTGGAAAGAAGGGGATAAACCCTAATCCTCGGAGCTTCTTGGGATGCGAGAACCCGGCGATTCACTGATCTCTGTCAGAGTGTCACCATGGGGGCGAGTCGGAAGCTGCAGGGCGAGATCGATCGGGTGTTGAAGAAGGTGCAGGAAGGCGTCGATGTCTTCGATAGCATCTGGAACAAGGTGTGTTGAATTATCGTCCGTTTCCTTCTTTTCTTTTATTGTTTTTGTGTATTTGATGGTCTCGGGGACGTTTTGGTAGGTTCACGACACCGAGAATGCGAACCAGAAGGAGAAATTCGAGGCGGACTTGAAGAAGGAGATCAAGAAGTTGCAGCGATACCGCGATCAGATCAAGACATGGCTCCAGTCGAACGAGATAAAAGACAAGAAGGTTAGGGTTTCATCCTCCGGGTGGATTTCATTATTGTTGGAAGATCTTTGATCACGCGCACACATTGCGACCTATTTGTTATGTCATCTTTCCGGATATCGGTTCCTTTGTTCTCGCCCTTCCGGTCCTAGGGATTGTGATGCTGTTGAAAGAATGCATCTTGATTCAGCGATTATTATCGAAATGATTCTACTTCGAAAGAAAAAAAGTTCTTGGAATGAAGGAGATCGCCTTGTTGCATAATTTGGGATATAAATTTGAATGTTCTGTGACAGTTGAATATTACCTTGGTTCGCATCTATTCAGTGTCAAAATAGATGTACCTTCTTATCCCCATTGGACTTTGCAAGTCAGCTTCATAAATTCAAATGGGAACAACTTTAAAATTTAAACAAAATATGCATTGCGTTACTTTGACACTTATGCTTGTTGTGCCTCCTTTTTCACTTGGTAGTGCTAGATCTTTCAGGAAGTTTTTATCATAATGCTTAACATTGATTAGCTTACTAGATGAGCGGTTTGATAACCCCGCTTTTAAATTTCTTGATGGTTAAGGTGATAATATGGTGAATTACACTTTTGATTTAATCACTCATTTTCTTAACAACTATTTGACTCTCTAGAGAATCTCAATGCTGGTTCTTCTCAGTGTTCGAACATGGTTTTCAATTTTTTTCTGAGCTGGGGTGTCAATGGCCAGTTTTTCCTATGGCCTTTTGAACACTCTGATGCATTTGGGTTTCCATGGTACTGTTCTTTCATTACCTTTCTGTTGCTTGCTTGATCTGGTAATACACAATAAAGTTAGTAATTCAAAAGCTTCTTATTAATATCTTTTATTGAGGCTGGTAGCATCTTTTATACATGCTACAGTGGCATCTATTTATGTCATTATTCTTTGATATACTAATCAGAAATTATATCCTCTATAGTATTTTCATGGTAAAAAACTAGAGAAAGGTCAATTAGAGATGATTTTATTTATAAAGTAAGACATGATAAAAATGAAGAGAAGCTTTTGGCACACTGTGTGATTACGTATCTTTTAGACTGAATAATTTTACGACATGACTGTAAGACAAGCCACGCCATGGGGATCAATAAGTTGGGCAATCAGGAACAACATATTTAATTGCATTCAAACCGGAGGTGACAATGTTGAGTTACATGACAGTTAGCCCATGAAAATGGTGCTTTAGTATTCAGCTACTTCCAAATTATTGACTAAAAGTTATATTAAGTTATTGATTGGATGTGTCATTCAAAGCTTTATTTTTAGACGCTATTAGTTGATAGTCGTTGACAAATTTTATTGTCACATGTTTTGATATTATATGTTTTTTGTACTTGTCATTACACTTCATCCTTGCACGGAATTTTCTACTTTTCCATTCACTTTTCAAGGTTTATTCAACCAGTTTGTTATGTTTAATTCTGAATTTATTATGATTGAGGTATTGCTAATAAAATACTGCTTTCTTATAAATTTGGGGTTTATAGTTATGTGTTTGACAATCAATTTTGTGATATACCTTGACATAGGTTAATGCCTCTTATGAGCAGGCTCTCCTGGATGCTCGCAAGCTCATTGAGCGGGAAATGGAAAGATTCAAGGTTTGTGAGAAGGAGACAAAAACAAAAGCCTTTTCCAAGGAAGGCTTGGGGCAGCAACCCAAGACAGTAAGTTGCATGGTGTCCTTTCACCAACAGTTGACTTTTATCAACAAGTAACCATTTATTTTTTAATCATTATGTCATATGTGCCGTGCCTTTTCTGTTGTGGAGTTTGTTCCGAGGAAGTGCTTATTCATCAGTTGCTAATTTATTTTTAACTTTAGGGTATTTTGAAAAATGAAATGCTCCTTTATTTCTTAGGGCTACTCTGATGCTTATATGATGAGTTCAAGGGAGCATACATTTGAGCATCATGCTCATGTATACTGTTTTCAGGATGTAGTGTATTTTTCTAAATAATGAAACATTCAGTTGTTTGCATTCTCCTATGTTCTTCGTGTGACACGTTCCACAGACTCCAAATTAACATGTATGAAACTGCACTCTTAATCATCTGGAATTTGAGCTTCATTTAATTTTAGCCTTAAAAAACATAGCTACTTTCTAAGGAGCCTTTATTTTTGGGTCCTTGATAGAGCTATGATAATTTGTTCAACTTACAGTTACATGAACACTAATATACCAACTATCTTGTAACTTGTTCTGAAATGCAAAGTTGTTATCTGAGACAAAATCTACTGCTTTTCATTCTCATTAGTTGCGGTCTTTTATCTTTCTTCCTGTCTTTTTCCTTTATCAGCATACAACAATTCATGTTAGTTTTTTCTACAACAATCCGTGTTAGTTTCTTACTATAGGGGACTTGGTGCATATAAGATAATAAATTAGAGTCTCGAAATTGAGATTGAAGATGCCTTTGCGAAGATGAAATTACCAAAGAGATGCCAGTCTGATGGCATGCTGTTGCAGCTGTTTGTTATATGTATTAAAATTATACTAAATAGTAATACTAAATATGAGATGTTTATTTGATGATTACTACAGATAATAATGAGTATGGATAATGAGTATTTATTTGAAAATATGTTTCTGGAAATGTCAATTAATATATATTTACATCTTCTAAATCCTGGCATGATAAAATTACTAAATGTGATATTGATATAATATAAAGTTTAGTTCATTCCATATTGAATTAGGAAAGAAGAAGAAATTATGAAGTTTTACATGATGCTATTATTCTCTGAGAGTTTAAAGTTGCTGCGGGCAAGCTTTTAAGTGATTTTGTCAAATTTCATCACATTGTCAATAGGATTGTCTTAAAAGTCAAATTGTTATTATTTTGATATTGTTGAAACTTGAAAAATACAGATTAATATTATAGTCCATCATCTGAAATCATAACATATTTCTTAGCCGCATGCTTCTACATTATAAAAAATAAAGAAAAGCATACATATATATAATAAATAACATGTGAAGAGCACGATAAAAAGCTAAACATGTTAAAGTTTGGTAGTAGAAAAAAGTTGTCATTAAAAATACTAGATTTTGTCATGAAGGTTTCTTAATGGGATGGATAAAAAGTTATATAGAGAAAAGAGGAGAAATACCATGACTATAGATAAGAATTGGTTTGAGGGTGAGCATTGGCATCACGTTGAGGTTACTTTTTTGCGGGTTGCATGATCTGTGTTCGAGTCACAAAAGTGGTCTTTCTATTTGCTTGTTCTTTGACACCCCCATTGGTGAGAATCTTTGTGCACTGGGCTTGCCCTTTATAGATAAGATCCAATTTACTAGTTAGAGAAAAACTTGAAGAAAGAGAGCAAAAGAGTGAGTGCCTCCAAGAAATAAGGGTAATATCATGCATCAATTGATGCTTCCTTCTTTGTTAACGGACATCAATGTACAAATTAATCCATAATCTCTCTCTTTTTTTTTCTCTCTCTCTCTCTCTCTTTTACAAAGGGTAAGTGGCAAAGGCAGGATTCAAGTCCAGGAATCCATCTCTCTTAGTGTGACATTATTATGATCTCTGTTAAGAGATTGCTGCTAGCATACAAGAAACATTTATATGAAGAAAATAGTATAGAAAGTTCAAAACTATGACCTAGAACAAAATAATCATGATTGAAACATTATAATTAACACGGGATCTGCATATATCGATGCAACTATGCTTTCTTCCTCTACTCTGTATTTGACCTATCAAGAGGACCAGTTTGACAAGAGTGAGTTTAAGAAAAATAACAAATAGATCAGAAAGGGAACATGGGAGAAGGGGCTGGCTAAAAAGTGGTGGAAGAGGAGATTTGATGTTCATGGGAATCCATATAGAAAGGATCTGCAAATATGTAGTTTTATTTCTCACCACAGTGTTGGGAGGGAGATTTTCTCATGAGGCATGGGAAAATGATTTTGTTACCAACAACAGACATGAATTTAAAGGGTTCCTATATGAGGTTGAGTGAGAAGGATTCCATGTGATATAATTTTAGACATCTAATATTATACCTTGATCCAAACTCTTAAATTATATTTAGAGGAAGTATGCTTGTTGTTCCCCTTGTCTTCCACTTAGCTCTTTCAACCTACCTCTATTTGATCAAATTTTATTTCTTTTAAGAACAACTAGATAAGGAAAGGTATGGACAGGCATAATGATCATTTGCTCATATTTTCTTCTCATGTGCACACTACTACAGCCAGCGCAATAAAAAAAAAATCTGCACAAATACCAGAATATGGAAACTTGATTTGGACCTATGGTAATTAGTAACCTCAAGGTCCTCAACCAATGTTCTAAATCTTGATCATAGCAGTCTGTATGAAGGTCGGACTAAGTGTTTTGGTCAAAACATATAGTTGAATGTTGGTACAATAACATTCATTTTTATTATTTTATTATTTTATTGAATGATACTAGGCAATACAAGTCAGTGTATTGCCTGGCATACGGTATTGTACTGGCCTGGTAGGTTACTGAGAGCTGTATCGGACCAGGATTTAAATCCTGGACCTCAACACCAATCCTCAAAACATATGCTAATTTAGCACTTCAGTTTTGAGCGAGCTGCATCGGCCTGTAAAAGTATTTTACTGTACATGTCTGCTTTTACTGCATATTGTTAAGGAAGCTGAGTTGCTCTAATACTCTGTTGGTCAAATTAGTTGGAGTTATTTCTTTGTTGTTTTTAATTCTATATATGAAATGTTGTTGGAAATAGTTTATGTGTTCTGACTATGTTGATCTGTATTCATTGTTGCCCTTAAAGAACTTGAAATTCGTTTTGCATGTTTGCAACCTTGCTTTTCTGATATTGTCTTTTGGAGTGCTGCCAGGACCCAAAAGAGAAGGCCAAGTCAGAAACAAGGGACTGGTTGAACAATGTGGTAAGTGAGCATATAAGTATGCTATGTGCATCTTCCATCAGCTATTGCTTCAAATTTATAGCTTCTTTGCCTCTACTAATTTGGTCATGGGTGGAGGGATTTCTTTTTTCTTTTTTTGTTTGGGGAAGAAAAAAAGGGGGTAGAGCAGTACGGTGTGTTAATACTCTACTATCGTGGATGAAACTCCTCACTTCTATTAGTGTCATTTTAAAGAGACATTATATTGAACAAGAGGTGTATCTCAGTTCCAATTTGGAAGCTTTGCCCCACGAATATTATCATCTTCATCCTTCTATTGGTTCATGAAACTTGACAAATTTTCTTGCTGTAGCTAATCTAACTCTTGTTTATTCTGTATCTTGAGTTTTTCTTCACTCAAGTACATTAGTTAAGTGATTGTGTGAAATTATTTTAGGTTGGGGATTTGGAAAGTCAGATTGACAATTTTGAAGCTGAAGTTGAAGGCCTTTCTGTTAAGAAAGGGAAAACAAGGCCACCACGATTGGTATTTAATAGAATAACTTTTCTTGCACAATTAACTGTAGCACATTGTTTGCTTTGATACTGAATATCTTGCTTCAGACACATTTGGAGGCATCTATTGCAAGGCACAAAGCTCACATTATGAAATTGGAGTTGATTTTGAGATTGTTGGATAATGATGAGTTGAGTCCTGATCAGGTTAATGATGTCAAAGATTTTCTAGAAGATTACGTCGAAAGGAATCAGGTACATCTTTGTCAAATCTGTCTGGAGTTCTTTTTCCATTATTGTTTCTGACATTTATATAATCAATTCTTCTGGATATGTTTGGCTGGTTTGTATTCATTCATTCTCAATTTCTGTGAAGGAGGATTTTGATGAATTTGGTGATGTTGATGAGCTTTACAGCTCTCTACCACTGGATAAGGTAGAAGCCCTCGAAGATCTTGTTTCACTTGGTCCTTCCAGTCTTGCTAAGGTAACGTGTCTTCGTCAAGTATCTTTTGTTTAGTGTGATATGCTTTTTGAAGGCGAATGTGTTTACCACTTAAAATTGGTGTCAAATGAACATTTTAGAAGTTTTTAAAGTGTTTATTCTGCATTTAGTCGTAGAACATGTTATTCATAAGCTATCTTCTTATTATACCATATTTTCTTTTTTTAGACACAAGAAGAGCTGCAACTCAGAATTTTTTTTCCATGATCGTGCCTGTTAGTAGTTGTAACTTTTTGGAAGGTTTTGTTCCTTTTTTATGGTTGTATTGTTGATTTTTTATACTATTTTATTTAATTCTTGCACTGTGCTATATCATAGGTGGCCCATGACATATCTGAATACTCAAAATTGGAAATGGAATTCATAATGTTGAACTAAGGAATTGAATACTAGTAATATTTCTAAAGTGGAATCTTGTCAGATGATTCAGATCAGTACAGTATGCTATAATTTGGCAAACTTCTGTTGGTATTTATCAATTTGTTTGCAGACCGCTACAATTGGTATGGATTGATTCTTAAATCAATGTGCTCAATGTCAACAATAATAACAACAGTAATAAATTTCCATTTTTTTCAGCTACATTGATCATTTCTGCAATATCATTGGCCAAACTAAGATCATCAAATCTATTTTTATCATTCATATCAAAATGTTTTTAGATTTTCTCTACCTCTACCCACATGGTTAATCCTTATCTACCAATCTTAATGGTTAAGCTTCTAATTGTTAATTATTTGTATACATCTAAATTATTAAAGACTAATAAAATCCACATTGGACATTCCTATTATAGAATCTGTTCAATAGAGGTTAAAAACAATTATAAGCCTATACATGAAGAAATATTAAAAACTTCGACTTTCAGGTCTTCTATCCCTGCTGCTTTTGATCCAGTTAAGTAGCTAATGACTTGACAAGACAAACATGCTTTACTTATTGTAGTGACACAAGTGATTCTGTGTTCACCTAGTTACTTTGTAACAACTGACAACTATATATATCACAACCCATAACATTTCATTTTTTAACATAATCATGGTCGTATGTCACTATGTCTAGCCATCGGGTGTATTGCACATCCTTGGCAATGTCTTAGGCCTATGCTTGTCATCTTGAGGCCCATGCTATATATACTATGCTGACCTGTATGTAGTGGCACATAAAAAGGCAATCCAAGCATGGTTGCTACTGAGATGACCTTTCCCAACATCTTCTGTCCTGATCCTTTCAAGAAATTCATATCTACTATTTATTACATGCACAGTTACATATGTCTTTTAGGCGCATGGATTAGATTGCCATACAGTGCCAGGAAGTTATCGATGTGACTTGAAGTGCATATTGCATCCATGCCACACCACCATGTAAAATGTGTAAAGCTCTCATGAGACTGTATGGTAATCGTGGTATACTGTCATATTTATCATAAACATAACGTCCCGGTGACTTACCAACACTGACATGATAAATGATACTAAATGCGAATGAACACATTTGTTGCACTTGTTTTAGTTTCAAACTTAAGTTGAGTATACATTGTGAGAACTCATATTTATACTTTGGGAATTCATTGACACATTTCTCTTATTTTATGTTCAACCTAAACAAGGTATTGCATATGCAGGCTCTCATTATTTGCCTATTGATGTCTCTATGTTGTGATCTAATTGTATGTTGTTGATATTCACTGAAAATTTGCCATTGGAATTCATTTTAATTCTTACAAATGTCTATGAAGGAATTGAGCGTATGTAATTGAGTGTATGGAATTGTGAGTATTATTTCATTAAAAGCCATGTTTCTACTTATCACCTCAAGCTGTTCTTTATCTTCCTGGATATTTACTTCATATCTAACTGTTTAGTTTTATAAAATTCTCTTTAATTTTCAGTACTTCCCTTTACTTTTATATTCTCTGTAATTAGTGGTGATTGTAATACCAGACTTCCCTGAAAGAGTCACTAAGTTTTTAAACTTATTTTGTATCTTGGTTGACAGGGTGTTGCTTCTGTTTTGACTACTAGTGCACTTTTAGGCTTGAAGAATTCTGTAGCGAGTTTGCCAACACAGTTATCTGTATGTCTTATTTAATGAGCAATAGAGTACACAACGTGAAAAAAATGTTAATCATAGGTATTAGTCAAATTTATTTGTTTTCTTAGTAATGCTAATCAGTAATTGATCAAGTCCAATATATATTAGAAGGTTCATGCTTGTAACAATTCCAACAGCATACCGTCACCCTTTTACTTGTTCTTTAGATGGACCAATTTTGCACAGGAGACATTTTTTAACAGACAGTTACTTGCAGCTGATGCTTAACTACCAATGTAGTAGGTATACCTACCTGAATTACAATTCTGAAGTATGGTTTTTGTTGTTGCACCTGTTCTGACAGAGCATTATTATGATATTGTAATTTTTGTTGTGGGTCATTGAGTGGGTTGATATTTGAATAAAAAGTTCTTAGCATTTAACATATTTAAAACATATTTGGTAGTAGAAGTCTCGTGCAGTGGGCCACCCTTTTTTAAAGAATTATTTGTAATATATCCACTTTTTTCTGGCCTATAATATCTGTGAGAATTGTTACTAATGGTTAATTTTTGAATTTTCTTTCTTTTCGGTCCATATTATTTACAAACATGCTTTGGTCTGAAAAATGCATAATTTTTCTTTTGTGGTTCTGCATAATGGATCTTCTATGTTATCAACAGACTCCTCCGTCATCGAATGAGTTGCAAAACACATGTCAGGACATAGGTGATGATGTAGCTTCTCAGGAAAGTAATTCTGATGTTGCACCAAAAACACCACCATCAAAGAGTGGAGCTATGGGTTCTTTGGCATCAGCAGCTCCTCCTGGTATTAGTTCTGGGTTAACGTTGGGGACTATTTCAGCTGCAACTATGCCTGTACGTCCATCAGTTGCTGGACCAACAGTTGCAGCTATACTTTCTGGGCCATCAAGCGTACGAAGTGTTACAGAGAACTCATCTGCTTCTGTTTCATCATCTCTTCTTAATTCATCCAGCTCGGTGAAGGAGGATGATAATATGACCTTCCCGGTGCGTAGATCATCACCGGTCATCCCTGAAATTGGAATAGGGAAAGGTATAAGCCGAGGGATCTCTAATCAAACATCAATTAGTGCCTCCATGACTTTCAGTTCAGCCGGTGGAATCTCTGGAAATGTTCCTCTTGGTTCTGTTCCTGCAATGTCTGATTTGTCCAAGCGAAACATATTAAATGCTGATGAGAGAATTGGGAGCAGTGGGTTCGCGCAGCCCTTGACTTCTCCGCTAAATAACAGAATCCTATTGCAATCATTGCCAAAAACCAATGATGTAGCTGGTTCAAATGAATCTGATAATGTCGGTGAGGCTTCTGTTGCCGCAGGAAGAGTCTTTTCACCTTCGGTGGTTGCTGGGATTCAATGGAGACCTCAGAGTTCAGCCTCTTTTCAGAATGCAAATGAAACTGTATGTTGTTTGGATAACATTATACAAGTTACTTAACGATTGATTTGATCTTATATATTTTCATTAAATTAATGGTTTTCGTGTTTCTCACCATACTACATCTAATATTGAACGAATGCTTGTGCTAATCGTCCATCCTAAAGTTTCTGGGTTCACATCTTTGATCTTTTTCAAATTTGAATGTGATTGTGGTTTCTCATTTAATTACTGTAAAGATCTCTTCGTCATGGTATCTTATTCTATTCCATTAGAACTAGTAAATTTGTCAGCTTAGGTTTGTGTGTGTATGGACTTGTGATCTTTAATGCTTATCTGGCTGCTAATTATTTAGTTTTGATAAAAAAGGCGCATATTGTCACTTGTCAGTCTATATTGTGGACTTTCTAGTTTCTAGATACATTTACATAATTTTCTGTTCTGCAATGCTTGTCAGTGGCAATTTTAAACTTCATGACGTTTCATTATACTAGCTCAATTTTCTTTGAAATAAACTTTAGCTGAATTATAGAATCTTACTTCCCCTCCTTTAGTTAGTTTCTTGTCAGTCTATATTGTGGACTTCCTCGATACATTTACATAATTTTCTGTTCTGCAATGCTTGTCAGTGGCAATTTTAAACTTTGTGATGTTTCATTATGCTAACTCAATTTTCTTTGAAAGAAACTTTAGCTGAATTATAGAATCTTGCTTCCCGTCCTTTAGTTAGTTTCTGAATCAAGTTCACTGATCATATTTTATGAGTATCATTTTTGTAGCAGTTCTTATTGTACCAATTGATCACTATAATTGCTAGTTATTAAAACACGTTTTTAATTCCTTTTGTCAGAATTTCTTCAACTGATTCTACTCAGAACCCCAATTGAGAGGGCCTTTTGTGTTGGGCTTTTAAACTTTTCTTTAATTGCTACCACCTACCTATTATTCAGATATGTGTTGGACCCTATCTGTTATGATTTTATTTTTCTGTGCTAGAAAATGAGTTCCATTCTGGTTGTTTGTTGGTTTCGATTCTGAGTTGTTTAGTTACATAGATTTGGTTCGAACTTTTAGCTTCTTAGGTAAGTTGGAGTGAAATAGTATCAACTGCTTAACGAATAATTTAGTCAACGCAAATATATGTTATCGAACAGGAAAAAATTCTGCTTGTAGCATTTGAGTGGATAGATCCAGAATAGCCTCAACTTGTGTGTTGAATGCTTTCGTCAATTCAAAGGTACCTTGTTGAATTTTTTTTTTTTTGGGTCACTATTTTCTGTTTCTATATAATTTTTGCCTGCATCTTTTTGCAAAACTGTCTCTGTGAAGCATTTTCTGCATTTGTCTTGAACTCTCCCTTTGTCTTGTTTGATAATCCATTTACCTGCCTTTAGATATTGGAAAATTTTCGATTGGATTCAGCCCTTTAACTAGTCCCCCTATCCACTAGAAAAGGCTTGGATGGTGATGATTATGATTTGCCACTTGGTTGGTAGATTAATCTGATAGTTTTGTCTTTTCCACACAAGTTGGTCTAGACAGGCCTCAAATTATGTCAACTTAATTTTGCTCTTCTTTTGAGACTAGTTTTAGTTTTTCTTACGGACAGCATTTGAGCCTGAACTTTTAAATAAGTTAATCTTTAAAATTAGGTTCTATTAATTAGAATAAGTCTGATGTTTTGAGCTCTACTGTTGACTACTTTTAGCATGTTCAATTTTTTACTCATGTCTTGTTCCTGTTATCTCTCCTTAGCAATGAAGGGCATCTTTAGTCTATTTTGTGTGGCCCATATAACTCCATAGTGTCGAATACTCTGGGTTGTAATATATTGCCTGTGGCCCTGAGGTTCCAGTTTGATGTGGTTTTCTTGTCCAGAGCCAATTTGGTGGACGGCCTGAGATCACTCCTGACCAGAGGGAGAAATTTTTGCAGCGTCTCCAACAAGTGCAGCAACAAGGCCATAGTAATCTTCTTGGTGTGCCACTTCTTTCTGGTGCTAATCACAAGCAGTATACCACACAACAACAGAATTCACTTTTTCAACAGGTTCTTTCCTTTTGACTTTAAAAACTTAATTTCTGTTTTTATTCCCTGTTTTACCTCTAAGAAGGTCTTTGGTTCTACTATATAGAATCTTTGCCCACACAGTTATTGTCATTACATGCTTAATTTTACTAATAAAATATTAATCTAAACTACCATGTAACATACAAATATATTTTTTCTTTTGATATTTCTCAACTAACACCATCAATTCCAATCCTAATCCCGGATAATAAAGGTGGACTGACAATCAGTGTAAAACTATGTTAGATCTCATGAACAAGCCAAACCCAAATAGTTGGAACTTACAGCCTTGTTGTTGTTGTAGTATATTCCTCAAATAAAATATGCAACCACTGCTGTGGTGCTTTTGTGTGTCTTCAATGTTAAATTGTTGTTCATAAGCTGTAATTAGATGATGATTACCCTTTCTAAGAAACCAAACTTGTGTCTTGTGCAAAATATTGAGACCAACCTAGTCTATTAGAAGGCCTTAGAGCCTTTTTGTTGGTGAACAAATTTTGAATTACTATAAAGAAACATCATACCTGGTGTAGAGGGAGCTTCTCCAAAATCATAGGATATTCGAAAGTAGGGTGAGTTTGACTTCAGGCCTTGGTCACCATCAGATGTGTCAAAGTTATGAGCTATTTGAAGAAACATAGTTAATCTGCAATACCTTTATAAGTTCAGTGATGTTGGGTTTCTTTTGATATGTTGTTGAACATGATAGGTACTCAGTAATTATTGCAAATTTTGCATTTGAAGGTAGAAGGTAATGCTTTATGTTTTTGGTCCAATGGAGTCTATACCTTTAGGACTCTGGAGAAATCCCATGTCCGCCTGTATGCACAGGTAATATGAAATAATTTTGCCATAATTTGGTTGACTTGGAAATAGTTGAATTGATGCTAACTGCTAAGTGAAGTCCACTTTCAATTTTAAGAGATTCAGTAAATAATTGATGGATGATCTGTAAATCTCATCTAATGTGAAACTGGAAACCAGCATGGAAAGAGCCTCAAGCACAAAAATCTGGCATGTACTGGATTGCACCATCTGCAAGGACTTGAATCAGATTATTCCCTTTATCAAATAGGCAATACGACAACTAAGCTAAACAAAGCTATCATTTAATGCAATGAAGAAATGATACAATTCAACTTATGTTTATAATTAACTAATAACTTGTGGGAGAAAATGTTTCCTTTCCTGGAAATTCCATAATTTCACATAATCTCACTGAAAGATATTTTCTCTCAAGATGCTAGCCTTAATAGATAGATCATAGCTACGTACATTCACTAACCTGTAATCTATTGATGGTAGGATTTTTGAGTCCTATCTTTTTGGGAATCGATACGATTCAAAGTAGGAGAATAAAACTCACTGAAAGAGCAAATAAAAATAATAGCAAAAGTTATAAAAAAATCATTGGAAATAGTTGTCCTATTCTACTCCCACTAGGAGCGAGTGATGAGGCTTGCTCAGCCCTCTCCTTTCCTAACTTGACTACAAATGGGTTGCAAATGGCCTTTTTATTTCTATTCCAAGTAGAAATGTCCTGGTGTTCCCTTTTTGAGCTGGAGAAGTCCTAGAAATATGTAATCTTCAAGTTAGATTTGGTTTTCTGGAAGCTGGATTGGGGTTGAATTATTCGCGATGTTCACTTAGATAAAACTCGGCTGCTGGATTGGGCTGCCATGGGTGTACAAAGCGTGTCTGAGCTCCCATAGGTGGATCTTAGTTGAGTACACATAGAATGAGGCTGTCTTAACCTGTGTAGAGGTTATACTGCCTTCTATTGTGTCTTCTCCAATAATGCCTGGAAGAGAGAATTTTGTCAGGAGCCAACCGTAAGAGGTCCTGGTCTGATTTGGATTAAGTGGGACTGAGTTGCATCACAGCATATTAGTATGTTAGCAGGCCTTAAGAAGCTTTTTCGCCCCACCCCCCGCCCCCCCGTTTTATGTGAACTGATACTCTACATTTGCAGATCACTGCTTGTGCTTTATGTTTGTCCTCATGAAAAAATTATATATTTTAAATTAATGCTTGTCCTTTTCAGAATTTATCTCCCAAATCTTTGACTGGAAAATTAACCAAAGGGTTGACAAACCATGTGGATCAGTACATACCATTCGGCACCTACCAGTCCGCACAAGGATCAGAACACGACCACTGGGTTTCGGGCCATCTGCTTGCAAAACAGACCTTATTTCCCAGTAACACTGTGAACTGGGTATTAAACCGACCCAGGGTGAATTTAACTCAAAGAGATCTGTTAGGGTTTCTTTTGAGTCAATATAGAGGGTTGAACAGCGCCTTCTCCCATTCCTCTTCCCCTCTCACTCTCGTTCCTTCTTCCCTCCATCGAATCTTACACCAAATTATCCCAAATCCCACTCAAACCTCTCTCAAATTCAAGCAACAGTTGAAGGGGAGGCCCAATTTCCCAAGGAGAAAGTTGAAATTGAAAATCTGGCTAGATTTTTGTCTAAGTTGGGTAAATCCAAATGTACTTTGTTGACTTAATTACCTTATTTTATGTGCAATTAGATCACGATTAGTGTTGTTCGATCCTTGCATCTTCCATTAAGACTTAATATGGGGCGTGACCCACAAAAACAAATCCTTGAACTATATGGATCTAGTTTAGATTTGCAAGGATCATGGCTTGATCCTAGCAGATATTGACTAGAGCTGCATGGATATAAGCTAGATCCATGCATATTTCTGCATGGTTCTAAGCTAGATCTTTATGGATCTAGGCTTCATCTTTGTCAAAATATGTTGGATCCACATGAGTTTTGTTTGTATTTATCATGAAAAAGATGGAAAATAACCCAAAAATAAATTTTTTTTTGGGTTTCAGCCGATTGAAACGAATCGAAATGTATGTCGTGGCATGTGCCAGCATAACATGTTAGTGTATTGGCACCTACAGGACCCATACCTGTATGGCCATCGATCAGCATAGGTCCAATATCCAAAATTAAAAATGGTAGTGTAAACATTGGTGTTTTTTTGAATGCAGTCTCCATCCTTGTTTACGCAAAGATGCTTGATCTTCACCTCAGGTGTGTCCTTTGATTTGCCTTCAAAGTTGGGAAGCATGAACACGTCAACTTGGTGGGTGTATTCATGTTAGACACAGATACGTCGTTGACACAATTGGACACGTGTCTTTTTGTTTTATTTTATTTTCTAGGACACAACATATCCGTCTCGGACACTTATCCCGTGCCCTTTGGCCTTCCTCTCGTGATGCTTGCGTGTAACGATTAGTTATGTGGCCTTCACGTGAGGGTGAGGAAGCGTGAAATCGAGGGAAATCAAGCTAACTTGTGTCTGCCATCCAATGGAAGGTTGAAGCCATTGTCGCGCACACGATGACCCGTCGGCGACTCACACCCTCGACGACCTACGAATGCACCTCTGTCAGCAATTCGTTGATGACCTTACCATCACCCATCGCATGACCCGTCATCGGCGGCCTCGCTCGTGGGTTTCCCTCAGCGTCCTTCTTGTTGATCCATCGACTATGACTGACAACAAAGCTCGTGTGTTTCCCTTGGCGTCTCTCTTGTCAATCCGTCGCCACCTGTGGTCCATCGCCTTTCATCTGCGACTTCGACGCCTCGCTCGTGTGTAAACAGCAAACCTACGACCTCCGTCGCCTTTCACTCGTGGCCTCGGCGACTCTCTCGTGTTCAAACAACAAACCCGCAACTCCGCTGCAGAAAGCCTTCTTTCTGTTTCTTTTTAGTATTTTTTTTAGGAATTGATCACCTTTTATATTCCCTAAATTATAATGTTACATAACGATATTGATGATAAATTTTGTTACTGCCTCTTATTACTATATAACAAAAGCAAAGTAAGTTATGTGGATATATGTTAGGAATTTATTAAAAAAATACCAAGCATACTATAAAATTCAAATAAGTACTATAAAACTCATATTAATCAAATTATATATATGTGTGTATACACACACACACACACACACACACACGTTTCCTCTCTGTGTTCGTATCCTTGTGTTGCTTCCTAGCTTCAAAGTGATATGTAGTTTTTATGAGGCTTATGACATGTAATAGATATTAACATATTCTTATATGTTTTTGTTTCTTCTCTTCTTGGTCATATATTCAGATGCATGCATATGTGCATAGGGTGATATACTAGTCAAACACCATCTGCTTCTCATCAGTGTTTTAGCAATTAGCAATCATCTAAAATGTGTATGCCTTTGTCACCTAGTTATTTGTTACATTTGTGGCTGTTTGATCATGTTTTATGTGGAAAGTACAGATTGCAAATGTGTGTTTGTGCATTGTCAATGCTTCTGTTGCAATTGATGATGTAGCGATCTTGTTCTAAATCTTCCCTTGTATATTCTGCTAATAATTGGCTGTACCAAGAGCACCCTCGATGCAATCACTGTTTCCTTTGGTATAGAATAATTGAAGAATATACTGACATGAAAAGTCTTCTGTTATGTAAAAGCAACATGTATATCCTAGCCATATTAACCTTCAGGATATTCAGTAATTATGACAAGAGAGGCTTCTGTTGTGATGCTTGATCATGTTCTTTTTGCAAGTTCACTAATATTTTGTGACCTTTACATGTATGCAGTTTAGTTCTCAAGGCACTTCTGTTTCACCTCATGTTGGCCTGCTTGGAGTTCAGGGAGCAGGTCTTGTTTCTGTTAGTTCAGCCTCACATCAACAGCCAACTCCAATTCAACAATCCTCCCAACATCCCTTGGTATCGACGGGAACAAAAGATGGAGGTACCCAGTTTTTTTGTTTTTTCAGATTTTCTGTTTCAGGGAATCTTTCTTCTCATCATTTTTCTATATCATAAAGCAGATGCTGGGCATGCCAGCATAGAAGAGCAGCAGCAGCATAACGAGTCTGAAGATCTGATTGTAGACCCTGCCTCAAGTCCCAGTGTGAGCAAGATGATAACTGATGATGATGTGAAGACATCATATGCGGTAGGCATTTATAAGCACCATTCTTAAATACCCCCAGCTAAGCACTTCAATTTTCGATTGATCACATCTCTTTTAATTTTTTATGCTAATACAATGCATTTTTACACTTATGAGGTAAGACATGCTTCTGAATTATTTAGCATATGTTATATTATATATAATGAGCAGGATCATGTGAGCGCCTCAACCCTGGTTCAGGTGCGCCCGCCCAGACCCAGATGAGGCACTTGGGCCTTACCTAGCCTGGAGTGCCTTGAACAAATCCTCTTTTCACTCCTAAAAGTTATATTTCATTTCTTCTTAATTGTGCACTTCTTTTTTCACTCTATAAGACTGCAAGCACAACCCTCTTTCCCTTCATCTATCTCTTTTGCCTTTCCTCATCTCGACCCTCTTCCCGGACCTTTTCCCACCTAAAATCTCTTTCCATATTCAAGAGTTTGTGGAAGTCAAAATTCTCAAAGAGAACTTTCAATCGAAGATCTTATTTCGACCCAATGACTTATTTCTTCAAATTAGGTAAATCTGAACCCTATTACTTAGCTTAATAACTTAATTTAGGGGCAGTTTTTATCATGTTCCTGACTTAATTAATTGTTCTCCGTTACAAGTAATCTTATGCAGATTATGATAAAAACTGTAAATGTTTCAAGTAAAATTCTATGCAACATGTGTTCTAAGTAAAACATTAATTTTACAAGTTATGTCTGATGCTTCTGTAGGTGATTTTCTTTAATTGAATATTTTCTTTTAACAAAACTCAGATAAATAATAATGGTCAAACATTGATTGATTAGAATTTCTATTTTTTGTATCTCAAATGTAGTTTGGTTGGTTTACAGGATGCAAATTCTGTCTCAGTTGCAGAGGGTAATCAGTTATCTAGAGATACTGATCTTTCACCTGGTCAACCACTGCAATCTAGTCAATCTTCAGCAAGCCTGGGTGTCATCGGTAGGAGAAGTGGGTTAGACCTTGGTGCCATTGGTGACAACATTAGTGGCTTAGCTGGGAATTCCGGTGGTGTGCACGATCAGATCTATAACCTGCAGATGCTTGAAGCTGCATACTACAAACTTCCGCAGCCCAGGGACTCGGAACGTGCAAAGAACTATGTACCAGTAGGAATTTATTTCCTGTGTCATACTTTGAGCGCTGTGTTAATTCTTCCCCTGAATTCTGCCAGACGTTTCAGTTTCATCTAATATATACATTCTGTTTAATTTTTTCAGAGGCATCCTGCAGTGACTCCTGCTAGTTTTCCTCAAATGCAGGCACCAATAGTTGATAATCCTGCCTTTTGGGAACGACTAAGCCTTGATCCATTGGGCACCGATGCTTTGTTTTTTGCATTTTATCATCAACAGGTGTTGAGTCATTTCTTGTGGCCTTTTGGTTCCTTTTCTTCTCTGTTTGAACTGCTAGAATATGTATTTAACTAGATATTAAATAAATATGTTGCATCAGCTGCTGGATATTTTGTACAACTGATGTTTCATTTTTCACTGCAGAACACTTATCAGCAGTATTTAGCTGCCAGAGAATTGAAAAGGCAGTCATGGAGATTTCACAAGAAATTTAATACATGGTTTCAACGGCATGAGGAACCAAAAGTTACTAATGACAACTTTGAGAGAGGAAATTATATATACTTTGATTTTCATATTGCAAATGATGGTTCTCAGCATGGATGGTATGTTGGACTGCATTTAGTTCTCCAAGAGTCTTCATTTTTCGTTGTAAAGATTATTGTACTTGTATTTGTGTTTCTTCAAGTCTTATCACCTCCTTTTCGAAATTTATGACTAGTGTAAACTCATGACCTGGAAATCACTATTCACTACTACTATACATTACCAGTAGTAGATCAAAGATTTAGTTTCTTTTCCAATCTGAAAAAAGGCAACTGAATCATGTGTATGTGCCATATATTTACTGTTTGGTACACATTTGCTGATTTTTCTCTCATTAATAGAATTTGCAAATATTTGAGCTTTGTTATGAGATTTATTTTGCTGGCTTTCTGCTTTATAATCATCTCTCTGCCATTGTTTTTCTTTCTGCTGATTCGTTGAAACCTTGCTTGGTTGCAGGTGCCAGAGGATTAAAACTGACTTCACCTTCGAATATGATTTCCTTGAAGATGAACTTGTGGTGTAGCCTTTCTGAATCACATGTGATCCATCAACTAATTTCAAGTTTTGGTATGTTGCGATCCGTTCTTGTTATATGTTTATAAAAAGATCATATTTGTGAACTAAACGTGGTGACTAAGCCTGATGTTCGGAACCAGCTTTGCTTCTTATCAATCTATTATACAATTTCACCTACAAATTCCACTAGATTCACATGATCTATATGTTTCTTGCACCATTCAGTAACCTCTAGTGATATTGTCACATTCATCTGTGATGTGATAATGCATTAAACTGGCAGACCAAGGCATAGATAGGCGTGTTGCAGCCTTGCAGGGAGAGGACACTACTGGAGGTTGACTCTTGTGTTGCCATGTTGCGTAATGTTATACGATACTCTTTTTTTTTCTTTTTTTTTCCTGCAGGAATTTGGTGATTAAGTTCATGTGGAGCAGTGTAGAATTGCTGATTTGAACTTTTCCCCCTGGAGGAACTTCGATCAGGCAGTTACTGGGTGCAATATTCAATCTAATCATTGGAGGTAACCAAAACAAGAAAGGATTTTGTGGCATAGGATTCCTGATAGATGCTTTAGAACTAGCAACTTATTGTTGCATCTGTATACAAATCGATACATGTAGCTTTTCGAGGTTTCCATGGATTATACAGTTTCACTTGGTTGACACTACCTATTTTGCTTCAAAATGTGTAGGGATTTTAAGATCACATCCTATTTTGTTATTGTTTTAAGCTTTTGTTTCTCACTGTACAGCTGGCTAGCAGGCCTGCTTTGGATGCCTGTTATAATGTTTTGGGGCCAATCCTATTGCAATATAGTATGAAGAAATGGTGGTCATCTCTTATCTCAAATGTGAACTTGTGAATGTCTGTCTTTTTTTTCTTTTTTTTTTGTTATTATTTTATTATAATAGTTTAATATATTTTTAGAAAAATATAGTATTTTATTGTAAGATATGCAATATCGTACCGATGTTTTGAGGTTGGCTCGGTATAGTATGATATCAACATATCGAGCGGTATATCAGGGCGTACCGAACGGTACATCAGGATTTACCGAGTGATTTCTTCTTATTATAGTACTGTAGCATTATTCCATTGTAACATTATAGCACTGTAGCACAATTATTATTGTAGTACTATTTGTCCGGTAACAGACGGTCTGCGTATCGATATGTCGTCGGATCGGCATGTATCACTCATATCGGGTGATATAATTTAAAATTACATATCATGTTTTATTGTTAAATCAGTGCTTTTGTGTTGCTTATGTGCAATACTTTCTGTGGGTGTCTATATTCCCAACTAACTCTTTTTTCGGTGTTTCCAATTTCACTTCGACAATTTCACTCCTGTATGTTTTGTTTTGTTTTGTTTTGTGTAAATTGTAAGATCCGGATTTGACTGTCTAGTATTTTCAAAATATGTCGAAAGAGATTTTGAATTTTTAATATTTTGATGAGTGGAGTGGACTTACTACCCAGTCATCATCATCAATTAGATTATTAATGTTTACATGTTCAAATCTTAAAATTAATGAAGGTCTATTGGTTAATTTTTTTTTAATGGGATTGTGGTGCATATAAATTGAAAAGTAAAATGAAAGAAGCTGAACAAAACCTTTTTTATTTTGTGTTTTTGAGTTCCTTCTAAAAGCCACATTATACTCTTTGCTTAAAAGATTCAGAATGTAGTGCTCATGATACAAAACTAAAGGGTTTAGTCTTACCAATGAGATTGATTGTCCATGATACAAAATTAGTAAAAAAAAAAAAAAATCTAATTTTAGCAAAACCCAGCTTATTAGTGGAGGCACAATTTTTTAGATTTTTTTGCCAGGCCAAGTGAGGAGGACAGACTTGGATCGCAGAACCTCATCATTAACTGACGGTCAACACACGGGTGATTGGTCCAAGTAAATGAGAGTTACACTTAACAACTTCACTGAACAAATCACCTGTATTAAAACTCTTTGTACCCTAACAATCACCACCACCACCACATCCAAGTGTTCAAGATCACAATCCCACAAATCTACTCTTCTATTGAGATCCCCAGGGGCACATCCCCTCCCAGAGTCTTTTCCTTCCGACTCACCATCAGAAACAAACGATACACCATGAGCAGCAGGCAAAGGGACAACCGCGGGAGAGTCCGGAAACCCAAAACCACATGTTTTCCTCTTAGTTATTTTTACATACACATCTAAAGACATATGGCTTATCCATATAACAAACATAGTTTGACCACCCAACTTCTAATTGCCTAAAGTTGGCACATTAATAGCATCATTATCATTTCAAGTGAAGAAATGGGGGTTCAGTTCTTTCTTTTCTCGAGAACACATCCATATAACAAATGGATGTGAAATTTGAGTACTACTAGGAAGAATCCATGAGATATAATATATAATGACTGAATCAGAAACTCTCAAGCTTGGCTTCAACCCATACAATCTCGTTTCTTCAAATTATATTTACACACTCCTTTCGGAGACAGCAGTAACACTACACCCGAAAGAAGGGTCCTTTTCCATAAACATATGCAGGGATGCAATGATGCCCTTGGCAACCAAAACACAAATGCTAGTAGTAGAGATGACAAACATGAATGGACACATGAATATACAAGGTTATGATGGGTTCTACGCTACGTAATCGGGAGAAGTTCTGTATATTTCCTCCGCATGTGCTGCGGGTACATACACTACGTCGGTCAGGGAGCTGTGGGTTCGTCCATAGAACAGGTACACCAAAACCCCAATCAGCAGCCACATCGAGACACGGAACCATGTGCCAGCCCTGAGTATAAAAAATATTGCAAGTATTCAAGTTCAAGGTCTCTTATTCTGATGGTGCCAACATCAAGTTATTCTAGTAAATTATTTATATGCTAATTAACATAAGCATTGATGTTTCCAAACTAATCGATATGCAGATATACTAGCAAGTATGAAAGAGCAGCATGCGAAAGATAGATGGAGGAAGAAAAGATCTTTCCCAGCCTACCCAAGATTTACTAGCAGGTATGCGTTGATGAGGATGCAGCAAACGGGAAGAAATGGCACAAAGGGGCAAATGAAACCTGTCGAGACCCAGCCTTGGAGGTTAGAACAAAGTCACCAAATCATTAGAGTACCACAAAGAACATATGGTCAGTACCTCCGGTATGTCCAAAATTATGACGAGCATCATCTTGATCGATCCAGACAAGCACAAATAGACCACCCAGAAGAAGCAAGCCGCCGACAGAGCATGCCAGGTAGCGAAGGAAGCTGTTGAGAAACATAATTGGAGGATCATCAGGAGTTGCTAGACAATGAATCCCAAATTTTAAAAGATATTCAACGAACATTTAACATTCAAATGTCGATGAAAATTGTAAATGAGTAGCTTATTTACATGTATGTAGTAAAACAATGATTGCATGAGCAAGAAGCAAAGCACTCCATGAGAAGTAAAGACACACTGATTACCCTACATAGAGTTCTGGCACCATCACCGGTGATACAGACGATGAATTCACCATCTATATGCTGTTCCTTCTGTGGACTATAAGCTTAAGCTGGACAGTAACTCACCACAATGGCAAATAAACATCAAATTATTTCAACAAATAGGTTTGTGACTTGGATCAATTCTTTCAATTATACAGCCAGGAAATGTATTAGCAAGCACTATTAGAAGAAGTGATTAAAATTGTTCCAAACCAAACAAGAAAATCTGTTGTCACAGCCAGAGTTAAGATTTACACAAACTGGTCTTGTAGTGACACTTGAAGCAAATTTCATTCCAGATCCTACACTTGTGATATTACAATCTGAACTTCCCCTTGTTAAACTAGCATCTTGCTCTCTGGTTCCAAGCATACCACAGAAGACAAGAGTTTAATATTGAAAAAAAAATCTCTATTTTTTAACATAACATGTCACGGCAAAAAGTTTGTATATCCAATAAATTCTAGAGGTATCACACTAAAAATCACCAAACTTGTAATCCAGCATATGTAAAATTCTTTAAAGATCATTGGATGCATCTGCATGCCGCTTGGTTGGGTAGTTACCACTGTGCAAGATACATATTTCATTTGTCTCATGAAGAACTAAGGTATTGTTATATTTAGAGAAAATAAAGCTCATCGAGGATATGCTTTAATTTTTTTAATTTTATGAAGCTGGAGATGATCACAATTGCATGAGTTTACCATACACTGATCATTTTGTGATTGTTAATAGTTGTAAATTGATCCAGTAAACAATTCATTCTAGAGCATTACAGAGCCTAAGGATCACAAACATTTCATCTGTGGCAGGACATATATGCAGTTGACAGCAAGACTTACTCAGGCAAGAATGTGTAAGAAGCCGATGTAGTGAGGATAAGAACTCCAAGACAAACAGATGCAATGCTCCAAGCGGCCTTTTGTCGCCGAGTTTGTTCATTGAAATGCTCTGCAAAGATCAACTAAAAATTGACTACTTGGACACAATGATGCCAAGTCAACTATAAGAAAATGCAAGTTCATGTTCTGATTATTAAATACAAGTACACATAACTGAAATTACGCATGAAAGAGCAGTTGCACATGAACTCTTCAGTTATCAATTAGGCAAGGAACTCAACTCAGAAAGGGGAGTGTTTTTCAGCCATCAGTACCTGGATTGATTTCCTTCCCAATTAGAGGACAGTTGACTGATTCCTTATTAATTTCTTGAGATGGGCCATCATATTGGTTTTCGCTACTGCCTGTATTTCCAAGAGAATCTGCCTTTTCCCCATTGTTTTGAACACTGTAGCGATTTGAAACTGAATCAATTGATTCCTGGAAAGATGACGGCAGAGGTATCTCATCTGGAGGTACATATCTCAGTATCAAGATTGAGATTGCAACAATGGTGAAAGCAAGAAGTGTGCCAACGCTGACCTACACAGAACAAATACAGACGACAGAGTGGTTAGTAATGAGACCTCACACTTTGGTAGTACATCCTCAGCTTTTTATATCTTAAAACAATCTCACCATTCCTGCCAATTGAGAAACATCCATGAAGAATGCTAGGGTTGCTGCGAAAATCCCAGTCAAGATAGTACTCTTGACTGGAACTTGTGTGCGCACATTAACATCTGAGAAGAAAGATGGCAACAATCCATCTCTAGCCATTGCCATCAGTATTCTAGGCTGCGATAAGACAAAAATAATGAAAACATTTATCCTTGACTTCTCATCACTTATTCAACGTTTGCTTTAGAAAAAGCTATAAATATATGAAGCAATCACAATCAACGGTGTACCGGTGAGGTTAGCAGAATAACAAACTCAGGGACACGGATATTGTAACTAAGTTAACCAAAACCAATAAATTGCAGATGGAGAACTGAAATGGCTCATTACTTGAATTCCAAAGAAACAAAGTCGGTATGTTACAAGCTGCGAAGATCAATCCAATAAAGAAAAAATTTATCCAGACTACACCTTCATATTTTGTAGGAAAAATTCATATGTTCCCAAAAGTCAGTGATTTTCATATTTAGCCTCTGAATTTAACTTTGGCATATGTATGTATCCCTACAATCTAAAGTCTATTTTTAGACTACTACCGGTGTCTCTCCAAAACAGTATGGGATCTTCACCTTTTCACACATTTCATTTGGGTCCTATACAGTGGTTTACAGCCTATCCCATCCCAACATTCTTTTTTAAGATGGCATACCATAATGCTTGTTTCACAAAATCCATTTTCATGTCCGTTTTAAATTGTATTGGCATCAGCTATCAGTTTCTTAAGCAAACATCCTCTCAACAGGATTGGATAGATTGCAGAAAAATATATAGCATTGTCCAAGGATAAGTAGATTCCTAAAAAATCCACTTCCAATAGTGTCTACAAAAATAAAATCGAGACAAATTAGAAAAAGCCTTCAGGACTCCTTGATTTATTGTATATACCTGTGGGAGAAGGGAGCCCATTAAAGCTGAGCAAAGTGCAAGAACGGCACCAGACGTGATAATATATCTGTTATTGTGAAAGGAGCAAGAATGATTATAAAGAGTGACTAAATATATAATAACTGATATAAAGAGGCAACATCTACATACACTGCCCACTGCATATCATTTCTCGCGAATGCAGATGAGATTGGGGTGTCAGGATCCATTGCAAAGTATGGAACCAGGCCAACGACAACAACAGAAACCATCATATAGAGTAAGCAACATACAGACAGTGATGTTGCTATTCCCAATGGCAAATCTCTTTGAGGATTCTTAACCTGCAACAAGAGACTATATTAGCCTAAGAAAAGGGACTAATCAAGAAAGAAACCAGATGACGATTATTCTGTCATTTTCATCAGCTAACGCAATCTATTCGCAATCAAACAATCATGTGGTCATCATAATACAATTTTCATAAAGCAACACTCAGTGCAATTTTCAAGAGCAGTAGAAGCAAAAAAAAAAAAAAGGAAAAAGCTTACCTCCTCAGCAGTGCTAGCAACAGAATCAAAACCTATGTAAGCAAAAAAGACGGTTGCTGAACCAGCAAGCATCCCATTTACTCCATAAGGAAAGTATCTGAGAATTTAAAAAAGAATTAGCAACTTACAAGAATCAATTAAATCGCTACAGGATACTTTGAGTTGTCGTTAGTCATTACCCGCCAGCAACAGTATAACCAACCCATCCAGTCTGAAAGCCAATATATCCACCAGCAATAATGACAAATAACAAGACACAGACATTTGCAGTTGTGACAATTGATTGTACAAATGTGCTCTGCATGAAAAACCATCTCTAGTTAAAATATCCTAAGATACCAGCTAATGAGACAGGCAATGTGAACGTGCACTTAGCTACATACCTCCTTTATTCCCAAGCATAGTAATCCAGTCACAACAAAAACAAGAATTGCAGCACATGGATCAACAACAATATCAAGGCCTGGGATGGAAACACGTGCCAAAAATGAAGGCAGACTATCTGGTCCTCCAAAAAATAAGGCCTGAAATCATTTTTTTAAAAAAGAGCGTCAACATAAAATTTTTGTCTTTAATCACTGCTCCAAGAACATGAATCAGAGTTGTTACAACCATGTTATGCATAGTTGAGGAATAAATGCATGCAGCAAAACTTGGAGAAAAAACATGGTATCACCTACCAACGATATTCAATCTAAAGCGAGTGCAATAAGCTAAAAGCACAGATGAGATCCATCCAACTCCAATAATCAAACTATCCATAACTCCTACATTTATTAAATGTAACTGCTTATATTAAACGAAATCTTATAATGATTACTAATCCTAAGTCAATCAAGAATTCCATATGATTTGCAAACTTTAAGATATCTAACCATGACATTATTGTCCTCATCATGACTCAATATAGCACTCACCGTTATGCCATAAAGTTTTAATGGATGTCTACCACACAAAATACTATAGCATACACTGTAGTCGAGTCAAATCAACTTAGGTGAAAGACACTGGAAATGATGAAAATTCACTTACAAAATTTGGGGATATGCCACGTGCAACAGCTGACCCACCAATTGTATATTCCAGAATCAGAGCCCATCCAATCAACCAAGCAACACTGACAATAGAAACAACAAACTCAGAATACCCACAAGCCTACATCTAGAAGCAGTAAATTAAATATCATTCTATTCACTTCATTCATTCACTATCGTATTTTACATTCTCTGTATTTGTGAATTTAGAATAATTCCCATATGTGATATAGTAATAAGGCATATACAAGCTAAGTTATTTGATAAAAACAAAGAAATTACCCTTCTCCGACACATATGTAAGAATAGTGGTAAGCACTTCCAGCAGAAGGGCAACGGCTTGCAAGCTCCGCATAGCAGAAAGCTGAAAGAGCAGCTGCTATCCCAGCTATCAGAAAAGAAATGGTGAGAGCAGGTCCTGCATGTTCTCTGGCAACTGTTCCAACAAGAACATAGACTCCGGCACCTATTGTTGCACCAACACCTAAATATAAAAGAAGTAAGATATTTGAAGTCATTGACTAACAACAGCCAATAATCTGATGACACAAGAAAAGTAAGATTAGGAGAAGGCAAAAAGACTTGCAAAGGATCAGAACTCTCTCGGGGGAAAACAATTCAATCCAACAATGAAGCTAAGAGAACAGATTGGGAAAGAAGCAACATGAAACTAGGGAAAGCAAGTTAAATGCTAATGGCTTCAGGATAGTAAAGGCTACGAGTATAACCATTTTATACCATGAAATTATTGCAACCAATCAAAACCTCCTGCTGTTTGCATGAGCTTCTGTATCAATACAGTATCATCTGTTAATATTTCAAGATGACCGAAGAGTGTTCTTTCTTATACCTTCATGTGTGTGTTTTCGATCATGAACAGAGAAAGAACAAGATAAGAATGAACATCACAAAATCGAAATCAAGCGAAATGAGCAGAGTGCTAGACGAGCTCGATATACTGAAAGAAAGATTTCTTCCCCACTAATATAACATCCAAAATACAAATTAATATCGAAAACGAAATTCTCCAAACTAGTTTGTGTACCCAAACAGAGTCAAGCCAAATTTCCGAACAGCTAGACAATTCGCTTCCATAAAAAGAGAACAAAAGGGGATGAAAACCACAAACGACATGGGGGAAAGGCATCGGTTTACAAACTTCCCAACAGCACTAAAAATCACCTCTTTGTTTTCCCTTTTCATTCTCATGAAATCAATTATATGACGGCTTAGATCGCAACGGCAACCCAAAAATCCGGCAGCCATAAGAATCATCTAAGAAACTCCAAGCAATCAACGATAAGCGATACCTATTGCGACGAGCTGCGGAACCGACAACGCCTTGGCGAGCTGGTGATGCCCTTCCTCGGCCCTGACGCGGTTCGAATCCACCTGCTTCCTCCTCGTCAGGCACCGGAACCCCGAGCGGACTCCCCCACCCTCCTCGAACCCCATCACAAGAAAACCCGCAAAGAACCCCAAAAAAGATGCCGAATTTATTCACGAACGGAGACGCTGAACCTGACCGAGATCAAATTCGTCGGGATTTCATGCCACCAAGTCCCGACAAAGATTGGATTTTATCCCTCCTTTCGAGAGGAGAGCGAGGAGATAAAAAAAGGAGAGGGGAGAAGAGGCAGAAGAAAACGACTTCGTCTCCCTTGTTTATTCTTCCTTCCCGCTGCCCCTTGCTCTTCTTTTTCTTATTCCTCCTCCTCTTCCTTTCAAGGAATCTCCCGCGATCCTCCTCGTCCCCTTCTCCGATGGTTCGCTTTTAAAGGGCGGAGATTAGAAGGAGAAACAGAAAGAACGGGAACGAGACGAAAGCGGGCGATGATCCTCTACAATCCTTCTTCTGGCTGCAACAGAACAATCTCAAATCTGGCGTCTGATAGAGACTGTACATAGCACGATGAAACATGATCCGTCGATTGAGGCCGGATCCGATCCGTGTCGATCGCTGGAGAGGATCCCGCTACCAAGAATGGAAACCGACCAAACTGGGTAAATAAAGGAAATACACCAAACACGAGTCTCTCACCCGTCTCCCCAACCCAGTGAGGGAACTTTTGGGTCCCACCGAGCGGGTAAGGAACCGGACGAGTAGGTACGGTACGTATGTTATGCCCTACTATAAATGCGGTGGAGCGGATCTTAAAGATTCATGGATCTTTTCTTATTTTTGTTTTTGCCTTTTGTTTTTATAAACACGGGTGTTCGCACCGTCTCGGTGAGCATACCGTTCGATGCCCCATTGAGAGCGACTCCACTTACCTTTTTTTCTCCAAGGCTCATCAGTGGGCGGTCCCATGCAACATGGGGCAAGCTTGTCCTATTCTCCACACCCACATTGCAATTTCATGTTCCAAATTTGGGTTGCATTTGAAAGCTACCTCCTCCATGTTAATGATTTATTTGTAGGAAAAAAAAAATAGCCATGATTGACCAACAATTTGCACCTCTTGTCTCTTAAACAATTAGAAAACTTAGATTAGACTCAAATTAAAATTTAATGTGCTTTGGAAAGTTTCAACATTGACTTGATTAGATGTTTATGTTCCTTGTTCAATTAAAATGAGGACTTTTTTTTATAATAATATATTAAGGATTTTAGAGTTTGTATGAAATTTATATATCATAGGAAATTTTTTTTAATTATTTTTAATATAAAAAAATAAAAAATATATTTTTTGTGCTAAGTCTCATTCGTCTTCATCTTTTCAAGATAGTCAATTTTTTTTGACATATTATTTCAAGTATCTATTCATTTCTTGGTAGGATGTCACATTATTATCAACAACATCATCATAGTCATTATTGTTTGATTATAATTATTAGACAATCATCATCACAAATTTTCGATGGTATATTGTATGAGCAAAAAAAAAGAGAGAGAGAAAAAATTATTTATTTTTGAATAGTATTATATTTTTTTATCTTTTCAATGGAAAAGACTCTCATCAGTCGATGTTGACATGGGAAGGGCAAAAAGTATGGGGTTTTCAATGCAATAGTAATATAATGTGTTTTTACGGCACGTCATTATCACTGATGTCATAATGACTGCCACTGCATGGCACAAAATTAATATTATATACGTGCATTCACAATGCACGGCATGTGAGGAAAGGGACCGAAAGAGATTGCGGTGGGGGTGGCTTTTGGCGTGTTGTGCTGTGTCATGCAGGCTTTCTTCCAGTAGGGGGACGATCCATGCGTCATGGCTATTTGCAAGCAGCAGCGCCCGCCGGTTTTGATACGCGCTCCATTATTGGTATCGGAAGGAAGGAATGGTCGGTTCTTGAAGACCTTAACAGCTTCTCCTTTGTTTCCGTGGTCGCTCATCTCCATGTTTGTTCTCCATGTTTTCAGAAACAAGAAGCTCAGACCTGCGAAATCTGATCTTTAAACGGGAACAAGGTGTAAAAGGTTTCAGATCTGATCGCCAGTAGGAAACAAAGTCAGATTCCTGAAGTAGGGATCAAATCTTCTTCTCTAATGATTCCTGAGTTCAGGGCTTTAGATTCTTCGTCCCACACTTGTTTTCCTGTAGATCACTGTTCTCCATGTTTCGAGAAACAAGAAGCACAGACTTGTAAACCTGATCTCGAACAGTTGCTGTTTTCATGTTTTCAGAAACAAGGTGTAAGAAGCTTTCAGATATGATCTCCAGTAGAGAACAAGTCAGATTCCTGGAGTTGGCACCAAACCTTCTTCTCCAATGATTCAATGGAAATAAATGATTTCTGAGTTGAAGGCTTTGGATTCACTATTCTATCTACCATCATGAAAGGTTTCAGTATCCCAGAAAGGCTGATGATCTTTTAATTCAACGATGTCATATTACAAATGGAGAAATATGGGTGTAGCATGTAAGCTGGGTTGTGTCCAAACAAAACCAAATCATTCGTAAATTGGATTGAGTGGTGATGAGAAACACTAGGAATTGTTTCTTTCTCACGCCTTGCGTGTATGCCAGATTGCCAACATGCTTCGTATGAACTGTTCTTGACACCAATTTGGCTCTTGGTTTGACAGGAAATAATAGCTTGAGATCTTATCAGCACTTTCTGCTTCACAGGTTGTCCCAATGAGAGTCCATCTCTTGGACTCATCTTACCATGATTATTGCAGAGAATCTAAACTTTCAACAACAGGAATTGTCCCTTAATCACTGGTGGATTGTTTTGGAAGGAATTGGAGTTCAAAAGCTTAAACTTTTTAGTTGTGTGCCAAACTGAATAGTGTTAGTGTTCATTTACATAAATATTTCTGATTTTTTTTGTCTAAACCTATCTTTTTCTTTTTAATGTGTTCACTCATCGATGTCTATCCATTGCGGTATAATTTATATTTATTAGTCAAGTCACGATTTATCCTTGTTTACCCAGCTATCTAATTCAATGTTTTAATTTTTTATTAAGTTTGATTTGTTCATATTAAAATTAATTAGATCGAACGAGGTCAAACATACATGATAATTAAGACCAATAAAATTAATTAGAACAGTTCGAAGAAACAGGATACACTAATGTAACTCCTTTTTGACAAACAACATGATAATAAATATTATAGATATAGGGAATAAATTTCATGATACCAAAAAAATGAGTCTTTCACATGTGCATCAATTTTGTATCGGATGAAAACTTTAAACATATATGATCAGATCCTTTAGTCCATCTTATACAACAATTATTGTCATGATTGGAACCATTCATATAGGAATACTTTTGAACAAGCTAAACCACATTTAGGCTTAATCATATGAAAAGAAATTGAAGTAGCAGCAAAATCTTTGATGGTGACATGGTGATCGGCAGAACTATGGAGAGATCTCAAAGGGATGGAGAGTTCTGAGATGGAATCCAGCTTTGTCCATTGCACAAGAAATACTCGAATGATTTCTAATAATTCTGTGCACTCCTTCGGATACTGGTGAAGTTTCAACCAAGTTCTTGTCTGCTAGAGTGAGAGTATATATATTTTAAGAGTGGCTGTGATGCCTTTCCATCTGCATGCTCTGATAACACAAGACTTCCATAAACACTTTTTTGCCTTAAAACTGGTTAGGATTAGAGGAAGGAAAAGAAAAGGAACAACAGTTAAGGAATGATCCTATCCTTTTTGTATGCTTTGAATGCAGAGGATGAGACTGTGATCTCAATAATTGATGAAATGGATGTGTGAAGCATGTTTATTGTCTGCTGCAGCTTGCCACTCTTTGCCATCGCCTCTTCCTTGGTCTTTAGAAAATAATGGACAGGTACACTGATCAATATTGAGAAATGCTCCCTTTTTTTGGGCATTTATGTGTAATTTTAGCATGATGCCAAAGTAATTTATCTTAAATATTTAAAACTAAAAACATGACAAATATGAGAAAAATGAAAACATTAAAAATATAAAGAATCTTAATCGAGTTTTTGTCGTATGATTCGGTCCGAGAAGAGTATTTGAGAAACATAATATAAAATTTAGCTTGATACCATAAGTTATAAATATAAAAAATATAAAAACATCTAGATTTATTTATTTATTTATTTACATATCGACGACTAAAAAAGATTTAAAAGGTTTATCAAAAAAACTTTTTTCGATGATATAAATATACAATTAGTCCAATAATATTGAAAGAATATTTTAGACCTCATTATCATTATATGATAAAAATATTAACAAAATAACAAGAGATGATTTTTCTGGTCAATGTTGAACATGATCTGCCACTGTGATGGTGAACCAAAGAAACTGAGCAATAAAGCCACTGAAAACGAGCAAGCAATCATTGAGCACCGGCTGAGTTAATACCCCTATCACAAAGCTCTTGAAATTGTTCTCCACCCGAAATGAATTGATGGAGAGTGCACTCCTGTGCAGTAACAGGACCAGCCTCCTTGGAAGTCAACAAGGGAGAATAATTTGTTCTTATCCTTGTTCCAGAAAGATAGGACAAAGCTTGATGGCCATGGATTGAGCCATCTCTGTACCATCCTTTCCAACTTCAAAAGGACAGCTATAGTTTCAGCAGGAAGTGTGTGCAGAATTCTGATTTTTGAGTAGCTTCACAAAAGGAAGAAGAAGGGAGAATAACCCAAAATTTGGACTCTTTGGATTAGTGGGAAAATTGAATTTGAATTACTGGCAAGTTTTACTCAGATTGTAACTCTTTTCATCACAGTCATTCTAGCATTTCCAATGACTTCATGTATGAGATCTTAAAGATGTGGTTTTGTCTACGAGTGATTGAAACACTCCATTATTAGTCAACAATGCATTGTTTTCTCAAACAAGGCTTTGCCGTGTTGTCCACAGGATTCATTCGCTTTTAAGATTAGATCTTTCGTAGGACTACTGTTAGAAATGGCCTTCAATTCCACGTGATGGAGTTGATCCGATCTGGTTTATTTTCTGGATGGTATTGTGTTTTGAAAGTTGGATGCCACTTGAGATCTTACTCCTTATCTTACTTCATTGATAGTGATTTCCTCCGGTTGAAAGATCTGCAAAGCTATGTTGGGAGCAAATCTTTCAACCGGAGCTTTGCAGATCTTTCAACCGGAGGAAATCACTGAAGTAAGTAAGCGAATAACTAAAGATCTGCAAAGCTATGTTGGGAGCAAGTTCATAGGAATGTGTCTAGTTTGGAGAGTTCATAAGTAAGCGAATAACTGAAGAGAACCTCCTTTTATATGCATCAAACTAGGTTATCAACGAGGAGTATTTCCTTGTGAATATCATAGAGATTAAACTCGTTTAAGTGGTGCCCCATTATTGTCATGATTAATTGCCATGTGGTGATCGAGACTCTTAACATTAATTATCATGCAAAAAAAATTGAAAGATTAACGAAGAATAATATTTTAAAAGATTTAGATTACATAATTATATTAAGAGAAAATAAATTAAGAATATAAAGAAAAATATCACATGAAGTAAAAAAATTATTAAAATTATTTACATTGATATTTGTGAACCATTTCCTATTTTATTATATTTATAGAAGACTTGTCAGGTTTGACTATATGCATCTAATACATAAAATTTTTTGAAGCTGATGACACTTGTATACATAAATGAGGTCGATAGATAATTAGATAAAAAAAATTAAAATTATCATATCTAATATGAATGATAAATTTTATGACAAATATGATAAGTCGGGTTAGAATCTTAATATTTTTGTTAGATTCTTATAAAAATAGAATATTTATGCTAAGTATACCTTACTAAGTGTGTCAGAATGACATTGTTAAAAAATAAAATCGTATTCTTATAGATATAATTAAAAGCATAATGAATCATTCATCTAATTCTAAGTTGATATGAGGTTAAGTTTTTATGATAACCATATATATCTTGAATAGGTTCCTAGTAAGTCAATTTTATCAACTCTATTTTGAATTGGTATGAAACTTAATTTGAGATATCTACATATTTAGGATTATCATAAAGATAAAGGGTCTTTAATCAATATGAAAAAGAATTGAATCCGAGTTGATGGTTAGAGAAAAAGTCTAAGACATAAATTTTCAATTGAGAACACAAGCACTATCTCGATAATTACTAATCCATTTACTAATGCTTTATAGTCTAAAGTGTTTAAAAATATATATTCTTATAATAGAAATTGTGATCAAGTCATAAAAAAAATGATAATGCATATACAGATAGATACTACTATTAATATTTTTCACTTAATTAAAATTATTTATTTTTGTTATCTTATTTATATTTATATTTATAATATATTATAGTTAAATATGATAATAAGATTATCTTAACAAGACAAATTATAAAAATTATTATGAATAATATTAGGAAAGATTAACAGTATTACGATCTATAGGAGGGTTGATACACACAACAACTATGACTCGCATTGATAATCGAATTTAATGAAGTATTATTATACTTATTGCTCTTATCGACTTATTTTAAAATTTATGATCATATATAAAATACTTTTCAAAATTTTCATAATCTAATTAAATAAATTTATTTTTATTTTATTTTATGTAATTAATAGATAAAGAAAAAAATATTAGATTATGTGACCTTATTTAATTAGATAAAATATATTATAGGTCTAATTAAATTATACTTATTTATTGATTAATAAAATAATTTATTTATAATAGGATTCTTTATGAGATGACATTAATACGAGGGACTTTCCTAACCAATAATCATAGTTCCATTGTTCTCGCGTATAAATATATAGTATATACTAGGGATTACATATAATAAGATTCATGATTTATTGTCATCTCTCTTTAGTATAAAGGTAGAAAAATAAGATAAGTCAAGTTTTCTTTCTAAATTAGTATTACTGTATTGTACGCGGAGTTCATTTTATGAATCAAATAAAAATATTCTGGATAATATGGAAAGCTATGTATTCTAATTTTGATCGATTATTATTTAATTTTAATTTGGATATTAAATTTATGTCACATAAGAGTATTACTAATAATTTATAAGGAGAGAGCATTGCTTTAATCTTATCATGATAACTTACAAGTTAACCAGCATAATAGCTCGTGAAACAATTAAGATAACACCAAGACAAAATGCTCGAAACAATGAACATGAGAAGGCTGGTGAACGTAGCCACGATTCATGTTGTTGTGCTTCGTTCTAAGACCAGTTTGACGAAGTGCATGAACGCTTTCAACATCACAAACAATGCCACTTGACCAACTTCAATAGTGTTATACTTTAACAGTGTTTGCTAATTAGATGGGACTGCTTTTATCATGTCCTGTCAAGAGAAAAAAGAGTTGCTCGGATCTGAAGTTGCATGAACATTTCCACTTCACCAACTTCAATGATGTGCCTTTTGTCGTCTGCAACAACGTGATTCACATGGAATGCATGGGCAGGTCACCAACCTCTGAAAAGCCTACACTTTTCCCATCATGACACTGTGTGTCACAGTTCGAGAGGTCTCATGATGGATTTGATTCCACAGAATGGTCTCCGATAGCAGGTAAAGACTACACAGAGGACTCGATAATCTGTTGTCAATGTAGCTCGTCATGCAACAAGACCAATATTTCACATCACAACTCTGCATCCTATGGATTTGATTTTGGTATTATCAGAAGTACAGAAATTTTCTTCAACTTTCTCTGTGTTTTGAAGCACATGATTTTAGGAGGGTCATAGAAATCGTAATCTCACTTTCACTCGCACACAGCCGTGGACGACACCCTAGAAAGCCACAGTGATGAAACCTTGTCAACTGTTTATGGTGACAACTCCAGGCATTGGGTAAGGCATAATAAAGTCAGTATTAGCATGAACGAAAAAACTTCACGTGCTGCTTCATCTATATACCAATAAACAGAAACTTGTAAGGGTGAAGAATGATGCAATTTGGAGGGGACATGAAGTTCACATTGGGGAAGCAAGCCAGACAGAAGTGTAGGTAAAGGAATTCTGGAAGAATTAATAGACATATTAATCTGCAAGTTCTCATCCTTCCACGAGTTTGATTTTTCAAGAATCACAATCCACAGAGATTCCAAAATGAAAAAAAAAATGATCGATCTTTTCCTTTGTATGACAGTAAATGATTTGAACGGGGGAAATGCTAGTAAATTGGAGTTCTTTTCCTTGTCGTCTCAAAAGCTGTGTTTTGGATATGTAAAAGATTGATTATTACGTGAAGCCATCCATTTATTTGCCAACTGGTTATTCTAGGAATTTTCTTGAAAGAGCTTCTGCTACCGATGTGTAGCCAAAATATTAAAGCACTGAAAAATGTCACAAGAGGGATACTGATGATGGATGGCGAATCCAATTCTAATAATATGATCAATTTTTTTTAATATTTTTTGTAATTTTGAATCCATGATTGGCTCAGAATTTGGAGTCGATCTCGAGTAGCACAAGATGTCATCCTCAATGCACAACTCAGATTGCATGAGCTGCATTTGTTGTCAATCATACATGGTGGGTATCTACTACTACTACCTGATGACTGATATACCTAAAATATAATGGTGAGCCAATTTGGCGCTGAGGAAAACAGCAGGGATACAACAAGCCGCCTCCTATTTGGACACGCATTCACATGTACACAACTCTTATTTCAACCAGAATTTAATCCCAGTTTGACGATGTCAAAGAAATGAGAACAGATTACTAATAGTCTCCTCCTGTGGAAACTCCACATCAGTTGTGTGTGCAAAATTTTGTGGAACATCATCAGTGCATCCACCACACAAACGCACACACCACCAGGACTGTAATAACCATACCTGTATAAGCAATCCACTTGTCCACGCGGTGTCGCCGCTCAATTAGCTTCAACACGGTGTTAGATAACCCTACAGTGTTAAGGATGTCCAGGGCCTTCCTTTGGGCTCTCTGCCAAGAAAACAGCCAAAAATTGTGGGATAACATGCGCTCTTTTACCTTTTCTTGAAGGGAATATAAGATAAATAGCAAACCTAAAACTGTATTGATGATAATATAAAGATGTCAAGCAACATATGGTTCGTCTTTTGTTGACGAGAATGATAACTGGTTGATGATCCCATGACTTACCTTCAAGCGATCCCTCTGCTCGGCGTACTTAGACAGAACAGCCACTCCAGTGGCATATGCTTCTTCCAGCATTATTGAAGAGTTTCGTGCGGATTGCATTGCTTGTGCTTCCTCGTCAAATATTCTCAGAATATGCGCAGACTCCCCATTCTGCAGTTAACATCAATATATTTGGTTGAATGCTATATCATGCCTAAACATCAAATTTGTTTTCAAATACTTATCATACAAAGGTGTGATGCCTCTTACAGCTCTTTCCAATAATTCTGCACGTTCTTTAGCTTCCTGCATCCTCTTTTGTTGACGGAAGGAATGCTTGTCAAGACTTTCTTTCAGTGAATCCACCTCTTCTGCCACCTGTTCCACTTTTCTTCACCAGCACAAAACAACGAAAGACATTAGAAATTTCTTAACCAATACTGGGCAATAGCATCAAGAAGCCTAATAGTTTGTTCTGTCTATACACCACATACAAATTACAATATAGTTTTTGGAGCTTGCTAGTCACATTTGTACATCAGAGAAGCATTTTGCATAAGGCTAGTTAACAGAAAGAAGATTAACCTCAAAAGTGCTCAAAACCCATCCAAACTCATAAATTGGTGGAAACACAAACAAAAGCTCTATATAAGATGGACTAATTGATTTTAAAACTTCTGAATGTGACATCTTAGTTAACTAATCAAGATTTGGTTCTTAGAGCATCTAGTAAAAATAATTGAATGACTTGAGCATATTACCAATGAAATTGAAGACAAATTAATAACATGCCCTATGCAAACAACTATAAATTATGTGTATCTATACACACACACACACACACATGCATATTATGGTGATTCCCAAAATCAGATCAGAAAACTAACTTTTCGGCAACTAGAAAGCACACAAGATGACATCCAAGAAGAGGTGAGATGATCTTCAGACAACTTAGGACTCCAACTAAGCCATCCATCACAATATTTGCAGTCATAAGAACTACATATCATCAGACTAATATTCAAGCTCTACAAATTTCTGAAATAAATAACATTCTATTGCATCTCAATCTCACCAAGGAAGTTCAAATGGACAATGGAAAATAGTGCGAGAGGATACATGCTTGATGATGTAACTGGGTTTTTGACTCTGCAACAGGTGTTGTTCATTATGGTGATTCCCAAAATCAGATCAGGAAACCAACTTTTCAGCAACTAGAAAGCACACAAGATGACATCCAAGAAGAGGTGAGATGATCTTCAGACAACTTAGGACTCCAACTAAGCCATCCATCACAATATTTGCAGTCATAAGAACTACATATCATCAGACTAATATTCAAGCTCTACAAATTTCTGAAATAAATAACATTCTATTGCATCTCAATCTCACCAAGGAAGTTCAAATGGACAATGGAAAATAGTGCGAGAGGATACATGCTTGATGATGTAACTGGGTTTTTGACTCTGCAACAGGTGTTGTTCATTATGGTGATTCCCAAAATCAGATCAGGAAACCAACTTTTCAGCAACTAGAAAGCACACAAGATGACATCCAAGAAGAGGTGAGATGATCTTCAGACAACTTAGGACTCCAACTAAGCCATCCATCACAATATTTGCAGTCATAAGAACTACATATCATCAGACTAATATTCAAGCTCTACAAATTTCTGAAATAAATAACATTCTATTGCATCTCAATCTCACCAAGGAAGTTCAAATGGACAATGGAAAATAGTGCGAGAGGATACATGCTTGATGATGTAACTGGGTTTTTGACTCTGCAACAGGTGTTGTTCATTATGGTGATTCCCAAAATCAGATCAGGAAACCAACTTTTCAGCAACTAGAAAGCACACAAGATGACATCCAAGAAGAGGTGAGATGATCTTCAGACAACTTAGGACTCCAACTAAGCCATCCATCACAATATTTGCAGTCATAAGAACTACATATCATCAGACTAATATTCAAGCTCTACAAATTTCTGAAATAAATAACATTCTATTGCATCTCAATCTCACCAAGGAAGTTCAAATGGACAATGGAAAATAGTGCGAGAGGATACATGCTTGATGATGTAACTGGGTTTTTGACTCTGCAACAGGTGTTGTTCATTTTTGACTCTGCAACATTTAAAGAACGAACATTCTGCTGGCTTTTATTTTCTAGTTTTTCATTTTGGTATTTGCAGATGATTCTTTTTATCATTTTTATTAGTCATTTTAGAAAGCGTTTCAGGGTCATACTTTAAGTTGTATTGATCCTTATATAACTAATGTAGTATTGTTTTGATATGAATTAGCATGGGAAAACATTGAATGGTTAAAGTTCTTGAAAATTCTAGATGTCTCATTAGATGGTCAATAAGTTTGTTAACCTTCATACAACCTCTGAAGTTTGTCTCAATAAATGCCCACCACGATTGAAAATTTTTATACAAGAAATCCACAAAATTGAGGGCAATTGGGTTGGAAATAATTTATATATTATACATTTGCTTGAATGACAGTGGATCTTTGATCAATGGATGCGTGCATCTCTTTCTCCACCCCCTTTCTCCTATCAATCGCTTAACTGGCATTGCTTTCTTTTGGCTGCCTTCTCTTATCTGCAACAATTTAAATTTTGATTTCTTCCCCAGAACTTTGACGTTTGTTGTTTTCTTACAACAGCAAACTTATTAGTCAACTTCTCTTTTGTCCAGGAAAATATCCAAATGTGAATCAGTATCCATTATTACAACCCTGTCACATACCTTTTACCATCAAACTTGATATCAGATCTTATGATGACCACTGTATTCTATCATGAATTCCGGTTCATAATCTAGTACCCAATAAATGTTGCACAATCGTCCCATTTCATTCATTTGTATTGAAGGGCGACCCAGTAAATGTGACTCCACCTAGTACACACGGTTCAGTTCATTGACTCTGAGATACCACTTTATTTTTATATATGACAACTCACTAAAAAATCCATATCATGATCTTACAAAAGTACAAATTTCCCACGAAACACACATCATTTTTCTGATTTGCCTACATCTTATCCTAAAACATAAATCTATTTCCTTACCAGAAGAAAGACATTAACTCCTACAAATCTTGCTGTGGGTAGACGTTACACCTTAACAAGGGCATAGTCTCTTCATAAACAGAAACACTAAACCATCCAAAAAGAAGCTATGATCCAATTAAGGAACACAAAAACACCATGAAAGAGTATCTACTCTTTTAGGTTCTGATAGAGAATTTCTAGACTGAGCAACAATGACAATCATTGAGAACTATGCTGGGCAATATCCTAGTTACATGAAGAGCGATCAGCACTTTCTTTATAATGGTTTCAAAATATGGTTTGATCAGAACGACCCTCGATTTCATGAGCAAACATATTAAAGGTGAAACAAAATACACAGATATAAGCTGAATTCTACGGACATCTGCATCCAATCAGAGGCTTCTCAAATAAAACAGAAAATCCCAATTACGCTCTTCACATAAGACATCACATGAAAGAACAAAAATTATCACCAACTTCTCCAATTTAGACCAAAAGGAATGAGTACGAAATCAATCAACCAAATAAGATTCAATTCAGAAATCATACACATATATGGGAAATATACTCGGAGATTAGACCCTGTAATTATTCACTTAACCCTAATCGATAAAACCATTGTATGGAAACCCTAATCATCCATATAGATCACGAAGAGGAGCATTCATGCATCAGATCGCAAGATCGACCCCGAAGAAAAAGAAGGGGATTAATCGACGGGTTATCGAATCGGATACCTCTTCCAGAGATCGCGCTGGCCTCTGACGGGAATCGACCGCCAGAGGCGATCCATCTCGGCACATAGGGAGCGAATCTGGGTGATGTCTCTCTTGACCGCGAGGGAGAGCTCCGCCGGATCCGCGACCGAAGGTGACGATGACGAAGCATACGAGGAGGAGGAGGCGGATGACTCAAGACGCTCGAGCCGCTCCAGCCCATCTCTCGTCCGGAGAAGCAACCGCCGCGTACTCTGGTAGATCTCAGAGAGGGTTGCTCCGCCGCCTCCAATGCCGCCGGCTTCCATTGGCGGAGATCTCGGGAGATGATGTCGAAAGAGAGGAAGGCTAACATACATCCTGAGCGCCCAAGGATCTGGGATCCGGTGTTGTGTCCATTACAAATACAGATTGCGCATCCAACTAAGTCGTTGCGCGTGTTGGTCTGGAGGAGGTGCGGATAATAATAGACCCTATCTATTTTATTACCAAAAAAAGGGAAGTGGGGCCCGATGGTGGTCTCCACGAGAGGCCCACATCACCAACGGCCACGCGCATAACTCAACGCTGAGTCGGCGGAGTCATTTTAATTTCTTCGTGCACACATACGTCACCGGGTCACACAAGACTTCCACCCCCCCGCTCGCTACCGTCTGATTACGGTGCGGGCCCCATTCGCAAGCTCCTCATGGTCGCAGAGTCGAGTGGAAACGCAGGTGTGCGATTGCTTTTTATTATTTGTTTAAATCCGACTCATATAACCGGGTCCGCGTGATGAACTCGGTGCGTCCAACAACACGAGAAATGTGGGACCCACAGCCGGACGCAGCGTCGGGCCAATCGCAGTCACGGGTTCGTGGTTGAGCCACGACCGAATCCTGGTTAGCTCTGGATTCAGACTGAGGTCGATTTATTACGCGTTAGCGATTCAATTTCTTTAGATAACTCTCTTATTACTGACACTGCAGATGTAGCGATCCAATTTATTACATCATGTCTTATTATTATTATTATTTCTTCCAATCCACAAGTCTACGTGCGAAAGTGTTGGAATCATTAAATTCTTGAAGTCTCCTTGGTTTAAACCATCTAATAAATAAATAAAAAAAATGCATTAGTAAAATTAAAAATAACATTAAAAATTCATGTACAACTAAAAATAAATTATAAGTAAATATAATAATACGTGGCACGTTACTGTCGGCTGGTTGTACCCGAAACCGTGCCACCATGTCCGCGTCAACGCCGCGGGCAGGAAACGCGATCTCGACGTGCAAACGCTCGTCCATGTCCATTGAGCGTAGATTGAGGAGATGGTCTTCCAAAGATAGCTGTTCTTTGCCTATAAGTAGAAGCTGTGATCGATCGCCATGTTCAATAAAGAGCTACAGATCAAAGAAGGAGAAAAGAAGAGGAGAAAGGAATGTCAGGGATTATCCATAAGATCGAGGAGAAGCTCCACATTGGAGGAGACCACAAGGAGGAGGAACACAAGAAGGACGACAAGCATCATCATAATGAGCACCGCAAGGAGGAGAAGCACCACAAGGAAGGGGAGGGAGGAATGATGAATAAGATCAAGGAGAAGATCCATGGCGGAGAGGAGCATGGGGAGAAGAAGGAGAAGAAGAAGAAGAAGGAGAGGAAGCATGGTGCGGAGCATGATGGCCACAGCAGCAGCAGCAGCAGCGACAGCGACTGAGCCAAATCTTGACGTGGTCTTACATGGAGAAATGTAGCTGCTGATGAACCTTTCTGAGACCTTTTATTTCTAAACATCTTCTCATCATCTTTTCTTCCTTTGGTTTCTTTTGCAGGCTAAGATGAAAGTGGATCTAGGAATGGAGACTTGTGCTACCTTGCTTTTGTGCTTGATCTTTATTGTAGTAATAATAAATGTAATAATCATGAAATAAATAACTTTAAGTGCTTACTTTTGAGTGCTTCTTTTGTATTGCTTTTGATGAACAGGAGTGTTGATTCCTTTCTGTGGTTAGGATCAATTTTCTATGGAGTTTCATCCATTCGGATGTATATTGCATGCTGAACAGAATTCTGTCCACAAAACTTAAATTTCTAATCCTTATGCCCAAATTACAAAGAAGAAACTAGGAACATGGAATGGAATCAATATAAATGTATTCAGTGAAGCTAAAAGACTAAGAAGTAAATTGAAGTACTGCAAGCTCAGAATGAAGCAGAGAGATTTGAAAGAGAAAAGGCCCATGATATCATCTGAAACCCAGTTTTCTTTCTCTTTGAAGTATATGAATAGATTGAGCAGAAGAAATTTCAAAAGACAAAAGAATGCTGAAGAGGTGATTGTCACACAAATAATAAATATCTTCTGTTAATGACACTGATACAAAAAAGGGATCTTTTAACAGAGAAAACAAGGAGATATTGAAACTTTGGCACCCACCTGTGAGTTTATTTACAGGGGAAGACATTGTGAAGATTGTTTTTATTCTCTCTAGAAAGAGTGCTTTTACATAACTACATGCATCTTTGTATGATTGGAACTGAGAGCACATAAAGTTGAAGTCTTTGGAGTGAGTGTAATTCTGTATTAAAATGGGAGTATCAGATGAAGAGGTGTAAAGTGTGTTGTTTTCTGTTACTGAATTCTTTTTTCTATGTTTTCTTAGAAATTGAAGAAACAATTGATGAACTAATCATCAAGAAACCTGTAAAAGATCCTTCCTGACTAAGTTTCTTTTTCTTCTCCAAATTTAAGCTTTCTTTAACCATGCAATTTGTGGGATTAATAGTAGTAAAGTTAGCACCATGGCATCACTTCATTGAACTACAAACAGGGGCTGTACTCAAACACATTGTAGTCTATTTGGTTCTTGTCTTCAAGAAGGTTGTTTTATCAGAAGGAGACAAACAATTGCCTCAAGAATCATTCAAGAGACAATAGTTGTGCTCTCTGTCCTTAAAAACTATAATAGATTGCTTGAGTCAGGCTCCATCTCCATCCTTGCCTCCTTCATCATGTTCAGATTTTATTATGCAAAGTAAGATGTTCCAGTTTATGCTATTGATAAAATCCCAAACCAGCTATTAGCAATGATAAATATATAAATATCAAGGCAGAACATTAGCCTCAATGACTCACTATTTGTCCCTGACCAATGTGTTTTCCGATTTCTTGAGCCTTTAAAGTATGAGGACTATTTTTCTTAAGTTGATTATCTGCTATAACTTAAAACTCACAGTAATTGCAACATGAGAGTGTGAGTTTCATATCTGCAAAACTTAGTTTAAAGTCACTGTTGCAAAGTTTGAAGATGAAAGGAGAAAAAGTCTCTGATGTGTAAGACCAAAAAAAAAAAGCAAGATATATCAGAGAGTGACTTTTGAATGCATGTAATGTATCGAATATTATAAAGAATTTAATCAATAGATTTAGATACTATGTAACATAAAAAATCAATTAATATCTGATTTGTAGGACAAAAAAATGCGAGATATATAAGAGAGTGACTTTCGAATGAATATAATGTATGGAATATTAAAAAAGAATTTAATCAATACATTTGCTAATATGTAATAAAAAAATAATTAAAATCTTGAATAGTTACTGACATAATTATTTTTTTTAATATTAATTGCGTACCTTAAAATATTAATAATGATATAAGAATCAATATTTAATGCTCTCAAGTTAACAAAATACTAGCCAATACTTTAGCATTAATGAAGATAATTGTTGAGCAATAAAAAAACTCATATTTAATCCTCTAAAGCTATAGACTAATCACAGGCCTGAGCAGGTTTGTTCTTTGAAATACAATTTCAATTTTAAGAATAATTTAAAAGTGTAGGAATCATGTCCAAATTAATCCAATTCACTAATTAATATTTCCAATTAATATCTTAAATTATTTTTTATTTATAATCAATGTTCAGAATTCCTTGTTAATATTCAAATTTTCAGTTTCCTAATTACTTCACAACTTAAGCTGCTTTTTCCCAACTAATATTTCTAAATGTATCCCTAAATTGCTTTTTCTTTTCTTAAATAATATTTGTGATATACCTAATTAACATTCAGAAGCAATTTTTGTAAATGTACACTATAGTTGCTACAATTGGATAGAAGTTATTTAACATCCATCATAATGGATGATGACAGATATTGTAATGCCACTCTCTGATATATTTCAAGGTAGAAGAATCTTGAGGACAAGATAAAATCCAAGTATATGATTGGGACATGTCTCAAATCTTGGATGAACATGTGAGAATGTTGGAGTGCATGTCTTCCTTACAGGACCAACTTGACATCTCTGTTGACACCTAATTCATTCATATGAGGACACCAAAACAAGAAACCTTCATAAATATATGAGGAGATACTTCAAACAGAGGAACCATGTGACAGATAAAGCCATCTGACATCTTGTGGTTTGGGATCTGACAGCAAGTGGATTCTTCAAATTGTTTTTGATAGTTGTTTAGATTGTGGGTCAGAGATCTTTGTGTGGTGGAGTTTATCAATGTGCAGTTTTGGATCTTTCAGCAGAGTCTGCAGACTTTGCTTGAAGGTAAAAGCAAAGTTTTCGATTCTATTTAGGAGTTTAACAAGCTAAGTATACTGATTTCCTTTAACCCAATTAATCCTCCTTGACTTGATGGAAGTTTAGAGGGTTGAGTTTTCTAAGGTAAATTATCTCTGAATCATTTTTGCTGGTTGAGATCACCCAGATTAACAATCTAGATAATATGGGTTGGCTAATAATGATGCCTAATTCGAAAAAATTTTAATTAGAGAACATAATTACTTTGGCACAGATGAATGAATCAGATGAATTTTGTGGAGTAGCTTACATCACTTGTTCAATTCAATGATGATAATAAGATGGAACAGTGACTTGCTGATGATCCTATCTTAGGTGCACCTAAGCCATGAGAGTTGGCACATGGGCAAAAGTTTACTTATCCTCCTCACCTTCCATGTCTCAAGTTGGTAATCTAAATTGAAATCATGAAGAAAAGGTGGACCAATGAGTGCTCAGAGTAGGAAGAACCATCCAACTTTTTCTTCTGAAAAATGCAGGTATCATCTAACTTGATTGTGATGTATCTGAGAGGTTGGAGCAATGCCAATGGTGAGTCGAAAGAAACACTTTACCACTGGTTCTTTAACTGATGCATACAAGGAAAGCCAATGAGGAAGATGCTTCATTCATATGAGTTTGATGTGGGAGTCATACTAGCATTAATTCTTTTTTATTATGTGATAGAGTTGCAGGAAGTAGATAAATGCAGCAATCATTGTTATTGGTGTACATGAGCTAATTCAAATTTACAATCTAAATGCAATGGCATGTCTTTGGCTCTCTTACCTACTGCATTGACAGTGGAAAACCTGACTTATACAAGTTGTATGCTAACCTGATTTGATAAGATTCTTAACTTTACTGAAACTCTTGAAACCAATTACTTAGCTAAACACAAAGTTTGATTCAATACTCTAACAAAGTGAATGACTCTGAATTGATTGGAACATGACCACAATGTTTGCCCACATAATCTTCTTGTGTTATGATAGCAGAGAGAACTTGCATGCCATGAAGATGCTTTGCCAGTGATAATGGGTCCATTTTCTTCTTTCTTGAACCATAAAATGGGGCAGAGATAAGATGTGCTGCTGAGTTCATTGTGTCTTCATCTCCACAAGTTGGATCCTGCTTTCCCTTCTGTGTCATTTTACTGCAGAGTCACCAGGTGAGGATAATGCTATTTTGGCACAGAAGGCTGCAAGGCATGGAAGAACAGAACTACATATCATCAGCTTTTGGAGTAATGTTCAGAATATTCCAAGAATTTCTTGAATCAGTTTACAGATCCAAATCATTGGGTGGTGTCAAATTTTAATTTCAATTTAGTGTTCTTTGATGGAAAGTAATTGATACATGGAATTACTATATTCTTTTATGGATTAAATAAATAATCTCATTCCATGAGTCCTCTTCATAGTTTTCATCACTTGTTTCAATTTAACCTGCTGCTTGTTTGACCATCATTTTATGTCAACTTTCACATCTAATCTCTGAGACTCGAGAAAGGTAATGGACATCATTCAAATGAAGGGAGAGGAAAAGAGGAAGACTGGCTTTGACATGGAAGCCCACCACCATCACCATCTCACCAACAATTAGGCATTGGGGTGGCACTATCTCCACCAACCCCCTCCACCCAACCAGCCACCAATCCTTGCCCCCAAACAAAAAAAGGATCTTTTTTACCTGATCACCGACAAAATCTTATCTTGAATCACACAAACATGCAGCTCATGAGCATTGCTATACAGGATGTTTGTTATAGATTGATTTGATGATAATTTTCCTATAATATTATGTAATTTAATGTGAAAAATTAGATTTTATGATATGATCTTGTTGTGAAAAGTTAGATTCTTACCAGCTAAATTAGCTGAAAATTTCAAAAATGATTTCGATGTCACCTTCCAAATAGCAATAAACTAGCCATGACGGGTGTACTTTTCTGGCTTTTCCTCATTGGAAAGAGTGATGCAACGCATCAGATCTGCTGCTGCTGTCTCTCCATCTATAAGTACTGGTATAAATCTCCTTTTACGCTCGCGGCTCTCGTCCTCCCATCTCTGCCGTGCTCTTCTCGGGGACCGCTTCCTCCTCCGCCCTCGAAGGTGAGCTCTCCTCTCCCGCGATTCCCTCTTCTCCACTTGCTCTGTTCCAATTCTCCAACTGTTTAGCCTTGTGTACCGCCATCTCGTGCTTCTTTTGTCCTTTTTAGCTCAAAGGGTGCTCCTTTATGTGGTAGATCCGATCTGGGAATATTTTGGTTTCGTTTGCTCGAGTTCTTACAGGTCGGCGTGCTTCTCTAGTGCTCGGACTTTGATTTCTTGCGCCATTATTCAGATCTTTGCCATTTCTTATCCTCTTTTGTTGAACTCCGTTCTGGATAATTAGCGTGCTTTGAATTTGTTTTATTTGGTCTTGGATCTGGATCATTAGGCTGTCATTGCATTTGGTTCGGGCATTACATGCGTGGTTGCTCGTAAATCTGTTACCGGACTGATTGAAAGAATTTTCGCTCTTAAACCCTCTGTATGTGAGATATCAGATCCGCTTCTTTTTCTGGGTTTATGATGATCGAGACAAATTAGATCTGGTGTTTTTTGGCGTGAAAGCTTGAATCTTTGTGATCTGATTCATGTGTTATTATTGTATGACATGGTGATTCCCAGTAAAATTTAGTTGTTTAGTTACTTTCTTATACATCTTGTCATGTAAGTCTGTATGCAATATCTATCGTTTTCATCATTTGATCGGTTAGCTCTTTCTAAGACTTATGACTGAAAAAAAAGTGCTTCTTTTCCATTCACAAAATCTTGTGTTTTCTCATGATTCTTTTTTTGGTTTGTTCTAGTTACATTTTGTAGGAACTTCAATTTTGGAAAGCAAATGGCTTACCCGTACTCTTTTGCTGTCATGTTGTTTGTTTGTTTGTGTGAGGTTCACAATTTGGTCTCTTTTGGTTTTAGCGCCTTTGATTCATTGCCTTAAATCTTCTGAAAGTGCTTCAGTCGTTGTATGTCCAATTTATACTTTTTTCCTTTGTGATTGAAAACAACCCTGCCTGCTTATTTTCTATAAGGCTATGAACTGTTGTGATACCTTTATTGTATTTCGCATGGGGGAAAGATGATGCATCCATTATTAGGGTTGTGACTTTCCTATATGACACACTGATGGACAATTTTGTCTTGTCTGTACACTAGCACAGCATCCTTAGCATCAGAGGAAGTGCTCCTGTATACCCTTCTTCCTGAAAACATTTTTTTGTTTATTTGCAGATCTCAATTATTTGCTATGCTTCGCGTTACACAATCTACACATGAAAAAACACAGCAAATTTCTCTTATCTATGATGTTGAAAATATTTAGTTTGATTACAAGTGTCTACATCTAGAACATTTTGGTGTACTATCTGCAATACATGATAAATAAGATGTGGTTAGATGTAATTAAGAGTTCTCAAAGTTATAGTTTATTTGAATTAGAAATGCTACTATCTTTCCACATGGTGTATCTTTGATCCATTTTTGTGTTTTACTGTTCTGTTTTATGTATCTGTATTAAAGATAATGTTTGATTCTCAAGATGTAATTAATTATCTTCTCATCATCTCCAGAAAGATGGCATCACACATTGTTGGATATCCTCGCATGGGACCAAAGAGAGAGCTCAAATTCGCATTGGAATCTTTTTGGGATGGGAAGAGCAGTGCCGATGATTTGCAAAAGGTTGCAACTGATCTCCGATGTTCCATATGGAAGCAAATGACTGATGTTGGGATCAAATACATTCCTAGCAATACTTTTTCTTACTATGATCAAGTGCTTGATGCCACTGCAATGCTTGGTGCGGTTCCTGAGAGGTACAACTATACTGGTGGAGAGATTGGATTTGATATCTATTTCTCTATGGCTAGGGGAAATGCCTCTGTGCCTGCTATGGAGATGACCAAGTGGTTTGACACAAACTAGTAAGCCGTGCCATATTAACTTCTTACCATCTAAACTTGATATTCTTATGTTTTCTACCTTTGCTGACATGTTAACATGCTATCTTAATACAGTCATTTCATTGTCCCTGAGTTGGGTCCCAACACAAAGTTCTCGTACTCTTCTCACAAGGCTGTGTCTGAGTACAAGGAGGCAAAGGCGGTAATGCGTTGATCCATTTCTTTTTACTTATACTGTAAATTTTCTTGCTTGTGTTTGTAACCTTTTTCTAAATTCTTACTATCTCTTAGATTCTTCTCGTTGCCATATTTTTGCCATATATATTTCCTAACTTGTTTATCATATGAAATTTAACTTGATTTTCCCTCTCTTATCGGATCCAAGGTCTACAAAGTTTGAGCTAGTAGTTCTGTGAGGATTTGAGATTTCCAGCATTTCTGTATTGCTTTAGTCATCATATTGTTTTTCATTTCACAAAGAAACGTGAGAAGATGTGAAAAAACAATGGTGCTTGTTAAGTTGCCTATCAATAGCCTTTCTTGTTGAGTCAACCATCATCACGTGCGTCACCAATGACAACTCTAATTAACCCTACCCTTTTGTGGTTAAAACTGATGCTCAAAATAAAATAGTTTGATTGCATACAAGTTCTTATTGTTTTCATCTATGTTTTACAAACTGGTTCGATTATTGATGTGGAAATGTTTCCACATCAATCCAGTAACTCTTGACAATATACTAGTCGTTAATGCAGATCTATATTTGTAGCTTATGATTCTTCTTTTCATGCTTTCACTCTGTATATTTTTTGTGCAATTAATCAGCTTGGAATTGAGACAATTCCGGTGCTCATTGGACCTGTGACATACCTGTTGCTCTCAAAACCAGCTAAAGGTGTTGAAAAATCATTTGCTCCTCTTTCCCTTCTCGAAAGTATTCTTCCCATTTACAAGTAAGTATCCTTAGCAAGTTTCTAGCCATTTATTCAGATTTCCTTTTCCTCTTGTATACTTTAGTTCTACACTTATGATATTACCATACAGGGAGGTTATTGCTGAGCTCAAGGCTGCTGGTGCTTCATGGATCCAGTTTGATGAGCCAACCCTTGTCCTGGATCTTGAGTCCCACCAATTGGAAGCATTCACAAAGGCCTACACAGAACTAGAATCATCGCTGTCTGGCTTGAATGTGCTTATAGAGACCTACTTTGCTGATGTCCCTGCAGAAGCATACAAGTAATTTGTTCTTATTTTGATTGATGTACCATATTGCATCTAACTTCTTGGAAGAGTTCATCATTTTGTTAATTTTTCCAGGATCATCACTGCTTTGAAGGGTGTCTCAGGTTTTGGGTTTGATCTTATTCGAGGAGCCAAGACACTTGACTTGGTCAAGAGTGCAGGCTTCCCTGCTGGTAAGTATCTTTTTGCTGGAGTTGTTGATGGAAGAAACATTTGGGCGAATGATCTTGCATCCTCTTTCAGTACACTGCAGGCTCTTGAGGCCATAGTTGGCAAAGGTATTCATGCTTTGCCACTTTCTCCCCCTCTCTTTCAGTCTAGATTTCTGTTGAATACACAGCTGAATGTATTTGCTGTTTGTCCATAGATAAACTCGTTGTCTCAACTTCATGCTCGCTCATGCACACTGCTGTTGACCTTGTCAATGAGACAAAGCTAGATAATGAGATTAAGTCGTGGCTTGCTTTTGCTGCACAAAAAGTGGTTGAAGTGAATGCATTGGCTAAAGCGCTGGCTGGTCAGAAGGATGAGGTATGCATCTCTACTAATGATATCAGTTTCTAGTCCTCTTTCCAAGGCATAGGAAATTGATATGGCTATGGTACCGTAACAATTACCCCAGTGATCTTGTACTGTGGCATGGGGCTGTGCCATTATCTTTCTTGATTGTTAGCATTCCATTCTATGCCAGCCAGCATGTTCCTCTGCTTGTGGCACAAGGTAAAAATTGTTTATGCCAGCGGCATAACATGTGTTGATACCTTTCTTTAGCATGATACATTTTGATCCATGCCAACATATGCAGACCAGCATGGCAGTTCTTGCCCTACACATTATGACCACCTTTTTATTTATTTTTTATTTTAAATAATTTTGGATGTTAATTAGCTACTAGTTGAGAATTTTGTGCATGTTGGAGCCATTTATATTCAAGAAATAGGGGCCTTAAGGGTTCCAAAGCATGGAAGTGCTGGTCACCTGACCGGTTGCACACTCCAATATCCAGTTATCTCATTCCCTGCCCAGTTGCCAGTGTCATTTAGGTCTAAATAAATCTGTTTGTTTATATGCACAGGCTTTCTTCTCAGCTAATGCTGCTGCTCAGTCTTCAAGAAAGTCATCCCCCAGAGTGACCAATGAAGAAGTTCAAAAGGCTGTAAGTATCTAAAAATTGCTGGTCATTTCTGGTTTGTCAGAATGGCTTAAAAATTTAATGATGGCATTGCATCACAGGCTGCTGCTTTGAAGGGCTCTGACCATCGTCGAGCGACAAATGTTAGTGCCAGGCTCGATGCACAACAGAAGAAGCTGAACCTTCCAATTCTTCCTACGACCACAATTGGTTCATTCCCTCAAACAATGGATCTTCGAAGAGTCCGACGTGAATACAAGGCAAATAAGTGGGTGCTCTCTGACAAATTGTCTGTTGCTTTGCATTATTTGACTCTGTAACTACTATCATATCACCACATACATTTTCAGAATATCCGAGGAGGAATATGTGAAGGCCATTAAGGAGGAAATTAACAAAGTTGTTAAGCTCCAAGAAGAACTTGATATTGACGTCCTGGTTCATGGAGAGCCTGAGGTGAGCATGGTGGATATATTATCTATCTAGTTTGAATTTATGAATTCCTGGGAAAATATAGTGGGCTAGGATTTTGTTGACTGAGAATTTACTGCAACATTTCCAGCATAGACTTCCAATAGCAATTGTTTCCATGGCATGCGTAAATTTTGTAGTATCTAAGATTTAGTTGCAATCCAGTGCTAAACAAATTCTTAATTTTTTTTTCAAACAGAGAAACGACATGGTTGAATACTTTGGGGAACAGTTATCAGGCTTTGCATTCACAGTCAATGGTTGGGTGCAATCTTATGGGTCACGTTGCGTTAAGCCTCCCATTATTTATGGTGATGTTAGCCGTCCAAAGGCCATGACTGTTTTCTGGTCTAAAATGGCTCAGAGCATGACTGCTCGCCCGATGAAGGGAATGTTGACAGGCCCAGTTACAATTCTCAATTGGTCATTTGTTAGGAATGACCAACCAAGGTGAACCAAATTTCCTATGCCCTCACGAAATTCTTCAAATCTGTAGAAAATTCGATGTACCACTCATTAGTCTGAATAACATTTTGCATGTTTGCCATCAGGTTTGAGACTTGCTATCAGATTGCTCTTGCTATCAAGAAAGAAGTCGAGGATTTAGAAGTTGCTGGTATTCAGGTGAGTCTTCTTCTGAATCCACATATAATTCCTTCAGATTTTGTTTCCTTATTATTTTTTAATTGAAATAGAAAAACAATAACTTCCTAAAAGACAACCAAAGTAGAGGAAAATTTTCCAGTTCTTGAACCTTGTAACTATTGTCATTTGGCAAAACTACTTATAAAGGATCTATTCCATTTTGATGTACCATCTAATTGAGGTTCATTTATGTGTAATTTGCAGGTTATCCAAATAGATGAAGCAGCTCTGCGAGAAGGCCTTCCTCTTCGCAAGTCAGAGCAAGCTTTCTATTTGGATTGGGCTGTTCATTCCTTCAGGATCACAAACTGTGGTGTCCAGGACACTACTCAGGTTCTCTTCTCTTCTCTCAATGCATCGATAACCTACATATCTAATTTTAAGTTCTAAAAGTCCTGCTTTGTATTATTAGATAATCTTGTCTGATGAGTCGTCTCCTACAGATTCACACCCATATGTGCTACTCTAACTTCAATGACATCATCCACTCCATCATCAACATGGATGCCGATGTGATTACAATCGAGAACTCCCGTTCTGATGAGAAGCTACTCTCTGTGTTCCGTGAGGGAGTGAAATATGGTGCTGGTATCGGCCCAGGTGTGTACGACATTCACTCTCCAAGGATACCATCGACAGAGGAGATTGCCGACCGCATCAACAAAATGCTCGCTGTTCTTGAGACTAACATTCTCTGGGTTAACCCTGACTGTGGGCTGAAGACCCGTAAATATGCTGAAGTTAATCCTGCCCTTACCAACATGGTCTCTGCGGCAAAGGTCCTCCGGACCCAGCTTGCCAGCACCAAGTGAAGCTCAACAACCATCCTACCTTCCTGTGTTCTATGCCTTCTAGTCAAGGAAATTTTCCAAATTTTCTGAATAATGTTTGGTCTATGTCATGTTGTTGGCAAATTAGGTTTGTCTCAGTAGAAGTTTATGTGTCTATTTCTGAGGTTTTTGAGGATGGTTCCTTGTGGACTTGCCTGCATTTAAGAGCCAAAAAAAGAAAAAGATTCACAACCAAATGTCATTGTGATTCTTGTTTTTAATGATAAAATCAAGATTCCAGTTAATTGGTTCTTTTCATGTCACTGCTGCAAACAAAGTATCAGATCTTCAAAGTGAACTCAGTACATGTGGAATCATATGAATGATACTTGAAGCAGATGTTTCCACTTGTGAAATCCTAGTGGAACAGTTTACAAGTGATCTTAATGTGCACAATATGATCCAATTTAAATGGATTATTATTTTTTTTTTCTTTTTTGCCTATCAATCTGGTCTTATAAACTTGCACATCACATGTTAGGATTATGCAGTGTGTTTGAGTACCTCTTTCATAAAAATATTATATTGGAATGTGAAAACAAAATTATTCAATAACAGTTATAGGCTTGGATGCTTTCTTCTATACTATCTTTTGATTAAATTTCATGTATAAGATTAGCAAAAAATTTCATTTATTAGGTAATGTTAAAGTATGATGCTAGTGTGAAGGAAAAAGTGAAATAATTAAAAAAAATCTGGCCTTATTAGTTCAGTGTAAAAATTAAGATATGGTAACTAAACAATTCTCCAATCTTGACATGATGGAATCCATGATTTACAGTAACACCTAATTAAGAAATGGTTAGACCTTTTTTTTGGTTCATGCATCCATCTATTACTTGTATATACAAATATACATATTATTAAGAGATTTGATCCCAACCCCCAACATCTTACCAGCAATATATATATATATATATATATATATATATATATATATATATATATATATATATTTGAGGAAGAAGCCCTCACTATTGATTTTATACTCTCATTTTTATTTGGGAGACTTTTTTTCTATTCAGACAAAAAAATCCTTAAATTTTTAATTAAAATGACCGTATTAATCATCTTAAAATTATTATTTAAAAATGACATATATATTATTTAAAAATTGATAATTAGTTATTATAAAAATATTTAAATAAAGAAAAAAATTTAATCATATTAAAATTATCAGAACATGATTATAAAATAATTAGTATTTTTTAAAAAAAATAATTTTATGATAATTAATGATCAAAATTAAGATTTTTTTTTTAATAACATCTATGATCAAATTATTTAAGTAAAAAAAATATGACCGTATTTTCGGCCAAGTAAAAAAGAGGCGCCAAAGTAAAATGAATTTGAGGGTAATGTCTCGCGCTGGAAGTGGTCGGAGTTGTTCCATCCATGTACAAGAGCCGGCTGCAGGAGCTCTGCCAACGGCGGCACTGGGAGCTGCCGCAGTACACCGCCTCCCGGGACGGCCCCGACCACAGCCCCCTATTCCGAGCCACCGTCACCGTCAACGGCGCCGCCTTCCACTCCCCCGACGACTCATGCTCCTCCAAGCAAGCCCAGGATAGGGCTGCCCAGGTCGCCTTTGAGCAGCTCTCTGCCGAGGACCCGCCGACCGCCCCTTCGTGGCCCCTTCCTGTCGCCCTCGGTGAGTTCAACCGCTTCTTTGGGATCTTGGGTTTTCAGGTTCGTCGTAGCGGAAATAGCTCCGTCTGCGGTTCTTCGTCTTACGGATCGCGTAAAGGTGGCATTTTGAAGCGGTTTGTGTTGCCGGCTTTAAATATACGAGAGAAATTGCTTTAGGAATGGATTTATTACACAGTAGAGTGGGTCTTTCCGTGGATTATGTGCATTTGGAAGAGTGTTTCTTCTTTTCTTCTTACTTTGTATGATTTCTGTTTGGTATTTGCAGGCCTTGTTCTTGTGTTGGTGCCTTGAATTACTTGATATATTCTTATCAAGAAGATTACTTGATATTGGAAACACTATGATCAGTATTTTTGTTTTTTATTTGTTATATCCTACTCGAACATGTATTTTAACAGTGAGGATGCGGTGAACAGTGAGTTGAGTTATTATTTGAGATTAAAAGGTGTGTGATGAAGAGAAGGCATAGTCAAGCTTTTTCTAGTTGTTTATTGGTTTTTAAAATAATTGTATGTTTTTTTAATGTTCTATCTATATGTTAGTTATTTTTTAATGTTTGGACGTTTTTGTCTGAACATTGGGTGCTGATTGATGTTTTCATGCATGGTTTTGTTTGCATACATGGTTATAGAAGAATCAATGGATAATTGCATAGGATAAGATGGAAGCATTAGTGGTTTCTTTGAAGGGTACTTGTGGATTGGAGGCAGGTGATTTGCCTAGAAAATTTAGGCAGTATCTCTAGGTGGTCAAAGTGGAACATCAAATACATGCTATATAATATCACTTATATGTTTAGTAAGAGGTTCTAAATAAGATGTGGCAAGCAATAAGATTCTGGCCAACCATTACTCTTTTTCTTTTTCTATATGATTTGCTGTCTTTCATAAAAGATTGTGAGAAAAATCAGATACATCTAATAATGTTGTTGTCAGGTCATGGTACTCAAAACTTTGTTCATGCAATCCAGTGATGTCATGTGATCTAAATCAAAGTGTACCTAAAAATCCCTATCCTCTCTTTTCTTGAGATGTGATAAGATGCGGCAAGCAATAAGATACTGGCCAACCATTACTCTTTTTCTTTTTCTATATGATTTGCTGTCTTTCATAAAAGATTGTGAGAAAAATCAGATACATCTAATAATGTTGTTGCAGGTCATGGTACACAAAACTTTGTTCATGCAATCCAGTGATGTAATGTGATCTAGATCAAAGTGTACCTAAACAATCCCTATCCTCTCTTGTCTTGAGATGTGATAGAATCTTGACCATAGGTTCATATTGTGGGTCAAGCAATTCATTTAATGATGAGATCCAACTTCAATGTCTTTTTTTTTTTTTATGTTAGTTGGTTGTGTTTTATAATTTGCTAAACTCTTTCTTATACTTTAGAATATTCTGTGGTAACAATTCTGTAAGATATAAAAGAAAACTTGAATTTGTTTTTTAACACTTAGACTAGAGAAAATTAAAACTGAAGTTACATTCTATATATGAGAAATTTTTAAAGTTTTGAGGTAATAGGATATTAGTAACAGCTCATTTTAAATAAAAAAGGACTTGGTTAAAAATATGACATTGGTTTCCTAAATATTTTTTAGTGGGCTCAGTGAGGTGCATGTGGTTAGTTTCTGTTAATGAAACTTGTTTTTTGTTTTTAATTGGTAGATATGATACTTCATCATGTCCACATTTTTCTTTGCAATCTCATGACTCATCCAACTATAGGCCCTCCACCATTTATGATAACATCCTTATCTTGACAACATTGTCTAAGAATGGAGGTAAAGACAAACATTATTTACGCTAAGGGATTATTGTGATACTAGCGTTTTAGTTGTTGTTACCTCATTAAAATAGAACTATGCATCCATTCCAAGTGACATAGACCCCATTTTTAATCCTTGGTCTATGAAGAATTAAGATATTGAGTTAGATGATTTGTATGCAACTTTTTGTTAGGGAGGGAGAGAACTCAAATCAAAAGAAAAATCCATAGATCAACAAATAAATAACATACCAAAAGTTGATGTAAGATTAACATGGTTTAGCACTTTTCATCTTTTTTAAGGAGAAAATCAAATTCTTCATCACGTAAGATTAATTACAACACGCTTGAGTTATCCTCACTTAGGCACGACTCTCCCTATATATCCTCTGACATAAACGCCAAAGAATTTACACATTTTTCTCACTCTCTTCAGAAATCCTAGGGAGAAACTCAGGACAGGGGATATTTATAGAATAATCAAATCCTAATTTTCAATATTTTCTTCTTTCACGAGGGCTCCTCATTCTAGGATTCCTTGTCCTCCCAGGACATTGGCTCCAAGAATCTCAAATACTTGTCAATCCCAATAATTTTCAATATGTCAGTATAATGTTAATGCAAAACATTTTTCTTAGTTACATTTTGATGTACAGAGCTTCAAGATGTTTATGCCTTACATTCCTTAAAAAGTCAGTGATAAATCTTTGCCTGTTACATTTTAAGCTTAATTAGTAACATGGCGGATGGCCAAGTACCCTTTGCCCACATTGTTTCCAATCTTGAGCATGTCCTTTTGTCTTCTAATGATAACTGATATTAGAGAGAAATCTTTTAGGTATTTATTATAATAGATTGGTATGGTCGGTTATACTAGGAAATATTTTTGATGTTATTGTTGTCTATCTGGCCAAATGTGACAAAATACATTACTATACTATGTTAGATATCTAAAATATGTTTGCGGTCATGTATTTGTGCTTGTATTTAGCACCATGTGCATATAAATATTGTATTGTTAAATTGATTTTTGCTCTTCGGAAGTGCTAAATAGAGCGGTAATTAAATTCTTTAGGTTCACTAAGTAAATGCTTGATAAGTGTGGCTACAATGTTAAAAGATCATTTTGGAATAAACAACAAAAAAGCAACGTAAATGTTTCCTAATGTATTAAGCTTTATATTGTCTATTGTTTGGTAAATTAGCTTTGTTAGGTATTAGACTGCTTGTCGCTCTATTATGTTGCCCTCCATTATGACTTCGTTCATTTTGCATAAGAAAGCCTTCTTCTGTATTTCTTGCAGATAGTCAAGTTTCATACAAGAATCAACTTCAAATTTATCTGCAAAAGAAAAATAAAGGTTTACCATCGTATTTCTCTGTTCATGATGGTTCTCCGATCCGTCATTTTAAGGCTATTGTTAAAATCGATGGACAAAGTTTCGAGAGTACAGGGTATTTTCATACAATTAAGGAAGCCGAACAATCTGCTGCAATGGTTGCTTTGATGTCTTTGTTTCCGAAAGGAAATGAACAGGCAAGTAATAGCCTTTTTCTAGTTCATCCTTCTATCTTAATCTGTGTCCTCAATTGTTTTGTTGTATTTTGTAGGATGATGCTGTTTACAAGAACCTTCTGCAAGAATTGATGCAGAAACATGGGTTTCCCTTGCCAAAATATACCACAATCAGCTATGGTGAAAGTCATATTCCTTCCTTTTCATCTACAGTGGAAATTAAAGGTGAATTTTTTAAAGGAGATGTTGCAAAAACCAAGAAACAGGCAGAGATGAATGCTGCAAAGGTCGCTTGGTCTCACCTTAAGGAAGGTAAGTTAGTGGGTATTTTACAACTGGGCTATTATTTTGTGATCTTTAGACAAAAGCCTAAATATTTTCTCAAGGTGTGTTGGATGTAGTTGACAAGCAGAGTTCTTATTCCCACCATCAATGTGAAATTATTATATGTTTATTCTTTTTTGTGAGGATGTGTTAAGGAGATCTCCAAATATAGTAATCAGAAGAGATGAAATAAATACTGTTAGTGGTACGAAGAGAGGCAAGGAAGATCATAAAAGACTTTAATAAAAAAATATAAATAAAGATTTAAGTACTCTGAACTTGACTAAACATATGACTTTTTATAGATCTTAATGGTGGCAAAAGATACATACAGTCGACCCATATAGTTGAGACTTATGACTTTGTTGTTGTTGTTGTTCTTTTTTGTGGATGAGAACTCATGTACTAATTAAAACCAAAGCCATAACCAATGTGAAACAACCCAGGTCGTTGTATTACACAAAAGTTATACCTTTTTATTTTAAGAAGTTAGGTAACTAGAATCTAGGCTCTTCTTGAAAACTAACCATGAGAAACATTGAGAGCAATTGGCATTACTTCCAAGGGATGAAGAGTAGGGTTCTTCATCCCACCATCAGTGATGAAGTTTTAATTAGAGTTTGCCAAGAACCAACTGTTCTATAACCTTGGAAAATTCCCACAATAAGGATTCTAGACATATACAGTTCACCGTATTAATGACATTTAATTGATGGTAGCTTTCATTTAAACTAATATTGGATTTTGCATCAACTCCCATGTTTTTTGCCCCTAATGTCTAGTTAATTCTATTGTGGTGCTTTAGATTGTCTCATGAAAATGTTGTTCTTTTAGCTTTTTGAAAATCAGATCATGCTCAAAGGTTATTTATCTTCTACAACTCTGATTATACTACTACATGCAGGATTTTTTTAAACTAATTCAGTGAGGTCTAAGAGTTATTATGGTAGTCTGTTAAAAACAGTTAAGGATTTTAGATGTTGGCTAGATATATTGTTACAGCAATATTTAGCTACTAACTTGGATTGAAGAAGTTTAATTGATTCACTACCTACAGAAATATCAAGCAGATTTCCATCTGATCTTTTGGCAAAATGGCAAGTGCTAGTTGCATCTGAACCTGTCATTTCAAGATCAGACACAATAACAAACTTGAAGCATTTGAAGCCAAGTGTTGATGCCCATAAGATGGATGACATTATTTCAGGTGATATTCTGGTTATTGTTAGTCAGATGCATGAGAATATCTAAATTTGATAACTTGTTACTTTGAATTCCTTCTTTGCATGTAAAATCACACTCGCATGTGTCTCTATTCAGAGTTTGTCCAGGAGGGAACATAATTTGTATTTCTCTTGTTCAAAATGGCAGAATGGTTTTTTGCATTCTACGGAGACATGCTTCATCCATATAGATTGACATATCAAACCCCCATATTTGGTGCACTAGATAGGAGTATTTAGGGCATCTTGATGAGACATTTCACTGGCATGTTTTGTGCACTTAATAGAAATTTCATCAACTCTGATTATGCTTAGTTTTAATTTGCAGATGGTCATGGAGAGGCTTCTGGGTTAACTGTATCTCCTCCTTGTGATCAGATAATTAATTCAGCCAAAGAAGTCATGAATACTGATGGTTCCTTCCGTCATTCAGCTCCCTATACAGATGAGCATAACCCTGAGATTACCATCAACAAAAACGATACTGTCTCTCTGGTTCATAAACGAGAAGCTGCGGATGTTATGAAGAATGGGAAAACCCTGCAAGGTGCTATGTCTGATGATGGGAGCTCAGCTCTATCCTCAAATTCTAATGCCTCCAATATCCATGCCAAAACTGCTACTGAACCTCCTATAGGCAGAAACACTGTATTGTTGTGTAATAGAGTGCGGATCTATCCAAACAAATCTGATCTGGTTTTGCCTGAAGATGCAATTCCATTGCCTTGTAGTGATGATAGCTGGGTGGCTGTCAGCTTCGATTTATGAAGTCATGAAGGTAATTGCAACTTGCAAGGATCATCTCATGCCACGGTAATGCACTGTGTTTCAACAGAGTTTTTAACTGTGTTACTTATGGCAGGTGGGTTTTCAGCATGATGACGTGTTTTTGGAACATCTGCAAATTTTATTCATGGTGATCAGATTTCGGCGCAGGATTTATACAAATGTGTGTTTATCGTTTACATTTCACAGGCAGATTTGTCTGATGCTGTGATGTTAATGGGTTGTGAGTTGGTCATCAAACTTACAAGAGGCCTTTCCTTATATTAGATTTGAAAGTTTAACTAGAATGGGTATAGAAATCTGAATTTTCATGTTTGATCTTTAACATTTCATGGAAAAGTGGGAAAGATGAAGACATACTTATTACTCCCTCTACCTAATGTTCATCTTTGCAATGGAATGGAATTAAGTTCTTATGCCACAAGCATCCCCTGTTTGTTTTTTCTTATTAAAATGATTAATCTCTCTAAATGTTTGATGTTCCAAATATGATGCTGTGAGAAGATTATTGATCTTTAAAGTTAGACTATAAAAGGCTACCTTTACTATTAGTAGAAAATTATGAACACTTGACAATCATATTTTGTAGTCAAAATCAAACAAAAAATCTTTTGGGTAACATCAAGAGATGTAGTAGTTTAGTCATAATTAGATAAAAACAGTTAAATTACATTTTTAATTTGGTACAAATCAATAAATAATTTTGGATGAGATATTTGGAATTTTCAGATGCAGGTAGCCAAAATGAATGTATTCTCTCAAGTAAAATATCTATATTTAATCTATTCCTTTAAATTTAATTTTAGTGTGTGTGTATATATATATATATATATATATATATATATATATATTGTCGCCCTGTGCAAGGATATGTTTGTAAAAGCACAGTTCCCTATCACTCCTAATTATGACGAGTAGAAAGCATTTCAATTCCTCCCGAAACAAAAGCATTTCTGTTTTGAGTTTCTTGATGCGGTTTGGGCCGTCTACGCGCTCGGCCGCCGCCTTCAAACCCCGTGTCTCCCTCACCTCCGACGCCGGTCTCCGCCATCGCCACCACCCCGTCCTCTCCCGCCTCCCGACCTCCCCTTCCCTTCCCCACCTCCTCCAAGCCCACGCCCGGCTCCTCGTCCTCGGCCTCGCCGCGCACCGCGCCTCCCTCGCCCACCTCCTTGCCCTCTGCGCCGCCCTCTCCCCCCCGGCACCCCCGCGCTACTTCCGCCTCCTGTACGCCGCCATCGCCCGCCCCAACGTCTTCGCCAGCAACAACCTCCTCCGCTGTCTCGCCCGCTCCGACTGCGACGCCGCTCGCGATGCCCTCCCCTTCTACGCCCACATGCGCCGCGCCGGGATCCCGACGAACAACTACACTTTCCCCTTCGTCCTCCAGGCGTGCAGCCGCGACCCAGTGTTCGTTGAAGGCACCCAGGTCCATAGCCACGCGGTGAAGTGTGGGCTTGAGGAAGATTTGTACGTAAGGAACGCGTTCATAAGCTTCTACAGCTCGTGCGGTGAACTGAACCATGCAAGAAGAGTTTTTGATGAGTTTCCAGGGCAGCGGGATCTGGTTTCTTGGAATGCAATACTAGCCGGGTATGCTCGGGCGGGGGGGACGGATGTTGCACAGGAGCTGTTCGATAGAATGCCTGAGAGGGACCCAATTTCTTGGAGCACCATGATCATGGGCTACGTTCAAAGCGGAGCCTTGGAGAAGGGATTGGAGTTGTTCAGGGAGCTGGTCGGAAAGGGATTGACGGTAAATGAGGCTACATTGGTGACCGTCCTCTCGGCATCGGCACAACTGGGACTGCTCGAGGTAGGCCAATTCATCCACTCCACCATTAGATCCATGGATTTCCCGTTCACTCTCGCTCTTGGCACAGCGTTGGTGGACATGTATGCAAAATGTGGGTGCATCGAGCTGTCAAGGCACACATTTGATGAGATGAAGCAAAGGAATGTGTTTGCTTGGAATGCTATGATTTGTGGATTGGCCACGCATGGATTAGGGAAGGAAACACTCGAGCTGTTTCAACGATTTCTTGGTGAAGGACTACGCCCCACAGGTGTGACCTTCGTCGGCGTTCTAAATGCATGCAGCCGTGCCGGTTTGGTTGCAGAAGGCCGTCGGTTTTTCAAGCTCATGATAGAAGAGTATGGTAATGAGCCAGAGATGGAACACTACGGTTGCATTGTGGATCTTTTGGGTCGTGCAGGTCTCGTGCATGAAGCTTATGAATTGATCCAAGGAATGAGCATGGCACCTGATCCTGTACTGTGGGGAATTTTGTTGGGGGCGTGCAAAGTGCACGGATTGGTGGATTTGGGTGTGAGCATAGGGAACAAATTGATTGAGTTAGAACCAGAACACGATGGGCATTATGTTCTTCTTGCTGGTGTGTATGCCAAGGCAAATAGATGGGAGGATGTTGCCAAGGTCAGGCGATTGATGGCTCACCGAGGAACCAATAAGGTTGCTGGTTGGAGCTTGATGGAGGTCCATGGAACAGTGCATAAGTTCGTGGCAGGAGATAAGGAGCATAAAGACTCTGTAGAGATCCACAAGACACTGGAGATGGTCATTATGAGATTGACAGAAGCTGGTTATTCACCGGATGTGTCTGCTGTGCTGCATGATATCGGTGATGAGGAGAAGGTTCATGTGATGAAGGAGCACAGTGAAAGATTGGCCATTGCTTTTGGGTTGATGGTGGTGGAGAGAGGACGTCCCATTCGCATTGTGAAGAACTTGAGGGTTTGTGGGGACTGTCATGAGTTCAGCAAGATGGTGACGAAGGTGTTTGGGAGGGAGATTGTGGTGAGGGATGGGAGTAGGTTTCACCATTTAAAGGAAGGCAAGTGTTCCTGCTTTGATTACTGGTGAGAGAGAGAGAGATAGAGAGAGAGGAATGGATGGGTCTAACACACTTTGATGAAGCTGATGTGCAATTTGATTCTCAGCACGTTTAGGTTATATCTCGAGTCTCTGTCGCATTGGTATTATTCCATGACCAAGTCAGTCAATATGAGCTCCTTTAAGATCCGAAGAAAGCATTGAGTTGAGGGTATCAGTTCTCTACAGAAACGATCCAATCTCCTGCACAAGTTGCCAATTGGGACTTTATGCTTGGTTTGGATATAACCTCATGGAGGTCAAGAACATCCCCAAGTTGCTGCGCTGCCCCAACCAAAGATACGATCCAAAGAGGATTTTTTGTTCTCGAGTAAAGCTGAAGCCATGGAACCAATTGGATGATGAGATCCACAGTTGGAACCTTAATAAAGATTTAGCAGAAATAGATAATCTTGTTCATCATGCAGCAGTAACATTTTATGATACAAACAGGTGAGGATATTCCAAACAAGTCCAATCTTTCTTTGCCTTTGTTGCTCCAAACAGAATAGATTTATGATGAAAGCACTAATGAAATGGAGGTGTCAAAAGATGAGTACTGATGTCTCCACACGAAACAATTGTTTCAGCTACTTCGAAAAATATGAGCACTGATCCAACTAATACATATTACACATTCCACGTAAAATACATGTTACGGTCACATCAACGAACAAAAACTACAATTTGATCACAATATAGAAATTTCAAAAAAATTTAGTCATGCTGATTAACTTCTGCTCACCTGAACAGGCAGCTACACTTTTCGTTTTCCCTGAGCTTCTTTCGTAGAAACCTGTTAAAAAAATTACTGTATATCATGAATTGTCCAAAGACAAAAGATTCTAACTTGCTGATATTTCTAGATGTCTATCGCAATCAACTAGAGGTAGTATATGATTTTGCATTCGCACACACACATCAATAAGGTTACAAAATAAAAAAGATCAAATTCTTTAACAATCAGTTGTACAAAACTATACAATGCAGTCTGATATAATCAGTATGATCACCTGCATATTTCTCGCAGAAAACAAAATTAAGTTCACTTAATCGACTACAGTCAATTCTTATCTCTCATCAAGTATATCGAATGGCAGACAGAGAGAAAGAGAGAGAGAGAGAAGAGAGAGAGAGAGAGAGAGTTTATATTGAATTATTTACACGTATTGGTTCTAAATATACTTCTGCAGTCACATACAGAGTAAAACTATATCTGGTGCCACACAAATTAATGATCCAAAATGTGTAAGTCACTGAAAATATAGTCAAATAAACTGAAAGAAATAAGGTGCCAAATAGCTCCAGACTAATTATAGCAGAAAAAACTTCTCCAAAAAAAGACTACAACACACAAAAGAAACTACTAATATCTTGGTATGATTTCTCAAAGGAGAAACCTTTGTTACCTTTGTGAGTGTATAATCATTGAAAAAACAGCTATTGAACACTGAAATGATGATCGTTGCAAAGAATGCTTTGTGAGAACTAAGAACATACACCATGATACAGGACCCTCTTTCCTATACTTCTCATGTGAACAAGAAGCAAGAAGAGATTAGTTTCAAAGCATAAACAATCGGTGCTCTCATCCTTCTGAAAAGAAAACCAAAGAAATAGAATATTTCACTTACTCGCTATGAAGCTGACAGGTTCTGCCCAAGGCCTGTGTGATGTGCAGGTGAACTTGCTAAAGACTGTCCAGATTTTGTAATGGTTGGTGTTGGACCAGGAACTTGAGCATACTGAGAAACAGGTGAACGTGATACAGAAGCATCTTGAAGGAGAGACAGTGGAGATGCCGTTGGAGTTCGACGTGGAAACTGAGAGATAGATACATTTCCAGAGGATCTTGGTGATGACCTTCTTGTAGGTAACATGTTTATCTTGATCCTACAGAAGTAACCCACTGAATCCACGAAGGCAAACTATAAAAGAAAAGGAAGAAGAGAGAATTACAAACTTTCACGTACTTGTTGTGGACATCAACATACTCGTCTGTCTCATCCAATATCTCTTCCTACAAGAACAATTCAGAGGCAATTGTCAGCTGCGACATGTGAAATTTGAGACATGTAAACAAATCATAAAGTTAGCACGTGGAAAGTCATATGCCAACTCAGAAAAGGTTATTAAATATAGAGACCACTGCAAAGGATGGAAAGTGTCCAAATATAAACGACATGAAGTTGCACAATCATACAAGAAATTCTCCCTGGCTGTAGTGACATGCAGATATATTACCAAAATTGATGTCTACGCTAGTAGAACTCTCTCTCTCTCTCACTCTCTCTTTTCATGGTAAGATTAATGATGCAAACCTTTTATTATCTTCCATTATGCCAACTATGGAGAAAAATACTAGTTTTGCTCAAAGCATGGAAAAATGTTTAATCATCAATGGTAAAAGAATAAGTTGTATGATCCAACATTCACAAAGTGAAGTTGCAAACTACCCATCACAAACCATTTAAGTAACCGTAAGTTGTGTATAACATGATTGTTAGGTTATGTTAAATTATAATAACTGTCTTTGAGTTTGAATTGACAGCTTAGGTCCATGACATGGAGCTATGTGCAATTTAGAAATTACAATTTCATGATATAAGGTGAGATATAACTGGAAGAGGAAGTATCATCTGTTGTTTGTCAAAAATGTAAACACAGTATAAGACAAGAATAATTATCATGCATCAGAAAACATTTCTACACTATTTCCATAAGCAAGGTAAAATAGACTTATTTTATTAAGGCTTACATTACATGATCAATATATACCGCAAATATTGCAGAAAGCATGGCGAAAGATGGATCATCCTTAAAAAAGCTATTTACATACTAATAAGTACAACAAAGAAAGCATAATTCAATAATAAATAGAATAGGAATATATGCACTCAGCTTTTCAGGTAGTCGAGTAAAAATATTATGTATGACAGCTATGCATATCAACATATGGGCGATCAAGTAAAGCATAATATTAATGAGGGTTAGTCTAAAAAACTGTTCAGAAGTATATCAGCTAGATGATCTCCACCTGTAGCAATTCCTCCATAACATCTTCCATTGTTATAATTCCAACTACTTCTTCATCTAATGAATAACTTGGAAGCGAATCAGAATTAACATCAAGGATATTGTCATGTCGCCCTCGTTCAAATTTTTTGACCTGTGAGCGTGAATCTCCTTGTTTATCTATGTTGCTTCTCTTCACAGGACTGTGAAATCCCTGAATACTACTACTCACAGGGGACGCGTTGGTAATATTATTCAAATGCGCAGCCATAACTGACAGAGATCCATCTCCTGGAAAATCAAGAATCACTCCATATGCAAATCACAAGCTTTTGCCACAATATACAAGTGCTTTCACATATTAAGCTAGCGATTGTTTAATACTTCAGATGGAAATTGATTATTGAACAAACAATTAGAATAAGATGATGACATATATATACAAGCATCAAGCAATACCATGGGCTTCATTGTGGTTCCTACTCTGGTCCATTCTGTTATCTGAGGGACTGGTTTTGCTCTTTTCTGTTGTTAAGTCACTGTCTTTTATGCGTTTAACAACCACAGCCATGTGACTGTGGCCTTTCTGGAATTCATTCAGGATGTCATACAGAGGAAGGTCATCGTAGACCCTGGTAAAACCGAAGTGGTGTTAAAATCCTTTAAAAGCATGACTGGAATAAAGAATCCAGGAGCACGAAGAGAACTATATGTATATATACACATCAAGTTAAAACTATGTCCATATGTGAATATGAAATAGCAAACATTAAATGTATCAAAAAGAAATTTTATTTTGTAATCCATTTAAAATTAAGAGCTAATAAAATTAGAATGGTATTAATATTCATTAAAATGTTTAGGCACTACAGTGAATTCATGAAAAAATATTTAATCTATCTTATATACATAAATTTCTACTTTGCAACTTCTCTGACAAGTAATTGTTTTCCATTGAATATATTCAAGTCCAAATTTTTTATTTATTCTAGAAGTTGTTATGTCTAAATGTTTTATTTAATTTAAAAGTTAGATGTGATTGTGGGCTTTCTCTAGTATACAACAGAGGTCGTAAAATAAGTAAAAGGCCACCTGTAAGTCTAACTCCAGTAACATATAATTCCATTGCGTCAGTCCTTGGTTTCCCCATTTATAGCAAGAATGTTTTTCATCAGATAATTCCAGCATAATGTCAGAGGTCAACAAGATGAGACAATATCAACTGGTGCCACCCTTGCTGTATTTTAAAAACTACTTCGATGGGTCCTTGAGTGAAATTGATGCTGTATTTCGCAACCTACTTTGGTATGCCATTGGGTTAAATCCATTAATACCAAAATGGACTCTGTTATGGAACCTTTTGCACAATGACCTAGTAAAAGAGGTCCAGGTGTGTTTTTGCTTTCCTTTTTTTTTTCTTAAAGAGGTCCAGGTGTTACCACCTTGCAACATGCAACTAACAGTTATTTTGTTGTATCATAAAAGCAATTGATATCTTGATCCTACATCTTCTATAAAGAATCCTCCAAAAAATCAAAATGATGTGCATAATCAAAACAAATTTGTTTACTGTACTGTATAAGAAAAATATTGTTTATTGTTACAAGTGATGACGGCATAGTGTCTCAATATCCAGGTGGAAGTTGTTCCTTTAATATCCATGTGATCGAAATGTTCAAGTCATGGAAACAGTCACTCTGATTATAGGGATAAAGATGAATAAAATGACCCTCCCAACATGCCAAATTGGCGCAACCTCATGCACTACATACTTCGATAGTCCCCTTTTTTCTAATTTTAATGGCATTAGCATGGCTTAGCATACATGCTTATTCTCTAATTGTAGTTTTTTGAAACTTTACATCATCTCTTAGACTCTGCTAGCCCCTTCTGCAGAAGAGCGAGGATGTCTAGAGTTGTTTATTGAGGAAACAACCATGTATTATAGCGTTGTACATCTCAATAAAATCAGAACTACAACTGTTGATATATCATATCTGAAATACCAAATATCATACCTTTTTCTAAGCATGAGATTCTTAATATGTTCCAATTTTATACCTATTCAGATTTTAACAAAATGATGAATAATTAGTCCTTTATAACTGTCACATGCAAAAGAAAGAACCACAAATAATTTTAAACAGAAATGGAATATGATGTTATAGGATGCTCTTCATACCAGTAACAAATGGTATATTGCAACACCTCCTTATAAAAAAGGATAAACATATAATCGCTCACAACAAAAATTTATTATTTCCTCAGCTTATTATTACTTCGCAATGACACAGTTCTGTTTTTTTTACTGACACATTTAGAATATAAACATCAAAGGTTACCTTTCAATTGTTAACAATGATTATGATATGTTTAACAGTATTGTTAGGTTAACTTCACATTGCTGCTCACTTGTTTATATGTAGAACATGAGCGATGAAAGCCAGTTAGGTGGCATCCGGTTTCATTAAGCCACATGTCACATCAGAATACATCAATACATCTATGCTATACTTCTTCAAGACATAAGTCAGGTCATACCTTGGTATCCTTCTTATGGTAACATTTCTTATAGGAACTTCATCTTCAGGGCGGCAAGTGATCAAATTCTTAACCTGAGAATTAATCAAGATTTTGTAAATATGAGAGTCCTGAGCATGTTATAAACAATAAAAGATAGATATTACAGATTTTGACAATATCTACATTACAGTAAACAAGAAAATTTCAGATTATTTTTCATTACTTTCAACTTATCATCTCATTTATCTCCTTCCTGAATACAAAAGTTAGCTTCCCTTCCGACCTCTGACGTCTGACCTCTGACATATATGTATAGGAACTAGGAAGAATTAAAATAATGTATAATATGCAAACAGGATACTCAAACAATAAGCAAGGGACCAAGATGTTCCAGTTATTTACTGTACACTGTCGCCCATTACTAATCTGGGATGAATGACGGACTTCAGTCTTCAATGGTTAGTTTCTTTTAGAGGAATAGGAATGTCTTTTTATGGCAATGGTCTTTATTCGAAAGATTTGCTCCCCAGTAGAATAGTAGACCTACTTTGATTCAAAAGCACTATGATGATAATAAGTCTAATTATTCTGTATGGACAATCTTCTTAATCACTTATCATGAAATATAACTAAAAAGAAATGACTAACATTATTATTACCCTATGTTAAATTTACACTTTTCACCGGAACACAAGTAGAGGTAGTGTTTAGTACAAATCTTTTGCTGAATGACTGCTGTACATGAAGTCCTTTCACATTAAAGTTTGAGAGTGATTATGAACATTTTAAATCCTGAGCACTAAATGACATTAGAAATTATCTGACTTACTAACCAAAATAAGGCCTATAATGTTTGTTGGGCTGCCAGAGTAGATTGGTACACGGCTATGTCCTTTACTCATGATTAAACCGAGAGTGTACCTGAAAAAGAAACAGAATTAACATCATGAACTGTCAATACCTTGTTAATTAATAAAACCACATACATGTCAAGTTTAGAGTTAATATCAAGCGAAAAGGTCTCTGATATTGTTGTCATTGAATCTTGTGCAGTCTTTTGAGTCAACTCCAAAGCTCCAGCAATAATAGTAGTCTCATCATGAGTCAATTCCCCACCCTTTCCTGCCTAAGAACCAAAGAGACAATTACATGTTTGCACAAAAAAACTTGCTTAACAGAATCATAGTTCAGCAACTAGACCAATCTATTATGACACCACTACCTGATAACTATCCAGAAACTCTGATCTAGAGGAGGCTCAATATGTCACAGTGAGATCATATTCTTACAGCATCAAATACGAAACTCAAATCGGATGAATTGATCAAATCTTTTCATGCTTGTAGGAAGATGTTAGTGGAACTAGCACTATGTATAACAAAATAAGAAAAAGAGATTCTCCAAGAAATTTTTTTCTCCAATTATTTTCTATTGCAATGTTTTGTCTTTTCAAGATCACCATCACCATGTTATGGCTACACTTTAAATAGTGATTCTGAGCATCATACAAATTTTACAGAAACCTGCATCAAGCGTTTCACCAAGGTTTCTGATCCTAAACAAGATGTCATATCACACAAAAACAAAGTATAATTTTAGAATGTAACCACGTCCTATCCTTTTCAGCCAAACCTCACTCATCACAAAGCAATGACAAATGATATGGTCTAAATGTAACAAAATAGCATGCCATCCATATATTTTCACTGAATCACCTATATATGGATATGGATCAAAAAGAGTATAACAACATGCAAGTACATGTTTAAAAAGTTGCGTAGTCGATAGCACATTGGAGATCAGATCCTTTAATAAACTAATAAGCACAAATTATGTGACTTACAAAAAAACTCTTGATAATGCATTGAATTTTCTTTCATATTTTTTGTATTTCATAAATATCATATTTTCACTATATGAAGGAGAGCAAATAACCTTGGTTTTGGGTTCACAAATTATTTTAGCACATTAAAAACAAAGCAATTCATGCTAGTCACAGACTATTAAAAAAAAAAGAAGGCCCATAGCATAATTAATGCATCTATACGTTAGAAACTCTGTCAGTTCAAATGCCCAAAGATATTGTAGCTTTAGACAGTCGGTATACTAGTATCAAAGCACTTTAATCAAAGAACTTTGTAAATACTGATTAATAAGCAACATAAGGCAAACCTCATTTCCGTGCATATCCACCAGTGTCTTCAGTTCGGCTCTTCTCATAAGTGCAACATGTCCCTTGCCCAGTAGCCAGTCCAGCAACTATGCAAAGCATATTTTTGAACGGAATATAAACTAAAGTAGCTCTATGTATATCGCATTATAGTAAAGATAAGAGAGAGAAGACAGCTTCTGCCTTTTGTTTTCGTTGGAAGAAGTTGAAAAAAAAAATCTAATGGGTATAAACAAGTGAAGAAGCAAGTAGTGATTACCTTGCTAATGGGATAAGCCACTGGAAAGAAGATCAAAAGAAGCAGACGAACCACTCCGGCAGTTTTAGCTCCCACGCTCAGCCCATACCGCGAACATACAGCTTGAGGAATTATCTTAGAGAAACCAAACACGCACACAACAAAATTAACTTGTGTCTCGCCAGTGATCTTGTAGTTAAATTTATAACTGAAAGGGAAAAAGGAACTCGACTTTACTGGAAGTCACAGGAAATTACCTCGCCGAAGGTCAGGATTAGGGTTACGGATATTAGGATGGCCCCCCACGCCGGAACGAGCGAATCAAGAAATATGGGAAGCGCCTAAACGTAGATGGCATGAGAAGCAATCAGCAAGACCAAGAAACCAAATTTAGCGCACAGTGAGAGAAAGTGAGCCGGGGGAGGAAAGACAGCTGAGACCTCCATGGCGAGCGAGTTGCCGATGAGCAGGGTGCAGAGGAGGAGGTGCTGATTCTTGACCACGGGCAGAATCTTGGCTGCGGACAGAGAAGAAGAAGAAGAAGCACAACAGGGCGGTGAGTGTGACGGAGGAGAAAAAGGGGAGACAGGGCAGAGAGAGGAGACGGGGGTAGCAGACCGGCGTGAAGCTGGTCCTTGGGCTTGCCGGCCTTGACGAGGACCTCAAGGTCGACGAGGCTGAGGGACATGAGGCCGAGGGTGAGACCGGACATGAGGCCGGCGAACAAGACCAGGCCGACGCTGATGATGAGGTACACCCAGAACATCGCCTCACAGCACCGCTCCTCGCTCCCCCCCGCCATCCTCGCCTCCTCCTCCTCTGCCGCCCCGACCACCCCTTTCCCCCCCCCCCCCCTCTCTCTCTCTCTCTCTTTCTTTCTCAACCCAGCAATTAACGAGGGGAAAGCTTCACTTTACGTATCGAGATTGAAGAGAGGAGAGGAGAGAGAAGCGACGCGAAGGAAAGGGAAGGGGAAAAGAAAGGAGGCAGTTCGGGGTTTGTGGATCTTTCTTGGCTTTCAAGTCCCAAAAACACAGTAAGAAATGGAGGAGACGAGACGAGCAGACAAATCCCCATCATACAGCGCGAGCGTTTTAGGGATTTTGCCGGCGTCAGCGTGTGGGACCCACGGTAAAATAATCTGACATGTTATATTCAAATTAGTAACTGAATAAATGGGTAGGGGAGGTGTATATGTGGAGGATTTTAAAATTGCGAAAAGTATATATAAATACATATATATTATATATATAATGACAAATATATTATTTTAAACTAAATTTAATCACAGCTTTTTTTGTTAAAATACGTGATTTCGAGATGGTTTTAAGGTGCGTGTTTTGGGGTGGCGATATTTTTCCAAACCCACCCGAATCTTACCCGTCACGACTGTTGCGTCATGTGATTGGTGAGTACAAGATGGCCCTACGTCGGGCCCACCAAAATAGGTGCCGTGTACCATTATAAATAGGGAAAAAGGAAGAAAAAAATAATTAGAAAAGTTAATTCTTGATTTGATGGATGTACTATCACTCCTGAGAGGTATTCTAATAGTTATAAGTGGTTGATGGAAGCAATAACTGGAAAAGAAATTACATGTAAGAGAAAGCATAAATCATAGGAAAATTACAGTCTCTCTAAAAGATGATGATGATGATGATGATGTTGGAATAGCACTTGCGCCAATTGCGCTGCAGCTGCAATTTGCCTCGTGGCCTGGTTTGGAGAGTGTCAGAGACAAAGGGAAGGGAAGGAAGAGAGAGAGACAGATCAAAAGAGATGAAAATTTAGAAGTTTGTGATGAAAATAGATCAAGAGAGAGAGAGAGATAGTCTACTAAAGATTGAAGATGTTAAAATACATTTACTAGGTTTTGCCTTTAAATTTAGAAGCTTAACTATTAAGGATTCAAGATGTTAAATTACATATGCTATGTTTGTCTTTAAATTTACAAGCTTAAATTTTTAATTGCAGTTAGTGTCATTCCATTTTTCATGACTTTGGGTTAATAAATTTTGATATAAATGAGTTAAAGTTCTAAATATAATTAAATTACAATTTGATTGACTTACAGTAAACACGAATAAGTATGTAAATTTGATCTTTCGAATCATCATCGAATTAAAGATAAGTCGAGCTGAAACCAAAATTGAATCGACTCGATAATTCATTAGTTTCATATCAAAATAAATTATGATTCAACTACTCAATTAAGGTAAATTGTGATAGAAAATATTAGGATGATGCTACACTAATATCTCTTAAAGGTCTGATATGAAATCACCAGGAAAATACAAGGCATACTAGTCCTGATCAATTGGTTGACATTTTGGCTGAGGGAAGATGGGGAGTCTACTTGGCAGAAGGCACAATGAAGTTTCCTCCATAACCTTTTTCTCTTCTTCAGGAAGATGGTTCCCATTTGGAATTATCTGTTCTCAGGGTTCAGACACAATGCAATATTTTGGAATTGCTCTTAGTAATTTTTACTATGTTGTAAATTCCTTTTTGGCAGAAATGTGTTATTTGTGCCCAGTCATGCCTATGCTGTGTGTATCAGAAAATAGGCTCCATATGAGGGATTGTGTAAAAGATAATATAACTCAGTGAACAAGCCATGTCAAACTCACTCTTTTCTTGAACTAAGATGTATCATAAACATGATTTTGATTGTACTAATTTAGTATGGTTGATGCAGGTCAAGACACCCACCTTGTGACTTTTGAAGGACATTAGTCTTTACTTTTCTTTGTCTTCAAAGGAAGAGAAGCAAAACTGAGACTGGTATTCTCTGCATGGGAGGAGAGAGACCCTCTCTCTTGTCACTGATTCTAGGGATGATGGGTTTTAGGAAAGAGGAGTTCTTGGAAGGCTGGTGCAGGTGGCAAATCCAGGACCCACTGCACTGCCATTGGTTTCATGTCCCACACCAGTTGATGATTGCAGACCTTTTGTGCAATGCTTGAGCTTTTCTTGTGGCTAAGAGACCAATTGGCATGCCAAAACCAGCACAAGTATCTCCATTAATTGTTTCTAGGATTTGTGCCAGGTCTTTGTCCCTATCCAACTCTGTTCTACTTCCTCATGGCTACAGGAATGAGATGCCCAGTAAGGTCTTAATCCCACACCATCTCAATTCCAAAAACAAAAGTCTACAATTACAGCAAGGTGGAAATTTTGGATACTTGTATGAAAGAAAGTCAAACTGTGTCAATCCTTTGTTCTTTCTTTCATTCATTTTTGCTGCTCAATTTTGTATTTTGAACAAGATATTTTAGTTTGATACCATTGAACCAACCATGTTCAATTGGAACAAACAGATACAAGATACAAATTGTAAGATTTCTGATGTTTGAGGAAGCATTTCTTGAAAGTAATGGGGAAATTTTACATCAGTAGAAAGAGGTGAAGATTTTTCTATTTCTTTGGAGGCTATTACTTTTTTACCACAAGAGGGAAGGGTTTACAGGAGAGGTTCACACGGCACTGTGCATATGATTCACCAATATCGGAGCAGAGAGGATAAGCAGTGTAATCCTCAAGAAGATGACTTGCGATTGGACATATTAGATACACGACCAACATTATAAAACATTGTAAAGTTGACTGGCACACACAAAGAACAGGAAATCAAGCCCACATGTAAAGCTTGATCACTTCATCATTGAGCCAAAGCAAAGTGATACAAGGACTCTCTCTCTCTCTCTCTCTCTCTCTCTCTCTCTCTCCCTGAAGGCTGTGGGAGATCAGAATTGAGAGGCCATGGGGAAATCATCCAAGCCAAAACCCCCAGGTGTGTTGGAGGCTGTGGAGGAGATCATGAGGGTCTACAGGTCTCTGCCACCTAGGCCTTCCATAGAAGAAGTGGAGGCAGCCATGGCTGTCATCAGGTCAGCAGACAACGAGGAGGAGATGAGGATCGAGGAGATTGGCAAGATGCAGAAGCCTCCAGACGTGCCAGATGAGCTCTTCTATGTGTTGCAGGAGGTGAGGAAGAACCTGGTCCTGTTGCAGGCCCAGGAGCAGAGGAGGGAGGCCATGTATGTGGTGGAATTGGACAAGAGGTTCCAGGTTTTTGATGAGCTGGTGCAGAGGGCCTCCAAGCTGGTGTCCTCGGAAGAAGGTGAAGGGGGTGGTGAGGAGGAGGAGGAGGAATTCAAGGCTAGGTATGATGTGATGGTGCGTAGAACTGGTAGAAGTTTGAGTTCGGTCATGGAGGAGAAGGATGAGAAGAAGGGGGAGATGGATGTTTCCAATGGGCAAGTGTTTTCCTCCTTGAAGTCTGAGGTCCCTTCAGGTCAGATTAGTCTTTCTTTCTTTCTTTCTTTCTTGCTGTTCTACAGAGGCTTGTTTCTTGAATCCTTTGTTCCCTTTATGCTCTCATATGTCTGTTGATCACTTCATAATTGCTGAGGAGCTCTTTGTGAGTTCTCTTAGAGCCCCAATTTGAATTAGGCTTAGAGAATTTGAAGGTTCAGCTGAGATTTTGCATAAGGCTAATGGACCATGAATTACCAAGTCTTCTGTTCTTCTTTGCTTGCTGATTTGTTATGCTGTCAAGCATTCATATTGGTAGATCACATCTATTTGACTGTCATGGTTGAACATCCAAAACAGTATGATAAGAACATGTCAACTACTTGCCTGAGTTCTTATTTCCCTCAGAACATTAGATTTTATTGTAATCTAATTGAAGAAAACAAATACTTGTAGAGTTTGTTTTCTTATAATGATGTGCATCTCTCAGAAACATTTTCAAATGTTCTTGGGCATATTTTTTGGGCAGGCCTTGACTCTTACTACTTTCTAAAGTATCTTTCAAAGATACTTTTCCTCACATGGAAAATTTCTACTATTTTGCAATGTCATACATAAGATCGATAACGACTCCGTATGGGGAGGTAAGAGTCTGGGGAGATCCATACCTAAGAAAGTGTTATTAGTATATGTTGTCTTTTGTTGCACTCTCACCTTGTCATTCTTGAGCTGGTAGAATCCTCATAGCCTTATTCTTTTCCCTATCCTATGGCTCATCTGTTCTTGGTGGTGACACAGAAAAGTTAAGCCTCATTCAAGTCGCAAGCCTAATCGAGACTTCAGCAAAGAATGAATTTGGAGTTCTTGACCTCCAGGGGAAGTTGATGGACCAGATTGAGTGGCTTCCGGTATCACTGGGAAAACTGCAAGACATCACTGAGCTGAATTTATCGGAGAATCGAATCATGGCACTTCCACCCTCTGTCGGGGGCCTGAGGTCCTTGACAAAGCTTGATGTCCACTCAAATCAGCTTATTAACCTACCCGACTCATTTGGAGAACTCTGCAATTTAGTTGATCTCGATTTGCATGCGAACCGACTCAAGTCTCTGCCCCCATCTTTCGGGAACCTTACGAGTCTAGTTAACCTTGATCTGAGTTCGAACCAGCTGTCCGCGCTTCCAGACACATTAGGGAATCTGACAAACTTAAGAAGATTGAATGTTGAGACGAATGAGCTTGAGGAACTTCCTTACACTATTGGATCGTGTACTGCGCTCGTTGAGCTCAGGTTGGACTTCAATCACCTGAAGGCACTGCCTGAGGCAGTCGGAAAGCTTGAATGCTTGGAAGTCATTACATTGCACTACAACAGAGTGAAATCATTGCCTACTACTATGGCTTCGCTTTCTAAACTGAAAGAACTCGATGTTAGCTTCAACGAGCTTGAGGCGATCCCCGAGAGCCTTTGCTTTGCCACTAGTCTAGTGAAGTTAAATGTGGGAAGGAACTTTGCGGATTTGACGGCATTACCAAGATCAATTGGGAATCTAGAGATGCTAGAAGAGCTGGACATCAGCAGCAACCAGATAAGAGTACTGCCAGATTCTTTCCAGCTCTTGACAAAGCTTAGGGTGTTCAATGCAGATGAAACTCCTCTGGAAGTGCCACCAAGGCATGTGCTAAAGTTGGGAGCTCAGGTACACCTAAATCATGGACTCAAACTTCTGTACATTGTTCAAATGATTCTTTGATACTGATACCACTTGCCTCGACAAATCTGTTTCGTGCCGCAGGCAGTTGTTCAGTACATGGCCGAGTTGGTTTCAGCGAGGACGAGGAGTGTCGAGCGGGCTGGGGCGGCCGGGAGAAAGGGCTGCTGGTTCAGGCTGTGTTCACTATTCCGACCTCGAAGGAAGAAGGAGATGACAGGCATGGTTCCTGTAAAAGCATGAATCCCAAATTGCTGTTTATGAGCCCTGTACATAGCTGATCATTTATGTTTGTTGTTTGAATACATTATCTTCATGTTCGATCCTTTGTGTTATCATGCATAAAGAGACAATAATTACAGGTCTTTTGTATTCTTCTATCTTTAGCATGATTGTTGCCTTTTGACAGCACCATTCCATGGTCTTAAATTATATCCTCAGGCTTGCTTTCAATTTAGTAGGTAAAAGGCCAAATCAAACAGGAGCACTCCTTTGGCTTAGACAGTGATATTTTGGCATTAGTCACCAATGAAAGATTATAAATCCAGTTCAGATTATTGACTTCTTAAGCATCACCTATGTTGATTGTGAGACAAAGGAAGAAGGACAAGAGGTAAGATGGAGTTACTGGCTTGCAATTGCAGGGACATGAAATGACTGCTTGTTTGGTTATTACAGTATGTTTAGGCACCATCAATGAGTTCTTCCACCAAAAGTCACTTCAGCTTGGACTTGGGATCATCTGAGAAAGGACTCTTTGCCTTGTTCTAAATTACAGCAAACAAAGTAATCACTGCTGTTTAAAAGCTCAAGCAGTCAACCTGCATCCAATTTTTCACAGGCAACCAATTGTGTGTGACAGTATCATTAATTTGTCTACAACATGTAATGATGTAACTGTTACAACATTTACTTATTGGGTCAGATAGGCATTATAATGGGGCAAATTAAGATCAATGAATTTTGCAAAGTAACACTCATGGGAGCAAACCACTAATTGAGTTAATGATTTGCCAAAAGCTCTGTTGACTCTTCTTAAACTTGAAAAGCTCTGTTGATGATTTTCCTGTTGTTCTGCTGGTTAAACTAATTGCTACCAATATTAAAAGTTATTGCTACAAGCAACTGAACATTAATTTGGTGATCCAAGAAGGATGTAGTACATCAAATTTATGAAGTTTGAGCTCATGATTGAGTCAGCAATGATCTCACAAACTAATTAGCAGAGTGGACTGATGCAGAATGGATAGATTATGTCACTGATTTCTTTATTACTGTAATTGTCATGTGGGTCCAACAAGAAAATATTCACCCAATCACATTTGACACATGACAATGATCGCTAGGACCCCAATCATATGCACATCAATTCAATATAAAATATTTTAAAATATTTCTTTCAGCTAGATTAATCATAAAAGATCTATTAAATCATAATAATCAAGATTAGTTACCGTTTACTTTAAATCTTCATCTACGAGTATTAGAAGGATCATGTTAATCTCGATCGTATAGATCGACATTATGTTAGATATCCAAGATCTTTTACACGTATATATTTGGATCAACTTGGACTAATCCAAGTATCATCTATATAGAATTATTTACCTAATGTTATAATCACAGACCTCTTCCACATAGAGATAAAACTGATACAACATAAGATCAGCAAACGGTAGGTACTTAAAATAAAGGAGACATCGGAATGGTTGACTGTGAAATGCCACACCTTTATATCATGGATGACAAGCCATCATCATCAACAACAATTAAGACTCTTCTAAGTCCCACTTCAACATCTTGTTCCTGTTGTTGTTGTTGTAGGTAGAAGTAGTAGTGCCAGCAGTCTAATAGGCATCGATTGAGTCAGCTACGAAAACAAGGGAACGATCAACTATATCATTCCTCCGGTAGTGTCTTGACTCGTTGGGCAAGGTTCTGAGTCGGTGTTGTCATCGAAGGATATAGACTAAGGTCATTGAATCGACTCGATTCTAGGTTATATGCGTAGGAGTTCAAAGATGACTCGAGTGTTTATCGACGAGTTGATCTTAAAAAAAAACTCTTCGATGCTAAAATTATGATAGACCTAAGTCCAAAAAAATATTTTCACCGTTATTGTTGTGCTTAAGTGAGTGTTAAACTGTGTGGTTTCCTTTCTAGTTGGAACCAACAGTAGTTTGGTCATCTTGATCAATAGGCTGGTTGATGATGTTAAGTTTCTATTTCAAGACAAAAGGGATGCTACAGTAGGCTTGGATGCGAATGAAAGGTCCCAACTATCCTATTTGGACAATTGCTATCCTAAGATAAATTAGTTTAAATTGGTGGGCTTTAGCCCAGGTTAAATGGATTAATGATGGTGATCATAATATTTGTTATTATTATAATCTTATTACTTCTAGACAATGTCAAAATCTCATCCACTCTTTTCAAGTTGGTTCTGATGGCCAACTTACACACAGCCTCCAACACATGTATTCTATTACTTGGTGCATTTTCTCCTTGTTGAGGAACAATCTTGATATTTCTTTTCCAGTTTCAAAGTACTTGGGTCGATGATAAATGACTCCTTGAAGGTCAAAATCTGGATAAGCAAGAGGAGCGAGGACTCTTGGAGCTATTGTCATGTATGCTTTTTGGATGGTTTGGAATTGTCAGAAATGATGCTATCTTTATTTTTTTTTCTTTTTTTTTAAGATTATAGCTGAGGGTTTGCGAGAAAATTATCATTAGGGTTTTTATCATCAGAAGGAAATTTGGGAGAATTGATTTTATGATGAGAACTGACATTGCTATTTGTTCATGTGTAGACGAAAACCACTTACAAAGGAGGAATATTCATCTTTTTAAGTTAACGACGATCAAACATAGAATTTAGTAGTAGATTTTACGTTCTAATATCACAAATGTTCAGTTCATATCGAGATGAGATGGGCCATAAAATTATTGTTAATTTTCTCCAGAAAACCAAGAAACCTCCATGAAAATTTATTAACATAACTCGATGTAGCTCAAATAGGCTTTAGTAGTAAATTTTACGTTATAACATGAGATGGACGATAAAATTATTGTTGATATTCTCCAGAAAACTAAGAAATCTTCATGAAAATTTATTAACATAACTCGATATATTTGTGATTTGTTCATCTTATTTTCTAATTTTTCATATTTTTCATACCGATCGATAAAATTATTTATCTTATTCACGTTCTCTTTTTTTAGTGCTAATGCTAAAAGCATTGATTATATTTGGCCCTTGAATTAATAAATTAATTTTATTTTAAAAAATATAAAAAAATACTCTAATTGACCCAAAAAATAAGTAATTGATGAAAAAAATTATTAAAACTGATGGAAGTTATTTTAGACATTATTTGAAATAAAAAATCATTTAAAAATAAAAATAGAAAATATCTTTAAAAAAAGAAAAAAAATAAAAATATTTCTTTAGTATAACAATAACAAAAGAAGGTGTTTGACCCAATCTCACAATCATTAAAGCACCGTAATCATGAAATGAACCACAAGATAAAACCAAAAAGGCAACTGGATTTTGTGCCTCCCAATGAAACCTGCAACTTGGCAAAAACAGATTTTGAATGTTTCTTCTTCCCTTCAAATCCTTTTGACTAAGTATATTACCAATGTCAAACATTGGAATACTCTTATTAGGTGACCAACATGGGGGAGGACCACTGCATTGACTGACATCAATGACACCATAGCATTGGGTAAACAAATACCAAACAAACATGTTGTCATCCATCACGGCAACACTATAATGCAAATCCAAGCAAAAGATAAGAGAACATCAATATCAACATCATAACGCACGTCCAGATATAGAGAAACAAGTAAAAATAACTAATATTATTACGGGAAAAGAAGTTTGAAGGAGTAGATAGATACAGAGGAAAAGGGAATCCTAATCCTAAGTGAATCGACAGTAGATTACAACAGTGAGGTGTAGCATCTGTTTATCTACAAGAGGCCTCCGTGTGGGTGCAGTTCACGCGCAGGCCTCTCTCCTCGGCGCCAGCGCGAAGAGGGCCTCGAGGTCGGGCGGGTTGAAGTAGCCGTTCTTGGGCGGATCCCTCCGCTTGCCGAACGCCACGGCGGGGGACTTCTTCTTGGGCGGCGCGGGGCAGCGGACCGGGGCCGGGATCCGGCATTCCGCCCTCTTCGGCGTCTCCCACCCGCCCGTGCCCCCCACCTTCTCCTCCTCCTCCTCCTCGCAACGCCACTCCGTCCTCAACTTCTTTATCTCCAACGTTCCCTCTCCCATTCTCGTGCTACGACCGAGATCGAACGAGCGACTGGGGGTAGGGTCGGGAGAACTTATAGAAAGAGGGAGTAGAGGAAGAAGCAGAGGCGGTGGATGACGGGTTGTGTGTGGCGTTCTCCGGAAGCTACGAGGAAGGGTTGCCCGCAGTGGAAGCCAGGTAAGGCAGTGGGGCCGGCTGTTGCTTCCTTATCCGGAACCGCGTTTCCCCCGGTTCGAATGGCCGTCAAAACGGGCGGGAATGGGGTCGCCCTCGAAGCGGGAAATAAGCAAACAAAAACACAGTTTCCTAATCTTTGTATTGGCGTACCCATCGGCATACCCTCGTCAATCCATCGCGGGGCGCTGGGTCCCACTCCTATCGTCCATCCCAATCCCTAAACAAACCGAAAATGAGATCAAATGTCTTCATCGTACACGTGTCGAACCGAGAGTGGCTCTTCCGAACTTTATGATTCGGTGCGAGCGAGGAGTTTGCGGTGGGGAGCGGAGCCACTTGTACGGCGGAGAAGAGATAAAGGCGTCGCTGTCGAATCCCGTGGTGGGGGTCGCCCGCCACGTACGGGAGTCACGCCCGGTCGGTGGCCACGTGTCGGTGGAGTTGGGGGTGGTCATGATGGGGGACGGCATTGGATTCCTTCCCTTCACCCTCCCGGTCAGTAATGGCGGGCTCACGAGCTGTTTGACGCCCGTCGTAAACGCGGACCAGGTCGGGCGAACACGTGGAACGCACCCGAGCCGAGGAGAGAGGAAGTGTGAGGTGGATGCACCTGATTGGCTGAGAGCTGTGGACATGGATCGGAAATCTTTGTGCGGATCGATTCCTCTCGACAAGGTGTGATCCAACGGTTCAGGAGTTATCTCCCGGCAAATCATTGTGCAGTTTAAGTGAGCAAAGAAAAACAAAGACGTTTCTGCATAGCTAAATGTTAAGATCATCTATGTATATAATTGTACTAATATTCATTATGAAATCTTATGTTAATCATTTCCACCGTAGCTAATATTAGCTTATTTGAATTAGAAAAATAAAAACAGTAATTAAGATCATAAAATTATGTTTTTTCTTAGAAAATGACAAAAACATTATGGACGCCGTTGCCGGGGATCGAACCCGGGTCACCCGCGTGACAGGCGGGAATACTCACCACTATACTACAACGACAAGTTGTTGTATTTTAAGAGTCATTAATATATATATAAACTATTATTGATGTAAGTAATATCATTGTTTCTTATATTTTTTTAGGTCCTTATCGTACTAAAATCATAAAAAAGAATCCTACTAATTCACAAAGCAGAATTCTCGAACATGAGCAAAGATATCTGCAATCAGTAGCAAGTAGCAACTCAAGACCAGATGTTCCTCAGAAAGGAGGAAGTGCTTATGTTCTGTATAAAGTCTGCATTGTCATAGAAATCAGCTTCATCAATCATTTTGTGTTCCCCAAAGCCAGTACCAACCAGGAAGCCAAGCTTTGATGTTGTCTCGTGTTGCATAGACAAATCAGCCCAACACATTCACCACATCCCTGCACCTTTTCCTACTCTGATGATAGCAACATGGACACAAAACTGTTTTGGAGTCCCCTCTTTGGATGATCACTTTGTTTAGCTAGTTTACAATGATCGAATACATACAGTATTTGAACTCTTACGTTAAATCAAGGAAAAAGGAAACCACCTTCCATTTAGTTACATTTAAAGCAAAAGCATAGATGAAAACCCAATCAAAGCTACAGTATCATACATTGCTTTTAATTCTACTTAACAGTCTATTCCTTTTGTCTTCTCTCCAATGAAAGCTTTTGACAGTCTATCCATTTTGGCAAATACATTGTGATATACACACTGACTTAATAAAAAAAAGGAATAATTATCAATTCTTAAATTGCAGTAATATATTACGGCAAGCTGGTGATATCAAGCCTCATTTTTCTCCAGGGAGTTGAGCTTGTCAAGGTTGAGAAAGCAAGTCAAGTTCTTCACATCAGTCACAAGCATCAGACACCAGAGTGTGAAAGATGTAGGAGGAATCCAAGAACGGCACCTCCTCCTGCCTTTTGCTAGTGCCCAACGCTACATGCCAGCATGCACTGTTCCTGCTTCTTGGTCTATGCTCGGTTCATCCCTGGACTCAGACACTTGCTTTGTTGACTTCAGAACAGGCTACCCAACTTAGGCTTTGCTTCCCAAGGCCTACTGTCTGACATAATTTTGGGGATGAAACTTCTTCAAAATGAGGGATTGCATGTAATCTTGCTGCATACAATCATTCCAAGCGTCTAAAGCCAAGCAAAATCATGCACTGGTTCCTCTTATTTCTTTGGATATCAAAGGATGCTAAAGCTTCAGACATAAGAGCTCTGTTATAGACTTACCTTAGTACATGACAAAATGATGTTTGTCCACCTAATATATATACATATATATGTATATATTATCTTAGAAAGTGCACAATATTTTGTCTAATACCCAACACTTGGCTATGATACTTTTGTTTGCAGGCCATTAAATTAGCCGGTCCATGCAAACCATGGAGGTAGAAGAAAGAGGCAAGGAGTGGTTGGGGAAGGAGCCAAGGCGTGGAGAAAAGGCCGTGGAATCAGAGCCGTCGGTGGCGGCACGACTTGCGATGCAAGCAAAGCCAGGAGCGACGGCTGTCGTAGATCGATCTTCCCCTTTCTTTTGCCGCAAATGACACAAAACCCCTTCCGTCTCCCAGTTCTCCGCTGCGCAATTTCGCTACGCAAGGCTTAATGACAGCCGTTGATTAAACATCGGACGGGCTACATCGCAGACAGATGTACGATGCCAAGTTGGTGCAGTGCTGGTCCCCTTCCCCCACCTCAATCACTACTTATCATTCGCATTCCTCACCCGCTGCCATTATTTGGTCTCACTCTCGAGTCCATAAATACCCCCTGCTTCCCTCCCTTCCTCCCCAAACCCTAAATCCCGAAGCGAGCGAACAATGGCGATGGCCTCCTTCGTCCCTGTCGTCTCCCTCCTTGCCCTCTTGGCGCCTGCGGCGGGGCGCATTCCCGGCGTCTACACCGGCGGCCAGTGGCAGAGCGCCCACGCCACCTTCTACGGCGGCAGCGACGCGTCAGGCACCATGGGTAAGCCACATTCCTCTCGTGGTCGCCACGAACGAAGCCAGAGCTGACGGGATTTGTGTGTGGTTGATGGGTACACAGGAGGGGCATGTGGGTACGGGAACCTCTACAGCCAGGGATACGGGGTCGAGACGGCAGCGTTGAGCACGGCGCTGTTCAACGAGGGGCAGAGCTGCGGGGCGTGCTTCGAGATCAAGTGCGCGGAGGACCCGCAGTGGTGCCACCGCGGGAGCCCCTCCATCTTCATCACCGCCACCAACTTCTGCCCGCCCAACTATGCGCTCCCCTCCGACGACGGCGGGTGGTGCAACCCGCCCCGCCCCCACTTCGACCTCGCCATGCCTGCGTTCCTCAAGATCGCCGAGTACCGGGCCGGGATCGTCCCCGTCTCCTTCCGAAGGTATTCCCTCCTCGCCCTCCTCTGTTTTGTTCCATGGGTAGAGCTCATCACGCTCGGATCATCGTCGATTGATCCTCGGGATCCGTGCAACCCATGGCAGGGTGCCGTGCAGGAAATCCGGGGGGATCCGGTTCACCATCCACGGCTTCAAGTACTTCAACCTGGTGCTGATCACCAACGTGGCGGGCGCCGGCGACATCGTCCGCGCCAGCGTGAAGGGGTCGCGCACCGGTTGGATGCCCATGTCCCGCAACTGGGGCCAGAACTGGCAGTCCAACGCCGTCCTCGTCGGCCAATCCCTCTCCTTCCGCGTCACCGGCAGCGACCGCCGCACCTCCACTTCCTGGAACATCGTCCCTTCCACTTGGCAGTTCGGCCAGACCTTCGAGGGCAAGAACTTCCGCGTCTAACACTGCAACTCGAATGCTTCTCCACTCTCCTTCCTTTTAGTGACATGGAGGTGGCTGTCTGTGTGTGCGTCAGAGACTTTGACTGCGTGTTTTGGTAGTCTTCGAAGGCAATGGCGCTGAAGTGGCTGCAGACCTGAAGTGAGTCTTGTGGCCCGCAGCTGCTCACGTGTCCGAATTGGTCTTACATTGTAGTAGTAGTAGTAGTAGAAGTATGTAGCGTTGCTTGTGATGCGACTTCTTTTATGTGTTTGTCTACGGTTCGGTTCAGAGCTCAATCTTGAACCGGAGGCAATCTCTTCTGATTGCCTTCGGCTCGGTTTGGTTCATTGCTCAATTTCGACTCGACTCGAGTACCACCTGACTCATGAACCCGACAGTGCACTTCAAACAGGTTTGATCCAGATCGAATCGGATTAACCGATGGATCCGAATCATGATTCCGAGCCCCGATTCATTCATCACGAGAGACGATAAACGTTTCATATAAAAATATCTACAACATAGAAACAAAATCGAAACAAATACAATGGAAATGACCTAACAGATCTTTTGCTTTGGCTAATTTTCTTTACAGAAAAATCCTTCGACGTAAAAAAGGAGTTTGAGGAAGAAAACAATACTTCAGCCTATAAATTAGTAATAAGGTTTACGATGAGACTTGCAACAAATGCAGACGGATCCCCGACGAACGCCGCCATGATGAAGCTGATAGCGATCTGCACGATCTTCTTGAACTTGGCAAACCTTCCCTTCTTTCCGCTATCTCTTCTGCGAGCAAGCTGAAGCCCGGGCAGGCTCTTGATCTCCAGATCTCGGCTTTCGTTGACCTCGCCATTTGCAGCAGCTCCTTTGCCACCAAGGAAGGACTTCTCCAGATGTTCGATCATGTCCTTCTTGACACAGGACACATGGAAGTGGTACTCCTTGCACCCTGAAACGTACATCCAGCTTCTTGCACGTTTGTTCAGCTTCTTCTTGCCGCACCTGCAACACTTGGAAGTCTCTTTCTCGTGTAGAAACAGTGTCATGTTCTCTTCCTCCGCTTGCACATGTATCATCGTCTCCAGGTTCGCACAGCACGGGTGCAAGTCCCACCCTTGGTCGAAGCAATGGTAGACAAAACCATTGATGTCTCCGCCGCACGCGTCACAGCGGCGATTGGGATCACCCGAGCGGAGGAAGTGGAAGACGCAACCTGGGAAGAAGGGATGGGCGAGGGTGTCCCTAGTGTTTGCGCAGTGCTCGTGAAGAAGGTAGCCACAATGCTCGGCGCAAGCATATCGAGGACCGAACCCCATCTCTTCACATCCATCGCAGCGGTAAGGACGTCTCATGTTGTCTGGCTTCAGCTCGTGCTCGTGGTAGTTGTGGCAACCCATGATTGAATGAACGATATCTCTTCTCTTTACTGACGCGCTGATTGCTTCTTGCGATTCTTCACCTATCAAAGCAGAGACAACTGGACACGTACATAAGAACACCATGCAAATGAAGCTGGGAATAACAAGCCATAGTACAAGTAGATAGATGAAGATTGAGCAGCGTACCTTTGGAGCTTCACTTGCTATACTTGTCGATGGGCTCTTTCTCACTTCCTTTGCCGCTATATATATAGCGAGAGACAAGCGCTATGGAACAGCAAACTTCTAAAACACGTAAGACTCGTATGCTTCACTACGAAGACAATGATTAGCTAGTCAAACATCCACGAAACTTGCAAAGACTTCAGATCAGCAAACAGAAACTAAAACTCCTATGCTTCAAGTCGAAGGCGATGGTCAACGAAACCACGATGTCTTGTCATCCACGGAAGTCGTGGAAAAGTAGTATACTATGAAAATATTAGCCAATTTCTCTATGACGGTTCTTTGTGTGTGAAGATATTATATACACTCATTTTTGACGTAAACCGCGTTGTCGTCCTCAGAAAACGCGGGTAGCGCACTGTTAGGGATATATGCTTGGAGTATTCATTTGCAGTAGTATCCTTGTCGTTCTGCTCTAACTTTATGCTTATTCTTCTGTGGATTTGGGGAGTGATGTTTTTTCACGAATCCAACATCACCTTCTTCGAAACAATTAGCATATATTTGTGCGAGCACTGAGAAGTCTCCTCCTGGGATTGGTGTTGTTCTACGCACACGTTGCTTAGGGAAGTCTCTTATCCGACAAAAAGTTGGTGTCGACGTGAACTCGTATAGTTTTCCACTTATGTATTTCTTCGATATTGGTGTGAGCCTCAATCTTTATAGTTGAGCGGATGATAATTTTAAGGGTGAATTTTCTACAAAAAGTATTCTTATTATTTGCATTCGATATTTCAAATAATATCTCTAATTTAAAAATTATTTAAATTATTCCTTAATTTTTTTCGTCCATATACTATTTTCGCTTGGTATAATATTTTGATCATCAAAACAAAAATACTATAAATGAGTGAAATAAAATTAAAACAAACTGAAAATCTTTTAATATGTCATACTACGATTAAGATAATGGTAGAGTTTGAATTGTAAAGAATAAGAAAATAAAAACGATTAAATATTTTAGAATTTTTATAGTAAGAGGATAAGGATCCTAATATGAGAAGGAGTTTTTGAGGAAAAAAAATATTGACAATAAGAGTTTGATTATTCTATAAATATCTTATGTATCTTCAAATCTTAGTGGAAATCAATCAAGTGTTTTTTTGTTTCTCTTTAGGATATTTATAAATTAATACTAGGGTTTCTAAAGATGACGAAAAAAATGTGTGATTTTTTTGAGTGAGGATAAATATTTATAGATATTTCATGTACCTTCATATTTTGATGGAAATCGATCAACATGTAAGGAATACTTTGTGTACTTTTTGTTTCTCTTTAAGATATTTATAGATTAATATTAGAGCTTTTAGAGATGTGAAAGAAAATATGTAAATTTTTAAAGATATTTATGTGAGAGAGTGTATAACGGAATTATACTTGAGTGACGGTAATTTGATGGTCTTGTAATTGATTTTACATGATGAAAATTTTAATTTTCTCTATGAATATATATATATATATATATATACATATATGAAAATTATTGAATAAAATTTTATAATATATTTTATATGATAAAAAATGTAAATCGGGTCGTCTACGAAATTGGAATCGACATCAACTCAGAGCTAAATTATCGAATAATTTGATGGTCTTGATTTTACATGATGAAAATTTTAATTTTCTCTATGAATATATATAAAAATTATCGAATATTTTTTTATAATATATTTTATATGATAAAAAAATGCAAATCGGGTTGTCTATAAAATTGGAATCGACGTCAACTCAGAGCTAAATTATCGAATAATTTGATGGTCTTGTAATTGATTTTACATGATGAAAATTTTAATTTACTCGAAAAATATATATATGAAAATTATCGAATAAATTTTTATAATATATTTTATATGATAAAAAAATTGCAAATCGGGTCGTCTACGAAATTGGAATCGACATCAACTCAAAGCTAAATTATTGAATAATTTGATGGTCTTGTAATTGATTTTATATGATGAAAATTTTAATTTTCTCTATGAATATATATATGAAAATTATCGAATAAATTTTTATAATATATTTTATATGATAAAAAAAATGCAAATCGGGTCGTCTACAAAATTGGAATCGACATCAACTCAAAGCTAAACGATCTCTTTCGAGACGAATTTGATGTAGACTGACTCGACAAAGATATCTAAGACAAGCAATACGAATGATTTGCGATCCATGTGTCATTATACAATTGATGTAAAAGATTCCCCATATCGATGGCACACTCATCTCGGGTCATATCCTGACGCATGCATCATCATGTCCCCATTACATGCCACAGTATCGCCTTCATCCTGTACTCGAGAAAACGAGGCGAAGCTTTGGCAAACGAAGCACTTTGCTGCTCTTCCTCCTCCTCGACCGAATAATTCAAGCCATTCATTATTCATTGTCCATGTGATAATGCACTTTCTACCTTAAAGACTTTGAGGGATAGGCAGTCCCTACAAGCATAAAATATATGCAATCATAGCCTTATTTTATGGATGAAAACTCAAGCCATTAACACCTCTGCCAACTGCAGTGGCTAATGTGATGATATGACGGTTCCACTAATCCTGCCATGCATTGTTTTATTTTACACGGAAAGTAAGAAATAAGATGGTTAAGCTAATAATCTGATTATCCTATCTTAAAAGTAATTTAGATCTAATCATGAGCTTCTCACAATAACATTGCTAGTTGATTATGGGCAATGAATCATCACATCAAGGGTGATTCAAATATAACCGAATCCTCGTGTCGAGACCCTATAAGATTACATCGGGGACATGTTGACAAAACCCCTATAATGCTTAGTAGAGTTCAAAAGATTTTGTTTAGTTGGGTAAGTAGATTGTTTGATTCAGGGTTGCTACCTAAGAATTTATATAGTAAGATAGATGACTATGAGAATTAGGGAGTGTCCTTAGAATCGGGTTTGGAGATTCGATGCATCAATCCGAGTTATTCGAGCAATATTATATGTTTAATTATGCATAAATTTTAATAAAGTCTCAAATGTCGATTTGCTGAAATGTCGATCACGTTGATATAATAAAAATATTATTGAGGTGTCGATAGCTTATCATGTGTCATTTTTTCATATCAAATATTTTTATGATAATTAATTTTATATCATTTTTTAAATATTTTATTATGCTAAATAAAAATTCAACCATAACATATAAATTGTTTATATGTTATGGTTGACGATATGCATAAGATTTGCTTAGCTATAAATTACTTGAGTTACTAAGCGCTAACAACACTACTCTCACTGACCTGCAGACATGTGAGGAAGAAATATAGGGTTACCTTTTGGTTTCTTTATGAGAAGTTTGACCAGTTCCTTCCTTTGACTTTTTCTCCATGATCTCGACCAGGAGATCTGGATTGGGAGCAGATTCCCAGGAGATGATATGATGATAACTACACCAGCAGACAGCACGGAAGACTCGACTCTTCTCCATGCTGAATTGAATCAGCATTGTTGAAGCTTACTGGTGCAGGTTTTCCCTTCACTTGGTGAGCAAATCCAGGTGAGGGTGGAGAGAAGAAGACAGTGTTTTGTTCCCTGTTGAAGGCCCACCACCACCAACCTCACACTGATAGGCTGCTCTCATTATCTAACCCTAACCCTTATCACAATCCCTTCTAAGAGAGAGAGAGAGAGAGAGAGAGAGAGATGGGCTTTCGACACAAGTCAAAAATATATTTGTTGGATCTGTTTTATTAAAATAATAAACAAATTATAATATCCCAATTAACTAGTATTAATTACATACATCTATTCTTATAGCTATGTTCAAACCAGTACTGAGATCTTCGGTTTTCATCTGTATCTTTTGTACTGTCCATATTAATTGTTTTGTATCATTCAATAGTAATATTCATAATTTTTTTAAGAATATATTCATATAATGTACTAACCAATTCTTTTATTTTATTTTTTATCAGAGTTATTATATAATTATTCATGATTGAAATTATTATTATTTTTTATTTTTAGGAAAAAAATAAATTAATTTGCTAAAATGGAGACTCAGCCCTTTGAGCAACCAAAAATAGAACTCATCTTTTTTATCTTCTCCATTAGTCATATCTAATTGGTGGTTTTCTCATTTGTGATTTTTGTAGGAATTTTATGGGGCTTTTCTACCAACAAATAAGATATATTTAATAATTTTTTATTTATAAGAACATGAATTATCATTAAAAAAATTAGAGGAAAAGAATTTGATCCTCTAATCTTACCTCCATCAGCATCCATCAGATCCGGGGATGCACGTGGAGGCATGATTATAGCTTTAGAATCCGTGCTGAAGCTGATATACGGTGGGATTCTTCTCATCCGTGTGTGACTCGTAGAAGGCAAACGTGAAGGGCTTATTTTATAAACATGAAATGTTTGGGTAGAAATATCGCAAAGCGAGGATAACAACCAAACGCCGTCATCGTTAGTTAACGGCGGAGGCAGGTCGCCTCCGGTGGAGGGCGTTTCTTGAGCGCGGCTCTTTAAACGGAGCGCGGTACCGGTTCGCTCCGCCTTAGTCCGGCGACGACTCCAACGGAGGCGCAGAATTGGGAGCGATGGTGGATTTGAGGCTCACAAGGGGCTTCATCTTCTTCGAATTAGAACCCTAGCGACGTCCTCTGGGATCCAAAAGGTAGTCTTGAAGCGATATCCCAATCCATTCGCTCCGGGTTTCTCAGGCGTGGTTCCTTTCTGCTGTGTCGAAGTAGAATCTCGATGTGTTTCTTGATGACTTGTGTGCGGTTTCCCCCTCTCGTTCTCCGGGTTTTATGAATTCCATCGCTGTGGATCGAGAAAAATCTCATCTTGTTGTCATGTACCTCTTCTTCCGTTCAAGTTTCCTGCAGTTTGGTTTGAGGAGGACCTTTTCATGCTTCTGCTGGCGATGTTTGGTTGGATTGGGAGGAATCGGTACCTGTAGATCCAAAACGATCAGAAAAATCTCTTCTTTTTCATATACATACACGGTGGTTGTTCTTGGTATCCGAGCTTGTTAGTGTTTGATTCCATGTGAAATGAAACTTTTTTTCCTTCTTTGATTCTTCAGGTGAAGTTTTGCTTTGTTTGGGTCCTTTTCATTCTCTTGGAATCATAGACTCGGGTGGTGGAATACATGGAATGGATCTGTGAGTGTCTTCTTCTGTGGGATGCGTTCATTGATTCCGGCGGAATTCGAAATCCACCAATCAGCTAGTAGCTGCAGGAGGAGGAGGAGGTGATTACAGAGCGGAAAACAAAGAGAAAAGAGGGATGGGAGAAGATCTTCTCACCACCTTATCCATTGAGAACCGCCATCCCTCCACCCTCCTCACGATGGATCCTTCAGGTGGCACGGTGTCCTCTTCGTCCTATGAGGATTCGGACCGCCAACTCTTCATCCAGCATCAGCAGGTTGTCCTTTCCGTTGCGCCAGACATCAACCTCCCTCTCTCTGTTGCGCGTTCCCCTTCCCAGCAATCATGGAATTCGGACACTGGTGACATCTTGGATGTTGGTCTTGGTCCACAGATCTATGATGCAGAGACAACCCGCCACATCCCAAAGGCCACCGCTGCCCGCAAGTGCTCCAAGCGAGGGGATAGCATATGGGGAGCGTGGTTCTTCTTTAGCTGCTACTTCAAGCCTATGCTGTCGGAGAAATCCAAAGGAAAGGTCGTCCGACACGATGTGTTCATGGTGCAGCATGACATGGAGAACATGTACATGTGGGTCTTCAAAGAACGACCGGAGAACGCGCTCGGAAAGATGCAACTGCGGAGCTATATGAACGGGCACTGCCGTCCCGGCGAACCTCGGTTCCCATTCAGTGTCGACAGGGGGTTCGTTCGATCTCATAAGATGCAGCGGAAGCAGTATCGGGGACTGTCGAATCCGCAGTGCGTCCATGGAATCGAGGTCGTCAGATCACCCGATCCGAAGCTTGTTCGTGAGGTGGATCGCCAGAAGTGGGTGGAGCTCACAGGCAGGGATCTTAATTTCTCGATCCCACCTGAAGCAAGTGATTTCGAGTCATGGAGGAATCAACCCAGCACTGAAATTGAGCTCGAGAGGCGGCCTCGTCCTCCTCCAAAGGGCACTTCACATACCCATCCTGAAAACTTGTCTTCTTCACAGTCAAATCATTGTAATGGTGATGGAATGGACCGCTCTTCTGTCTGCAGCAAACGCAGGAAGGATTTCTTCCTCCCTGCCATGGATGAGGATCGGGATCAAGTTGAGCCCTCATGGCTGAATGAATTTACTGGCGTGATGAGGCATGCATATGGGCCCGTGACCGCAGCAAAGACGATCTACGAAGACGACGACGGGTACTTGATAATGATCAGCTTGCCATTTGCCGATCAACAGAGGGTGAAAGTTTCTTGGAGGAACAGTGTGATGCATGGGATACTGAAGATAATTTGTGTCAGCACTGCTCGGACGCCATACATAAAGCGGCATGACAGGACCTTCAAGCTGACCGATCCTTCTCCGGAGCATTGCCCTCCGGGGGAGTTTGTAAGGGAAATAACACTACCGATGCGAATCCCGGAAGATGCGAATCTGGAAGCATACTACGACGAGAGTGGTGCTTTGCTTGAGATCATGGTTCCGAAACACCGAATGGGGCCAGAAGAACATGAAGTCCGTGTGTGCATTCTTCGTCCTCATCACCGGTGAAGTCGGCGCTAATGCACTTTTGTCAACCTGAACCAGTGAAATCTGTCAAATCGAAGCGCATCAGAGTAAGCCTTGCCGCTTGCTTACCGACCTGCACTGATGTGGATGGGACTCAGTAGGAAGGTGACGGATGGCTAAGGTTGATGAGTCTTGGATTCAGTGTCGCGAGTCGGAGTTAGATTTGACTTCTTTTTCCTCTAATTATGTTGCAGTTCCATCGGTCAAAACCTAAGTTATTATTTTGGCCGAAGAGCAACGAGGAATAAAAAGATCCTCAGGAATGCATGACTTCTCTCTCTGGAACGTTGATGTTACCGCGTCCTCCTCGCTCTCTGTTTCCTGCTCCGCCACCGCTTGTCGGTGGGGACGGTGATCTTGTTCCTCTGCCCGGTGAAACGTTCGGTACGCCATTGACGTCGATGTGGAAGAGCGCGTCCTTTCTGAGAGTAGTTGGGTGTGACGTCGGTCCAACACGCTGAACGTCTCTGGTTCGAGTACGGACGGGCGACGCAAAATTGAATTTTTTAAAAATTCTTTTCCCCACATGTGTGTTATTTCAGGCTTCTCTATTGAGAATTAATCTTTTTTTTCAAAATTTTCTCTCAACTCACTTGTCTGGATATTAATAAAATTTATATATGTTATTTTTTTCCTAAATCATGCCCAACACCTATGCAAGTTTATGTCGATCGAGAGTTGGTACAATTTGGTCATGTTTCGAAGACAGATCATTCAAGTGATTTCTCGAGAGAGAAACGAAGTTGTGAGAGCTAGGGGCGGGAGAAGATGGTTGAGAGATTATTTTCAGGTCCTTTGAGTCATCCTGAGGTGAAACCGAAGTAGGTTTGATCTTCGTCGGGATCCTGTACAACAGGCCGATGTTGGGAGGGATTCCTAATTCGATCCCTTCGATGATTAAGTTAGTAGATGAATGATGAATGTTGGCATGAGTCGACTTGTTCGAGCTCCTGTAGCACGGGATTGATTCGTGCAGTCTCATGCGATGTGAAGCTAGCAAGGGACAACTAAGAGAGCATCACCTATCATCTCGACCCTTTTCCGTGTCAGATGTCGAGTTATCATCCATGTCAACTCTATGATGCTTGTCAATTGAAAAACTACGATCGATATTAAAATAATCCTTATCAATATGATATTCCAATATTTTAGAAATATCTAGGCGTATTAACTATTTAGGCATATAAAAGATTATCATCTTCTATACGATCTATCGTTATTGATAAAATTATTAATAAATTAAAAGATGATAAAATATTTATATCTCTCAAACGGGGAAGTGTGATTCTTATCAATTCGGTATTTAATTCTCTCTCTTCACTCTTATTAAGGAGATGGACCTACAACTCATTTGTTGATAGTATAACTAAATTCAATAAAGCATTTGTATGGGGTGATTCTTAAACTCGTAGGAAATTAAGATTGGTATATTAGAATAAAGTTACATCCCCAAACTATTAGGAGGTTAGGTGTTAGAGGCATCTCATTGATCAAATACTCTCATTGTATTTTACCCATTTTTTTTAAATAACTCAAACTGCCTCTAGTCTCATATTCTTAATAAGAAATATGATTATTTTGAACCTTGGAACTTTGTTATTAAGAAATCCTCTTATACTTGGAAAGGTATTAGTCAAACTATTCTCAATGTCAGGATTGGTCTTAGACTTCACCTGTAACATTAATTCTCAATGCAACCTAGTCTTCGATCTTTATCTTAGACGAAGCTTGGAACAATCTTGTGATAAATAGCTTATTTCAGTCAAGCCTAATTAACATAATTAAATTATATTTAACCTTCACTTGAACCCAATGATGATATTTTCTGTACCATAATCTTCACTCATCAATCGAGAGGCTGTAAAAGGCTGGTAAGTATGCGTTTTATGGTGTCGACATGAATTTGTTGTTTATATGATATATATATTAGACCTTTGGGTATTATATATTTTGAAGTTTCTCAACCTGCATTGTCGGGTTTGGGAGGCCCGCACGAGCGAGTTCTGCGAAGTAAGCAGCGTCAACGATCGGCCAGCCTATCACCCATCCAAATATTCGTGCGCACACTAGGTGTAACAGCGCGGCGGGCAGCTCTCACCGCCCGCTTTGTTTTCCTTACTCATTAGTTTAAGGCGAGTTGGTATCGTACCTGCGCGTCTCCTTTTAATGACCTGACGCTCCTTGCATATGGCTCATCTGCCGATGTGGGACTAATCGTTCGGGCTTTAGACCCAAATCGAGAGACGGGGATTTTAGCCGGTACTGGTGGAGTACTAATGCTACCCCGCGCTTCCCCTCATCCGACACGTTGTCGCTCGCACATCTCTCATCTGCCGATGTGGGACTACACCTTCTGAGTCTCGATGCCCCCATCCCGAAACCCTAGCTCTCCGATCCTCCGGCTAAATCGCTTTACCCATGTCTGTGGCAGTAGTAGTCATCTGAAGGAATTTTTCATCCGGTGGTCCATTGGTATGTTCATGCAAAAAAATTGATTGAATGATGCTACTTATTTGAATGATTTTCGTTGATGATGTTCATGCAAATCATAGGTTTTAAGTCATCCGATACACCAAGTGTGTTGTGCAGGTTTGTCTGCGCTTTGCATTGCGTGCTGCAGATTTACATTTGGGTGTCGTTCTGTTCTGGGATACTTGTAACTCCTTTTCCTCCACACGGTATTGTGCACATAGTTAATCAGCGGGCTGAAACTTTGATTGCAGAGGTGAAATCCTTTTTTTTTTCTTTTTTTTTTTGCTCTTATTTGTTGCTGAAATCTGCTGCCTCAAAATGAGCATTGATAATGTAAATGATGAATAAGCACATACATATTGTTGTGCAAATTGCAAATTACATGTTTTTATTGATTACTCTTTATTGCTAATTTTCCATTTGTAGGGTGAAGAAGGTGGGATCAAAAGGATTTTGAGTATTTGACATCTGTGAGTTGTTCTACCTCAACTTGGATGCAAACTGAAACATCGGGTTCTTTTTTGTCCCATGAATACTGTGAATGGTGTTATGTTAACTTGTCTTCAAATGCATCGAGCAATTCTATCAATGGTTCAGGTAAAAAATGGTGGCAACAGGATACGCTTACTTATCATTGATTCTACATCATATTTCATAACACCCATCCTTGGAGGCAAAAATTCACAAGGTATGCACCTCCTATACTTGGCATGGTTGCCTCCAAAATGGATCAGATCCATCTTTATGGAGCAGATTTATATCCTCTCTATGGAAATTCGCACTTGCGTCAATGTCAATGTGTAATTTTCTTAATTAAAACCTGTGTGCTGCCTCAAACACAATCTAGTTAGAAGAAGATGGTGGATGGCATTGTGGTCTAATTAGGAAGCAAGCTTAGTTTGCCTTTTTTTTTTGTCCACATGCCTCATGATTAATTTGACATAAATTCTATTGTTTCCAACTCCTTGCTTGAGTAGCTTTATATGAAATCCACAAAAACACAAGTACATGAAGGAATAATTTGATTTTTATCATAGTGTCACGGACTTAGCTGGAATTGCCTAAGTCGTGAGGCACCCTTACGGCAAAGACGCGAACTTAGCTTGCGTTGCCTAAGTCGCGAGTTACCCTTGCGGCAAAGACGCGAACTTAGCTTGCATTGCCTAAGTCGCGCTTTGCCCTTGCGATTTGCGTCCGCAAAGATCAGCCCACTTGCAACCTCTCGCAAGTCCCGAAGGACCTATAAAAGAGAAAGTTGATTAGTTCGAAGAACGAGCGACAGACTAGTCTCGACGTCTTGCGAAAATGGGAAGCTTTACAAACAATTCAGCGAGCACCTTGCGTGCACAAGAGAAAAGAGGAAGAGGAGGAAAACAAGGACTTTAGAGGGTTGAACGAACAGCTGCTAGTCCATAAACAGCTGCTCACTGGGTGCCGGGCGCGACAACAAGTTCCCGTCATGGTAACGTGCGAACTTGCGAAAGATTGTTCAACACCCGACACTATACCGAAGCCCCATCCCCCATGGTGCCACCCGGGTGGTTCCAGGGTGCTGAGATGGCTGACGTTTCGCGTGCGGCAGCGGGCTATAGAAAACAGCCCGTGGCACGCGAAAACGGAGCTGTTTTCGGGCTGTTTTGCTCGGTTCGATGAGCGGTCGGACTGTAGCATTGCAACTTGTTCGAACTTACATTTTTACAAGCAAAAGGACTTGAAACTAAGCCAAAACATGCTGCCAAGCAGTTGTACATATAGACGAGAGCGACGAACGGTTCGTTGAACGGAGTTGTTGCGGGTGCGTGTCGACCGTTCGTGACAATAGGGTGGATCAGTTTAGGCTTGTCGAAAATGAAGTAGTAGATTTATGGCATGAAGAACCTTATAAATAACTTGCCCATAGAACATGCTGGAAAAGGGCTGCAATGATTTGTAAAAAATACCAAACATGAAATGACAATTCAAAATTGATGATTTTTTTTTAAATTTTCATTGAATGGTCCCAACTTAATTTGGTTCTCATTGCTTTAACTCGGCACATTGGCTCAGGCTTTGTTGGCTTTGGTTTGCATCAGTTCATGTCAATTTCAGTCAGTTGAAGTGAATACCTAGTTCTGCTTAGATTTGTACACGCATCACATTCCAATTTCTCATCTAACAATATGTGTCATCTGATGCTGCTCCAGAAACAAACTGGAAGTATATCTTTGATGTTTCCGAGTGTCCCAGTACGAATATCCTATATTACCAGTTATGATAACTGTGTATGCATGTAAATGATTTATGCTAGATACATAAGTTGCATTGTCATGAGTTCCTTTGACCTAATTTTGATCAAAATGCAGGACTACCGTTGATGATTTCAACTGGAATTCTGCTGAAGAAAATAGCAAATGAATACAACCTGACAGTAACGTTGCATATTATTTTGTGCTTGGCTGCATGATTCCTGTCTCATTTTTCTGTGATGAAATGCATGCCTTTTTTTCCCCTAGTTTATTTTGTTGCTACTGTTCTTAGAAAACTACCTAGTTTTAATCTTGAATGAATATAAACTACTATTTCTTGTGTAGGACATGTTCGTCATCTGAGCTCCAGTTGTGTGTGGCACGACGAGTTTGGATCAAGCCTTATGTAACTTGCTCCTATCTGGTAATATCTCAAGCTTGAAATGCAAATAGAACACTAGATGCATGATCCATGATTCGTCATCTGTTCTTATTAGGCAAAGCTTATTATCATCATATTTTCACTACTTTCCATACAATTTTTCTTAAAATTTTGACCCATGTCATATCATCAAAAACATTGATCAGATAACCTTGTAGATGAAATATGTCTATATTTTTATATAGAGATGTTAAAAGTATATTTTGACTGTCCGATGTGCAAGCATTGATGTTTTCTTACAAAATTATATTGAGTGCATGCTCAACAAAAACCCTATAATACGGAGGTCAGGAAATGAGTTTGGAGGATTCATAAGAGTGAGTAGAATGCATCCCGATCTCTTGTAGTGATGTAACATTTGACGATGTAAGATCCGTGGAAGGTGGATTGGAATATTGGATGTTACGAGTAGTTTAGTTATGAACTTTATTAATCAAGTGGATGCTTTGATAGACATAGCATGGCTGATAAGTTTACCTTCAAGAACAGCCCAAATTGACTGATCAGATATAGGGTTTCCTTGATCCACAAGCGACACTGCTCTAAGAAGCGTGGGGACGGCTTTCCTGCTACACCAATACCTTTTCCTTTACTGGTACCTTCAAGAACTGGCTTCAATAGCAAGGCAGGTAACGAGCAGTAGCGTCATGGAGCCGTGTGACTGACTTTGTTGGATAAGCCAATCAAGTCGCTGGTGTACAAGAAAAAGAATCCCTACATCACCGACCGTCCATTTGATATCTAACGGCCCTCTGATGCAAATTCCTGTTGAGGCATTGCAGTTTGATGCTTCTGCATTTGAAGTGTTCGAATAACCGATGTTGAAATGGCTATTAGCAAATTGCATTGATCTTTCCATGTCAAGCCGGCAATAATAATTAATCTTGTGGTGAGCTTTTGGATCAATGTCAATCTACTCTTGCAAAAGGCATGACTTGCACACACACACAAACAAGAAGGGAGGGTATGATTTCGGCGTCGACTCCCAAACGGTCGGTGTCGAGTCACTGGAGTGGTCTGCTTTATGTCAAGAAAGCATCCAGCGGAGGGATCGCCCCACCCATTTGTCTTCTGTCAGGCCACTTGTACTCGGTGAGGAAGGAGTAGCCGACAACAATTGGCATCCTTTCGGGTCTCGTACGGGATCAAATAATTTCATCATATTTTCTTTTATTAGTATGATTTGAACACATGACGTGCATCAAATTTCATAAATCTTATCGTTTTATGATTTATTTGTTTCCTTCCAATTTGAATCGAGATTTTGATTCGGTTCGATTCAATTGAATCGAAATTTTATGATGAGATCTACAAGGGATGGGGACCGCAGGAAGGAAGTCGCACATGAACGCACGATCGTTGGACGTTAACAGCCACAAAGGATTTCAATTATTGGTGCTCTCATAAGAGTCGTCTTCGTCCTCCGCTGCCTCCATCACGCGGAGTCGGCGTGTTGGCTTTGCCCCTCTTGCAGGAGCCTAAGGTTGAGCGAGGAGGCACAGCGATCTCGTTTTCATTACACTGCCATCCACAGTTCAGATCACTGTGTGTTGTGCAAAAACAAAAATAACAGGGTCTTCGACAATGAAATGGTTGATTCTTCTGGTCATTGAGTCGGTAGTTTATTGAACATGAGATGATATATAAAATAATTTACATCTTTAAACTCATACTCACGTGTGGGTGACAATTAATTCAACTTGACATGCTGAATATTAAATAAGCGGCAGTCAAGAAATATTATAATAACGCTAATAGTTCAAATCCTTTTATAGTGTCAAAACGATAAGTCAATATTTTTGTCATCGCTATTCTCTTAGGGGAGGTAAGGACTTATGACCCTTCTTCTAATTTCTTATCAATCTGATAAATTCTCTTTATAGCGTGTGAGAATTGTCTGCTTTAGACATGATTTTATCTTTTTGAGATAAAGATAATCCAACAGGTTTATAATTAATTGATTCTTTTACTTCTAATGTGAAATTAAATATCTTTATCACTACCTAATTTACAATCTAATTATCAAAACATGTCACAAAGAAAAAATAATTAAAAAAATACGATTTGAATCCGCAAGCTTACCCATGAATATTAAGTGCATGCATGTGGATAAGACAACGTAGTCCGTGTGGCTTCATACTGCAGCCTCCATCGGGTTTCATGGAACTTTGACTTAATGGTCCTTTCCCCATTGACCCCCATAAATTATGTCGGAAAACTTCTAATTTTAATGGTTGGCTTCACACTTCAGCCTCCATCGTGTTTCATGGAACTTTGACTTAATGCTCCTTCTCCCATTGATTCCTATAAATTATTTCGGAAGCTTATAATTAAAACCGACCCTTTCTTTTATAGATCTGTAATAAAGTCATATGATCGAAAAATATAAAATAATTTACTACAACTAATAAAAAACCATAGTCACATTGAGAAAGCCAAAGGATATGAACGCATACTCTTAAATTATAGATTATTTGTTGCCATGCGACAATCAACAGTCTTCTGTTTCTTTTTCTTCTCTTCTCTGTTGATATTTTCCTTCATCGAGATTAGTATAGAATAAAAAAAATCATTTTCATGGTAACTAATTTTTCTCTATCTTTAATATGTTTGAGAAAAGGAAAAACATTTTTTTTGAATTTCTAAAATATCCTAAATCTTTTCTTCTTTCCTCTTCTCCTCTCACTGATAATGCAAGACTGTAATCGATGTGTGAAGACGAGGATTTCATAAACGTTGGGGTCCAGCAATCTTTAGTTAGATTAAATTTGAAATAATTATGAAGAGGATCCAAAACTTTATTCTGAGAGATTCCAAGTCAACAAGAACAGTATTAATCATGTTTCAAGCATTTATTACGGAAATAAAAGCTTGACAAAAACAACACTGGGATGGGGGATGAGTTGCTTTCATAGTATTTGGATCCTCTTCATAAAAGCTTGACAAAAAGTCATATAGAGTTGCTTTCATATTATTTTAATTTTCATTTATTTTTTATATTTATATTTATATATAAGTCTAAACTTAACATTTTTTTACTTTTTATTATTTATTTAACTTCTATTCTAATAGTTAGATTCATAAATCTTTAGTTAGATTAAATTTGAAATAATTTATGAAGAGGATTCAAAACTTTATTCTGAGAGACTTCCAAGTTCCTGTCAATATTAACAAATAATAATACTAAACTAAGACCTCTCATATTAATCAAAATATGGTGATTTATATTTAAATCTTTGGTAAGAAAATTTATCTTCAAGTCAATAAGAACAGTATCAATCATGTTTCAAGCATTTATTACGGAAATAAAAGCTTGACAAAAACAATACTAGGATGGAGGATGAGTTGCTTTCATATTATTTGGATCCTCTTCATAAAAGCTTGACAAAAAGTCATATAGAGTTGCTTTCATATTATTTTAATTTTCATTTATTTTTTATATTTATATTTATATATAAGTCTAAACTTAACATTTTTTTACTTTTTATTATTTATTTAACTTCTATTCTAATAGTTAGATTCATAAATCTTTAGTTAGATTAAATTTGAAATAATTATGAAGAGTATCCAAAACTTTATTCTGAGAGACTTCCAAGTTCCTGTCAATATTAACAAATAATAATACTAAACTAAGACCTCTCATATTAATCAAAATATGGTGATTTATATTTAAATCTTTGGTAAGAAAATTTATCTTCAAGTCAATAAGAACAGTATCAATCATGTTTCAAGCATTTATTATGGAAATAAAAGCTTGACAAAAACAATACTAGGATGGAGGATGAGTTGCTTTCATATTATTTGGATCCTCTTCATAAAAGCTTGACAAAAAGTAATACAGAGTTGCTTTCATATTATTTTAATTTTTCATTTATTTTTTATATTTATATTTATATATAAGTCTAAATTTAACCTTTTTTTTTACTTTTTATTATTTATTTAACTTTTATTCTAATAGTAGTTGTATATGAAATTAGACGTCACACCGATGAACATATGATCAATAATATAAATCTAAAAAACCAAATCAAGATAAGAAGCAATGTCTTCGATTACATAAAAAAATAAATTAAATATATATAAATTAAAATAAAAAGTTTAGAAGAGGAATTCGGAGGCATGCAAGCAATGTCCTAAGCATATTCCTCATCCTTGCGCAAATATCATCGATGAGCCGCCCAAAATACAACTAGGATGATTCTTCACAATCATGAAAAATATGAAAATATTCAGCAAGGAAAAATAAATGGAATCAAGAAAATCAGTAAAAATGAGAAAAATTTTATATTTTCTTTCTTCCTCTCAGTTTCTATTTTTCTTAGATTTTTGATAAAAAAATTATTTTTTTTATACAAATATCGTATTAAGAAGTGATTTATTTATAGCCAAACTCCGGTTATCATAACAAGGGTAAATGGATAATTTCATAATTATCTAATATATGGATCAAATATGTGTCATGTCCAAACATGACTCATCAAACCCAGATAAATAATGCATGTGAATGGGTTTGGACTAACTTTGCTTCTTAACCTTTTGGATAATTTAGTTTTATTATTATTATTATTTCAATAATAGGAAGTATTAATGTAATTAATAAAAGAATCGATATGGGCGTTGTATATACCCAACCGCTGCTCTTGACTTACATTGCGTGTTGTAATTAATAAAAATTCTATTTATTTATTTGTCTAATATTTTAAATTCATTTTTTTGATTTTTTTACAGGCATGCAGAATTTATCTGACGGAGTCGTATGATAACGATAGATTGAAGTCAATGGAGCTGTAGATTTGGTGACGCCAACCTAGAGAAGACACGGCGTTGCCGCTCTTGTCCTCCGTTGATCTCCGACTTCAACAACACTTGTCTTGGACTGAAGTTACGAGTAATTCTTCGTTGATCTTCAACAACCGTTGATCTCGGATTTTTCCTTTATCACGAGAGAAGTTACGAGTAATTATTCGTCTTTGCCCGTTAGATTCGGCTGAATCCCTCTCACAAATAAACAGAATCTTATATACGATTCGCCAGCTGTCTTTGCTGTTTAAATCGAGACGATAAGTCAGCAGCCTGACGACTTCCACCCAAGTGCTGGTAATTCCATATATTCCATGAACCCTTCTAAGAGCCAGAGCCCCTCTCTCTTAGGGATATGGGTGGAGGTGTTGGTGCAGCGGCGTCGGCGATGGACGTGGAGAGGGAGATGGAAGAGGACGAGCTGTCGCCGATCGAGCAGGTGCGCCTGACGGTGATGAACAGCGACGACCCATCGCTGCCGGTGTGGACGTTCCGGATGTGGTCGCTGGGACTCTTGTCCTGCTGCCTCCTCTCCTTCCTCAACCAGTTCTTCGGCTACAGGAGCCAGCCGCTGATCATCACGCAGATCACCGTCCAGGTGGCGTCGCTGCCGCTGGGCCACTTCCTGGCGCGGGTGCTGCCGACGACGCGGTTCCGCCTCCCGGGCCTCGGCGCCGTGTCGCTCAACCCGGGGCCCTTCAACATGAAGGAGCACGTCCTCATCTCCATCTTCGCCAACGCCGGCGCCGCCTTCGGGAACGGCTCCGCCTACGCCATCGGCATCGTTAACATCATCAAGGCCTTCTACGGGAGGAGCATCAGCTTCATCGCTAGCTGGCTGTTGATCATCACCACCCAGGTAAATCGTCTGTTCGTAAGTTCCAAGGAGGAAGATGATGTTGATGGGCCAACCATTGATGGGAGGGATAACGCAGGTGCTCGGGTACGGGTGGGCGGGGCTGATGAGGAGGTACGTGGTGGAGCCGGCGCACATGTGGTGGCCCAGCACGCTCGTCCAGGTCTCTTTGTTCCGGTAATTTTTACATTCCTTACGTGCATACAAATTTGTGAAGAGAAATCATAAATTTAAGTGAATAATTTAAATCCATGATCGAAAAAAAATTCTCTCGAATGAAATCATTACTTTTCATAATAAATTTTCTAATTCTTCATACCATCGTAGCTCCTCTTGTCTTGACACAGACTTCTCCTCCTCTACCTATTCTCTGATGTGCTTGGGACAGAGTCTCCACATCTACAGTGAGCTATTATTGGCATCCCCTCCTCACATCACTCACATACCGCAGATAGTGAGACCTCGCTGATCTGCAATCAAAGGCAGACAGCAACCATCCTCCCCTATTCGCTCCGACGATCGTGGTGTCTTGCTCGCAGATTTGGCTTCGGCAAATCCCTCTTTTAAGTTCTTATCGTCGATCTGTACCAGAACAGTTCTCCTCGATCTGCTATCGCCGCTGCAGCAACACGTCTTCCTCATTGCTATAGCAACTTCACCGTCTCCTCATCACTGATACCTCTTCTTAACTCGTGCATCCCCGACCCCTTCCCTATTGGTTCTCATCGTCGATCTGCACTAGGACATATCACTGATTTATCGTCAACGCTGTGGCAACAGCAACGTTGCTTCCTCGCTGATCTATAGCATCAATAACACCTCTTTCACGTCGCTGTAGCAACTACATACTCTCCTCCTCTAACAGCCACCATGGGGCTCTATCAAACAGGCGGGTGGCAGAGGCTCTGTCATCACCGACGAAGGCCTCTGCTTCTTTAGTTCGAGTCCTCCCTTGGTTCCTTTGATCGGCCATCAAATCTTCCCTGTGCTGTTGCTGATCGAACATGGCTGCATCGCTGCCTCCGCCACTGGCACGTGGGCTCTCCTCCGTTAGGCTTCTCGGTAGCATTGCCAACGCCTCTCCTTACAGCAGTCGACCTGCTCGTAATGCACGTCGACAATCAAAGTCGTCGACTCCTCTAGCTATTATTCCAACTCATTTTTCAGCTACACTTAATAGACAATCTAGAACTGGAATAAGTCCTCTTATTCTTTTCGTGCCAATCGACATCATGTCTTCTTCTCGAACCAATCGACATCATGTCTTCCTCCTCATCAATATTAACGTTTCAATTATTGTTGACCTCATAAAATAATAATTTATCTTAATCAATAAGATTTATATCCATCAATAATTAATTTTAATCTCTTTAAAACTATCGAAAGATGATAATTATGCATCTTAACGAGCATAATTCATTAATCTACTTTTTGGACATGATATATTAGGTTACATTAATAATTCTCTTTTGTTGCTCATTAGAAACAATCAAAATGTTAGGAGAATATGTCCCAATGTTAAATTTATAGACTTTGCTAAGCTCCAAGAGTCTCATATACCAAACTTGACTCGTTTTTTATATTAGTTGACTTTGTCGACTCTAAGTCTAACACCTTTTTGTTTCTATGATAACAAAAAAAAAGTACCATATATCTACATATTTATGTAGATGATATTATTATATAAGCAATAGTCCCATAGAGATCAAGCAATTTCTTAAACAATTAATAGATCAATTTTTTATTTAGGAACTTTAAGCTATTTTTTGGGAGCGATAGCAACATCCATATTTTCTAGACCTTCTTATCTTAAAAGAAGTACATTTAATATTTATTATCAAATACAAATATATAGAATGTCAAAGAAATCGTCACCTCATTTTCCATGGTTAAATTACTCAAATTATATGATGGTAGCTCTGCTACAGATCTTACACAGTATCGACAAATACTTGGTTTATTGTAATACATATCTTATACATCTAAGCATCTCATTTGTGGTCAATAAATTATCATAATTCATGGATCCACCTAGATATTGGTCTGCACTAAAATGTGTCATGTGATATCTTAAAAGAACTCTCAATCATCGACCTTCTATTCATAAATATTTATCATTTCATCTATATGTCTTCACCAATGCTAATTGGGCAAGCAACACTGTTAATAGAACATCTATGTTAATCCATTTTATCTTCCTTGAAGCAAATCTAATTAATTAGAGTTCCAAGAAACATAATACAATAATAAGATCGACCGTTGAGGCTGAATATCGAGCCATTACCACCATGTTGTAGAACTCAACTTGGTCACTAATCTACTATACCAACTTGACATCACCTTCCAATCCACTCCTATAATATAATGTGATGATATTGGAATCATCCACATATATGTTAATTCGGTATTCCATTGCGCATGAAATACATTGTCTTTAACTTTTATTTTGTTAGAGGCTAAATTGTTAGATATCAACTATATGTTTCTCACGTCTATATTTCTGACCAACTAACAAACTCTCTTGCATAGCTTCTTACTCGTAAGATATTTCAATTATTTCGATCGATCAAAGATTGATATCCTTAAAAAAATTTAATCTTACAGATACATGATAGAAGATCATGATAGAGAAAATAATAACTCTATGATCCTTACATCCTTAATCAAGCTATAATTTTAGAATCAATCACATATTTAAGTAAATAATTTGATTACATAATTTAAATGTTTTATTGAAATTTTCTTCCACAAAATCTATATAAATATATGAAAAAAATTACTGTATTCATAATAAGTTCGTCACTATATGTTTCCAGTATTGAATCTGCATGAAGCCGTTCAACTGTTTGATCGTAACAGCTGCAGTCAAAAGAATACAATGACAATATAGTGTATTGTGTAGTTAAGACTGTCAAAGCTTTGTCTTCTCTAATTCATATTCTGAGGTAGAAATCATAATTATAAGTCTGAATGCTTCAGGGCGTTGCATGAGAAGGAAGATCGTCGGATGTCGAGAGCCAAGTTCTTCGTCATCGCACTCATCTGCAGCTTCACATGGTACACAGTCCCCGGCTACTTCTTCCCAACCATCACCAACATCTCCTGGGTCTGCTGGGTGTTCTCCAAGTCCGTCACCGCTCAGCAGATCGGGTCCGGGCTCCAGGGACTCGGCGTCGGCGCCTTCACCCTCGACTGGGCTGCCGTCGCCTCCTTCCTCTTCAGCCCCCTCATCTGTCCCTTCTTCGCCATCGTCAACGTCCTCATCGGCTACGCTCTGCTCATGTACGTCGCCATCCCGCTCGCTTACTGGGGCTTCAACTTGTACAACGCCAAGACCTTCCCCATCTTCTCCTCCGATCTGTTCACGGCCGCCGGCCAGCCTTACAACATCACCGCTATCGTCAACAATCAGTTCGAGATCAATATGGCGGCGTATGAGCAGCAGGGGAGGATCAATCTCAGCATGTTCTTCGCCCTCAGTTATGGCTTTGGCTTCTCAGCAATCACTGCCACGCTCACGCACGTTTGCTTTTTCTACGGAAGGTAACCCTCTCTCGCTCTGTACGATTCCTCCATCTCGATTGGTGTCCAGCGTTTCCACTATCGATGCAGGGAGATCTACGAGAGGTTTCGTGCGTCATATAAAGGAAAGCCTGACATCCACACGAGGCTGATGAAGAAGTACGAGAATATACCGGAATGGTGGTTTTACCTACTCCTTGCAGTGACGTTTACGGTCTCCCTCATCCTCTGCATCGTGTTGAATGACCAAGTTCACCTCCCATGGTGGGGGCTCATCTTCGCCTGTGGGATGGCCTTCGTCTTCACCCTCCCAATAAGCATCATCACCGCGACAACAAACCAGGTACGTGCATGACCCTTCCTGCAAGATCACAGGTAGTGTTATGCTATAATCGCTTACGGTCTTCTCTATTTCTTGGACGACGAAGACTCCAGGCCTAAACATCATAACAGAGTACATCATGGGTTTGATACAACCTGGGAAGCCCATCTCCAATGTCTGCTTCAAGGTATATGGCTATATGAGCATGGCCCAAGCGGTGTCCTTCCTCGCTGACTTCAAGCTCGGACATTACATGAAGATCCCTCCCAAATCTATGTTCCTCGTTCAGGTACTTCGATCTTACCGCTTTGCTACCGCGTAAGACATGATGTGACGCCTTTTGTGGGAATAATGTCGAACAGTTCATCGGCACCATCATCGCGGGAACGATCAACCTCGGTGTAGCATGGTGGCTGCTGGGATCCATCGAGAACATATGCCATCCCGGTCTTCTGCCTCCGAACAGCCCCTGGACATGCCCGTCGGATCGCGTCTTCTTCGACGCGTCGGTGATCTGGGGGTTGGTCGGACCGAGGCGCATCTTCGGGCCCAAAGGCAACTACGGATCGCTCAACTGGTTCTTCCTGGTCGGAGCTCTGGGCCCGATCATCGTGTGGCTGTTCCACAAGGCCTTCCCGAGGCAGTCATGGATCCCCCTCATAAACCTGCCGGTCCTGCTGGGGGCCACCGGGATGATGCCTCCGGCCACCCCGCTCAACTTCAGTGCTTGGATTGCGGTGGGGACGGCGTTCAACTTCTTCGTCTTCCGGTACCGGAAGAAGTGGTGGGAGAGGTACAACTACATCCTGTCGGCTGCGCTGGACGCAGGCGTTGCGTTCATGGGGGTGCTGCTCTACTTTGCGCTGAGCATGGAGAACAAGAGCATCACCTGGTGGGGAGCTGAAGGGGAGCATTGCCCGCTGGCGTCGTGTCCCACTGCTAAGGGAGTTCAAGTCGACGGCTGCCCTCAGTTCTAGCGAATCTACGGCAACGCTCCGTTTTCTCTACTAGCCGTAGATAATAGATTTGGATTGCCTCATTAGATCATCCTGACGTGGATATGGAAGGAACCGAAAACAAGATGTCAACATAAGATGTTTAGTAATGGATTCTCTATCCATCCATCAGTGCGGCAGCACATCAGCTTCAGCTGCTCTTTGCATCCTCCAAGTACAGACTGCTGAACCCAATTTACTTCGATAGTATGTCGAAAATGACAAAAATACTTTGCATCCATAATTTGAGATCCATTCTTTGTTTGTGTAACAATGCATTAATCACTTCAATGTCTCAACAATAAAATAAAATACGAATGTTTAAATATGATTTGATGGGTTATGCAGCTGCATGTGCTTATGGCTTTCTTATTAATAGCAAAGTTGTACTGTTACCCACTCTTAATTTCCTCATATCCAAGCAAGCAGAGTATGCATGTCGAATAAAAGAGCCATCTTTCTCTATCCCTGTCGATGGCTGCCATCAAGGAAAATTGCTGGAAATCCAAGTTTATTTATTCTTTGTTTTAAATCAAATATATTCAATGACACATAAATTCTACAAAATAATATTTAAAAATAACTTCTCACATAATTATTAATTACAGCTAATATGAATCTCTATCTATTTGTAGGAAATAGTCTGAGGTATATACAAGTGACCTTATAAGGCACCTTTTCATGGTGTTTCCTTATCAGATAATGTTAAGTAAAGTTTAATTTTCTCAACGTCTCATCTTAAACTTAATTTACTCGAATAAAAATTAATCATACAATTCAAGTAAAATTTTTATCTTAAAAAATAACTTTAAATTGATGTTGAATATATTTTAATCAAATATTTTCTCTTTAATATTCTATATATTTCAGAAGTGTGACTCTAATTCTATTTTATGATTATGTAAACACATACCATTTTAAGGAAGGTAAAACTAAAAACAAAATAGAGTAAGCAATATGATAACAATAGTATAATAATATGGAGCCGAATCTAAACCTTCGGAATCTTATTTCCCCCTCTTCCTCCTTGAAGTTCTTTTTCAATCCTCTCTATTCTTGGAGCCCTTTCCCCCTTATCTTCATAACCAATGAATTTTAACTCTTGAGCAAATAATGACATACTCCCCTTCCATGGTAAAAAAAATCTAATACTCTCTTGTTGATAGTTATGCCCCCTAGCCCATCCTTTGATTCACTGTAAATCTATGCTTCTCAGGTTTCCAGACCCATGCCTTCTCCCTCGGTGAAAATCTCTACTATTGTTTCATGGGTTGAACTATTCCGAGGGGCTCATGGTGTTGGAGCCTGATGTCCAGACCCCTCTCTAGAGGCAAAGTTATACATGATCTATGCATAATCATCTCTAAGCATCAAACTCGACCTTGCTAATCTCTCCCTTACCCGAAAGGACCAAGAAATATCTTGTATTATAAGTTTCTTAGCAAAATTCCTTCTCTTTTCTCGGAACCTTCCTCTCCAAACTATAGGGTTTACCATTTGAATGCTAAATCATTGATCTTATTGTCAATTTCTTTTGCTTCTTTTCAACTCTAAAATGATAATACTTCATGTCATCCTTAGTAGCCCCTGGTTTATTATGGGACAAGCTCTCACTCTAATCCTTTGGAAACCAAAAAATAGAAAAAAAACTATCATATTAAGTCAATTCCTAAAACTTTTTCTTGAAATGTTATAGCCTAACATCTTCTGCTAGATCACCTTCAAAATCAATTAGTTTTTAAAAATTAATGAGATTACACTCTCTTACACTCGTTATAAGTTTGTTGGGGTCTTCATTCTCCTTAACCTATTTGACCCTCTTCTCTAATGTCTTTGGATCAAAGAATATACTACGTAATTCTTTCGATTAATAGCTTTTAAAAATCTATTGAATATTTGCTTCAAATGCGATAGAGTGGGTCATTGAATCAATCACTACTCCTTTATTCCTAACCCGTCATCAGAAAAATTCTAAGACTATTCTTGGGGCTTCTGTCTCTATGCCTATGGTAGTCAACCTCCAACTAAAGGTTAAAGAGGACCAGGCCTATGGGCTATAGGTCAAAGTATAGAAACGATCAATCAAGTAACGTCATATATTTCTCCCCTCAACCCCAATCATATGGATGTGGCTCCATCATATGGATGTGGCTCCATCCTTATTCGACTCCAATCCAAACCTTATAATTGATTTAGATTTGGGTGCCTCACTTAAATCTAAACCTACCTATCCTCATTTAGCTTAATCATAATATAATCCCTCTTAAATTAATGTTCTTTAAAATTATCATATACAAATTATTAATAGTTGCTACAATATTAATATTTGAGACAACCCATGGCTTAACAATACCCTCATTAATAAATGACCAACCTTTGTTGAGGTGTGTAATTTTAGAAACCTTACTATCATCTCTAACCACAATCTTATAGTCATGTTGGAACTTAATTAACCTAGAATCTTTCTTTCGTCCCTTTCTTGTGAGAAAAATCCTATCTATTTATCTTTATCATCGTCCCGAGGATGATTCCTTCACCGTAATAGATATAATACAATCGTTAATAATACCACTTATTCGGATGCTACACTAAGAGGACTCTTTGATAGGATTGAAAGGTGATTTGGCGGCTAAAGGATTTCCCCGAAGATAAAAGAACTTCCTGTGGAAGCTTTCCTAGAACCGTTTCTTATCTCTAACTTTTATCTCCAACATAAGTTACATGTTCTCAGACTTCTCTTCTCATATCCTACTTGAATGTTACTATACCTTTTGGGAAGCACTTTAATGGAACCTTAACCTTCGCTTCCAGCTCCTGTCCCCTTGGATTCAAGATGATTGGATCTTTGAAGCTTCTACATTGAAAAAAGTATTCTCGCAATAAGCTTCTTTCCATCATTACTACATGTTTCTAGTTCTTATGCAACAATCGGAATAATGCTAAGTAACGCAACCATCCAGCCAAGGTTTCTACTCTCTCGTGAAGAGCTGTTGAAGAGACGGATGTCAGTCTAAAGGATTCTCGGCTAGGGCTTCTTTACTGCATTTGAGTTGGATGACTCATTTATTTCTTTGGATCTTCCTGTAGGCACAGGCTACCGTATCACGGACTCATCTGGCTCATCTCTTTGGTTGGGAAGCTGCCCCTGCAAAGCTGCTTATCCCCTAATGGCTGAGGCATCTGCACTTCGCATCTCTATTGCTTATCTGTTTATGGATCAAGTCCGATTTAATACAACTTGTTAATTTTGTCAAGGGATTGACCAGTACTTCTTGATTCTTGAGATCGATGTTTTGTGATATTTTGCACCTTCTTGATAGTCTTACTCATTTTTACCTGGAGCTCTCAACTGTGCAGATCTCTAAACTATCAACTTTCGTTCGCCGCGGATGATCCGCAGGCTGTTCGATTTTGTACTTCAAGTTTTAATGATATATAGTTTATCTTAAAAAGGAAAACACGAGAGCAGCAGTGATATGATGATTAATATACATCAGCCATTCCTGTGCGATTTCCAGCTTTTGCTCCCCACGTTGTGTTGGGTGGTACGATGTGGTTATTGGTGATAACGTGATGAAGACTTGATGCCTGCTGGCCTACCTTTGTTTGGTTGACATCAGATGCGAGAAGAGCTAGTAAAGCGTGCATCAATCAACCATGGTCACATGAAGTGGAGATTACACCGTAATATACTCACAGAGCCAGCAGCAACAATTCACTGTCATACGGCCTCCTTGACTAGGATTTATGAAGAGGGAAAGCAACTTATGTTGAAGGAAGGAAAGAAAGAAAGAACACCTTTAGAGCCGTACTTATATAAAGAAGGCTTTGGTCTTTATCACTGAAACACTTGAAGAAAACACTAATTTAGTCTGAGTTGAGTTGAGTTTAATGCCCGTCATAAAGAAAAGCTGACAGGATTTCCCCACAGCCATCACCTTCATGCACTGACAACAGCAGTACCTCACACTATCTACTTACTCCCCCACCGTATCTTGCTAAAATCTCGGTACCATGATCGTGGTGGTATGGTTCTATTGCTGATTAACTTGAGCTCCGGTTGGCGTGGGCTGCGCTAAGAACGCGGCGGATGGGCATCGAGAAAGGGCGGGAGCGGTGGAAGACTGCGGTGGTGGTGGCGGAGTTGGAAATGCGCTCGCAGGAAGGGCACAAGCTGAGGGTGGTGGGGGGAGTCGTGTGCATGTAGCACTGAGGTCCTGAGAGCTTCAGATCTCTCAGCTCTTGCACCTCCTTCTGCAGCCTTCTGTTCTCTTCTGTGAGGGTGTCGCAGCACCTTTTGAGGAGCTCGCGGTCCGTTTCTGTTTGCTTCAGCTTTGTTCTGGAACCAACCAAGTGGTAACAACATGAGCATCGTGTCACCAAAACAATGGCATGAATGAGGCATAATGATACCTTGCTCTTCGGTTTTGGAACCACACCTCCACTTGTCTCGGCCTCAGGTTTAGCTGCTTGGCCAACGCCAGCTTTTGCTTCTGTCACAAAGAAACAAGGACACTTCATGAACTGTTGTCACACCAACACGGGCTCCGCTAATGTCCGACTAACGTCGTACAACTAGAGGCTTACGGGGTTGAGGGTGTTGTGTGCTTTGAAGCTCTCTTCGAGGATGGCGGACTGGTCCTTGGAGAGGCGGAGCTTCTTGCGAGAGCCCTCGGCGTCTTCGTCGTCGCTGACCCCGCGCGAGCTTGCTGGTCCTTGAAGGTCCTGCTCTACCCGCTTGCCGCTCACGCTGGAGAGCGTGCTGTTCGGGGACGACGCCCCCGCGTCCTCCCCACTGTTCCTCTCCTCGCCGCCCGGCGGCGTCCAATTCACGTCGACTCCTCGGAGCAGGGGCCTCGGTCGTGACTCCGCTGCTGCCCCGCCCACGTCCAAGACTGGTCCGTTCTCTGCTACCCAAACGTACGTACACAGCATATTCGATAAGAAACACATGCTTTTGCAATCATTTTTCTTAAGATTTGTACTGAAAGAAGAAGCTTTGGATCGAATCTTAAGTAGATCTAACTCGATACCTGAGTGGACAACGAGATCACTCCATCGGCCCTTCTGATGGCGATAAAAAGACGGTGATGTGCTGGGACCGGAAGCAGGAGACGACGAAGGAGGCATAAGGTTGAGCTGAAGATTCAGGTTGGAGGAGCTCAAGCTGAGGCTCAGCCCTAAATCATCCTTTCCCATCATCATCATCTTAGACCACTCCCCCTCTTCCTTCCTTCCGTTCTTTCACTGGCTTTCCTACTCTCTCTCACCTTCTTAGCAGGCTGTAAAGATCCACAGAGCAGTCCGAAGAAAGATGGACGCCAAAAGAACGGAAGCAGGGGAGTTGGGAAACGGAGGAACTCTTCGGGGAGGAGGGCATTGAATAGTTTGTGTCTCGTTATAATTACTACCAATCTCTCTCTCTCTCTCCTCCGCGAGAAACCCGTGGCTCGGTCTGCCAAACCCTTAACCGGCGGCCTCTGCTACTTTGACCATTGACTTTTCTGCCGTTGGTTTCCATGTTTCTTCCTTTTTCATTCCGTTTCATGCTCAAACGCGACGTGGGCTCCACCGCGTACCCACTACATGCATGCTTTAGACGTGTACAAACTAGACACTCTTAAGTACATGAAACTGCCCTCAAAATACATACAAGATAAAGAGTTTTCTCTGACCCAAATATGACCTTATCATGACTTTGAAGCCTGTCGAGAGTCAAAATTGCAACACCGTTCGCAATGTCAATTCATCACCTCAACTTGTACCCTCCCCACCATCATCACATCATCCTATCTATCATCGAACACCCCATCTGCTATTCTCTTCTCTGCTTCTCCTCGGATCCTGCCGCATCATGCCTCCCACGACCGCCCGCCGGCCGTCCACGTGTCCCTTCCCCTCCCACAGCCACGGCGTTCGCATCTCACGAGGGCGATCGCGTGGACGCACATGCACGCATGTGCCGCACACGTGGGATGTCCCGCCAACGAGCGCGTCGGCGCACGTACGGCCAAATCCCCATCCCTGCACGTGCGGTCAAACCTCATGCGCCCGCACTTGTGGGTCTCCCCACGCAAACATCCAGCCGTCCGATGAGCGATCAAGCGGATCGCAACCGTCGGTAGGAGACGCCTGGGGTTGCGACCCGCACGTGCGAGTCCTCGTCCCGCTGTCGGGCCGTACGGATAACGGGAGGAAAACGACGTCTCGTCCATTTACCATATGATCACCGTTACCAAACGATAAAATTGCACCGTGATTTCAATTCAATTCCACGAGCAGTGCTAATAAATCGGGTTAGATTTATGTTAGTCCATATGTGGGAATACTAACTGAGATGGATTCCTTTTCCTCTAAAAGAGAAATACGACATAGCATAGACTATGGGAGAGTCAAAATATATGGTGATGTGGCAAAAAATCATGCAAAGCTACATGGATTTCCTAAGACGGGTAGGGGGGTATTAAAGTAGGAAGAACGAGTTATTAGTGTTTCGTAGAATAACATTATAGCGAGTCACACGTAGTGCCATCATTTCCAACCATTATTTCCTCTTTCTCTCTCTTCTAATTAATTTAGTTTAGATGATGGGTTTTACCATCGGATTCAGAAACGGCCCCTTGCATTGATTGGTCTATAAACAATGCAATATAAGTCAAGGATGGAATACAAACCATGGAATGCAGCTCATGTGGGCGTGGATGCTTTGTCGACCAAGGGCAGAGCTACATGTCACCTAGGAGTGGTGATGGCTCCTCTAGACTCAAATGTTTAATCTTAGTGTTACTACAACCTCTTGATAGATACTCTTCTAAATTTGATATTTAGCATGTGTCTCTATAAGCAACAAATCTATCTTATATTTAATTTTGATCGTACATCCTATATAATTTTATTATTTTCATGATATATATATTATTGTTACAGTAAATTTTGATTGTTTGGAAGGCAACCACTTAACTAAGTATGCTAATGGTCCAATGGTTTTGTGTTCTATTGTAGTCCCAATATACTTTAATCTAGACTTTTTTTTTCAATAAAATTATTTTATTTTATTATTAGATAATCAGAAAGGGATTAGAATCTGTGCAAAAATCACTTAGGAATTCAGTTTCTTAGGTCCGACATGACGATCTCAATCCAACAAGTTTTACTAAAAAGTGTCTCACATAATTAAGATATATGTAGATATAACATCACTTAATATGGAGAAAAAAATTCGATAAAAGATTTGATATTTGGAGGATAAAAAAATATTTATTTAAATTTGGCTTATGCATCGAGCATATTTCGATTTCTTAATTGGTTTGCATCATACACTAAGATTCTTTGAGACCTGTGTTGATTCCATCATAATACTTATCATGATATCAAAGCACCTTTGAAGTTCAAATCTGACTCCTCTATTCATGGAGGGTTTAAGTTTAATGTTTATATAATATTTATTTTTTATTTAGATTTACACCATACACTTGCCTTCAGTTTTGCATGTAAAAGCTCCCTCCAACCAACCAGCTTGAGGAGATTGTGACACTCTTTCCTAACACAAGATCAAGAAGGAATCCATTGTTTTGGTGCTAATTAATGCATCTGGAGATTCCTCGTCATCCATTAGAAACTTACTGTGTTTAATGGGAGTGCACAAGTCAGCACACGGAGTATCTTACAGCACCATATACGTATGTACAACAAAGAAGTGGACGTTAATGGTCGAGCAGATCAATGCCTCGACTCCAAACCCTCTCATCTTAACCCACGAAGCTTACACCCTTCTCTGTGTTCTGTGTTGCCAGCAGAATCCTCATTGTAGCAGCCTCAGACTCCTTGGCAGTTGAAGTCCTGAGGCTCCACCACATTGTAGTACAAGGAAGACGACCTCCCATCAAACTTGGAGATCACCTGGTGAGCTGCCAGCCCACAGTAGCGTTTCCCGAGCCGGGCGATGCAGATGTCGATGATCTTTCGGAACATGTTATCGTCCTGAATCAAGGGTTGCTCCACGAACTCGTTCAGAGGCATCCACTGCAAGCATGACAAAAGATGTCACTGGTATCAGAGACTTCCTTCACATGGAAAGCCGCAGCTTAAAATGCTGGCACTTGTTTCTTCCCTACCCCTTAATTCTGGTTGGTCACAGAGAAAAGATGAAGTTGCTCTCCAATACATAATTCATGTTTGATGCAACACACACGCACATAAGATAGATAGATAGATAGAGGCAGCAACACAAAAATTCAATTTATGAGATAATTAAGGAAGCACCATGACAAGATGTACACCTGTTTTGTTCTTACATGAAAAATATTGTATTTTTAAGTTAAAAAATTAATTCAGCCTGATAGGAAAATGATGTTAATCCGAGAAAGCAAAATGTGGCACCAATCAATTTATTATAGCAATCTTACAGTCTGGTAATGGAATTAGTGACTTATCTTATTATTTTTATAATTGGAATTACTAACAAAAGGAAAAAAAAAAAAAAAGTAATCTGCAGTTGAATGGCCTCTGAAGCTTGAGATCAATCCCATATGATTGCAATGACACAAGAAAAGGGTCACAGTCGGTATCAGAAAACCAAGAATTATTAGTATAGCCAGGATGGTTTTGGAAAGGGAGATGTTAGTAAGGAGGTTGGAAAAATCTAGGTGAAATTAAATTCTTCTTGGGATCCAAACTTCAAGATTATCAAGTTTCTCCTTAGAATGGATATGTGATCATGAATTGGAAAGATCGTAGAACAAAACGTCAATCTGCTCATTACACTTTGAGCAAGTCAACACAAGATGACCCAATTGTCTTTTGGACAGCTAAAGATATGTTCACAAATTTCTACCAAATTCATTTAAAGAATGTAGCCTTTCTGAGTTTCTTCATTGTCTAGTTTCACAAGATTCTGAGTCAGAAAAGATATAATGAAGAATTTGAAATTTAGCAGATCCCTGTTTCTCAAAGAACTTCCAGAAATATGTAAGCTTACTGTAACTAAATAATATATTCCATGCTCAATGGATTGCATGCGAAACTCAAGAAATTAAGGTAGTAAGAAGATCTATGCAACAGGGTGACATCCAAATATTCAAATGTAAGAAATTTTGCTGAACATTTAGATGCTCGTTATAGGAAACATAATGTTTAAACATCAATCTACACTTTATGATATTGCTCAAATTAGACTTCAATAGGTAATAGAGAAAAATAGCAGTTTATGATTCCAAACCATGTCAATTCTTAATTTGGTAAAGACAAAAGCAAGAGACAAGTGAATGCCTTTTTTTATGTAGTAACAGAAGAAAAAACACTCTCTTTTAGGTTCAGCAACGGTTACCTTGGCTGCCTCTATTTCCTGCTCATCTATCTTTATCTCATTTGATAATGGTCTCAGCATGCAGATGAAGAACAAGTCGGATTTTCCAAATGCCAAGTGATGTGCATGCCTAAGACAAGAACATGAAAAGATTAGCTTGCACTAGAAAATTTTCACATTGCTTCCTTTAGCAAGTTACTGAAACTGCAAAGTTTACAAGCTTACATCTGCATGATGTTATCCAGAAATTCAAACTAAATGCTAATGCTTCATGTATTATTTTCAGTCCTAAAATTTCTATTTCAACAACCTATCAGAAAAACTCAAATTAAGCTGCAGGAATCAGTATTTTCAGATTGAACTGCCGCAGCAGAACAATTATCACTCGGCACCTAACTCTGGTAATTTGCAGAAATACAAAAAATTGTTTCACAGCTATCTACTTAGTCCGATTGAGGCATTATGGTTGCATCATATTTTTTAATCTTGAGATGCATTTTGTTTTTCTTGTCCTGAAACTGTTTGATGATTAGTCAACTTTTCTTAAACCAATGTATTCAGAACTTTCAGAATTCGGAAGATTAAGAAGGCTTATTACCTAAAAGATATGACTTCCACGAACTCTGTATCAATCTGCACAACAGTAAGCAGTACATTCAGTGGATATTTTATTACTCATCAAACAGAGAAAAAAACTGAAAGTGCTGCATTTTTTCTTACACCAGTTTCCTCCTTGACTTCTCTCACAGCTCCAGAAAAGATCTCCTCAGACTGACAGAAACATGAAACTTTTTTTGGTGAAACAAAGAACAGGAGAAAATAGAGTTGCTTGTCATATATGATTTACTTGAAAGTACATAATTATTAAAATAAGCACCTCATGAATGAACCCTGTAGGTAATTTCCAGGCACCCACAGATGTTGAAGCACAATACTTCTCTTGCACCACAAGCACCTGCAATTTGTCAGAACCAAAGGGAGAGTCTACATGTTATACATCAATGACATAAGTTCTCAGGAGAAAGTAAGGACACATTATCCTAACATCTCAATTCATAATAGTGAATCAGCCCATGTGTCATGCTTTTAAGGAAAAAGTCAATGGAGTTTATCTGTAGACATGTCAAAAAAGATTTTATTCAGTGCACATAATTGTTAGTATTCATCCAAGAAACATGGTTTTGCCTAATGATTTCACCTTTCCTATTATCCACATCAAGATTGGCCAGGTACATTACACAAATGTCTAGGCTAGCTAAGATATCCACATCTAAAGTTTCGTTGATAGTTCAGTCAACTCAGATACCATCTTGGCAAAATAGTATCATCTCTAAAGCACATATGGCACAGTAGGACAACATCTGAAGTTTTCTTTATGGTATCAACAATTTCATCTAATACAATAAAATGAAACGAAATAAACAAACAACCGAACTATAGAAAAAAAATCCAAAAAATTTGTATCCCAAAATATAGTTATAAGTACTCATGAAAGCAGCACTAAGGAAACACAATGGATGAATTTATACCACCATCCTTGATATCTAAATTTGACTATATAGAATGAAAGTGTTAGTTTATTTGAATTTTGATCATGGTGATCACAGAATATATATATTTTCAATATTATTTAGCATAAGACTGGAAGAGAAATAACATTCAGATAGACTAAATAGAGTTGGCACGGAAAATTGGATCTTAATGCCACTGCTACAAAAGAACCTACAAGGCCACAGCTCCACATGCTGATCCCACATTAGACATTCTATCTCCAATAGGTATTTAGTCTGAAGTTCTAGAAGCTTTGATGATTGAAATATTGAAGAATGGATTACATGTACAAATCCATAGGCAAATTTATGATATGTTGATACACATTAGTAGGAATTGAAGTACTAGTAACTGGATTGAAGTAAAAGAAAGCACTTTAGATGATGTTTGTAGATGACACTGCCAATATATGCAAAAACCTTAACCTCAAAATGCTGGGAACTTGAATCAAACAGGCAGGGAACATTAAAATATATGGAGATCCAAACTTAGGATCTCCAGCTCCGATACCATATTAATTTTTTTATCATCACCAATTCATCAAAAGGCTTGAGTTGATAGATGAGGTTGGACCTATTCATTTATATGTTTGGCACCACACTTCAGTAAAGCATACCTCATTGTTTTCATTTATCACAAAACCCCCCACACCAACTTGGTGTGATGCATTGGCAGGAAGCAGGCAAGGCCCTTCGGGAATCCAGTAAGTTAGCATCACATATGCTTGTTCTGCATGATGATACTTGAAGCCTGCCTGCATAGCATTTGTTCCAAAGTTCAATCTCAGAAACACAATAAAACTGCTGTAGCTTTCTTAAAAGTAGGAACTAAGTAGAATTGAAGCATCCAAATGGGAAAAAGAAAATGCCCCAACACCCTCTATATACCATTTTGTCAACAGTTGTACAGAAGAGATGGCCATTGCTACTAAGCACTACAGCAATGCACAAGAATAATTTGATTATGAGGTCTGTAGACTTTGGCCAATCACCTACTGATACTGATACTGATACTGATACTTCTACTTCAATACTCGATTCAACTTTAAGAATATAAAGTTGCACCTGACCCGACCTCAACAACAGAGTGAACTCAAAGTCAAACAGACACTAATTTCAATGAAAAGACAAGTTGAGGCTCTCAGACTTATGTTGGAACCATCATCGGATACAGACTATATCGATGAAGATAAACATTTTAAGATTATGTGAACTAGATCAATCGTGATGCACTCTACCTTAACAGCAATAGGAACAAGCTCAGAGCGACCCAGAGGCACCTTAAGCCAGATCCCTTTCTTTCCCTGCACATAAGATGGCATTTGGTAAATAGATTGCCGATCAAAGAATGAATACAAGATCAGAATATAATCAATCAGGTAAAAAGCAGGGTAAATTGTAATTGCAGTAATTATCTGAGCACATTCCAAGCACAAAGATGATGGTAACATGTGAGAACCCATGATTTTTGCAGCAAAATCAGTCACTTAGTAGTATGAATATTTATGGATATCACTTCTCATCTGAAGACCCCTATGATGGGTTGATAAACTTTCGAGGATCACTTGATCAGGAACAACTAACCTAAGCAACCTTGAAACGAGATTATACAAGTAATAGGAGCTGAAAAAACTTAATTTATCGAAATTGATGCCGTGTGTATTGCCAATACCTTCATCTTCCAGCTAGAAAGAGATTCTTGGAGAACATAAGCAAATGCATTCGTGTTCCAAGGTAATTTTTCTGGGATAACAATGATTCCCCCATACTCATCTTCACAAGACTCGAGCACGCAGTGCTCTTCGGGAGATGTCCAGAAACGGGCCGTACTCGATCCATTTGTATTAGAAGAGGCATTTCCCAACAACATTCTGGGGGCCACTGAATCTATGCCTTCGCTTGATGTCGTCGCGATAGAGTTGGAGCTCTTCACCTCCAGAAATCCTAAAATAGAAGAGCAGGAGCAGACAAAGAACAATCAAATTAAAGGGTTTGGAGAAATGAAAGACAAGCTACAAGTTGCTTACCGAGTGGAACACAGCAAATTGAAATAATGTCATGTCATATGGAACATAAACCAAGTAAATGGTTGGAACTTATAATCTCAATTTTTCGTCATCTCAAAGAATCAAAGAGGTGAAACATTACATCAAAAGAAAAAGGGTCATAACCTAAAGCTATATGCGCATTGCATGAGATTCATTCACCATTGCTAAGAAGCGAAAAAGGGCTACAAAACCATGGAATCCAGAAGTAAAGGAGCCCAGAAACCATACACAATAAGCATTCACAGATGGGAGAAGCTACCTCTCTCTCCATGGCTGCACGACTGCCGCGGGAACCTTAAGCCACAGATGCGATTCATAACCGGTTTGGTGTACGCCCTTCCCAAGAACACCACCTCCGGCCTCAAATCCATCAATACCTTGTCCATCACCCAACACAACCCCTCCAAATCTCACACTGCTTATATGCAATACTTGAAGAGGCCAAAGAGAAAAAAATCTCCTGCACAAATGACATCATAAGAACCACAAATAATGCAGACATCAAACCTGAATAAAAGAAGACAACCTACAACGACTTAGGACTCGATTCCGATCTCCCAAAGGTCTCAGGATCCTGGACAGAGCTACAACAAATTAGCTTCAGCTTGAATCGAGCAGAGTACATCTTAGCTAAGCAACACATGTATACATATACATACATATTTCTCTAGGATAGAACGAGAAGGCAGTGGTGGGTGTTGTGTGGTGAGTGGTGTGTGACAGGGACTCGCAAGGCAACAAGCAATATAGAAATCGCCCATTGATGGTTTCTAAGATGGGTTGGGAGAGGATGTAAAGCATATGCCGTTGTTGCGACCTGACGTTGCTTGGTGTGTATGTGTCGATGGAGATTGCAGGGACGGGACGGCATGGGAGCGGAGCACGTGATGTTTAGGTAGGTTGGTAGGAGAGGTGGAATTAGTGGATGAGGCTGAGAGTGAGGAGGAGGGGATCTGAGATCTTTTGATCGTTTTGGCGCCTATCGATTGGGTCCGCGTGTCTTTTGTTTTCTGGTATGTCGTCCACGTCGGATCCAGCGACAAGTACACATGCATCAACGCTTCCATATATATATATATATATATATATAGGGGTGAATACAGTTTTTGTATGCTCTAATAGTATGATTAGGATTATGATTGGATGATCATAAATCTTAAAAATCTTAGATGGTTAGAAAAGCATTATAAGATTTAAGAAGATAAATTATTGAGTTTTCTTGGATGAGATACTCTCTTTTTGGTTGTATGTGAAGAGCCCAGCTATTGTCAAAATGATTGAATTGTCACCATCGATAACTAACAACTAAACCAAGTTAGATTGATCGCTAAATTGATTATTTAACCAAATGGATCAAGTGGTAATCCACATTGATTTTAATGTTTTTAGAAGCATTATAGCAAATGGGTCAAGTGTTAATCAACATCGATTTTAATATTTTTGAGTAAATCTATATTATTTTTATTTATTAAATATTATGATAATTATTTTTATCAATTGTGACTATATAATAATACACCAACTAAGCATATCATATCAGCATAATATTTAAAATAGATATGAAGTGACACTATATGATGACAAGATAGATACGTCTAATAGACAACTTGTATCATTTTATATCTACCCTAGATATTATTATGTTGATATGACATGCTGAGAAGTTTCGTCTAGGAGCTATAATTGATAAAAAAAAATAATTATCATATTTTTTATGAATAAAAATAATATAATTAACTTTACTCATTTGCTATAATGCTACTCAAAAATATTAAAATCAATGTGGATTACAACTTGATCTATTTAGGTAAATAAATAATTTAGTGATCAATTATCAACGGTGGCAATTCAATCATTTTGAAAAAATCTGAGCTCTTTGCATACAATCAAAGAGAGATATCTCATCCAATAATTTGAGACCTTCTTAAATTTAATAATGATTTTGAGTCCTTTACTAACCATCTAAGATTTTTAAGATCTATGATCATCCAATCATAATCCTAATCATACTTTTAGAGCATAAAGAAACTGTATTAACCCCTCTATGCTCTTTTTTGGGTTCATTTTTACATATAAACCGGATTCCAAAATTTGGAATTTAATATAGTTGGAGTCCTTTAAGTCAGCTATAAATCTTAAGTCATACTAACCATTTAAGCTTCAAATAATTCATCATCATCATTTTCAAGTGTTTTAACGCAAAGATGGCATGCAGCTGTGACAGAAACTGTAGCGAGCTTACTTGTGTTGTAAATTTAATGGCGCATTCATGAAATGATTTGTACTATAATCATTAAAGAAAAGAAAAGCATACGAAGAGGACGAATCGACATGCTGTAATAATATATGATAGAAGTTGGTGGTCTCCTCACCAACAAGCAATTTGGAGTTGTCCTCCGGTGAAGTGGCTTATCATAGAACAATAACAACACTGCATTTGTGTGGAACTGTGCTTGCCATACAAATGGGGGTAGGATATCATTTTCTATTCCAAATAGTAATAATAATAATAATTGATACAGATCATTCCATCAAGTTTCGACGTCCAACCTAATCCAAATGCGATCTGATGCAGAAAACTTATCCACATGTCGTTGTAGGAATAGTTTGATTAAGCTGATGTGCTTCTTCGTCTTTCCACCCAATTCTTTGTTGTAATGTGCAGTGTTCTTTCCTCTTTTTTAAGTTGTAGGCACAGAAATATGTGGATGTCTTCTATTCGGAGACAAAGCTACACCTATAATGACTTGATGAGTCGACCATGGATGCATGGTGTACATCTTCATTTAGTCTCAAGCTTTGACTTGGCTGTGGGACTGAGAGAAAAGAACCCTAATTTTCTTGTAGAAATTTAGTAGCTGATGAACGAGTTACTAGAAATTACCATCTCTTAGCCTAAAAAAATACTTGTATGAAAATGAGAAAAAAATCATCTTCCTATATATATACACCATATAGTTTAAGATAATATGAGAATATATATATATATATATATATATATATATATATATATACATTAATTTTTTTTTCTCTTCCGGTTGACACCCATCATTTACTAACGATAAATCAAATAATAAAAGCATCAATTATTAATCTTATAATATTTTAATTAATTATAAATTATTTTTATAGTTAGTTATCTTTAACGTCATGATTCTTATATTTTTAAAAATTATATTAGGATCTCTATATTTGTTAATGGGAATGTGATTCATATTTTAAGATTTACTACTGAATACGTTATTTAATTATTAGTGTGAGACGAAACGAGATTAAATATTTTCTTTCGTAAATATAAAAATATTTATTATAATTAAAAAATATAAAGATCGAAATATTAAATAATCCGGATATAATAATACTATTGTTAATTACGTTACAAACGTGCACACGATCTGTGAAAGGGGGTCGCATCTAACAGAAGGCCGGCCGACCTGACTCCCGCTTCTCTTCTCTCCTTCTGGTTTTGTCTTTTGCTCCCGCATCCCATCCACCCTCGCTCGCTTACCCACCCCCCCCTTCGGTCGTCCGCCCGCTGCCATGTTCTCCAAACTCTTCCGCGTGTGCAGGGACGACTCCCACAGTTCTTCCTCCGAGAAGCTGAAGCAGGTGTTCCCTCTCTCTCTCTCTCTCTCTCTCTCTCTCACTATCTGTAAATTAGGGCATTGCACTTGTTTCTTTTGTTAGGGTTCGCTTGAAACCCTATCGTTGCGATAGTTGTTCCATTGCTATTCGATTGATTGGATTTTCTTTAACTGCTTATAAGACGGGCGATTCGATTGTGCCCGTTTTGTTCTTCTCATGTGAAGAATTGCCATCGTTTGCGGTTCTTGAGAACCATTCGTGAAATAACCGGGCAAGGGATAATTTTTTCTTGCTACTGGTTCATAGGTAACTAGAAATAGGGGGATTCTTTTCTCTCCTGATGGTATGAGCTCGAACAAGGGTTCTGTCGGACGCAAAAATAAATAAAAAAAAACTCTAGGTTTCAAAACAAGTGAAGAAAATATAAAGAAGAATTATGGAGGAATGCAAATGATGTGTGTCTGAAAGGTCTGTGGGCAGAACAAGTCCTTAATGTCAAAAGAACAATCCAAAGAAACAACAATAAAATGCAAACCCGGAGAATAGCAAACATAAAATTTACGTAGTCCATCACTACTTCCCTACATCCACGGAGGAAAAAAACTCAAATCCTTCACCTATTTAAGCAAAATAAAATACTAAGAATATTACATTCTCTTGGGTTAATCCAAACCTAAACCTCAAGTCCCTTGTACACTCTCTCATATGAACTCTGAAATCACCCTATCAAAGTCTTAAGATACAAGAGATATTTATACAATAACCAAATATGAATTTCTGAGATTTTTCTTACCATTCTGCAATTGAATTCCTTGTCCTCCAAGCAATCTGAGTCTCCTTGAAATACATATCAACCTTTACAAGGCAACTATGAGATCAGAGAAATTGTGACCCTCCGATTAACTACTGTCGCCATGATTCGTCTGTATGCATAATAGAAGAGAAAACACTCCATTAATTTATTATCTATCCTCTCTGATTTTTTTTTTCTTGAGGATAACAATGTCTCAATCTATGGCATGTCAAGCGTTTGATCCTGCTTGTTTGCAGCCTTCACACTTGTCTGCTTGGCTTCCATATTTGCTCGGCCCTTGCAGCCCATGTGAATACAGTGGATTTTTGCTTATGAGCTCTTCTTACGTGAAACTACGGTTGGTTTATTTCACACAGAATTCTGGAAGTATCTATGTTGAGCTCAATCATTTGAAATGTTATGTAGTGGCTCACATGATATTTCCTTTGCACCCTAGTGTTATTGCTCAAGCTGTGTGATTATGGAGCTTCCGTTAGTTCTCATTCTCCTTTATCCAATTCTAAATGACTTCTACATTGAGCTCATTGCCTTTACTGTTGCATGATTGTTCGCATGGCTTTTTCTTTGCACCCTTAAGTTATTGCTCAAATTGAACGCTATCAATCAGTTCTAATCTAGGTTGAGGAAGCTGTTTTGGTTCATCCATTCTACCCTGCATGGTTGTCTTCGAGAGATGTTCTATGACAGGAAGTCTGCTTTAGTAGAGATGCAACAGGAAGGCACATGCTGGAACCTGTTTGAAGCTCTTTTGTTGGTATCAGCTACAGATATTATCATCAAAGTATAGGTTTTCTTCTAAAAAACTGATACATTTGCTAAATATATGTGTGTCATTTCCTTTATACACACACACACACATACACATACATTTTTTTTTGTTAGACAGTTTGGCGTAATTTTTAATCAGCTATTTAGCTTTTAGTATGACACACTTCTTGGCTTTCTTTCTCTGAGTAAAGTATCGTAGTAAACCGATCTCCTAGACTGTGGGCATATACTTGAGTCTTCAAATTTCCAATGAATGTGACTCTTTAGATTTATGCTGAATCAACTAATTTACATTCAATAAATGTTGTGGTATGTTGTCCAATAAAAGATGTTTTTTTTTCTTCTGCTATAGACTCTAAAAATACTTGAGGAGAAGGAAGCTGTCTTGCAAAAGAAGATTTCTCAAGAGGTTGACAGAGCAAAGGGATTCACAAGGGCAAATAATAAACAAGGTTGGAAGGAATTTACATATTTGAACGTCTATGAATTTTGAAACTCAAGTGTAATAGAAACAAGATGTATGCGTGCAATAATTTCTGATGCAAATCATCATGTTACAAACACAGCTAAAAACATGGTACATCAGCATGCCAAGGTGTCTTACAACACTTCTAAGATTCATGCTGAACCAACATCAGGTTGACTGCAATTTTATTCTAGCTATGATTTTCGAAAAGATAATTTGATATGGCACATATTGGAAGGCATGTTATCTCTTGTTATGATTAAGCTTGCTCTTTTATGCAACCCAAAAGTGCTCATCAGTATATATATGTACGTCAAATTCATTCAATTTTTAAAGATTGCATGTCATCGCCACATTAGTTTAATGAAGTTCTAGACCAAGAAAAAAAAAAGCCACCTTGCATGACTACTTGCGGGATTACTTAGCTGCCAAGTAGCTATGTCTGCTTTTTTAGACGGAAAAGAATATTTATCTATAATGATTACTGCAAAACTTGGCTCTTAAGATTCCTATTAATCCATAAAATATGTAATTTTCTTGAAGCATAGTCCTTTCTTTTTCTAGATTTCCTTTTTGTTCTCTAATTAACAATTGCAGCCCACATATTTAAGGCTATATCAGTGTCCTTTTTCTTGCAAGAAAAAATAATTGATTAAAGAAAAAAAAAATGTCGGATGAGGTTTAGAAATCGTTTCTTAACAAGTGGATCTAGTACACCACCAATATTTTTGGTCTTTTTCACCTCAATTTGTCTTTTTCTTTCCCTCTGACAGCAGCAATAGAGTGCCTGAAGAGGAAGAAGTATTATGAAGGTAAAATGGATCAGGTTGGAACTTTCCAATTGCACATACGCAATCAGGTAGCAACGTATAAACCAGTTGTTTTTATTAACCTGTTGGTTTGTGATTTTTACCGGGAACCATTCGAAGAGTCCTAATTTTGCTATTTCTATTGGTTTATGCTTGAAGGAGAAAAAGCTACAACAAGACTGTCATCCAACATAAAGGGGCAATAGCAGATTACAAGCAATCTGAAGATCATGATGTTAAACTCATATCAGTGACTTCTCTTGATTCTGACTCTTTGTAGATATAGTAGTACATAGACTTGTGTTATCTGACCTAGGTGTTCTGGTGCTAATTGTTTTCTTCTCCGGTTTAAAGTTTTTTTTGATGTAACACATACTCGATGAAGGCCAACTTATGCATTTGGTATCAAAATTTTAACTCTCTGAACATGGTGGATTTTCTTAATTTGTGGATGCTTCTAGTAAAATTCTTCTGTTCAGCCAGGACATCTAATTGTGTGTGGACATCACCTGTGGGATGCCTATTCCAAAATGCTTTTCTGCATTTGGATAATTGCTGGTTTGCAATGAAAATGTGAGTGCTAAAAAGCGGCCGTTTTCTACTAAATATAGTTTATAGTACTTGATGATTACGTGTCATTGGTAGGTAACTCAAAGACTTTTGTTTCTTATCACTTGATAATAAGTTTTAGATGAGCGTCACTCGTTCAATAATTTTCTTGATGTTGTCATAACATAGATTTTTGCGTATTATCTATTTAGATTTAATTTCATACTTTTTTTTTGTTTGTACTAAATAGCATATTATTTAAAAATTATGATTGGAATTGCATAGTCTCATATTCGTCTGCACCAAATATATGCCATGACATTTGCTGGTCACTTAGATACGAGCCTTAAAATAAATTAAAGAAGGCAAAAGGTAATTAATAGCACTAATTCATCGAACAAAAGTGACAGTTTCTTCCACATCCTACGTTTTCAAGTTATGTATGCATTCCTAAGGAATACACTAGTATTTCATAAATTAATAAGTCAAAGGATGTTGCATCAGTCTAACCAATTGTTGACGTGGAAAATGACAATAATGGTAATATAACCTTGAACAGAAAGACTCATTATGTTGCTAATTAGGTGATTGCTGTACTTTTAAAAATTAGATTGAAATTCATATACTTATGAAACTAAAAATATTTAACCCTGTTCCTCACGCCATCAACTCTACTAACGAAAATATCATAAAACTTATCACTAAACATGTGCTGTCTTACTTTGATTTACTATTGAGCACATGTGATATTTTTATCAGTAATATTTTAATTTCGTTCCTAATATAATTTTTAAAAATATAAAAAAAAATAAGATACTAATAATAATTAATTACATGAGTAATCTATAATTAACCCTCTTCCAAGTGACCAAAAATCAGCACCAGCTGCTTGGGCTTGAATTTGAACAGCAGTCATACTGATATCAAAATTGTTCGGCGAGAATCCTATGTGGTCAGCAGTGATTGTGGGGTGTGTTCCAGTATAGGGTTATAGATTTTGTTTAGGTGCAGTTCATTATATCCAGTATCACAAAACAAACGCGTACATCGAAAGCCCAACTGTAAATAAAGATCAGATCAGGACCAAGCCATAAGACCGGAAGAAACTGAGGTGCTTCAGATTGTACCTGATATATTAAGGAATCACAAATATCAATGCCTATTTCACCAGGGAAAAAGATATCAATACCACTCGATTCCCCAGGATCCATCTTGTTAACGAATCCGTGACATGATTGCAAGACGAAATTGAGTTTGAACTTGATGATTCTACAGGAAAACAAGTAGAGCGGCCGTAAGTACGGACAGCAATTATGGATGAACCATAAGGCAATCGGTTGAAGAGTTGTTTGAAACAGTGTCAGCAAAACGTAGAACTGGCTGGCTATTCATCGGTCCACCCTCGTCTCAAGCCATTGGTTGTCGCCTCCTGCAATGGAGATTTGCAAAATGTAGAGCTGTTAGAAGCCATGGTAACTTCATAAACAACTGAGAACGAGCAAGCCATTAAGCCCAATTGCTGGAGGGTTGATGACGAGCCATGCACAGTTATTGATCCCATGATCTGCTCGTGGAGATTATTGTAAAATGGATACATGTGCACCATTTTAGCTGCTGCAGTAAGATGAAAACTAGGAGCAAACAAGATTTATCTGCCCAAGCTTATAATCATATTAGATTTGCACAATGGGACCACGTATGTTATTGCCATTTACAATGCATGATCACATAGAAGTTGAAATTATAAGGGGGGCCTATAATCATTCATTTCTAACATGGTAGCATCATGTTGGATTCTCATGATTAGGAAACCACATTTCTAATACAGACAAGAATTAGACATCTATTCCTGCAACATGATTCAGATTTACGCACATAATGCTGGTACCAACATACTTGAATGAGTGTACTGCTATGAATAAACAAGTTGCACAAAGTGATTACCTCTTAGGTCGGGAACGATCTTCTTCATAATCCATCATTCCTCCAGGTTCAGAAAAGATCTCTCCGTGGCCTTGTAAGTGCAAGTCGGCCTGCTTAAAGTGTTTAACTTCTGCCACCAAATGAGTAAGACACATCGACTAACATTGCGATTTTTAATACATAATTTAGTTATTCACATGCTTGTATATAGTCATAGATGATTTACAAAGAAACAAAGGCCAATAGTTAAAACAGGTGTTGATGCGTAAACATAAACAAACTTCGCTTTTTATTCAAGCATTTGAACTAAATGTGGATTATATTTGTCAACCATTTTTAAAGTTAGTCTCAAACAATTAAGCTGACCTTGAGAGATTTCTTCACTTCTTCCACCTTGTCCACAATTTCCTTCCTATGCATCTTGTTGGCCTCACTCATAGTATCAGCCCACTTGATTTTCTCTTGGATCATATGAAGCAAATTATCCGAAGTTCCTGACCTGTACGAGGTGTCTTCTAAAATAAGTGAATAGAATGCATGAAAGATGTTCTGTCAAAGCAGGTTATACATTCCTCCAGTGGCTCACAGGAGAAACTAGAAAGATCAGAAAAAAGAAAACCCAGCTTATGAAGGACACAAACTTACTCTTTGAACTTTTTCATAGAATATCATATTCCTCAGAAATTAAAATTATAAAACTGAATAGTGTATTCTGTTCTTGGGTAAACTTCTAATCATCTGCATGTCTATCCTAAATAACAAATAAAGATCCATGTGCTTTTTTGGATCACAAGCACATGGGATACAAGAAAGTTGAATTCACAACATGTAAATGTTCCACAATCTCTCAGAATAAATACCAATCAGTTTATTAAAATGAATAGTATTCTAATTCTATATAGTTTTGCACAGCAAGAAATGATGTGTTGTATCCAATGGATAGTAAATAATTTTCTTACAGAGATATGAACTTCAATACTGTCCTATGTGAACAATCAACAAAATGGCTTATATAAGAACAACTTATTCCTATGGACATAATCTCTATAGCACTGAGGATGGTTGACAGCGAATCACATTACCATGTTCAAGTGTTCACGATATTGATCCTTGATAAAGAGTAGGAAAAATATGCTTAATGTGGAGCAAATAAGCAAAGTCAAAAGCTAAGGAAAAAAAGTTACTTCACTGGCCACTCCCTATAACATAAAAACAAAGCATTCATATTTTAGTGTTACAATCAATTAATTTATTGATTCAGAAAACATTTCCAAATGGATATTGGAGGTGCCTCACTACCCCTATTGTATGGCAAAAGTGTACTGTATTCCTGAAGCACCAAGAAAAGTACATAAACAAAGCTGATAGTTAGGAGTATACAATATTTAAGAACTCATTATCACAGTTTGTGTGCCATAGTTCTTCCCTTTCTAGATGTCACAAGTGAAATTGAAACAAGAGTTGCATTAGATAGTTAATGTCCAATGTAAAATTATGTCAAAGCATAAAAAATGTTGAATTTTAACTAGGTGAAATAGATGGGAGAAATGCTCCTTATTATTATCATAGGAAAAAAGATTTACTTGTTTCTCCATTCAGAAAAAAGACAATTACCCCCTTCACGCGTGACCTAAGACATACCAGGGATTATTGTACCACCCAAAACGGTACAGTTTGGGCGGTACGTATCGGTCCGGGTGTGGACCGATACGCGGACCAAAGTTTGTATTATTGATGTGTACCGCCCAGTACGGGTGGTACGTACCAATCACAGAGGATAACAATACGCGAACCGCCCTCTACCGGGCGGTACCAATGTCTTGACCTCGTATCTGGCAATACAAGGTCTATATTAGGCGATAACGATCGGTTTCGATCGTTATTGATCTGTACCGGACGGTAACGATCGAAATCCAACCATTACCGACATGTACCGGTCGATAACAATCAGATTTCAATCATTATAGATCAAGGGCTGAGATTGCCCTATTATTTCAAACAGTCAATTTAACTGTTTGAGGCTTAGAGAAGAGTTTTTCAACCCTTTCCTTCCCCCTATTTTAACTCGTTTGACTCTCTAAATCTTTTAAGTTTCCTTAAACTCTTTTTCACTCACATTTCTCTCTTATTATCACATTTTCATTCTCCTAAACTCAACAAAGCTATGATTTATGGATTGGATCAAATTTAGAAGGCTAATTTGAGAGGATTAAGAGGAAGAACACTTTGATCAAGAGGTATGTATTCTCTTTCTAAATTTTTGTTGATTTATGAGATGATTAAGCCTATTCTATGTGGTGTATGACTTAATGTCTAATATGTTGTTTGATATGTTTTTTATGGTATACTAGTGTTAATTAAGGAGTAATTAAGGTCTTTAATTTTGTTATTAATGTGTTTAATATTGATTTTTTCAAAATTAGACACTTAATAGGTCAAATCTTTATATTTCATGTATATTAAGGATTGAATCATATGTTTGTGATGGTATAATAGGTTTAATTAGGTTTTAATTAAGTTTTTTAATGCTGTAATTATTGATTTTAATGATGATTTAATCAAAATTTGATGAATATTAGGTCAATTCAATGTCTTTAATACATATTAGGATATTTAACATGTTTATAGCGGTGAAAGAGGACTAATTAAAAATTAATTAACTATGTTAATACTACGATTAGTGTATTTAATTACAATGATATCCAAATTTGACCAATATTGAGTCAATTAAATATCTTTAATGCCTATTAGAGTGTTTGGCATGATTATAATGTTGAATGAGAAATAATTAATAGGTAATTAACCATATTAATGGTGTGATTAATATATCTAATGATAATTTCATACCTATATTTGATCAAAATTACATATTTAATACTTCTTTTAAGTGTTTAACATATTTATAGTGGTAAAATAAATCTAATTAGGCTTTAATTAAGTTCTTTAATACTGTTATTAGTGATTTTAATGATGATTTTATCAAAATTTGATTGATATTGAGTCAACTCAATGTCTTTAATACCTATTAGAGTGTTTGACATGTTTATAGTGGTGAAAATGGACTAATTAATTAACTGTTAGTAGTGTGATTAAAGGTTTTAATGATGATTTAATGATATTGAGTCAATTCTACGTATTTAATGCACCTTATTATGGTTCATTATGACACGTATAATCACACATTGTTATTTTAAACTAGGGGTAATCACAACTTGCTTATATGATTTAAATTTAGTAGGAACATGGCACCAAAGGAACAAGCACATGATGCTTGGGATCATGCCCGAAAGATGGACGGGAACTATCATCATTGATAATGCATTTATTGTGACTACGTCGGCAAGGGTGGAGGAATCACCCGGGTGAAAATGCATTTGGTCAATGGGTATCCCAATGTTACAAAATGCAAGAAGGTTCTGACGGAGGTCCGTAAATCATTTCAAAACAAGTTTCAACAAGCAAGGGAAGATACAATATAAAAAAAGCAAGAGTTGAGAAAGAACACTATAGGGTTACGTAGGAACCAGTTTATGACGATTATGAGGGTCGCGACGATGAAATTGATCTGGATCTCAAAGTTGGTATTCGTGCATCATTGGAGCATCTATATATGTACGAGGAAGCAATGAGGCGTCGACGACCCGACTCACAATAGAAGCATGGCGGTGGTAGTGGATTTGTGCCACAAAGAATCCAGAGGTTAGTCAACATGAGGCAACCAACTACCCCTCCTCAGTTAAGCCAAACTAGTAGCATGAGATGGGGTGGAATTTATGGTTTTATGAGAGGACTTGGTAGGAGGTTCACACCATATATTATTGATATTGATCCGCAAGCCTATCTCTACAAACAACGAAACAGACACGGATTGACGATGCATATACAAAAGAAAAAAAGCGGGATATTGGGAATGTAATTGCAAAATGGTTTAACTTTCACAGGATTCTAGCAAACATAACTCAAGGTCCATATTATCAGAGCACGGTCTCCTTTATTCAAAAATCTGGCACGAGGATCCAACCTCAAACATCGAGGGAGATCCACGACGTGTATTTAGATGAGGAGGTGACAGAACTAAAGGATTGGATCAAATCCTTCAAGAAGCAATAGGACGAATATGAGGTGACACTAATGTGTGACGGTTGGACATGGCCAACAAAAATGAGTATCATCAATTTTCTTGTTTATTGCAATAGACGGGTGGTGTTTCATAAGCCAATTAATGCTTCCGACAAGATTCAAGATGCAAACTACATTGAAAATTTAATGGACATCGTAGTAAAGATTGAACCACAATACATTATCCAGATAATCATTGACAATGAAGCCAATTTCAAGAAGGTTGATTTACAATTGATGGAAAAAAGGAAAACAATATTTTGAACTCCATATGCAACTCATTGCATGGATCTAATGCGGAAGGATATTGACGAACTACCATCAGTCAACAAGTGTGTAGCTCAAGCACAATTGATCACAAAGTTTATATATAATCATTATTGGGTCCACTCTTTAATGCAAAAGTATATAAATGGTGAGATATTTAAACCTGAAGTCACTCGGTTTGCTACAAATTTTATTGCCTTAAAGTCAATATAGCAAAAGCGACAGGGCCTCAAGGCAATGGTCACCACACAGGAATGGTCTGAATCCAGGTATTCGAGATTGAACGATGGAAAAAAAAAAGATAGAAAAGACCATTCTTTCTTCTAGATTTTGGGAGACTGTGAATGAAATCATAAAAAGTGTGGAACCACTTTACGTTGTCCTCCATAAGGTCGATATGAACAAGCGTTCACAAATGCCTTATCTTAGACATATGTTGATTACAACAAGCGAGGAGATCAAGAAAGCATTCAAAGATGATTTTAAGACCGACCAATACTTATAGATCATCGATCGCAAGACTAAAGTTCATATGGACCAAGATATCCATAATATAGGTAAATTTATATTCAGTGTAATTTAATTCATAATTTTTTAATGTATAAAATATTCTTACTAACTAAATTATGTTTTGCAACGTATTATCTAAATCCGACAATTCAATTTCAATATAGTCTTGGAACACGATCAGATTTATTTTCGACACTAAGAAATGTTATATATCGACTCTTGTCAAGCACTTCTGATGCAGCCGATGCTATTATGAAGGATCAATTATTCCGAGAAACAATTGGTTCATTCTCTGACGTTGTAGCTATATCGTGTCATTACAATATGGATCCTGGTGAAGAAAAGTTACACACATATTGATTATACACTATATTTGATATTAATTATTTGTTATGCTAATAAAGTCTTATTTATACCTTTTTGCAATTGAGTGGTGGCTACAATTTGGAGGGGACACACCATATTTAAGGAAGGTTGTTGTCAGTGTACTTTCACAAACGATATCTAGTGGTTGCGAAAGTAATTAGTCAATGTTCGCATTAATTCATACGAAGGTCTGCAACAGACTATCGTATAAACGGTTGGAGAAACTGGTATATGTCCACTATAACATGCGGCTAAGGTTGTGGTGTGTCGAATTGGACAAGGAGCCAGAGGAAACAGAGATTGACCCCATCGACCTCCAATTCTAAAATGAAGATTCAGAGCCGGTGTTAGAGTGGGTCAAAGTGGCGAAGAACCAAGAGGATCCTCTACTTGATGAGGCTGGAGATCCTCAACGTCCTTCGTGTTTTATCACCGAGGGAATAAAAGAAGAGGAAGCGCATCCCCAGCAGGAGGAAAATTCCCCTCGATCAGAGCGTGGTATTAGGAGCCAAACAAGATCGAGTCAAACTGCTCTAGGAACTAGAGACACCCAACCGTCACAGTCGTCTGCCCAACATACAAAGGCAAAGGCAAAGGGGAAGGCAGTAGCATCAGCTGCACCATTGGAAAGAATCGAGTCGGGTGACGAGACACCTTTGCAATCGCATTCAACAATTAGCTCGATATTAAGACATGATAGTGACGTGGACAATACTACCTCAACCAATGATAGCGATGACGTCAAGGAATTGATGGTCCCATCCACATAATTTGAGGGTGGTGCAAGGATCGAGGAGCAGTATTTTACATATGCCACCCAAGATTCAGATCATGGAGCTCGATGAGGTACTCGTCAAGTTTATGCACAAAAGGAAAAGGGAAAGCCAATGGATGATTTTGAGCAGATGCGACAGAGCCTACACAACGTAAACATAGAACGAAACTCATCATATTCACAATCGTCGTATTATGGAGAATCTTACGGCCAATAGCAGCACGATGATAGTTGGTCATTCTCCAAGCAACAGTACGATGATTGACCTTACGATACGGAGCAACAGATTAATAGCGAAAGTAGAAGTTCTACAATTCACTATGTTTCACACTAATATATACCATATTCGTCATTGCCTCAGGAGCTACCTCGGACACATGTGGTTCACGACGATCAGCCTACGACCATCACCACATTGATGCACCAATGACATATGGTGTATCAGTACACTATGCCATGGGATCAATTTAAAGATTGGGTCCGACAAACATATCATATTCATATACAGATACATCGGATCGAGGATCTCGATCCATCACTCATAGAGTCCCGTCATTCTATTTTATGGTAGAACCAGGTATATCCATCGATTAATTAATTCGTTCATTTGAATCTTAAAGTTTAAGTTGCATAAAAAATAATCTAATAATTCAAATACTTATTTTTGTAGATAATTCAATATTAATGGAAGGACGATCTGGAACATACCACAAAGCTACTCCTCAAAGCCTAAAAAAGATATGTGGCACTATTCTTTCCTAAATTATATTTTTTGCTAAAATTATACTAAAATTATATATATATATATATATATATATATTTATAGCTTAAAAACCCTATTCTAACTTTTTTTTTTCTATTTTTTAGGTATTTTTGAAGATTTTTCAGCTCATTTTGGGCGTACCATCAGTATGCCTTAGTACGTACCGTACCGAGCAAGGCTTGGTAGACCGGTATGGACCGAAATTACAAACTTTGACATAGACCACCCTGTTTCGGGCGATCTACATTAAAATAATAAAAAATCAAAAAAGTGGTGGGCCCCTATCCATTTCAGCGTTAAAAAAAAAGCATATTACGACTCTTCTCGCATTCGAAGCTGCGACACTACCTCTTCGTCACTGCAATGCTGCAGTGACAATGCTTCTTCACCGCTGCAGCGACGCTACCTCTTTGCTGATTTGCCACTGCAATGCTGCAGCGAACCTTTCTTCGTCGCTTCGCCGCTGCGATCCTACAGTGGTGCTGCCTCTTTGTCACTTCATCGCTGCAGCAATGCTACCTCTTCGCTGATTCGCCACTGGATGCTGCAGCGACACTGCCTCTTCGTCGCTTCGCCATAAAAAAAGATTACTATATACCCTGCTAAAACTATAACTGAGCAAATACAAAGAACCCACACAGTAACATATAGCCGAAAAATCCTAGTCAAACTGAAGCCAAATTTGAGAATCCTAATCAAACCGAATTTAAATAGTAATAAAGACCTTGCAGGTGTAAATAAAATATGTTCTAAATCAAGAATTTCTTCTCAAACTACTTAAGGAAAAATACCCGTAAACAGAAATTTCAGTGCTACCTGTGGATGTTCACTTAATATCATAGGTAAGCCATTTTACAACTTTCATGAGTACTAAACTGAATAAGTGACTGTATATTCATACAAATTAGTCCAACGAATGCACTATTAAATCACTTTTCCATAATCAAACATTATCAAGATCCTCATATAAGAAAACAAAGATACAAGAAAGTGAGAAGACTCCCATGGCATACATACAACCATGGAAAAAATATATACCAGTTATTTAGTGTCTGAATCATGTTGTCTAGTTGTTCAGGTCTAAGGTCCCTTCCAGCTGCAAACTGAACCTGTACCACAAGCCAAAATAGAAGGGGAAATAAACAGGATTGCATGAAGCATTACGGTACAGATCTGTTTTTAGTGAAGAAAAAAAAGTATACAAAGATTGACAGGGCAGCACATTTACCAACCTCGAAGCACCTGCGTGATTGATCCAGTTTTCCTCTTACAATACCCTTCAAGGACCACAATAATAGCATAAGCGTATTGCTCAATATCAACATCTAAAACTTCATCATTAACTGATGGAAGTTAATATGCTCTAAATAAATGTCTTTATATCTGAAATAAGTACTCCAAAGTACCCAGTAGAATCCATGAAAATGCCAAAATTTGGTAGCCACAATGATACATTGCACGACTATACAGAAGAAAAGGACTTGCAGTTACATGATAAAATGTTCAACGATGCAGATAGAAACTTGTGGAATAACAAGGACGACCATGTGATAGAAACAGAGAAAGTGAATAAGAGTATATCATTCATCGATAGGAAAAATCAGTGCCTTCATCAATTATACAATTTCATCCAGTAAACATATTCCGCAAATACTTACCACATACATGCACTCATTGATAAGGAAATCTTCAAGTTCCCTAACATTTGAAACATCCAGCTCTTCCATGAGATGATCATAAGACAATACCTAACAACCAGCGAAATAATTGGATATCACCATAATATAACTGCAATTGGTTAAAGATATTGAGGATAAGATGGTTCATCAAGCAGCCCAAAAGGTCACAATCACCCAATAACTGATCTATTGTCTCATCTAATCTCAATGACATCTGACACTATATGAACAGATTGATGTAGCAAATCTTATAAAGTAGGACACAACAGACCAATCAATACATGTACATCTGCATATATATACTAATTGTATACTATGTACAACTTACACAACCTATGATCGTATATAATATTTATAGAATCAAATGACCTGTTCATAAAAATAGGTAATACCACATAAAAGTATTAGATTGATATATACAACACTAATGAATAAATCATTCAGTTTTGGCAATGAAAACCTTGAATGATGTTCTGGCCCCAGAGCAGGTGATTGGCCCCACTCCCTCTACAGACTTTTACTGGATTTTCTTATGTATTTCCAAGTGAAAAAAAAGATATATGGTGGTATCATAACCGATATAAATCATCCAGTTAAATCCTATTCAGGAATTTTATGTGTAATGTCACCATTTTCAACAATTACTTTCACAAATCTCATTGCTTTCGGCCAAGTATAGTTTTTCCATATTAATGTTAACCTTAAAGAAGATCTAATGGAGCAAAGTAGTGGGAAGGTTGTCAAAACATAACACTGACAGAAAATCATCTCTCATTATAAAGGTTTGCCTTCTTTTTTTTCTGTTTACTTATTTTAAAAGTTAAAACTACCGATGGACAAACAACACAAATCAACAAGTCACACAGAAGAAAATGTGAAATGTGTGTTCTACATAGCAGCGGTTTATTAAAATATCAACCGAAACACAAATGACTGAATTCCCGGTTAAGCCTGAATCACAGGAGACCCTCCATCAGGCAGTACATTACTACCTATACCACCTAATGAGTAATGACTATTTCATACCAGTTATATACTAGGAACTATTTTGATTGTACCACAAAGCATGGTCTGTTAAGTTATTTCCACCTACTCTCTCTACTAAAAAAACATAATCCTTCCATCCCTTCCACTCAACCCATTTTGTATACTCACATGAACCTTAACCCTTCTCATCCCCCTTGCCGCACCTCCTGTCACTCATGTTCCAGATTGATCCGCAACAACAAGAATTGATCAACATCCATCTGCAGCATAGTGAAGTAGAAATAGAGATATCTGAAATATTCTTTTAGATAATTGAATGCATAACTAGAAAATTAGGCAAAATAGATTCTCTAGGTAAAGCCTTGATGTGAAAAAAAACCTTTTAGGTTGATTGAATTACCACAGAAGCCTCCCACAACAATCCATTTAGTTTTAGGGTATTAGGTGGATGTTGCATTCATATAAAGTCTTTAATATATCATAAATAAAGTTGAAATTGTATGCATTATTGAGTTTGTACTGTATACTTAATTGAGTCTGTATGCATATTAGGTGAATAATGTATTGTTGTAACTTTGAAGCCCACGAATACAGAGAAAACTGAAAAGCATAAATTTCCAATTGTGATCAACAAACTCACATGAAAGAAATTCATGTTTGCAATGTAGTATATTAACAAAAAAGCCTGCAAAGTAAATTAAAGATGAAAAACTGACCCAAAAAGAACCTATAAAAGGTGAAATGAAAAAAATAGTATGGCCTATTTTTTGGAACAAAATTGTCCCACTTGGATGATAAGAATAATTCATAAGCACCTTTTCTATCTCAGCCAGTGTCAACACACTTAGTTGCTTCAGCTTGCGGACTTGATCAGGTAATAGCACTGGAAGACAACCAGCATTACCTATAATAGGTGTGAACATTTCCAATTTATCAGATATCCTTAACTGCACAACAAAATTCATTATGCAAAACTACAACTATAATTACTATCATTCCTTTCAATAAGGAGATGTGAACGATATTAGGCACCCAACATATATCAAGAATTATTATCTAGAAACTGCAAGTAAATATATTTTTGAACTAGAAAGATGGCATTCTTCAAGAGAGAAAAGATAAAACCATAGCCAAATGATTAAGTGATCCACATAACATTGTGTGTTGACACCAAGGAATCAAATATTGGTACCAAAATTAATTCTGATTCTAAAGAACCCAAATATACCAACCGGTACAGTACGGTGACCTCATTAAATTTCTGGAAAATAATTTATAAATTGATGCATCCTGACTAGTGAATTTCAGATTAATACATCCTGACTAGTGATGTTTAAAGAACCCTTTATGTCCCTGGTTAAAACAACGCACTTGAATAAAAATTATAGAGTAAGAGAACCCAAACACAAGAATTTTCTTGGTAAGAGAAAACTTCCTAAAGAAGATATGCCAAACGTGTGGAAAAAGAAAAAAGATAAACATACTGAAAACTTTGTAACCCATAAAGGATGTCTTAAGAGAATACATTTCTTATTTAGGTAACATATATAGCAGTAAGTTGTACAGCACAAAAAGAGACAGATGGTAGTTTTGCTCTCTTAATCAGTCACAGTATCGTACAATGAAACCAAAGAAAGAAAGGGCAACACACCAAGCGGCCTAGATAACTTGTCAGGGTCAGATTTAATTGTCAGTCAATGTTGTGGAGTCAAGTCGACCTGGCCCATTTTCTAAAATAAATATTCTTCGGTGCATTCCTTATTCTATGAATATTCCCCTCACCAGTCTAAAAGAGAAGCTTCCCAGGTATGATTAGTGATCTGATGCCTTTATTTCACTTATAAACTTGGATTCTTTACTGATTTGAACATCAGAGTAACCACACTGAGAACACCCTGATGCTAGTCTTTGTAGATGATACTTGCAACACAAGGGATTTAACTTGGGGGAATTGTCCTGAAAAGTCATCCAACTTTTAGAAAATGCAACATTGCTACATGGATTGACGACCCAATCTGACACATTACTACAGAGAAGAAAAAATTCAGCTTCTTCCACTGTTCCCCATAGAAGGTTTCTTCTGAAAATAAAATCAAATAAAACATATATAATAAAACAATAATATCAAAATTTTCTAGATGATGTTTACATCCATCTCATGATGTCGTTCACTTGATAATAACACATTGACATTTAAACTAATGAAAGATCTTGAGTGGTTATGATATTTTATCTTCCCATAAAATTGAATAAATAGTGTTATATAGACAAAACAAGCTAAACTCAGTACCCACTAGGTCAATAAATGTAGCTTCAAAAGAGATAAAATCAAAGAAAAATTTTTGATGCAAATCTTCGTAACTTTCATAATGTGATCTTATTCTCTGGTCCACTTCTCTTTGAATCCACATAATTAATAGACCATCTAAAGGCTTCTTAAAACATTCTATTAACCATAACACCCCTGTCCAACCCAAAATAAAAAAAAAAAAAAGAAGAAAACAGAAAGATGAAAATAATGCATATGAAACTTCTTTACTCTTCTTTCTTTTCATCACCCTTCTCTCCTTTATCTTTGTCATCACAGATTCACCAATCTATAAGATGAGGACACTTCCTGCCCTGAACCACCAAATTCTTCAGTTATCCGCACTCAACTTGTCATCTAGTTGATCTTCATCCCAGATAATTGGGTAGAGCATTTTAACAAGTGATATGCATTAAGCATCAAAATATTACCAAGGCCACTATCAAGATAAGTTTTGAACATTTTCTTTTCTTCATCACATCAAAATCAAGTACATTTCTAATGCATTCTAATATTATTTCTGTCATTCTTTCTAGTTTTACTCTGGCCTAAAAACAAAATGAGGAAGGCAGAGATCCATATCTGTTTTGACTAGTATCTAATAAAATAAATTTGATATCAGCAAGTCAACCAACTTAAATCGGTTCAGCATATCAAGAATGAACAGAAACATATGTGCTAAGCATCATTAAAAAAGGCTGATTTACAAAAATAAATGAAGAGAAATAGAAGAGCAACAAGCAACTGATGCCCTTCTAAAACCATGGATGATGAGAAAAGGATTCAGATAAAGTGGAGAAGATCATAACTGGTTGCTGCTCCCTACTTGCAGTGCAATCTTCCATGCACTGGCCTGTCCACCACTGCATTAGAAAAATCGGGGGGGAGGCGGGGGTGTGTGTGTGTGTGTGTGGTGGAGGAAGTGGGAGGTGGGAGGAAAATGAGATGTGACTTGAGTCTTGCAACTCACAACTTCCATGAGTCAACAGAATGAGTTCTGTTAATTTCTTACAAAAAGTTCTGAGACTTAAGAAAAAAGAGAAAAGAGGAGACAAGCAAACAAATAAAAGAGACGAGAAAAGGAAAAAAAAAGAGAAGAAGAGAAACGAAAGAAGAGAAAAAAGAAAAAAAAGCAAAAGAGAAAAAATATTTTGTTTTCCAGTGGACTATATTTGTTTAAAATTTTTATTGACTCAAGAAAAATGTCAATAAATTTGTAAGCATCAACATAACAACCCATTATAATACAGAATTAGGTCACTTAAAGAAGTTCTAAACTTCTGATTCTTCACATATTAATGCTTCGCTAAAATCAACTGCTATAAAATCCATATCTCGCTCCTCTAAGAAGTTGACAATCTGTCGTTAGTGTGATGCTGATTTCAACAGCAGCCATGTGCTGTAATACATCCTAAAAGTATCCATACTTATGAAAAATACAGTACAACCCACCATTGCACCTCTGGGTAAGCAAATTCGACCAAAGCAGAAAACTTATTTATGCTATCAATTACAAAGCAAAAGAAACTAAAAAGAAAGACTAAATGATGTAAGAAATCAATCAGGAAACAAACTGTGTAAATGATGTAACATACACATCTCCAAACACATTCTCTTGCATATGCCTAAATATGACCAGTAAGGATACTGAATCACAAAAAATAGGCTTCCCAACATCTATTTACGTTATACACGACAAAGATAGACAATCACATTGAGTTAACTGTATATATCACAGTGACCTTTCTGACCATTCACCATCTCTATCATCTATAAACAAAAAACCATCGTTCCCACACACTCCAATTCAGTTTTTATTCCAGTTGCACGAGAACAAGCTCCTCCGTAATTTTTATGGCATTATGACGCTAATCATACACACAAATTTCTGTTATGAACAGATAAGAACTGCAAACATCCCTAGAACGACAATGCAACATCAACCCTAGCAGATGCAAAGTTAAAACTACGATCAGTTACGCTTACGCTTGTAATCGCTCCATGTGCCGTAGGCGAACAAGCGAAGCACATCCAGTGACGACGAATACTGCGTTCCCTTCAACTGCATGACGGATTAAAATAGTCTAAAAACTCGGAAAAGAAAAGAATCCGAGAATTGGATGGTCAACAACAGAACAGGAACGGAAAGGGGATGGAGGAGGTCACGAACCCTGGCAAGGCTGGGGACGGAAAGGATCTCGGAGAAGGCGAAGAGGAAGGGATGGGCGGTGGCCTCGAGGATGAGGCCGGCGAGGTTGGGAGCGGCATCGTAAAGCGCCGCCGCTCGCTTCACGAAGTCATCGATGATCTCCGATTGCCTGCGCTCCATGTCCATCCCCTCCCCTCCCCTCCCCTCCCGTGAGATCGATGGGATGGTGGCTCGAGGTTTGTTGGGACCCCTTTAAGGTTTGTCGCGTGAGAGCAACGGGTGATGCCCATCGCGCCCAACCTTGACGCTTTATGACGGTCGAGCCGAACCCAAAACCCATTGCGGGCGACTCAAACAACATATGGAGCCAACACCACCGCTACAAGCAGACAACACAGCCAGTGGGCTGACTCAGCTACTTCTAAAACGCTGCAGAGAAGGGAGATTCCATGACATAACACGTCTTCCCTCGATCCAAAACAGCGAGACAATTAAAGCAGGGACAGCGGAGAAACCGTGCAATGGCACATGCCCTCTTTTCCTCACCTCCGCCACGGCCTGATGCTTTATCGTGACGCATGTAAGGTGTTTGTGTTTTTGACCCGCCAATGAAACGCCGAGGAAGATAAAGAAAAAGGAGGACGGAAGGAAAGATGGGGTCGCGAGTTAAAAGGGTGAGGCGAACGCTGCAGTGATCCTTTGATTTCTGTGAACAATGGAGGCCTGTCTTGGCCGGTGCTTTCCTTCTCTTTTTTGAGTCTCGGTCTTTATCTCTTGTCAGTCTGTTTTCGGTAGGTGCGTGGAATTGGCGCCACGGACGGACGGCAGAGTCGGTCGGGGGATGGGGTGCACGGCGTCGCGGGTGGAGAACGAGGACACGGTGCGGCGGTGCAGGGAGCGGCACCGCCTCATCAAGGAGGCCGTGCACTCCCGCCACCACTTTGCCTCCGCCCACTCCGACTACCTTCGCTCCCTCCGCGATGCCGCCGCCGCCCTCACCCGCTTCGCCCTCGGCGAGCCCCTCGGCGTCTCCGAGCACGCCCCTCCGGTTCTCCTCCGCTCCTCCGCAGGCCCATCCACGCTCCCGCCGCCCACGCGCCAGCCACATCCGCCGCCTCCCCCTCCATTCTACTTCTCCTCTTGCTCCTCCCCTCCTTCGCCCTCTCCCGGCATTCAGCTCCCTCGCGTCCTCCCCGTCTCCGGTGCCACTGACACCAACCTTCGCAATCCCTCAGTGGCCGCCCCTCCGGGGCGCTTCGCGGCCATGAACTCTACGTATCCCGCCAGCCCCTCCCACTCCTCCTCTGCCTGGTCTACCTGGGACTGGGAGTACTTCTACCCTCCCTCTCCCCCAAGTTCCGAGTTCTTTGATCGTCGGAGAGCCGAGCTCGAGGAGAAAAATCGCGATCAGCACCATCATCTCGCCATGGAGGTAGAGAAGATGGAAGGAGGAGGAGGAGGAGGGAGGGAAGAGGTCCACTGCCGCCAATGGGGTGAGCCCCACTCGAGCTCCACCAGCTCCTCCACCAGATCCGACGACGAGGAGCCGGAAGCGGATAAGGACTCGAGATCCACCGCGATCTACGCCAGATCCGACTACGACGGTGCCTCGGAGCGAAGCCGGTTGACGCCATCGGAGATCGGGTCTCTCACAGCGACGGTGGTGAAACCACAGCAGTGGGTAAGGTCGGAGGCCGGATCGTCTTCAGCGCAGTGGAACGCAGGGCGGCAGATAATCTCCTGCGCCTCCGCCGCTGCAGCGGAGGAGCTCAAGGTGGTGGTTCGCCACCGCAACCTGGCGGAGATCGTGGCAGCGATCGACGAGTACTTCGCGAAGGCCGCTGCCGCGGGCGACGCGGTCTCCGATCTCCTCGAGACCGGCCACGCCCGGTTCGACCGCAACTTGTCTCATCTAAAGAGTTAAGTCCCGTCCATGTACTGGTGGTCATTTATTTCTAGAATTTAAGAATTTTAAATATTAAATTATTTCATATATGTATATATATATATTATTTTCTCAGAGACGGTGTACCATTCAAATGGTGTACTGAGAGCGCTATCGTCGAGTTGGACATCGAAGCCGCCACTGGCGATACGGTATCAGTTGAATACGGAAGCCATGGAGTCGGGTGGAGGAAAGAAGAGCCACTGTTGCACCTTGGAACAACTCTTGGCGTGGGAGAAGAAGCTCTTTGAGGAGGTGAAGGTAGGATTGTGTTTCATGTGTGTTCACGAGGAGAGTTGATGTTGATTGTTTGATCTCTATGATTGCAGGCTAGAGAAGGTGTGAAGATCGAGCATGAGAAGAAGCTATCGACTTTGCAGAGCCTCGAATGCAGGGGAAAAGATGATTCGAAGCTGGACAAAACCAAGACTTCCATAACTAAACTGCAATCGCTAATCGTAGTCACATCTCAAGCCGTGACTACCACCTCTTCTGCTATCACACGAGTCCGTGACGACGAGCTCGCACCGCAGCTTTTCGAGATCTGCTACAAGTGAGTTGAGAAATCTGATGCATGCACATTACATTTATCAAATCTGATATGCAAATTTGCATGCAGCCTTCTGAGTATGTGGAAGCAAATGAACCGATTTCATGAAGCTCAAAACCATGTCGTCCAACAAGTGCGTGGTCTCGTGAACGGCGCCTTCGCTGGTGCGACCACATCTGACCTCCACAGGCTTGCCACGCGTGACCTCGAAGCTGCCATTTCAGCTTGGCATTCCAGCTTTGACCGCCTGATTAAGTACCAAAGAGACTACGTCAATGCGCTGTATGGTTGGCTCAAGCTGACCCTTCTCCGAGTCGGCGGTGACAATATCCAGGAAGATCACTCTTCTCCCCTCTCGATTGCACTCACTGCCTTCTGTGATGAATGGAAGCAGGCACTCGACCGACTGCCTGATAAGGTTGCCTCCGAGGCGATCAAAAGTTTCATGAGTGTCATCCATGTCATCTGCACAAAACAGGCGGAGGAGCTAAAGATTAAGAAGCGGGCTGAGACATACTCCAAAGAGTTGGAGAAGAAGTCGACGTCGCTGAGAAGTATCGAAAAGAAGTACTACCAATCCTACTCGACGGTCGGTATCGGCCTTCCCGGCGGTGGGAATGAGAACAACGGGCATGTGTTGTTCGACGCGCGTGACCCGCTGGCAGAGAAGAAGCTGGAGATCGCCGCTTGCCGAAGAAAGGTGGAGGACGAGATGGTGAAGCATGCCAAGGCAGTGGAGGTCACAAGATCCATGACACTAAACAACATCCAGACGGGCCTGCCCGGGGTGTTTCAGGCCATCACCGGGTTCTCGGGCTTGTTTGTGGAGGTTCTTGAAGCTGTTTGCCGACGAGCTGGGTCGTTTTAGTAAGAACACCCGTTCCATAGTTTTGGCTGCTTGGATTGTCGACATTACTCGAGAAAAGAAGTAAACTAATAATATATGAAAGGGAGCCCTTTACATCTACTTGTTGTTTATTATAACAGATCTAATATTCTTTGCGACGTCTTTCTTTGTAGAGGCAAAAAATGAGTTGCTCAATTTTTGATTCAAATGTTAATTATTTTTTATCATGAAATTTTCGATAGCTATTTTTGAATGTCAGTGAAATGGCTGGGAGTACACATTTGGGTTGATTTTTAATTACGACTTAAATACTTTTTATTATTATTGGATCATCTGGTCTTAAGTTACGAAAGTTGTGATAATTTGCTGGTTGTCCTCCGTATCTTACGGATCTATTGTTTAGAGAACGTGGATTCTGCATAGATTTAGTAATTCTCAAAACCATATTTTCTAAGTAGTTAACACATATAAGGTGATTTATCTTTTTTTGTTTTTTGGTCAACCATACATTACTCGATACAACAGTTGATTCCGTGATCAAAATAGACCGACATAAAATATATCATCAATCGTTTGATATTCGATAGGAAGAGATACAAATACCAGTCAAGACGGAAAAAACTCCAATCTGAGGAGCTCAACAAGGTGAAAAATACCGTATGGATATTATACATGAATTAGCTGCCGTTTGTGTTTGTGAGAACACAAACACAAATTATAGAGAACAAAAAACAAATCCAACCACTCATTTACACCCACCCATCCCAAGTCAGTGTTGTGCAAATCGCAGATTAAAGTACAACTAAAAAGAAAGATATAAAACAACACACTAGTTGCCGAGCACTGAGCAAAACATTTCCAACATTTCTCCACCACCTCTGCCAAAGATATCAACAGTGCATAAACTTTTTCCAAAAGAAAGTTCTGAACAAACAAAGTGCTAATTTAATGCACGTCCACTGAAATAAGACCTCTAAATGGAAGGTTGGACCTGAAATGAAAAAACCAATTAAATCGATCCCAAGTATACTTCAACTGATCACCATCAAAAGACCGGTCTTGTCTTTCTCAATGCTTCCAAAGTAAACATCCCCAAAATTGATTAATCTTCAAAATACAACGAGTTACTCCATTGATGAGACCTCCATTAAATTTTTGTGGCACATGATCCAAACATGTCTTGTTTGATCAGACCTTTTTATTGTCAAATATTAAAATATAAATTCTCTAAATATGCTGTCTGGAAGAATCTATTAAGTCGTAAGAAAGACAGTAATCTAGTATTTGTGAAATAAATCAAACTGTGCAATTTTGTCATTTAGAAACAAATGTCGTCTTACATCTAAAACAATACTTGTAAAACACATTTCACATGAAGCACGAAATAAAGATTACATATACTCTTCTAAACAGCAATAGAAGCACTAGAAGATTTGTCATCCAAGGAAAACTAAATAATTTAAATCAGTTACTAGAAAAGCTCAACTCATCTATAACCCATATTATAACCACGGTAGGACTCTCAAACAATAGACTCAGAATATGACAGTACGAATCATAAAATAACTATTAAAAAATGACAAAATATATCCACAATATCAAAAACTGAAAGCATAAGCCGATTGCCACTAAGATTGAATGAGGGGGGCAGCTTGCTCTGCCCTCTACTTTTCTAACTGATCTCAAAAACTCATGAAAAGCTCCTCCCGTCGACTAGAATTAAATTGTCACTTTCAAAGCTACATGGCCTCCATTTTATGCAAATTCATGAAGAACTAATTACATTCATCTAGGCTGAATTATATTAAACCAAAACATAGTAAAGCTACACTAAGCTATATCAGATTAAACTAAACAGTGTCTCACTAATTTGAATCCCTTAGATAGTTTTCAGAATGCTGATTTAACATTTAATACACAGTAGTTTGCATTGGGCTGATGCAAAAAGGTTGGTAAATTGCTTGTATTTGCTTCCCATCCAATCTCAATGTATCTAAGTAAGTTTGGTTACTGCAAAGAAACCAAGTAAATGGTTGTGTTTCAAATGATTAATTCATAAAAATGAAAACTTAGGGTGTGCAAAATCAAAATAGTTACCTGGGCTTTTGAACTAAAAATGACAACTCCAGTAAATTCAAAACAATAGTGCAATGGTTTATTCACAAAAGAATCCATTAAATTTCATGTTTGCAGAAGCATCTTTACAAATACATCATTCTTAACATCAAATAATTCAATTATGAGGTAAATAAAAGATGGACTCCTTTCAGCTGATAACTGAACATAATTGAACCTGAATATGCTATGGACACGAAAAGTGCAACTAGGAAACCATCATATTATTATCAAGAATGTTAGTATAAAGCCATACATGACTGCAAAATCAAGGATTGACCAGACTATGAAAGAGCAATGCTGAAAAGAAATGAGACAGCACCTGAACACCATTTAAAGAAGAATGTATTTGTGAAGGATAAAATTATATGAAACAAAATAAGAAAACATTCTGTACAGTGTCACATTAATGATACAGTCGATGTTTCATTGTTAAAAAATGGTGTAGCAAACCATCCTGATGTACATCTGTATTAAGTTTGTCAATTGCTAAGTTCAACATCTGAAGTAGTTGATCAATTATATGATTTAGCTTGGTATATTGCATAATCATTTCTTCTATCACATCTCGGACAGTCCTACGTAAAAGCTAGAAGATTTAGGCCTGTTCAGTCAGGACCAGATTATTTCCTTGAAAAGCAATGACCAACTTCAACTACGACCTCAGAACTGAAAATTCACATGGTACATAATCATCAAGTTGGGAGGAAGCAAGTTCTTGCTCACATAGAATTACTAAAACACAATTTCTCTTTGCATAACTGATACTCTGAGATTCTTTTTCCACTCAAGATTCAAGATCTGGTAGTAATTTTTATTTGTCATTGCTACAAAACTCACATCAATAACCACTTGTTTACCAAAATTTTGTCCATTACCATGCCAAAGTTATACTGAAGATTCCATTTCACCAGGCACTTATCTGGTCAATTCTGTAAAAGTCAACAAACAACAACCAACTCAGTTGTTTGTGGTTCCAATGTGCCTCATAAGCGTAGCGATACATATTCTAGAAATTATATATATTCTAAATAGCTTTAACAGTTAAAAATGCTAATGTTGAATCATTAGGATGGCAATTAGAACTCCCAAGTTGGTTTTACATCTCTCCTGCTCTTAGTCTTACTCTATTTCTCAAATCAAGTATGGAGAAGTTGCATGATGATGGCAGCAAAATCAAACCTCTTTGTGCTACTAGTCTCGATATCTTGAGACCACATGCAGAAAAGAACCAACACAGAATGAACTTGTGTGTAGCTCAGACACGTGGATCGGAGATAAGTAATGTAACTAAAAACCTAATAAGTAAACATACTATCCACAATCTTTAACTGTGCTTTGTTGTCTAATAATTAGTTAGCTCCAGAAAACAATGTACCTCTGAAACCAAGAAAACATACATGCAGTCCCAATGGCCTTTTACTGTACTTTGTTGTCTAATAATTAAATAGATCCAGAAGATAGGCAGCCACATAATCATCACAGATCAATATGCTCTGCATGAAGAAAAGCAGTGATTTCCCCTTCTTCGGGAACCAATTTTGTAAGTTTATGATGAAGGCCAACTTGCCAATCCAAGAATGCATAGATAAGAAGCGTATCCAACAAGTTATATTAGCACGTAAATGGAATGTTTAGTACGACATAAGTCCAAAAGAGAACCTTTTTCCATTTTAGTTTTTTATCAAATCCTTGATGGTAGTTCAAGTGACATGGCTCCCTTTGTAACAATACATGTGCATAACATACTTGAAGCTGCTTAAGCTTAAGCCTTAAATCCAGATGTCACGATAAAATAATCTATCCAAGAACATCTCATCTACAAAATGTTTCTCATTGAAAACTTAACTGCAAAGACCTCTGTTGATCCAATAATATGTCTTAATAGCAGCAGACAAGAACAAGCTTCATGAAATTTCTTGATGTCCCTGATTCTGATCCACAGTAGGTAAAATTTCTCATACACTGAATAACATTAGCTAACGGTCCAAATGCAAACAACTGTTCTGACCACACCTTCCTGCCCTCTGCTTCTTAACTCAAGTTCAAGATGCTCTCTCACATAAAAACAAGCTTAGCATGCTTGGCATTAATCCCTCTTTCCAAGTGTGTAGGCATCACATTGAGAAGCTTCCTATAATCAACAGCCTACACCAGCCTTCTTTGATGTTAAATCTGTGCCATGAAGACAAATCTATATGTGATCACCGAACATAACCAAACCGTGCTAACTGAAATAAAAGAAAGGAAGTAATACCATTGCTAGCAAAATCAAGGAGAACTGTGACAGTCTGAGACAACGGCTTATCAGGCATCAAAAAGAATATAGATCAAAGAATAAAATGCTAAATACAAAAGTTTGAGCACCTTAGTAGTATGAACTAGACCCACCACTGCCAACATATCCACTGCCACTCAAACCACGACCAGAATAAAGGGATGTGGATGAATAGGAAGAGCCACCACCAACCTGCAAAAAAAAGTACATTAAAAGATACAGGGTAATAACCACAAAATAACAACTAAAGAATGAGCTTACATCAGATCCACGTGACAGATAACTACTGTTAAGGCTTGATGAGTACATCCGACCACCATCATTGCCACTGCCTGAACCTAAGTATAGATTTCGAAAATACATAATAACCAAGTTTTGAATATTCAATTGAATAGTTGAAAAAAAAATTACATACCTCCACCATACATTCCCTGACAGCTCCCATAAAAGCTATCATGACCAGAAAGGGAAGTACGACTACTACTATATCCCACATGAGATCGGCTAAACCTGCTTAGAAAAAACCTTATTAGATAATTGACAGAATAGTAGTGAATGTAATAGACCAATGACTAGAAATCACATATCAAACCTGTCACTATAAGCATCTCCATATTGCGCACCACTTCCACTAACATAATCCAAGCGAGCCCTTGTCTGACGTATATTTACATCCGCATAACGAGAATCATCCTAAATAGATAACCAAGCCACATAGCCAGAATTTGAAATAGTAGAAGCAAGGAAAAATTTGCAAATGTATTTGAAAAAAGAAACTCAATTAGCACCAACCAAGTCTGAGTAAGGGCGTTTTGGTCCAGGAATTGAATCATAATCTCGGCTGCGCCCCTCTCGATAAGAAGGGACAGGCCGTTCAAGTTTTCTATCATAACCATCATCAATGTAAGCACGTCTATCACCAGGGCGAGTAGCATTTCGTGGAGGAATATCAGAATAAGCAGACCCTCGGAAGGAGTAATCAACTTTGTAAGATGGATGTCTCTCTCCAGGAACTCTAGATCCATATTCAACAGCAGCTCTGCTTCTAGGAGGAGGCAGCTCATCACGCCTACCATAGTCCCTCCTAGCACTGATTTTTGGGTATGAAGCAACTATCCAAAAATATTACAAAACAATTCAGTGCTCTAGATGGTAAATGCAAGCATGATGGCCATGCAAAAGACAAGAAATGTACTTGGTGCAGGTGGCCTTCTCTCGTAGGACCTCTCTGGGGGAGGCAAACGCCCTCTCTCTGCTGCTGCCATTACAGGATGTCTGTCTCTATATCCAAGAGGTCTCTTCACACCACGACCACCAACTGGTACACCACGTGGAACAACTGGTCTAGGGGCACGACTTGGAAATCTATGAGGTGGAGGACGACCATAAGGCACACGGCCACCATAAGCAGGTCTGCGGCCAATCATAAAATTTCCACGAAGCCCACGTTTCACTCTGCCTCTTTGATGCGGCCTTGACAATCTAGCCCTAACTTTGACCTTGTTATCGCCTTCCCCTAGCTCAGCATTGTTAATGCCTTCAGCACATGAAACAGCATTATCATGGGTATCAAAAGTAACAAATCCAAAATCTTTCCTCTTGGCAGCCGGCATATTACGAGCAAGCTCAACTTTCTCAACTACACCATATTTCTTAAGATAATCCTTTACACGGTCCTCATCCCATGCAGCAGGCAAGCCATCAATAAAAACAGTTCTAACCTGAGATTCAATAGCAAATTCATACAAAACCCAATTTAGTACACTGCATTACAGGAATGCAAAAAGGCTTAAAGCCATTTCCAAAATTTCATGCACAACAAACTTACTGCACACAAAAGAAGATCAATAGCTCACTTCTTTTTGTGTTGTGCTGCAAAGAACAAATAGACTAAAACAGCAATCTTGCTACACTGCAGAACAAAATTATACCTGTGCCATGATTTCATCGTCTGGCTCAATGAAAGAATCTGCAAATGCAACCTTGGCAGTTCTATCAACTCCGAAAACTACATCTCTCTTCTGTAGGCGCCTGTAAGCATCCATTGCTTCGGCACGTGATGAGAACTCCAGAAAGGCAAAACCACGATTCATTCCTGCGTTACTCGTATCCTCAATCAAGGTCATGTCTTCCATGTTCTCAACTCCATAGCTCTTTAGTTTCTCCTTGAACTGCATAAGAGATCCCAACAAAATCCAATTCAACAGGAAACATTATAAATAATAAAACTCCAGAAAATAGAACAAGTTAATTCAGTATATTACATGTTCCTTTGTCCATGACTTGCAAATATTACCCACAAAGAGAGTGTCACTATCTTGACTAGGAGCAACACCACACTGCTTACCACGCACCTATAAGAGAAGATGCCTAAATTCTCATGAGTCAAAAAGAAAACTCAAATAAAGATTAAAAAGATGTTAAAAACGAACCACAGGGCTTTTGAGCTCTGAAACAGCACGTCTTGCCTGCTCCACAGTTGCAAAACGCAAGAATGCAAATCCTTTGTTCTTCTTTGTAATTGGATTCATCATCAGACGAATTTCAGTAATCACACCCACTTTAGTAAAAACTTTCTTGAGGTCATCTTCAGTAGCATCTTTATCTAGACCACCAACAAAAATTTCAAACTCCTTACGCTTTTTATGCTCCTTAACTACCTCATGGTGCTCTTCTTCCTCGGCATCAATCTCATGGCCTTCCTCAGCATTTTCATCATCCTCTTCACCCTCTAACTCTTCTCCACCATCTTCAATCTCCTCATCAACCATGTCTGCTTCTTCTTCTTCTTCAGCCATGTCATCCTCTTCACCCTCCTCGCCTTCATCAACATAATCTTCTTGTACTTCATTCTCCATATCTTTCTCACCATAATCTACAGCAGTATCATCTTCAGGATCATCCTCTGGCTCATTGTCCTCCAACTCTAACCTCTCACCTTTATCTTCTTCCATATAAACCTCCTTCACATCATCTTCATCTGAAATGACAAGCATAAAAAATTTGCATCTTATTCAGTTATATTTACACAATCGCTACATATTTTTGATCCTTAATGAGCAAGCACAGAAAAGATTATCATAAAATCTGTTCAAATTTCTAGAATAATTCAATGACTAAAAATAAATTTTTTTATCACTTTGATGACAAACATCAAGATGCCAAAATAATTTTCTTTTTCAAAATCATGTACAATATGGGGATTTATTGAACAGCATCCAAACTCAGAAATCTCAATTTGATTCCCCAGATAGCAAAGCACTCTGTTCTATTAATCACAAACCAGAAAGATTTTTGCAATTGATGAAGACATCAGACAAATGACATTGAACCACATATTTGTAGAAGAAAGGGTGCACGCAACCACCATCAAAGAAACACAGATATGTGACTATACAATAATAGAGTGAAAGTCTAAAGAGCTAGAATAACAAAAACTCAAGATTGAAAAGAAAAAAATAAATGATGCCGATATTTTAAGTGTAGAAGGTCAAAGCGCAATTGACCAAAAAAGAAGTTGCATAGGGAAAAGAGATAGCTGAAGGGTATCCATCTAATTACTTAGAACTGCCTAAAGATCAATTAAACATTTGGACACGGTTCAAATTAACATGCATAAAAGAAGTCATCATCCTATCAGAAGATTCATTGGTCAGTTATTACAGAGCGTCAAGTACAAGTAAGCACAGCATTGCAAAGTAACTAAATTAGAATAAAGCAAACATAACAAAACTAAGCAATTTTTATGCTAAAATTAAAAATCCATGACAACAATCGAGATGAGAGATAGAACACGTCTTCTGTATAAAATTAAGCAGTAGATAAGACACGATAACCAAAACAAACCTAAACTCCAGATCATGATGAACATGCAACAAAAACAGGGGATGTGATCAATTTAATATCCGCATGCTCGAGGCCTTTCTCACCAGAATCTAACACGACAGGCTTCCCGGCAACAGCCTTCTCCACGACGACCTCCTCGACCTTGATTTCCTTCTTCACGTCGTCGACAGGAGCCGTGACCACTTCCACCTTAGGGGGCTCTTCCGCCACCTCGGGCTGGATCTGGGCCTTGGGCGTCCCCTTGGCCGTCCTGGACGCCGTCTTCCTCAGCCCCGCCGACCCACCCGACGCCTTCTTCGCCGATCGAGGAGGCATCTGGGGATCAGAAAATCCAACCAGAAATCAAGCCCTGAACAACCATCAAAATCTAACGTCAAGATCAAAGAAACATCGAACACGCATCCCATACCTTATGGCGCGATCAAAATCCCTGGATAGATGAGCAACGGATCAATCTTGGGCGCAAACCCTAGCTAATGACGTCGCCGGTGACAGACAAACCCTAGACTCCTGTTAATTTATAGGGACTCGAGGTTCCCTCGGGAGCCCAAACGATAAGGAGTTCACCCGAACAACACAATTTTTGTGACTAAATTATCCTTGTTGAACCGCTGTTCTGACTGCAGTCCGGCTCACAAGGTAAGGGTATTTTAGTCATACCGAGAATATGATGGATTCCGGATCGGGTTGGGATTGGATTTGGCTCCGACTAGTCCGGTAAATCAAACCAAGCTTGTAGTTTTACCACATTGTCCTCGATTTGAGTGGCTCTCGTGGTCGCCAATACGTAGAATGATGAAAGGTATTTTCGTCATAAAAAGAGTAGATATTGGCCCAATAAATTATTGAGCGGTTCTCGTGACCAGGGTATTTTAGTCATTCCATGGAAGCAATGAGAATAGCGGGTTCATTTGGACTTCAATTTGGGTCCAATTGGTCTTATAAACCAAACCCAAACCTTATCGTTCAATTAAATTACCTTTATTGAGTTTAAAATAACGTGGAAATTCACATAGATCTATTGACTAAACAGGATAAAATGATTCTTACTCTAAAGCATGAATTTTGGATTCAGAGTGAGTGTTTACATACTCGGTAAATTATATCCAAATTAGATAAGTACATAGAGTTTGGACTATTTATGAGTTGATTTCAAAGTTGATGCAATCTTAATCGGATCCTATCCTATTTTTATTCTTTAAAAATATTTATTTTTATTTTTTTTACAAAGGGTAAGTGGTGAAGACATGATTTGAACTTAAAGGCCTTATGATAAACTATCATAATCATTACTAACTAAGATAATTGACATTTACAAAAATATTTACATTGCATTGCATGCATAACACAAAGCAATTTTGGAAGCTCTCGAGTATGCGAAAGGTTTGGGCCTCTTCAATATTTGGGTTAGATCCTCTATAATCTGTTATTATAAAGATTTGGGAACAATACTAGATATTAGGATTAATATGAATATATACTTGATTCTTCTTCAAAAATTAGCATCACAGATTTGATTTCATGATAAGCTTGTAGTAGTTCTGTGTACTGCTGCTCCTCAAGCTGTGTACTTGGACAGGAAAAGCTAATTTGGCAATAACAAGGATCACCGGGAACAAAATTAACAAGACAAATGTGCTCAAGATTTCTCACAACTAATTATCAATCTTTCATGCATGTAATCATCATACAAGGATCAGCTTTCTGTTCTTTGCTAGCAAACATGACTTGTGTTTAGGCCAAGAAGCATTTGATGTGCCATTGTGAATCTTCCAGGCTTCCAAGAAGGCTCTTAGGTCGATGAGCTTCGCATTTGAGCCGATGCAACAGTTTGCATGAACGGTGATCACTTTTCTGAAGTCCTTGCTTTTCTGGCAGAACCCGCTGAAGTAATCGGTGTCTAAGTACCTCACTTTCATGTCCAGTTGTTCAAAGACACCATCAAAGTTCATCTTAAGCAATACATCCTGATCTTTCATGCCTGATGAACTGTTCATCGCACCATACCACCGATTAAACAAAGCTATAGTCCTGCTGTTGGATGAAATAAAATAAAATCCGGTGTTGATTAAGTTGGAGGTAGCGTTGAATGGCTGACCGTTGTAATTGTCACAACTTATCTGCAGGTCCTCTCCACCATTCAATCTTGTTAATGGGTTCCTTAGCCAGAGTATATCCATGTCCTGATAATGATAACAAGCAAGAAAAGTTATATAATTACACATTATTATTAACACTTGTTTCCATAATACAGGGGACTGAGACATAGGTAATAACAAAATTAAGCAGCATTATATGATAAATTATCACTTTGTCCTTTCCTGGACTAGCATGAAGATCTGAACAAAGGACAAAAATTACCAGATGAATAATAAGTTCAATACAGTCATAATCCTATTGAAAATGTAAGAAGGGATCAGAAATGTCAGTCTTATGCTTCTGCAGAGTTCTTCAAAGATGCTTTAATGGGAGTTGTTCTAATCTGTGCTTCTTCTATTTCTTGCAGTGTTCATGCTACCTATGTACTTAGATCTCTTTGTTAGTATCTATTGAAATTACTTTTTAACTAAAATAAAATTACTAGCTAGTATCTATTGAAATTGCTAAAGCAAACAAAGAAAGAAGTTAAATGATAGAAGTAAAAGACATTTTCTCTGTCATGTCTAGTAATACTTAAGAAGTCTTTGTTTCTTGTATTATCAAAATTTCATATGAGAGATGCTAATTTCTATCATGACAGGAAGAAAATTTTAGTGGCTACTTTACTAGAAATTTATTGAAATGAAGCCAATTTTATTGACTCAAGGCTGCATTTTGTGGTCATATTTGGTTTGTGCTCAACATGGGCATGTTGAATGAAATCTAAATAAATCATATCAACAGTCATTTAAATTATGTATGAGTACAATTGGCTTTTGGGCACCACAAGTTATATATTGCAATACCACTAGTCTTACCGTGAAGATGAAGCTATATCCACGCCTCAGGACTTCTCTAAGGAATTGAGTTCTTCTCCACATCATCTTGATAAAGTTACCAGACATGTAAAAGGCCTCCTTGGAGAAACTAACATCCTCAGAGACAAGATGATAGCAGTGAAGTTGTAATGCTTTACATCGATTGAAGGCTAGTTCATCAACTGCTACGAGGAGGAGGTAATTGATCAAGAACTCAGTGTTTTCCCCTTGGTGCAAGCTCAGCAGGAAGAGATCCAACATGCCATTTTCACCAATGTATGCTTTATTTAAAATGGCAATTATTAGTGTCTTATTCTTCATCGAAGTTCCCTCCAAGGCGATGCCCAATTCATCTCGTTCGACGCTTTTTCTCTGTCCACACACAACATTGCATAAATGCATGATCTCCAATGAAATAATGAAGGTATTCCTTTTTTTTTTTGGTCCTGTTCGTATGTGTATGAATTTGTCAAGCTAGTATGTGAGAACCAGAAAACCAAGTTGGTTATCTCACTACGGCATTTGGATCCTAAATCGAAATCATGACAGATTTTTAGATTGCAGATCTGAAAAAAGAACCATCAACAAGTATTGAAGCACCATAATTAAACATGTACATGCCTCTGATATAAATTTGTCAATGGCTAAAAATTGAAAATCTCTTTCTACATTAAATTTTAAACGTTAAACTAGAAAGGGTGTCTTTGTTTCAAAGCATGCATGAACTTTAAAAAGGTTCAGATTGAGAGAACGATTATCAATCACAAGCACTACTGATACTTATGCAGTATATAAACAGCAATTACATCATTCTTAGAGGCTATAAAATCACTATATTGTAGAATATCCGTCTCATATAGCGGACTATGTGAAATAAAAACTAATTAACACTGCAAAAGAAATTGCTTTAGAGTAAGCTTCTACATCATGATCTGCACAGTAGATAGAGTGATGATAGTAAATTTGTGAGTGTTGTACAGATTTGTTGGTTAAGAGAATCAAGAGAATACAATTTTACATAAAAGAAATGCAACACAAAAATTATATATAAATGGTGCAATCAGATAAGTCTTTTTAAGACCTTGGAACTATCAATAGCACCACTGAATTCTTTGTTCGAAGTGGATCACTAACAAAGGAAAATTACAGTGATAGATTTTAAGTATAATTTTAAGTAAGAAATTTAACCCAGCAATTAGCAGTGTGGTTAAGTCATTAACTCATACAGAAGTTTTTACAGAATGCAATTAAAATCAGTTCGATGATGTTATTAACAGGCCGCAGGCAGTGTCAATTTTTATGCCAATAATCCAATCACTAGCATAGGTAAATTAACATTTCAAACATTTGTATTTTGACACCACCATACAAAAATTTTATGATGTAGAAAAACGAGCACAAATTCATTAATTGACTATCATGTAAGAATTTTGAAAAACCAATAAAAGTTATGTCTTGTGAGATGAACTTTGCTGACAAACTATCCCTTTCTTTCTGAGAATCTTTTATCAGGCCTCAATTGGGAATGGTTCTCAACCTTCTAAGTCAAACCTGTTCCCAAATACAAGTGGAAAATTGACAAACAAGGGTTCTTGATGTGATTCGATATTCCAGTTTTCTCAATTTACAAGTGGAACTTTGCTGACAAACTATTCCTTTCTTTCTGAGAATCTTTTATCAGGCCTCAATTGGGAATGGTTCTCAACCTTCTAAGTCAAACCTGTTCCCAAATACAAGTGGAAAATTGAAAAACAAGGGTTCTTGATGCGATTCTATATTCCAGTTTTCTCAATTTACAAAGCACAACCCTATATATGTAACTTGTTAGATGGGTTAAGTTAAAGTTTGGATTCGTCAAAATGGCATATCAAAGCTCAAAATTCATCATTCTCTTTTATGAGACATAAGATGGTAAGAGGATATATGACATATAAAATGTCCATAATTTATTTGTTTAATTAAGCATTTGGATTAGATTGGTGTCTTATACTAAGACTGTTGAATTGACCAACTCAGACACTTGATAAAGCTAATTGAAGAGCTCTAACTAATGCCAAAGAGAATGGCAACTGTTCCCTCCTAAGTGGAAGCTAGTTAAAGTAGAGAAACACTGAACCATCTTTCCCCCAAAACAATCACTTAAGTCACCTCTTGCCACCAACCTACCTACCTACCCACCTCCTGTTCCCTGTTCTTTTTGTAACTAGCCCCACCTCATGTTCCAACACCTCAAGTACCTCGGCCCCCCCCCCCCACCATCAGAGTGCAATTCCAGCTCTGCCCTGTCTTCTATCACTTTAGAGTCACCCTACAGAAAGAGTTGCAACAAATGCCTAACTAGGTTGTGGGGGGAGGGGGGGACAATCCATGGCTGTAAAGATGACATCAACAATGTTCTTTGCGATAGAGGTAAATTTGGGGGAAGGAAAAGAAGAGAACCAAATGGGCCTGTCAATCTACATTGCTCGCACAAGTCTGTACTTTTACTGCGCTCTCGTTTGGCTGCCGACATCAAGGGACTCATCCTTCCTCAATCGTTCGCCGTCATGTGGATTCTTGAGCTAATTTCATGTATTGCTTCCCACAATCCTACAGCATTACATACTACAAGGCAAAGGAGATGAGTGCAGGAGCAAAGGAGATCACTTTAAGCAAGCGTACCGCATCGAATGGGTGTTGGAGAACAGGGAACGCCGTCGACGAGAACAGCTCGGGTGGCCCCGGGCAGGCGTAGATGAGCAGCGAGAGCAGAAGCAGAGAGCAGGCCGTGATACCCGTCCTGCGGCCGACGACGACGGCCTTGGATGACTCGCGCGCAGAGGCTGCTCCACTGGTTGCCAGATCCATGGGGGGGACCTGAGCCGACCAGATGTGCCGCCTGTTCTTCTCTGAGTACTGCGACGAAGGCAGCAGCAGCATCGCCCAATGTGGTGTGGGAAGCGGCGGTGCCTTTTATGAAGCAAGTGCAGAGTTGCAGAGTGCAGAGTGTGAGCAGCGAGCACTCCGTGGTGGGACCGGAAAGATACATAAAGAAAGTAGAGACAGGGTGAGAGACCGGGCGGTGGGGGGAGCAGTTTGCCTAATTTCGTGTACTTTGTTTCACCACAAAAGAGGATCAATCAATCACGAGAAACCATGTGTAAATTTATGATGATTGTTGGGCAAATTTAATGGAAGATAATAATAAAAAACGTTCTCTTTATAAAATAATCATATTTTAGATTTTTTTATGAATTATATTTCTTTTGAATTTTTAAATAATATCCTTAATTAAAAATAAAATTATCCCTCAAAAAAAATTTATAAGTTTTGCCTACCACAATAAAATATTGTAAAATAAACTTAAAATTTTTATAAATAAGTCAAATAAAAATATGTTAAAAATTATTTGATGTATCATATTATGATTCGAATAGGTATTTATAATAGTTTAAGAATAATATACCTAAATAGAATTAAAATTTTAACTTGTTATAATATTTTGACCACCATACTAAAACATTATAAAACTTACTCGAAAATACTTTAAATGATCCAAAACGATACAAATACGAACCTTAATATAGAAGAAATGATAATATAACAAAAAAGATACATTTATACTTTTTTTAGTACTTAGATAAAAATACTATAAATTAGTTAAATAAAATATTATAACAGTTTAAAATGATTAAAAAATAAGCAAAAAAATAATTGAAATTTTTTAGATATTTTTTAAATTAGGAGCACTATCCAAAACAAAAACAAAACAGGTGGTAATGGTTAGAAAATATCGAAATTATGGATATTTTCTAAGGAAATCATCCACTAAAAATTTAGTATGAAATAAATTTATAACAAGAAAAAAAACTAAAAATTAAAGATTAATCATTTTAAAATACTTTATATGTTTCAATTTTATTAAGGATGACATAAGTAACACTCAAGTTTATAAGATTATGTTTTGAGTATTTTATGGAGTAGTGCAGAGTGTGAGCATGCGAGCACTGAGTGGTGGGACCGGAAAGATATGTAAAGAAAGTAGAGAGAGAGAGAGAGTGGGGGTTGGGGGGAGTAGTTTGCCTAATTTTGTGGAGTTGTTCACCACAAAGAGGATCGATCATGGAAAACCATGTGTAAATTTATGATCAATGATTATTGAGCAAATTACAAGGAGGATAAAAAAAATGCTCTCTCTCTAGAAAATAATCATTTTTTATTTTTATTTTTTAAAAATACATCTCTTTTGATTTTTAAAAAGTAATTTAATTAAAAAAACTCAAATAATCTCTTAAAATTGATTATAGCGTTTTGACTATCACAATAAAAAAACACTTAAAACTTACTTAAATATAAGTTTAAATAAAAATATATTAAAAATCATTTGATATATGATTCAAATAAATATTTATAATAGTTTAATAATAACATCACTCAAATATAAATTAAAAAATAACTTATTATAGTATTTTAACCACCATAATAAAATACTATAAAATCTACTCGAAAATATTATAAATGATTCAAATGAAATTTTAGCCTTAATCAAATCAACTATGAGCCTAAAATATGGAATCGTAATGAACATGTAAAAAAGGAGTGAAAAAAATTTAGTGAAATTTTTTTAAGAGTATTTTGGAATTCTTTTAAATTACGAGCACTATCTGAAAATACCCAAAATGTTAGTATTTTACTATTTTCTAGAAAAAAAATATATCCTTTAGAAATTTAGTATGAAATCGGATTTTACTTTAACGAGAATCTCATACATTAAATATATTTTTTATCATGATAAAAGACATAGGGGAAGGAGTTAATACTTCAATCAATCAAAATATTATGTCATTCATTGTCTCACAAATATTTGTATTGTTAATCAATAAATAAAATTAACAATAAATTTACATGATTATTAATCATATTATTATTATTATTATTATTATATATTGCTGTTCTAAAACCTTAAACTTGATCGAGATTTGTGAGAAAACTGGTGACGAATGGCTGAAATATTGATTTAAAGAGAGTGAATGCACGATGTGACATTTCATATGGGTGATATGAATGCAACATGCGAGAGTCCGATCTCATACGACCTGCATACGACCAAACGTACATAATAACTCGTAGGCAACCAAACCCATGATGACGTTGACCTGATGTTGAACTCCTTGAGTCAACACATTAAGCTATAAAATGTATAGTTTTGACCAATAAAATGGACAACCTTCATATTGATTCCAATAATTGCCTTTTTGGATCCATGATTGTATAATCATTCCAAATTTTGGAGCCCAAAGCCACCTTAATGAGATGACCTAACTCAAGCACTGACCAAATAAGTTGCTGAACACCAAAAAAATTAAATGGCAATGACATTGGAAGCAACTCTAATGAAGAACAAGACTGATGATGCTATGATGTTTTTTACTCGAGTGAAATGTTGTAGTAGGAGCATTGATAATGTGGGTTGTCTAAACTTAGAAAAATAAATATTTAAAAATAATTGATACAAAATAAATCTAATTTGTCATTATTTATCTATATTAATGAAAAAAAATATTTTTTTTTATCATGAGAGAATAAATTATAAACTACATTAAGTTCATAAAATATTTTTTAACATAAGCTCCGAATAATTTTTCTGATATATGATATATATATATATATATATATATATATATATATATATATATATATATATATATATATATATATATATATATATATATATATACACACACACACTAAAAAGAACCCTCATATACACTCGAGTTTTTCCTACATCATCCTTAATAAAAAATTAAAATATATAAGGTGTTTATGAAATCATTAGCTTTTATTTTTTAGTTTTTTCTCTTTATATAATTTTTTCATACTTCAATTTTTTTATCCTCCATGGAATTTGATTTCAAAATTCTAAGCTGAGAAATCATTAATATATATATATATATATATATATATATATATATATATATATATATATATATCAATGACATGTACACAAATGGAGGATGTTAACATTTAGTGCATATATGCTATATATTGAATTTTGTATGTTTTTTTATTTATAAGTAATTTTAATTCATATATTTTTTATTTACAAATAATTTTATGAGATTAATTATATATTACCCTCTATAATTAACTATTTTTAACATTCCCTCTACTTTTCAAAAAAAAGTACATTGGGATCTCTATTCGAAATTAAAATATTTAATTTTATTTCTCCTCATCTCGTTGATTTTATTGATGGAAATATTGTACGTGTTTAGTAGTAAACCGAAGTGAGGTAGAATCAGCATGTGCTTAATGGTAAACCTTGCTATCATAAACGATCGTCGCGCACCTGCAACAGCTTCTATCAACAAACCATTTGTCGCTTTTGCATACTTGTACATACGTTTGGTAGCATTTTTTCCCTTAGTTTTATGTGTTTTTACTTGTAAAAATGTAAGCTCAAATAGGTTGCTGCTCTATAGTTGACCGCTCGCTATGTTAGGTAAAACTGTCCCAAAATAGTTTCGTTTTCGCGTGCCACAATCTATTTTCTACAAACTACAGCTACACGTAAAACGTCAGTCATCTCATCATCTCGAAACTCCTCGGGTGGCATTAGGGAGGATGGGGTTTCGTGACAGTATCGAGCGTTGAACGCTCTTCACAAGTTCGTATGTTAACTTTATGGGAACTTGCCTTCGCGCCCAACACCGGGTAACCAGTTATTTGTGGACTTACAACTGTTCGTTGAACCTTCTAAAGTCATTGTTTCCTCGTTTATATCTTTTATCTCTTGTACTCAATGTGCTTATTGAATTATTTGTAAAGCTTTTCTCTTTGTGGGATGTCGGGACTTGTTCGTCGCTCATTTTTATAGTAATCAACTTGTTATTTACCTACACGAGGTTGCAATTAAGTTGATCCTTTGTGGATGCATATATCATAAAAGCGCATCGTAACGACTTAGGCAATTCTAACTAAATCCGTAATACTACAGTATTTTCTCAACATAGTCGATGATATGAAAAAAAATATTATTAAATATTTTACTTTCATAAATATGAAGATCTAAATATAACTTTTGAAAATATAAATTGGTATTGATATATATGATGATGATTCCGAAGAGATACATGTCTTGTACTGAAATCACTTTGTGCCTTTCTTGCATGTGTTTGAAATTACGTTGGAATGCTAAATGTTGGAAGGAAGACACAATCAATCATAATTAGAGAACTCAACAGGCAGAAACTAATATAACAAAATTGAAACATACGATATATAGGGAGTAACCTTTGCGTACAGGAGGGGACTGTTTTGGCACAAGATTCCCTAAATTTCTTGTCTACATGTTCATTAATTTTTGGGTCCCAATGTTTTAGTAGTCTAATCATGCGAGTCACAGGCTTTATATGTGCAAGTTTGTGGCCAGTCGAAATTTGTAGGATTGGACTTTCCAAAGGTTTAGGGTTGGAGCAAGTAGTGATGGTAATGTGGCAACATAAGTCCTCCCTTTTGATTCGATATTTCTATCTCTCTTCATCCCACCTCCAACTCCAACCGAAGTCATCATTGATGTCTTTTATTAGATACATTCTCTCATTTGATTGTTTGATATATGCTCTTTAGAGATCAATACGGAGTAAAATAATAATGATAATAATATTATTATTATGATGAATGTGAGGCATAATCGGGTGATAAGTTTATATTAAAAATTATAATATTTTTATGGCTTTATTATAATTAATTTATGATTAAATATATTAGAGTAATTATTCATACTTAATAATTTTATAATATAATTATCTTATTATATTAAATTATGATCAAATTATGAGATAATTATATATTACTTCTGTAATTAGTTATTTTTAGTATCTCGATTCTTATACTTTCAAAAGGTACATTGAGATTTCTATATCTATAAAAGTGAAACATTTAATCTCGTTTCTCCTTACACCGTCCACTCTACTAATGAAAATACCATATGCACTTAGTAGTAAATCGAAATAAAATAGAGTAAATACGTATTCAGTGATAAACCTTGTTGTATTTCCATCAATAGAATCGATAGTGCGAGGAAAACGAGATTAAATGTTTCACCTTAGTATAAAGATCCCAATATAATTTTTAGAAATATAAAGATCAATATACTAAATATTATTAATTATATAAGATAATATACAATTAACCATAAAAGTATACTAGAATCAATCTATTATTAGATTAGTAAGGGGACTCGAGTAAAATAAAACACTTACATATAGTGTTAGAGAACACGGAATCATTATTGTGCACGGCTGATATTTTAATATTTGATTTTAAATTATACCTTGATTTAATCTTAAATAAAGAGTGAAAATTTGATGATTATATTAATAAATTACACTTTAAGCATCTTAGAAGATCACTGACTTGTTGGCCACATTCTTCCCCACTTCCGGTAGAGTGGTTGTCAATCACTTGTTGGCCACATTAATAGTTGCACTATTATGAACTATTTGTGCATTGATTGATCGTTGATAATTGAATGTTCCCTCACGTTTACGTTTCATTCTATGGATGTTAATGATGCAAGGATGCATCTTCTCCGACAACTACTGATGTGTTGTTTGATGAACCTTCAACCCGAGTAGGTGTGGATTTTATGACAAGAGTGTCACCTATTATTTGCATTTTCAAGAGTGTTAGACATGTAGGGGGGGGGTTTAGCATTACAAATGAAATCCTTAATTCAGTGAAAACATCCTCAAGGCTACAATCTTTTAATATTTGTTGTATTTTATATCGTAATAGCTATTTATTTTTCCTTCCTTTGATGTGCATATTAGCATGTTTCAAATATGATCTTTGCATGGTTAGGATTGCTATTATCATATTTACACATATAATTCTATTTATTTGTTTTGATTAGGGTCAAGATCCTAAATTAAGTCACAAAATTAATTAGAACATCTTATGGATCATTAATTGGATACAACACCTATTTAAATAAATATCAAACCCCATGTAAAACATGGAGAAAAATAAAATCCAACATGTACTCAAATATCATATATATATCATAAATTTAATATATACTGACCTACAAGGATGGATCGATTAGATTTATTTATTTAAGGTGAAAAATGCTTCCTATCTATCTAAATTAAACATTATACCCAAGAAAAAACCACTCAACATATAATAAAAAATAATTTGCGCTTCTAAATACGTATTTTTAATGGTTTGAGAATAAGAACATGAAAAAAAAAAAATTAATTTCAATTATAATATTTTTAAATCAGATATAGTATTTTTACCACCTATAAAAAAAATCATAACTAATGAACAAAGACTAAAAATACAATATAAATTACTTTATCATCGAAGATGAGTCTCAAATAGGTATTCTTATTGATTTGAAACGAAAACATGTAAGAAAATTTCGACTTTTATAATAGTTACAATTTAGGCTATAATGTTTCCGATGTCCACACAAAAATATCATGAACCTATATAAAATATTATAATCGAATTAATCTAAATTATATTCTCTAATCAAAGTGAAAGATGCTTCCTATCTAAACTATGATTAGATTCATAAAAGAGATGTTATGGAAAAGCACACATACAAGGCATGAAGTAGTGAAGCCATCCATCACTATCTAATCAATTCTTAGATGCTTTCAAAGTCCAGAAATCAATCAAAGGGATACAGCTTTGATTTAACAGCATGACCAATCTAACTTGTAGAACCTCCCAAATGTCTAAACTTGATGTTATCTCACAAGATATAATATAGAAAGGCAAATGTGTGCTTGTCCTTTTCCATCTGAAAGGTACAATAGATGGAACAACTCACATTGCCTATTTAATGTTGATAGAGATCAGTTTCAAGAGAGACTCTTATGATTTTCTAGAAATAGGACTATTTTTTTATTTTTATTTTTCAAGGATATTGTAATGGAAACAAATGCAGAAATATTGGTTCAGATTCTTAATAAAAGTAGTTTTTTTTTCTAATTTTTGTTGGATATATAATTTTTATATTTATAAGGTGAGAAATATTATTATTGAATGTTGTATTAAATTGTTAAATTAATATATATCTTTTTTATTTTTTAAAAAATAATTATAATAGTAAAAAAATACAACTTTATTTTGATTTTATTGAGCTCTTTTTAGGAAATATAAAAATGAGAAGAATATAATTGAAAGAAGGAAAAAATAATAATTTTTTTATTAAAAGGAAAAAAAATGGCCCAATTTTTTATTCCCAACCCCCCATCCCTAAAAATAAAACTCTCCACCCATCTCTCTCTCTCTCTCTCTCTCTCTCTCTCTTCCCCACCCCCACCCTTCTCACACCAACAGAAATCAAGCAACCGCCTCTCAAGTCTCACCATTCCCTCTCTTCCTCCCTCCTACAGAGAAGGAGAGCCTACTTATAATAAGAACGAGGGAAGCAGCAAAGGGATTATTATATATCAATTGAGGGAAAGAGAAGCATAAGGAAATAGTTGTGGATTTTGCTCGCTGAGAAGACAAAGGAAGTATAGAGGGAGAGGGAGAGGGGGGAGAGAGAGAGAGAGAGAGAGATTAAAGAGTGGCAGTCGCCTGTGATGATGAAGAAGAAAGAGCAGTAGCAGCAGGAGCGGCCGCAGCCTTGTCGGTGTTATTGGTAAATGCTGCATCACAAGAAGAAGGACGACGGAGAGGAAAGCAGCTTGTTTGCTCTCTCCGATTCCACCCCCGTCGCTTCTTCCCCTCCTCTTCTCCCCCTCTTCCACCCTCCCCGGCTCCTCCAAATCCCCCCTTCCGACGATAACCCCAGCCCTAATGCCCACCTCCTCCACCACCTTGCCCTCTCCACCCCCCACAAACGCCCCTCCTTGACCCCGTCCCCCTCCCCTTCCCCCACCGTCGCAACCGCTGCCCCCTCCTTCGCATCCGCCACCGTCGGCCCCCGGCGCTCACGCTTCTCTGCCGCCTCCACCGGTTCCGCTCTCTGCCAGATCCTTCGCCGCTTCCACCTCCGCCTCCGCCTTTTTCTCCTCCTCTCCTTCCCCTCCGTCTACCTCCTCTTTTCCTCTTCCTCCGCCTCCTCCTCTTCCTTCTCCTCCTCTAACATCACCCGCGGCCGCTCCTTCCTCCTTGACTTCTTCTCCGCTCTCGCCTTCTCCTCCGTCCTCCTGCTCCTCCTCTTCTCACTCCACGACCACGCCCTCCCCCTCCCTTCCCTTCGCCTCCTCCTCTCCCGTTCCTCCGCCCTCCTCCTCCCCCGCCACCACCGCCCACGCCCTCCCCCCGTCCTCTGGTCCATCGGCGACTCCTCCGCTGGCAAGCCCGGGGCCAACCGCGGCCCCACCTCAGGGTATGCCGTCCAGGCTTATAGCAATGGGGATGTCTACGAGGGCGAGTTCCACAAGGGCAAGTGCGCCGGGAGCGGGGTGTACCACTATTACATGAGCGGGAGGTATGAGGGCGACTGGGTTGACGATAAGTACGATGGGTACGGTGTGGAAACCTGGGCTCGGGGCAGCCGCTACCGTGGCCAGTATAGGCATGGACTTCGCCATGGGGTTGGGGTGTATCGGTTCTACACGGGTGATGTCTTTGCTGGGGAGTGGTCCAATGGGCAGAGCCATGGGCGTGGAATGCACACCTGCGAAGATGGGAGCCGATATGTAGGCGAATTTAAATGGGGAGTCAAGCATGGGTTTGGCCATTACCATTTCAGGTAACAGAGGCACATTCTCTTTCTATAATTCCTTTTTCTTTATCATCAATGTTTCCTGCTATTACTGAGAAAAGCATTCCTGATGGAGATGGGATGAATTATGTATTATTATTAATTTTGGTGTTATTATTAATTTTGGTGTTTCTAGGATTATTATTAATTTTGGTGTTATTATTATTAGTTTTGTTGTATCTAGGATTATTCAGTAATAATACTGACTTCATAAGACCAAGTAGGTGTTTCTGAATATACTGGTTCGGAACATTAACTTATTTGCACGATGCTATGTCTCTTTTTGGTTGTTATTATCATTTCTTCTATGAGTCAGTAGGGTTTCTTTTTGTGTGTGTTTGTGTGGATCTTATTTTGTTGCTCATGTTATTATGTGATCGCAAATCGTTACATTTGGCAATTGATTATTGCACTTTGATTGCTCATATTATTATTATCATTGTTGGTTCTGCATGAATTAATTATGATGTCATTTTGTAATATGTTATTGTCTTGTTGGTCAATTTGGTTTTGAACATTGCCAGCAATCAAGTGAATCTTTTTGCTGACGTCGAAGTAATATCATCAACCTGCCTATTTCTTGACCATATTTGTCACATAACCTGCTTATTTTATAACTCCAGGCTTTCCTTTGGAATGGAAATAGTTTAATAATGGAGTGACTGTTGTTGGTGGATTAATATAGCCATGTGGTTTTATTATATAATCTTATACATAAAGAACAATCTTTTACTATTTTGTCACAAAACCACCCTTATGTACTATTTGTTTCAGAAATTAAGATACAAGTCTGATAGTAGTATCGGCATCTGTGTGTGTGCAGTGGATTCATTTAGCTAGACCAAAATGCAGTAAATAATTGATCTTATTGTGTTCTGAAGGTTTATTTTGTTATCCCCCTTTGCTTGGTTGGACGAATAGAACCTTAGGAAAGTGATTGCAATGTTGAAAGCATGAGTTTCAAATTTTGGATTTACAGTCTTAAGGCTTAACTTTTTTCTGCAACATTGATCTTGACGCCACAAACAAAGCTGGCATTAGACTTTGTCAAATTGGAGTGAGATGATGGAGGCAATCTCACGTGTGGCAAAAGAAAGTTGCAACTTCTTCGTCAAGTGCTCTAAGTTCTTTCTGCTTTTTACACTACAACCTGAAGAGAATGAGGATGAAATAGGGACCCACACTCTTGTAAGACAGAACTGAGATAATGATGACTACACATGCAGAGGTCGTATTTTGAATGAAATGTTGGATGTTTTCCTTTGATACCTACCAAAATGTACTTCCTGATAAGGGGTCATTGGAGATTGGAGATAAGATACATGGTGGAAGATGCAACCAGGCAAAATTTTCTTTTACTCAACTCAATAATTATTAAATGGTAAATACCAGCTTACAAAATTGGGTGGAATTGAATTCCTTGATCTGGAGTTCTTTTGCGGAGGAATTCCATATGTAGGATCAAGACAAGCAAATTACACAATTTATCGAAGTTAATGTGGCGGAGGAAGATTTGCTTGGCAATTCTTCAAAGCAGCGAACTTGAATTCCATCAACCCGCAAATGCCCATAAAAAACAAGAATAAGAAAGATGTATGTCTCCACTACGGAGACTAGGATACCACAAGGCTGAATTTTGTCTCCTAAAGAGGGAGCAGGAATAACACGAGATATTTTTCATGATTTCCGAACTAAATATGGTTGAGGATGATATTTCTTGGTTGATTCATTTGGGTGTTACTAAACATATGTGCAAATATACGAATTTCTTGAAGACTTTTGAGTTAATTGAAGATTGTAGTATACTGTATATGTTTGTGCAAATAAAATAATGTACAAGAAATATAAGGATAAAGATTGACAAAATTATAGGATTTGATAGTCTCTTTTAGGTTATGTTAAGTACTTGGGAGATCAAGAAGTGATTTGGCTATCTAGTTTATTTAATACAAAATTCAAAACTAAGAAGATGTTTGATTATTGGAGGTTTTGAACTTATGCTATGAAACTCTTATGGGATGATTATAATTTATTCACCCTCTGTGCCAGGAATATCAACCAGACAAGATATTTGTTTATTAAGACAATTAAAAAGGAAGGAAAAGTAGAAAGACCTTGCACATAATATGTATTGTTTTAAAGTAGCATATGGTGGGGTTCTTAAAGATATAATCTGGTGTTTTAGAGAAGAGCTTTTAGTAGATATACAGATACAATCAAAGATTGTATGATAAATTGGCTTACAGTATAAGTATGTAGGATGTGAGTAAAGCAAGATCCTGAACAGGAGGAGATCAACAATATATATTAATCTCCCAGGTCTAAATATACGACTGCTTCCACTTCCATAACTAGAACTCTAGTCTCACAGGTCACAAAAGAGCAAATCTCTACCATTGTACCAAGGTCCAACCTCGAAAAAATAATTTAAATAAGGAGCACAGTATTAATATAAAATAATTCAAGAAATAAATCTTCTTTTGAATTGTTACTTGAACAATAGATGAGCTGCCTCCGAAGCATCATTGTTGAAGTTCATGTTATTGGAAATTTGTTTATACTCCATATGTATATTGAAAACCCGGAGGGTTGTGTAAAACAAAAGTAGACACTAGAGTAAGGGTCCCACAGATGGAGCAACCTATACCTGGTAGTGGTAAGTGTAGCTCAAGGAGAGCATCCGTCATTAGAAAGGTTTATATATATATATATATATAATGTAAGTGATGACAAAGTTCAAGTCTTGAATATCCAAGCCATTTTCCTTCTTACTACTTGTAGCTTTACGGGGACCTTGATCATCCTTGGAACTGAAACAAAGAAATGTGCTCTGTTTGGTGATTTGGTCCAAGGTTTCATTAGAGTCTCGGACATTGCAGAATGGTTAGAAATGGACATGACAATCAAATTAATAAGGGTAACCTACCCTGTTCGGATTAGATATCCTGTTGCCAACCTTGCAACCTATTGTGAATTTATTAACAAGGGATGCTGATCCTTAACAAATAACTGGTTGATAATTTATTACAAGAAAGGGAATTTGGTCTCTTTTTTTCTTGGAGTGTCACCACTCACCATAAACATGCTTGCATGAACATGGTAAATTACATGAGAAATATGTAAACAAACTTAGAGTAATAGCAAACCCGCTCCTGAGCCATGCACTTTGGCTATGAGCCCTTGGCTCCCCTACGGGAGGGAGCACTGATAAGATCATTTAGTCCCACATTGGTTTAGGAGTATAGGAACCAAGGATTCATAAGTCCGTCGGGTCTCCCTTACCCTCAGAGGCACCATTTGGAGCTCACGAGCTATGAAAGGGCAAAACCGTATGGGTATGCCCATCACGCAAAACTGACAATTCCTCGTGAGCTTAAGGGCTATATCAATGGCTGGTCAACTAGTTAAAGAGCCATAAACACCAAAATTTCATGACATCTCAACAATATGTGTTTGTTAGCTTTAATTGTTGTCAATCATCAGCAAATAAAAGGTGCTGTGGTGCTTTCTTTTTTCTTTAAGCTTAAAAGCATCAAATAGAGAATGATATATAAATTAGCAAATGCATGATTTCCTTATCTTAAACCTTCTTCTTCCTTAGATTAGGAAGAAAGCCTACCATTAGCACGACAAGCATGAGGATCCTGACGATGCACAATGCTCCTGCTGATGCATGGTCTGGAAAGAGTTAATATACACAAGTTTACCTATGCGAGGAGAGAGATTGATCATCCTAGTACTTGTCTAACCCAAGCTCATGTAATTTTGGAATTATAATGGGCTCTGATGCAATAGTGCTGATATAATTGCACCCAACTTGGGCCATATATGATCCACTGAGATCATACGAAAAATCAAATTTCACAAAACAAATTTAATAGCAGTCCAGCAAACCTGATTGTAAGCTTCTTTTGAAATCTGTCTTTATCATAATATAGGCATGTCTACTAGGTATCCTAAAGACAGAATGTGTGCTCTTGAGCAAGTAATAGGTTTTCATGCAAATGTCTTCCAAGCACAAGAGGCCGACTGCTTAGAAGAGATCAGGCAGAAATCGAATTTTCTTGTGTTATCGGATAGAGATTTTGCAAGCAAGCATAAAACATTCGCAAAAGATATATTGGATACTAGTCATGGTTGACCCTAGCATTGGGCTTTTAAGGATATAATCCAGGGTTGAAATAATGGCACTTAATAGTGAAAAAGGATCCATGTGGCTAGGTCAAAGCAGTTGAAATAATGGCCACATGCAGCTTTTGGCATTTTGTTCACGCTTGTTGGACATCTAACTGTTTTAGATGGATTAAGCTGACATAATTTTCACCATTGAATGTAAGATGTTCTCTACCCTCGCAATGCTTGAACCAGTTTGCTCAGTTGCCATGAGCTTAAAAGAGCCACTAATTTAAATTGAACAACTTCCGATGATTTGATCATTGAATGTGATGTTTGTAAGCAAAATGTAATGAGACATTGTTTATAAGGTGCATCAGAATTATTGTTATATCTTTGGCATGCCACAGTATTCACAAATTATGAATTTTCTTCCATGTACGAAGGAATGGAGACACCTATGCTGGTGAGTACTTTGCAGACAAGATGCATGGATTTGGGGTGTATCGTTTTGCAAATGGGCATCGATATGAGGGATCATGGCATGAGGGAAAGAGGCAAGGTTTGGGAATGTACACATTCAGAAATGGGGAGACACAGTCAGGTCACTGGCAAAATGGTCTGCTAGAAACTTTGAGCACCCAGAGCACCAATCCTGGATCACCAATTGCCGTTAACCATTCTAAAGTACTAAACGCAGTTCAGGTAATGGTTTTCTTTTTTCCATTCGATGCACCAATAAAAAATGATGCAAATATTTTTGTGTTTGTTAGTCGTAATATCCTATGGATAGATGTTTTATGTAGATCAACATGATAGTTCACTTTTTATCTTCAGGAAGCACGGAGAGCAGCTGAGACAGCTTATGATGCACCAAAGGTTGATGACAGGGTGAACAAATCGGTATCAGCAGCAAATAAAGCAGCTAATGCAGCTAGAGTTGCTGCAGTGAAAGCTGTTCAGAAGCAGATTCCTAGTAACAACGGTGATATTCCAATCGCGATCGTCTAAGATGCTTTTTCTTTCATGGTAGCAGGGTAGCCAACTCGTGAATGAGGATGACCGTAAGTTACTAGTTAGCATGTTTAAGATGGAGAAAGAAGTGGGCATCCAAGAGAGTCCCCAGCATTCTTGCAGCATGTTATTTTTTTTTTCTTTTTATCTTGTCCCCCTTTTTTCCCGACATCCTACATTCTACTTTGAGCTGCCTCCCCTCACCTGAGGGAGGATAAGTGATGGGAATCAGCAGGTTTGTTTTTCTTTTTCATCCTTTTTTTTTGGTTTCATTTAATGTGCATATAATGAGTGTTTATGCTCAGAACGGTGTCATCAGATCTATCTTCGTGGTCCTGTGTGGAGTTTTCGTGAGCACAAACTTTGTGTGTGAAACGGTGGCTACTGGTCGGTCGTATGAAATAGCAGATGTTGAAACCAAGTCTTCAAATTATTATGAGCTCACTTAACGTAGATATATATATATATATATATATATATATATATATATATATATATATATATATATAAGGAAATTGATTTTGTTATTTATTAATTACTTTTTTAATTTTCTCATTCTTTCTTTCTCTCTCTCTCTCTCTCTCATTCTTTCTTTCTCTCTCTCTCTCTCTCTCTCTCTCTCTCTCTCTCTCTCTCTTCCGTTTGTTTATCTTTTTCTTACCATTTCTCTCTCTCCTTGGAGGGGGTGGTTGGGGAGACCTCACGAGAAAAGAAAAAAAAATCATTTAATGAGATTCAAAGTGAGGGAATGAGGAAAAGAAAAATGATAGGAGAGTGATTTAAGATACATTTGTTATTAAAAAAAGTATGGATGCTTTATGGCAAAAAAATAATAATAATTTTGAGGTGGGAAAAAGATAAAAACACCAAGCAATCGTTGGAATTATGAATGTTTTACGAAAAATGAAAAATAATACTGAGGTCTTGCATAAGTAAAAGATAAAAACAAAAGTTAATCTACGAACTAGTGCCGACAAAGACCAGAATATTGAGAAAAAGAATATTACGTGCACGATGGAATGTCAGGATCCGGATACGGATACGGATGCGGATCCCCGAACAACAAGTTGCATGCAAGAAGAGTCCAAATAAGCTACAGAGGAGTAAGCGCGTCTTTTTGAGGGGACACGTCACGCGATCTGCCCCTCTCACAACGAAGAGTGCCAAATGTTGACTCCGGTCAAGTCAACCCAGGCAGGATGCCTCTTTCTGATCCCATCCAATCGTCTAGTAGTGTCGTCCTCGTCATAGATTCTTTTCCGATCTGTCCTCCCCACCCATGGAAGTCTTCTGTCGTCGTCGTTCTCCTGGATTCTTGCAGGCGGAAATGTAGAATCATCTTCCAAGGCACCGACAAAGTTTCAGGCCTTGGATCTGACTTTGGTGTCATTCTTTGAAGATAGAAGTGATAAAAAGAATAGAAGATAAGAATAATTACTAAAGAAGTTTTATTGAAGAAGTGAAGAAGTTTTATTGAAGAAATAAAAAATGCTTCCCTCTCTTATTTATACAGATTAGGAGAAAGGATTTTCCTCAACAGAATAAATGTTATTATTACGATTGCTGTTGCTGTGAGGGCACAGGCGTTCCTTTTGTTCTCCTTAACTCCGCCCTTCGTTCTCCTTAAGTTTGGCAGATCAACGAAGACTACCGCGGTGAGAAAGATGAGGATTGACCGTGAAGCCTCTTAGGAATGTGGCTGTAGCGGCGTTGGTCGCTGGCCGAAGACAAGGGCGAAGCTTCGCTTTTCTCAACGACGTTGGTCGTTGGCCAAAGGCAAGAGCGAAACTTCGCTTTTCTTACTGCTCTGATACCATGAAAAAAAAAAAATAAGAATAATTACTGAAGAAGTTTTATTGAAGAAATGAAAAATATTTCAATACATTAACATGTTCCCTCTCCTATTTATACAAATTAGAAAAAAGAATTTCTCTGCATAGAAGATTTTCCACTACAAAATAAATAGATTTCCTGGGAAACTCAACAGGAACTCACCTTTACCTTAATTAACGCCTAGCTAAATGTCAAACCCGCTGCTTGCATTCCATGATTCAAACTTGTACAGGAAAAGAATGCTATTATTTTGAACGATCGTACCGGAAAGCAGTCATCTTCCATTCATTCAAAGGGGATGAAAGAGATGGAAGACTGAGGTGAGAAAAGCTGGCCTTTGTTCAATGCTTGGATCGGTGTACTATATGGAAGAGATTGATGGTCATCAGGAGAGAGAGAGAGAGAGTAGTTTATTTCAAGTGATAATGGTTGTAAAAGGATGAGATACCAAAATAATTTATGATGAATTCAGATCTGCGTTGGTTGTCAGATAACAATCACCAGTAATACTACATGTAAACTAGAAACTTAAGGTTTGATGTCAGCAACATTAATGTCTAATTAATCACTTTTAATTCTTTTAATTTCATATTTATCTTCATACGAATTGCACATTCCTGATTCCCATGTACAGGAGATTCCCAAACACGTGCCTATCAGGCGATGGACAGAATTAACAGCATGTCTTCCCAAAACCTTGCGCTTTAATTACGAGTGGCCATTAGCAGATTTGTCTTTGAATTGTTTGCCCTCTGAGAAGCATATGTGCCACATGAGAGAGAGAGAGAGAGAGAGAGAGAGACAGAGAGAGAGAGCCTTTTATATACAATCAAGCTCAGATCTGAAAATTCTTGGCATTGTTTGGGTTTTTATACATGACGACATTGAAGAATTTGTATTGTTTCTAATGCAAAACAATTTTAGACAACAAAGACTTATTTTGGTTATTAAACAATTATGCACCGTCTTGTTCTGGTAATCATGTAAAACACATTATTTTTCCTACTTAAAAGGAAGGAGCATTTGGATTATCTTGATTGATTCTACAGTCATAGCATAAAACAATGGATGTTATATATGTGTTGGCTTGCAACGTCTTGCATGGTATTTGTATGAATCCATAACGTATAGACCGTCACATGAACAGCATGTGAATAATATATATCGGTCCCGCTCCACAAAAAATCCTCTCCCACGTTATCCTCCTATAAACTACATAAAGGTACAGATTCCATACCTTCACAGCATATAAAACGAGCTTATCGATTACCAGCCTCCTCTCACTCTCGCCATCCATCCACCCTCTCACCGACAATGCAGCAGCATGCTTGCGCCGGCGGCGACGACCTATCCCTGAATGCGTCGGCCTTCAGTGGGCCGCTCCCGTGGGTCGGGCTCTTCGCGGCCGCCGCCTCTAGCACCTGCGCCCTGACCATGGCCTACGACGCCATCTCCGCCGTCTGCCGTCGCAGACTCTGGTTCCCTTCCTCGCTCTTCTCCCTCAATGCCACCACCATCACCCTCCTCTCCATCGCCAGCAAGCTACCTCTCGACCTCTCGTCTCCAATGCCCTCGCGATTCGACCAGCTCGCTAAGCTCAGCGGCTCCGCCCTCCTCGCAACTGCCGCCGCCAACCTGCTCCTCTCCGTCGCCTCCTTCCGCAACTTCGCCTCCGCGGCGTCCAACCTCGGCGCCCTTGCCATCTTCTTAGTCGCTTTCGTCTCCAACGTCGCCATCCAGATCTCCACCGGCGTCATCTACGCCTTCCTGCCAGAGCACCGTATAGTCCTCGCTCTCATCCTCGCCCTACTCCTTATTCTCTGCTCCTCCGCCGTCGCCGTGCAAACCACCAAGCGGCTGCTCGAGAGCCAGTTCACTGACAAGCTCGACATCAACCAAGTTCCCGACGATGGCAACTGTTTCGACTTCAACACGCTCAGCGAGTGGGTGACGCGCTTCTGGTTGATGGCGCACACTTCCAGCCCACAGTACGTGCTCGGCCGCTTCGCGACCAGCACGGCCTCGGGGGTCTTGGGCCTCCTTAATTGCATCATCCTGGTAGAGGCCACGGTCAGGTCCTTCATTGGCAGCGTGAGCTTCTGCGGCAAAGGGACATCGGACTACATGTGGTCCACCACGGTCGTCTTCTGCGTCCAAGCGGCGGCTGTGGTCGTGGGCACGATCGCCCCGGCTGGGAGATTGTGGAACGCCGTCAGCTTCCAAGTTCCCCACGCGAGAAGTTGGAACTGCATGGATGAGCTCAAAGTAGAGAAGTACTGGACCGAAAGCCTAACGGAGTGGAAAGCAAATCCCTCGTTGATGATCCGATTCCACATCGGGTCACGCCAAACAAGGAAGATAATAAACGGTCTCAAGAATGCCGGCCTGAACTCACTGATCATAGCTCAGACCGTGGTAGTGCTGGCTTGCAAGGTGGTACAGCTGGTACCGGTGCTGGCTTACGCGGGAATCTGCAACTTTGCACGAGGCGGCCACCGAGGGACTCGACCGGGACTATGCCGGCCTCCGGAAATCCGTGTATCCGTACCAGTGTCACCGCCGAGAACACTACGCGGCCGTCGAATGTTATCCGTACCAATGGCTCGACCAACACTCCGTCGCCTTCGAGTAACCGTCCTGATGAGTCGCCCGTGACTGCAGGTATCGATATCGATGACTCGGTCGGGAGTAGGCCTGCTTTGGGAGATCCGAGTAATCAGACCGATGACTCGAACGAGACTACGTCGGATTTGGGACATCCGGGCATCTGTGTCAGTGACTCCACTGAGGCTACGCCGGGTTTGGGACATCCGAGTAACCGGACAGATGGCTTGACTAAGGCCACGTCCACTTGGGAAAATCCGAGGATTCATCCCGATGGCCTGATCGAGACTTCACCGGCTTTGGGAAATAATATCCATACCAATGACTCGATCGAGATTTCACTGGCTTCGGGAAATAGTATCCACACCAATGACTCCACTGAGACGACACCGGCTCTCATGGATAGAGACTTTGTGCTGCATTTGGAAGGCGAAAAGCATCTGGTGGATATGATGAAGCAGAGCGGACTCGAGCGCGGGGTGGGATGGTTCGCGAAGGGCGATAGTAGTCCACCTAATCATCTAATTGAGTTGTTGAACCTCTCGGCTTTCCACAGTGGAATTCAAGCAGTTTTGGATTTTGACGATGGTAGGAAACTTGAAGTCACGGCTTCTGGACATCAAGTAGTGCATATCTACGACGACAACAACCACGCCCACCCCTTGACTCTTGCGAAACCTTCTTACAACTGGGGGATGCCTTTGGTGACACTCACTGCATTAGCAGTCACTCTTCGTTCCGCGCGTGATGGTGAGCTCGAATCGCTCCTGCTTGGAGTGAATGAAGGGTTCGTATATGTGAGGCTTGTCGAACGGCACTTGGATGAGAGAGGGTTGTGCAACATGACCGACGCAGCGACGAAGTTATGGCAGGGACTCGATCTCCATCATAGGTGGATAGACATGGATCTCCATGGGTTGGACTTAAGTGGCAAGGACCACATCCGACGCTTAAGAGACGAGAGCGTGAGTGAAATCCTTGCAAAGAGAAACATTATTGAAGACAGGAGCCCGCGAGAATGGCCGGAAGATATCGTTGCACGCAGTTGCATGTACCGAGCGTGCAGTACCATATGGGAAGGCTACGACGACAGATATCAGATAGACGACAGCTTGTTTAAGTGGCTGCGAACTACCATTTCCAACATACTGTGGGCTTGTCTCACCAATCTTCCACGTGTTATCGACATGGAATGCGCTTGCACCGAGGCTGAAGTGAGGGAAAAGAAGGTTAGGAAGGCTGTTGTAACGCTTGGCAAGGTGAAAGAGATTCTCCAGTTGCTTGGAGATGAGACAGTGGCTGGATCTTATCCTGGGAACAAACAGGACATCGATGAATGGTGCAGGTCCCAATCGACGACTCATCCTTCGACCTCTTCCTCCAATGATGCGTGATCTATTTTCTATGGCCCACTAGGTATGGTTTTATGCTATCTAAGCCTAATCCAAGGACCAGTGCGGAATTAAGTCAAGTATATTCCGAGAATATTCCGAGAGTTTCTTATAGTTAAAGAGCTCCATCATATATAATAGCAGCACTAATTACTTTGACGTGGATGAATTTATAGTATATGTTCTGAACATTCTTTTGCAGTAATCATAGTTCATGCCAGCTTTCATCTTACCATGATTTGACATGTCACATCTGATCCTTAAGACTTTGGGGGGGTTCAATGTAGTTAATAATACGAGGAATAGAATTGTGGAAGACACTATACTATTTTTGTTATTATGGAATATTATAATCCATAGGCAAAAAAGTTATGAGCCTAAGATGTGTGCTTATGTATATATATGAGAAAGGAATATTTTTCTATCATCATCATCTCTGACGAGTCATTGGGCCTCTAAGCTCGCTCCTCTTCTTTTTTTGAAGGGAAGCATCATTCAATTATTACGTTAAACACAGTTATGTGTAATATCATTTTAGTAGAACATTTATATAAATTTTTTGGTTGATAAATCAACCAAAAATATTTATCAACATTTCTGACACACGATTGGATACCAAGATATATGAAGATAGCAGCGATACAGAGAATCTCCCCGGGGATGTTTGCATGATTTTAATGAATATATCTTTTCTTCAAAATAATTAAACAAACATGATAATAAGTTGCAGAGTAAGAGTATTATTAACATATAAGCCACACGGACACACTGGTTATGAGGATTAAGCACGCCATCTCCGAGCCTTGGACATCAACAATGGCGGCTTGGGTGGCCCAGCACAGCAGTACCTCGCCTGGACTGGTGCTACGTCGAGACAAATGGCACTGTACAATCACGGATCTCATGGCAACTTTCGTTCAATCTTGTAGTGGCAACGCCCTCCGGGTATCATTGTCTGCTTTTGCGACGATCCATGCAACTCTGACAACAGTGAAGACCGGTCAAGTCAACTCGGGTAGGACGACTCTTCCTCATCCCGTCCAATTATCTAGTGGTGTCGCCGGTGTCGTAGATTCTTTTCCACTCCGTCCTGCCCTGCTTGCTCTCTCGATGGGAGGTTGTGTCGTCCTCCTCCTGGACTTTTGCAGTCAAAAAAGTAGAGTCAACTTCCAAAGCATCGAGAAGACAACCCCGAGGACCTTTGTGTCATTCTCTACGGACGATATATAGAGGCAGTCACACGGTGAGACTGTCGCCTTCTTTTGGCTTCCTACCTAACTCACCGTTACCTTAACGCCAAGAATCAAACTTGTACAGAACTACTGTTATTTTTATCGATCGTCCTTGAAAGAAGTCATCTTTGAGATTTCGTTACGTTCCATTTTCCGTTCAACCAAAGGGGATGAAAGGGATGGGAGAATGAGGTGAAGAAGCCCGCCTTTATTGAATGCTTGGGTAGATCGGTAGTCACGGGAAAGGTCTCTCCTTTGGAGGTCTTTGATGGCCACTGAAGTCTTCGTAGAGACCAAAGGAGTGGGATTTGACATGGTTTCAACTTTTGTATATGCAGCGAAGAAAGTGATGCCTTTGACTGAAGGGTCTCATACGGGCGTGTGGTCGAGGCGGAGACCAAATCGGAGCAGGCGAGAGAACATTTTGGTTTACCTTCGAGGTTTTCAAGTCTCCCACTCCTGTCGATGCCCTTACTACTGCGCCTGTCCTTTCTCTTCCTTCGCTTGTGTTTGCTTGTCCCTTTCGCGATTGTATCCATCGCTGCCCATGTATCCTAGGTTGTCCTCTTTCCTGTTCCGTCACTTGGATTACGGCTCTTTCTTTTGCAGAAGTTGTTTTCTTTGCTCTTATTTCATCCACTTTCTTCTGGTATTTCTTCGTTCAATCTTATCTTCTTCGCTTCTCCTAAAAGATGCAATTTTGCTCGGTTTTCAATCTTTTCTTCTTCTTTCCGTTGCTAAACGCTCCAACTTTTTTTCCTTTTCCTTTGCTTATTTTTCCTTCTTTTTTCTCATCTGTTTATTTTCCAAACTTAGTTTGTTAAAATCAGATTGTAATCTTCCGTTGCTCGTAGATGATATAAGCATTGCTAAGAGTTGTTGCAACTTGAAGCACACCAACTGTTCGGAAGAATGGGGTGCCTATCTTACTTCATGGAGAAACACTGGTTCAGACGGCAGCAGAGATCGGAGCCCAAAGCCAGCTCGGCGACGGTCTGCCCACCGTCGTCAAACGGATCCGAGGAGTCGGTCTCAAAGCAGAGGAGTGAATCCTCGGGCTCAGTCGCCTCGTATCGAAGCATTCCTGACTTGTACGAGGAGAGGGCCGGCAACTTGCGTGTTTTCCAGTTCAAGGAGCTGAGAAATGCAACCAATGACTTCAGCAGGATGCTGAAGATTGGGGAGGGTGGGTTTGGAAGTGTGTACAAAGGATCCATCAAGCCTCTGGATGGGAAGGGAGATAACATCACAGTGGCGATCAAGACGCTTAATCCGAACGGCTTGCAGGTAACTTTTAACTTGTTGAATTATAAGCAAACAAGTCATTCTAGATGATGCTTTTAATGTATCCATACTGTCACACAAACCACGTTTGATTGGTCACTTGCAACGTGGTTATAAGTCAACTCCTAGGCTGTCCAATATGTTAGATTATATGGTCTAATTTGACTGAGTAAGATATATCATATGTGTAAGATATATCACAGATCTGATTAGATTCTGATTACGATTATCAGTCATCAGAAAGGAAGTTGAATTATAATAAGATTTCTTAGGAGATGAATAGGGACTTAGTTCTAATAATATTCATAATTCTATACATAATAAGGAGATTTAAATAATCTCAAAGGAGAATCTACTTTGAATAATTATGCGATGAAACTTGATGATATTATTTTGGATATCTTTATAGTAGTTTAGGGTTGTATATTCCACAGGGATGATATTAGTTCATAAATCATTTTCAGTGAATACTGAATATATTAATATTTCACTCAAAGGTAAAATATGAATGACATCAATAGTTCATTATATTTTCGAAACTCAAAACATTAAATGTTGTTTTATATTTTATAGTGATAATTTTTTCTATATACTCTTATGCTTTTAGTATCTTTGTATTCTCTAGTTCAAATTATTCAAAATAATTAAAGCATGTATATTTTACATTGGTGTAATAGACCTTAACTTAATATAATTTGTTGAAAGACACGCAGAATTGATTGATAAAAGCACTATCGAACAAATTAATGAAATAAATACTTAGGAAAAATTTAATATACTCAACTTAATGTTCGTAAGAATGATAATTGCAGATAACATAAATACTTCATTATTGTTTGTAACTAGCGCACAAGAATATTTAAGGGCTATAAAAGATAAATTTAAATCTATTGATTAATCATTGGCTGATATACTAATAAAAGAATTGATCATGACTCAGGACGATGGCACTCGAGGGATTCAGGATCACTTCCTTAATATGGTTGACAAAACTGTGAAACTTAAAGTATTATAAATAAGGATTGAAGTACTTTAAATTTAACATATAACTTTTTACACATATCAATAGCGAAAATAAAAGATCCATGTAACTGATCCCAAATAGTTGGAACTTATGGCTTTATTGTTGTTGTTGACAGGCTTATATTTTGAAAGTAATTATTGGCTCCATGATTTCATTGCCTTCTTTGATGTTAGTAAAATATTGATGATATGCTTCAACTACTTGAATTTATGTTATATTTTTAATTTTATTTTTGAGACTTTGAGCTCTTATAGTCTTAGAACGAGAGAACCGGCAAGAGGAAAAATCTAGTATCTATCTTGGAGATACTTAATTTAACTAAGTTTATAGTTGAAGATGACCAAACACCTTTTAAAAAGGAAATCCAAACAGTCTAACAAAGGGTCCAATTAATGGTGGTAAAAATTGCAGAGTCAGCCAGGTCAATCACTAGATTGTCATCAGAGTCTAAAGTCCAATTATAAATCTAGTGCTGAAGTTGCATCTATTAGTTTAATTGGTATGAATTACTCCACTTGCTTTACTTATGTGCACCACTCATTCTTTCTGGGTGTTCCTCTACTTTTTAGGGGCATAAACAATGGTTGGCAGAAGTTCAGTTTCTTGGAGTCCTGGAACACTCAAATCTTGTTAAACTCATCGGTTATTGTGCTGCGAATGGTGAAAGAGGTGCTCAGAGACTGTTGGTCTATGAATATATGCCAAATAAGACTCTAGAGTTACATTTATTTAACAGAGCTTATCCTGTGCTGCCCTGGAACAAAAGATTACAGATTGCCTTGGGTGCTGCAGAAGGATTGGCATACCTGCATGAGGGTTCAGAAGTTCAGGTATTATTCTACATACTAAATACCTGTTTTTTTTACTCATGTTGTTTCCACTTATTCGATATGAACTTCTTCATTATTGGTTTCTTCAGCAATTACTAATATTCTAAGTTCAGGAACAAAACTTAGATTAACGGGTGGTTTTGCATAAGTTGTTCAGATGTTTAATCGCAACTTTCCTTAATTGTACAGGTGATTTATCGTGACTTCAAAGCATCTAATGTGCTACTGGATGCAGAGTTTAAATCAAAACTGTCAGACTTCGGATTAGCAAGGGAGGGACCATTAGCAGGTCACACTCATGTAACAACAGCGGTATGCCGGCTTTAAACTGTATAATAAAGCAAGTTTTGTTTCCATAATCGTGTAATTTTTCAGGATGGTTGCTAGCCTTGAACTTCACTTTTCCATGAAGTCATACTTATTTTGTCCACTCTAATTTATTAAGCTCTGTGAACTTATAGTTCAAGTTGTTGGTCGATGAGATACAAAATAATTTACGATAAGATGACAGTGGAGTAGTGTAGGAATTCATGGATGGTAAAGATGACATTGCCTAAATCATCTTGATGTCCAAGGAGGGAGCTGAAAAGATCGAAGAGAACATACCCAACACTCCATCATTAATTAGCTGCTGTTCCATCATTTATACTCAAAACTGTGATTTAGCTCTTTCAGTTTTGCTGTTTTATATATGCAAATTGCATTTAGCTTCTTATCATTAGCTACTGTAATTTCGGCATCTAATCACTTGTCACTATGTCAAATGATAGGTTTTTGTTTTCTGTGGTACCAGGTAATGGGGACATATGGTTATGCAGCTCCAGATTACGTAGAGACTGGCCATCTCACAGCCAAGAGCGACGTTTGGAGCTTCGGTGTTGTTCTGTATGAGATCCTGACCGGCAGGCATTCTTTAGAGCGGAATCGACCGAAAAATGAACAGCAACTCTTGGATTGGGTGAAGCAATTTCCTGCAGAGAGCAAGAGATTCAGCATGATAATGGACTCCCGACTTGAAAACAAGTATTCTCTAAGAGCTGCTCGGCAGATCGCCATGCTAGCCGATGCCTGCCTATCCAGGCATGCCAGAGAACGTCCAAAGATGAGCGAGGTGGTGGAGCGCTTAAAACAAGCAATGCAACACGAGGACTTGGATGGAGAAGAAGAGTATGTGGAAGAGCGTTCTCAAACTCCCTCAGAAGCTGCAGACAAGACAGTAAAATCTGCCAGAAGACGAATGCTTCACCTCATCAAATTAGGGGAGAGTGCAAATGTCGGTGGTAGAAGAAGATTGCAGCTGTGAAAGAAAGGTTGGGGGATCAAACTTTGAGTTTGTTCTCATGTTCGTATGGTTCTAATGCCTCCAACCTTTGTCCAATACGTTACTACTAGATGACTTTGTTCAAAGTACTTTTTCTTTTGTATTAGTTATTAGAAATGCTGAGAATTAGATATGCGTCGGCACACAGCATTTTGCGTGGGGTTTATATGTAGAGCATGTGAGCAATCCCGACACAGACATCAACCTATAAATTAGGTGAAAGATGACGTTTCCATGCACATAATGATGCAGCCTTTTGGTGCCAGAATAAGGAATATAAACCGGCTGGCAGCCATCAATCTGCCGACTAATAATGCAGCAGCACGGCTGCGCCGGCGGCAACGCCCTGAATTCTTCGGGCTTCTGCACGGTTCCCTTCCTCGCTATCTGGCATGAGATATGCCAAATATTGGTAAGATCAAACTTGTGTCTCAAGGATCACAAGTTTTATCTTACCAATATTTGGCATATCTCATGTGATCCTTAAGACATTTGGGATTCAATGTAGCTAACAATATAGGCAATAGTTTTGTGGAAGACACTATGTTATTACTTGTTACTATGAATTATAGTAAATTTATGATCAACTTTGGGCCTAAAATATGCATATGAGAGAAATATTTTTCTATCATCTCTAACAAAGGATTGAGAGAGAGAGAGAGAGAGAGAGAGAGAGAGAGAGAGAGAGAGAGAGAGAGAGGAGTCTAATAGTATACAGAGTCCAACAATTCATCTCAAAGCATACAGAGAATTCCTATCAACATTTACAATCTCTTTTAAGTTGATCCCCAAACAACTTATTGCTAAATTGATCCTTCCACGATTAGAGTTCTATAGCAATCAAATCCTTCCATCTTTTATGATTAGTTAACTTTTTTTACTAATTTGACAAAATCTGCATGCTATCCATGTGACATAAAAATCATCAATATAAACAATTTCTTAAAATCTTAATTTCCTTCTTCAATATCAAAACCTTCAAATTCTATTTTTTATTTTAATTAATTTAATTGCCGACTAATATGCCACATCGAAAATCAGAATCAATTCATAAATGAAAAAGGAAAAAACAAAGCTGATAATAATAATAATTATTATTATTATTATGTCTCATTAGTCTGCTAATTGTCCATAAATATAGATGATGAAAGAATTTGATTATCACAAAACTACAAAAAAAAAAATTAAAGACACCCAAAATTAAAAAAAAAAATCATGATGATTTATCTACTATAGACAGACATACATACATGAAAAAAGCACCAAAACGTGATAGACAATGCTGGTAATTAATTAACCTTCATATATGATACATATATAAATTCACACTCATAAACATAAAAAGGAAACGGAGAGTAGCGGTCCGGTTTGATTCGGAACTTATCCGGGTTCAATTGCATTACTGTATGCATATGATTCCCTTGGTTCATAACTAAACCGGGTTCAGTCTGACCACCAAAACTAAAGCAAGCTGGTTGGGCCGGTTCATATTTTTCTTTATGATCGAACCGCTTAATTTCAATTTAATTTCTTCCCTTCATTTCTCTCTAATATCTATCTCGTCTATATCAAAATTATTATGTCAAATACTTAAGATATAAGCTAGATTTCTAATCATCATGCTCCACAAACATCTAAATGTCACTGACGGCCAGAATTATATGCATCAGACTTCCTATCTGGCACACACTACATACCGCTATTGAGGTGGACAGCCATGTGATCACTGCTCACCAAATCACGTGTTGAGGTGGCGCGATTAAATAAGAGGGATGACATCTAAGCTATTTAAAGCAAGCATACAGTGTGCTGCAGGTACACCAGACACCCGCGGAACACCTGCTCGCAGTCACGCGATCGCGAATAACTATTTCATGCAAATTAATAGGTACAACTTTGTACAAAATTTAAGCTTATCCACGTAATCCAAACAAAAGAATTTATGTTATATGGATTGACCCCAAACGCAATAATAAAAGAAAATTGAAGTGTAAGGAAATATATGAAAGCGCAGCCAAAAAGTCACCCCTTTCTTTTTAATCTTCTTTCAGGTTTTTATTACTTTTTTTTTGGATTTTTTTTTTTAAGGTCTTGTAATTTGGACGGCTGATGATGGAGTTGATCGTGGGGGTGAGGTGTGGAGATTGGGGGATCTCAGGAAAGGAAGACTCCGACGCTTCCGGCTCTGGCACAGGCGCAGACCGGGCACAGCTCGGCGGCCGCTTCGCAGGCGTCGCAGAGGCAGAGGTGGCGGCAGGGAAGGAGCACCACTGACGCTCGGCGCCATCGGCATGTCCGGCATGCCACCTCGTGCTCGACTCGATTCGGGTCCACGTAAGCTGACTCGGCGTCCTCCGCCGTCGGTGGGTCTCCGCACTCGCCACCTGCCGCTGGGGGAGGACGCGCCGCGACCGCCTGCTGCAACTGGGCGTGCAGGGCTGCGGCGGTCGCCTGGTCCGCCATGGCCTTGGCCTGCCACGCCATAGATTCGGTGCGCAGGCGGCCGAGGCGATCCTCGAGCTCGGCGCGCCTCCTGGCTTCACGCTCCACCTCTGCCTCCTTCTCCCGTAACCGCCGCGCGGCCGACTTCTCCGCTGCGCTCAGCAGAGCACGGTAGTGCCTCTGCCGTCGCTCCGCCAACGCCCGCCGCAGTTGTTCTCCCTACAAATGTAAATAAAGGGGCAATTTTTCCTGTGTCTCAGGAGGAGAAAAAGGAACAGCGGAAAGAAAGAAAAATGGGTACCTTGGCGAGGAGGAACTGCTCGATTTCGTTATTCTGATGGTTGATTTGTGCGGCGAGTTCGCTGGAGAAGAGAGAAGAACAGGAAGAAGAAGAGGCAGGGGAGGAGGAGAAGAGATTGAATTGCTTCGGGCTCCGGTGGTGTTGCTTGTCCTCAGAGGCGAGACCAAGACAGGTGGTAAGCACGGAAGGCTGGTGTATTTGGTGCTGAGGAGCAAGATTTACAAGTGCTGGAGAGCAGGGTTGTGCTTGCAGCGAGATGAGGCTAACAGGGTGATTCTGCTGCTGAGGCGGCGGCGCCAATGGAATGCCGGCAGCCTCCCTACTTCTCTTCTGCGCATTACCATTCGCTGCCAACCAACAAGCCCATCTCCATCTCAGACATCGAAGGAACAGATCGAAATCGACGAATCCAACAAAGACAAAAAGGAGGAACCTTTATCTCACCTCCGTCGGTCACGAGCACCGCCGACTGGCCGAGGAAGCCAGTCGCGACCTGCGGAGCAGACTCCATCTCTTTCCTCTCCTGCTCCCTTCTGCATCAATTCCACAAGCCATCAATCACCCCCTAAAAATCAGAACTTTACACCAAATCCGTAACAATCGACCGCATAATTCCATAAAGATTAGGACTTGGGCGAAGAATTCATCCGAGGAGAACGGAAAGGCACCTGAGCACAAAGTTGGATGGGTATTGGGCTTGAAGTGCCATTCGGTAGAACGAGGAGAAAGAAGAATCAGCGACAAGAACCAAGGAAAACTTCTCCTATCTCATTTCCAACGCTTCTCCGCATCAAACAGGAGGTGCCTCAAAGACAGAACGGCCTTCTTATGCTCCCCCCCTCCCCCACCCCCTCCCCCTCTCTCCCTCTCGCAAGCACTTCTCACGCACACATGTATATTATAGACAGAGGGAGAGGAGGAGGGGGAAAGATAATAGAGCTGGATGTGCTGGGCTTCTCTGGAACGAGGAGTTGCTAACCATAATTAACACTAATCCACTCTCCTTAATTGGATTCATTTGTGACTAATCCCTTCCATTCTTTTTTATTTTATTTCTCTTCCTTCCTTTTTCTTTTCTTGAATTGAGTTGATAGCTTTTGGTGGTTGTTGGTTGTCAATTGTTCGGACACTAATTCCTCCTCCTCCTCTTCCTTCTCTTCCTCCTCTTGGAGTCTTTTATCATTTGGTGCTGCTTATTTTGTGACTGACCTTCCTTTTCTTTTGCATCTGTTCTCTCTCTCTCTTTTTCTCTCTATCTTTTTCCTTGGCTTTGAAGCTTGGTTCAAACAAAATCAACAGCTTTAGCTTGTCCTCCTCCTTCCTTATCTTGGAACATAAAAATTGGTGGTGGGATTCACCTCTGCAACCTAACCTGGGTTGGTTTGCCAGATACTCCCCCCCCCCCTCCCTTCCTTTTTTTCTACCACTGACATGGTTACCAGATAGCCAAATTGACAAAGATGAGACATGTAGTATTATTATCCTATTCCTACATTGAATGGAAAGGATTTCTCAAGCTTTGTGAATTATGATATGTTTTGCAGATTTATTTTTTATGGTGCCCTTATTTTGGATTTTTTTTCAAAAAATAAGTAGCAGAAACATAATTCAATGTTGACACTTCAGGTTTCAAAAAAGAATTATTGTGAGATTTGGAACTCTCATTTTTGGTAAAATGGATCTAGAATAAATTTTATCTAAGAATTGTTTTCTCATTTATACTTTATTAGGTTAGATATGTAGCTTTGATACAAATCTCATATTAGAATTATTTTCCCATTTATACTTTTTTTAAGGCAGATATCAGAATATATACATATAAACATATGAAAATAATGCATATTTTTTCCATTTGTCTGAAATGACTATAATTCGGAAAAAAAATTCAGAAAAAAAGTTTTCTGAAGAAAAAAGTCATTTGATGCTTTTTTTAAAAAATAAAAATCTATTTAATTAGCTGTAGGTAAAGTAAAGTAGTTTCATAAATAGGATGCTTTGTTTCAATTGGAGAAGAAATAGAAGAAAAGTAGGTGCCTGATTTACTTATGATCTTCTTAGAATTTCAAATCATTGACATTAAATGCCTGTTCAAACCTTATGAGAAGTCAAATTATAGCATAAATGGATTGCTATTGTTTAGGAAGGTGTGTAAAAGATTATGTATTTGCAATTGATTTCAAGAAAAGAAAACTCTGCAGTGCTTCACATCCACATCAAAAGTATATGCTGAAGGGGGGATATCAGATACAGTCTCCACTGAAAATTTTATGTAGACAAAATTGTACTAATAATTGGTCCTTTATTTGAATTCAATGTTTTCTCCAGAAACTATCATCTGTTGAACATTTTCCCCTTTTTTAGAAAGGAAGAAGGAACATCTCATGCTTGACTTTATTTATGAAATGGTTCATCATAGTCAACAAAAGCATTGGTTGAATTTATAATGGCAAAACAATGTCAAATTTGACAGCCAAAAATCTAGAAAACCAGCAATATGTTTCCACTTTTTATTCTGCCTTTTACATCATATCCACCCCATTCCTTGTATAAGCAAGCCTTGCTTTAAATATTACCATTCAATCTTTTCTAAAATTTAACTTACAAAATTACATAATGGTGCTGAGCTACATATATTTGCGATGATTTATCAGGAAATATCTCAAATTTTAAGATTTTATTAGATAAACCTCCTTCTTTGAAATTTGTAAAATACTCTTAAAAATTAAGACAATTGTTAGATGTAAAATGACTCAAATTAATTTTGATCCATATGTCCATGTGACTTGGGCGATTTATCGAGAAAAACCTTAAACTTTGAACTATTTTTTTTTTAATTATGATATAGCATATATCTTTTTATAAATTTCTGATAATTGTTTGATGGTCAATAGTTAGTGAAATATATTAGTGTAATACGGTTCAAGATGAGTGTATGATAATAGAACATGTCTTCTGACATATCAATTTTCTTTGTTATTGTAAATCTTTCAAGTATTAAGGCATATGTATAATTCATATAAAAATCAAATACTAGTAAAATGGATGTAAATTTACCTAAAACAAGAAATAAACATGAAGACATGTTAGGATATATAAAAAAAGAGAGTAATATATCATTTTGAATTAAATTATGAAAAGATAGACAATTGGCATGAGAAGGGAGAAAAAGATACTAGAAAGAGAAGGCCAAAGGATGGAGATTCTTACTCACCATTAAGCATCTAATCCCTCCATTGAGGAGCGGTCCCTTTTGGTACATGTCACTACCAAAACTACACACACAGCAATTTGGCTTCCTTTTGTGAACTCAATAATTTAGCATATAAGAAAAGAAAGGGCATGGAATTCAAATTTTAGCTTCATGGAGATTTGATAGCTACATGGAAGAAGAATTTCTAATAAATTCTCCTTTGCTTGTATCTTACTTTTGTTGTTTGATGGAAGAGGTCGTCCTTGGTGACTTATTAATCTTTCAAAACAAAGGAATATATTACGAAACTTGATTTAATCACCCAAATTTTTTTTTTGTAGTGATATGATTCTATGATGGTATTCATATGTATCTTAAGATTTTGTTCAATGTCACTATGTCTACAAGCTTAAACTGCAAACAAAATAAATGTTATAATTTATATTTTGAATATCTTCCTCATATATATATATATATATATATATATATATATATATATATATATATATATATATATATATATATATATATATATATATATAGAGAGAGAGAGAGAGAGAGAGAGAGAGAGAGAGAGATTAATGGATGGAAAACCTTTGAATTCCATTTACACAGGCGAAGAGAATACTGCAGTGGAAGGTAATGTTTGAGTTGTGCTGATTACTAGTAAATTTTTGAAGTATTCCAATATTGATTTAAGGGTGTCTTTAATGGCAAGCATTTGTTTGTGTGATTGGATATTTCTCATTAATTACAAGGGTACATGGCCACCTAATATACTTATTGGTCAAGTAATTCACATGCATTACAATAAATGAATACACATATAATGGTCCAAAAGATTAAGAATAAGTCATAATATATTTTTTTTAAAAAAAGAAAGTGAGAGATTTTGATCCTTGTACCCCTTGAGGCACATAATTATGAACTCCCATTCTATTTGATATAGGAGTGACAACAATAGTAATAATAATGATGAAAGAAACCTTTGGTAAAAGGGGAAAATGAATTGAATGAGATCATTAGTGTCCTCTATTAGTTTTTAATAGTTTATTGAGACCGATGCTGTTCTATATCTTTGTAATCATTTTGTGTTAAGTAGTTAATATTTTTTCCTTTTTTTTATACTTTATTTATTCAAACCTTATAAGTCTTCAAAATAGTATAATGAACATAAACATCTGTTTTCTTTTTATGATATGGTATCTCTCGTTGGATTTATTATATGATGGTGATGCAAATCTAATAAGAGATTGAAAAGGTTCCCTCACTATTAAAAATGTCGATTCAAAACACTAGCTTTACAAATAGGTCAAATTACAAATGGAAACATGTATCTTATCAACTCAAGAGAAAAAAAAGGGACCAAACTCTGAAAGATTACCACCTCTTTGTTCATTGATAATTATATATTAGATGGTGGTAATTGAGTCAAAGCAGGAGCTTCCATGGCCACTTAAAGCCAAAGACAAGCTTGCTAAGAATACAGAGAGGTATGACATCGAGGTAATGTGTGGGGTTTGTTCTTTGTCGGCTTATCTTCCCAACAACATGTGTTGGTGGCAGTAGTGATCACATTTCACACCTCAAATATGAGTCCCCATTGCAACCATTTCCCATCTCACCACCATTATGTCAAGGGGTTGGCCAAGACTTGTAGTTGAGAGAAAGGTAAACATGGTGGGCCTCGGAGAATAAAAACATATGCCAACCTCATCATGACTAGTTGAATGGCTGTGCATTTTGATGGAAGGAACATATGTTTTGTGGAGAACTAATAATACTTTTATGTGACCATTGTTGTCATCTTTTATCAAAATTGGTATCTTCATTCTTGCCTATTATTATGTCATCTTGGTCAAAGAAATAATCAGGATTAGTCAGCATAAATTTGATGCTAAATTAAGGTGAGAGCATTCTCCCATCCAAAGTTTTCTTAGAGATCATCAAGCTTAAGAAACACCATTGTAAGGTTTGGAGCTTAACTATTCAAATAGGAGCTACTTCTTCCAACATCATTGGAAAGGCTGCCGATGGTCATAGTTCATGGTTGGAAGAAAAAGGTTTAGGGAGGGGGAGGGAAAAGGATTCCTACAGTGCCATTTTCTTTTCTTGATGTTGCAACTGTCACCTCTTGAATCAAAGCACTCACATGCACCACTGCCTGATTCAACCACTCACAGACTTTGGACATGAAGAAGAAAGAAGAGGATAGCTTTTAATACGTTTCCTTCCTCCACCACCATGTCACCTCCACTGCAGTACCCCATTGCATTGTCTGAAAGCTCTGCCCACCTTAGCCACCAGTATCATGTGACATTGCTGCACTTCATAGCAGAAACCTTCTTTGTGTAAAAAGAAGGAACCCACTATTCCTTGACAAAGCTTTGTTGATATTGTTATGCATTCAAGCATGCTTCTCACGATAAAAGAAGATGAGAGAGAACTGAGCAAGGTAGAAAAAGTTGTGTTGAGTGGTGTCAATGATATGCCACACAAGATTTCTCCAAGCTTGCACTCCCATCATAAAGCCAAACATTATTAAGAGGCACCCAAAGTCTTTCATCTCTTCTTAGTAGTACAGACAACCAAGGGGAGTTGGTTGTCAGGAATCCTTTTCTTTGCCACCACGCTGCTTCAAGCTGGGGTTGTCATCTCCCTCCCCCTTCTTAATGCTATCATGCTCTCCTCACCCACCATCTTGCACACATCCCCATTCCTCACTGACACCTTCTCCTGTTCTTCACCTAACTCTCTTTGCCACCATTACCTCTGAAAGTGAGACCCATGCATGAGAGATAGGGGGAGCATCTAATCCTTCCCCTCTTGGCTTCCTCATGTATGGTCTGATGCGTTGGAATCACAACAAGAAGCTTTGTTTCTTTCCCACATTTGAAGTGCTCTGTGGGGAGGTTTAACCTCCCCATCACATGTGGCTTCTTCTTTGCGAGTGGTGGGTTGGGAGTGAAGGGTTCATGTGGTTGTGAGGCCAGGCAATGAATAGAAACCCATAACACCCCTCTCTCTCTCTCGCTCTCTCTCTCTCTCTCAGTCTCTCTCTCTCATTCTCTCTCTCTCTCTCTCTCCACTTAAGATATTTGTTAGGGTCATTCAACCTTTTAAAAATGTGAAATATCTTTCAATGTGTTGCAAGAACTCATTTTGATTGCTTGTGTGGCAATCTGACCTAGAAAAGGGACATGCTTCATTTGTCTAAGCTGGTTGAACCACAGCTAAGAACCCAGAATCTTAGATTCGAGTGCAAAACATACATATCTCTGATAAGGAAAAGCATGATCCGATGCTTGGGATTTATCTAATCCTATTAAAAGATTAATCACATTCAAAAACAAAATCAAGATCTGCGATAATATTGATCTAGTGATAGTGTAGTATAATCACTCATCAGGAGTTGTCGATAATTTGAGGATTCTGATTAAGATTTTGAGATTGAATTCTATTTTTACCATTCATTCTTGAAAAAAATAGTTCTTTAATGATGAAAAATATTTTTATATATATATATAAATTATGTTGAAATCATAAAAGGGTTATTTGAGCACTATTAATATAAAAAAACATCTCTACCATCTTCCCCATCGGTAGGTTCTTACTGCTTTCCCGTGCTATTGTGGATATGGGGCTCCATGCTGTTTTGGCTGTAACCATCAACAAAAGAAGAGAAGGAATAGTAGAAGGAAAGGAGGAGGAGATCAACAAGAGCAAAGAAAAATAAAGAAAATGGAATAGGAGAAGCAAACAAATTTAAAACAAGAAAAAATAAATGAGGAGGGAATGGAGAATAAGAAGAAAAGAATTATCTAAGCCCACAAGTGCATCAGTGCATGTTAATCGACTAAGCTAGCAATGCAGCACTGGAATCATCTATAGAACAATTCAGTACTATACAGATTTCATTATAATATGTGGGGATATCGACATAGTCCTTGACAATGCCGAAGCCAATGCATGAACAACGTACTTTTCGAGTACTTGTACTGAAGAGTGGACGCATCTAAAGCTTGTCGACAAAGGGAAGATAAAGGAATTACTCTTAACTCCCAAGAGATACTGTTAGGGGTAGGAAAAGGCTTCCCAAAGATTAGATTTGATTATATACATAGCTACTGATAAGCCTTAACTTAATTTGCCTTGCAAAACATACTAATTAGACAAGATTTCGAAATTTCTAGCATGTAAAGAGAGAATTGACATGACTGTATGCGTAAAGGCCTTAGCTGTTTAATCATAACCTGTTTGAAGGTGGCAATTAAAAGAGAAAAGAAGAGTAGAATTAGAAGACCACCAAAACTCACATAAAGCTGCTACTCATTCCATGCAGCTCTCTTCTTTTATATATACATGGCATGTTGTTTCCATGTGGCAGAAGTTTAAGGTTTTGAAGATGCATGAAGGAGAAGCACTGGTCTTGATTGAGGAGTGAGTTTGTGCTGCTTAAATTACAAGGTTTAACTTCAGCCATCTTGTATTCTACCCAATTATTTCCTGTATGCTATTGAACATTTACCTATATATATATGTGTGTATATCTTGGACTTAATTAGTATCTGAAACATCCATGAACTCTATTTCCAAAGTTCCAGGTGACATACATTAATGCTCGAGGAGCCCTTGCTGAGATTTGCTCGGGCATGGATTAGTGCAAGTATGACTTACTTCGAGACAATACCTATTTAGGTTTTCATCACTCTCATGAACACTAACGTTGTTAATGTTTACAAACACCTAAAGCCATGCCATGACCGATGCTTCCAACCTCATTAAGGTTTTTGTTCCTTGTGTAATGCACTATGTGGCCAATGCTTATCTTCAAGACCAAGTCACAGTCAACAATTTAAAGGCGTTGCTCTTTCCACATCCTTCTACTTGGTGTGATTTAGACAATGAGGAACTCTCTCTTCTTGTCTTTTTCCCTTTACTTTCTTTCTTGATCTGAATCTCGTCAAGTTCGAAGACTTCCTGGTTGTATGTATTGGGATGGTTGTGAACTTGATCTCTTCCCACGTCATCACACAACATGCCTGCCCACATGTATCTTCTTTGTGCTACATAGAAAAACCTCCCACTACGTCCCAAGTCTCTCTCTAATTTGTCCCAACAAAAAACCGAGCACTCTCCTTTTCTTTCTGACATGTTGTTGATACCAAAACCAAAGAGTGTGACGAAGACTCTTATTGGTTGTGAATTTGAAAGTAAGCTAAGTGTAACAGCAATATACGCTTGATGTTCCTCATGAGTGTGCTTGGATTGGCATCTAATCACGTGGACAAAACATCGAGTTAGCTTGAGACCAAAGATAAGCTAGTATAACCATGCAAAAGGAAGAGACAATTCATGAGTTCATTTCTTTCCTCCACTTTTTGATCCATAAAATAAGGTAGTGTACATCATACAAATCTAGAGGAACTGCAATTTGAAGTTGGAGGAGCAGAAATCTTAAATGCGGAAAATGGCAGATAAGAAACGTTGGTGGGAGAACTTTGGCTGTTGCTTCTGTTGATCTAGCTTGAAACAAGTGCTAGATGAGTAATCTTCGAGATGGTAAGACTTATCTTGTTGTCTTTTACTTGATGCAATGCTGGAGCACTGAGGACTGTTGATGTACCTAATTTGGTGCTTTCATTTTACATGCTTTTCATCCAAAGCCACACAAGTTGGTACCGTGAAAGTGGTGTTGCAGATCTGATATGGGGTATGACAAGGAAACATTGAAATGCCAGTACATAAATTCCACATAATTGCTTCTAACAGTGTCATCTACTGTAGCAGATTCAGGAAGATTTGGCAACAAAAAGAGGTCATTTGATGATGCTATTTGTGTTGGCATCACCACTTTCCTCAGCCTCGGCTCAACTGTGTTGTTTTAAAGGAGCATAAGAACAGCATAGCATCATGGTTTCTTTTAGTGGGGATCTGATGATCTTATCCAACTTGTGATTTGACCTCTCCTGCATCCACTTCAGATGAAGACTTAGATTGGATGATTGATGGCAGTGCTTCAGGTCAAGCATTCCCACACATGTATTTTACTACTTACATAAAAACTAAAGATTTGGCTTTGTGAATATGGCAAGAAGACTGATATATAGAGACAATTTAACTCATAGGTCACTATCTATAGAAGTGGTGGACTGGAAAATAAGCCTCTTACATGCACTTGAGTTCTTTTGTGTTAAGTTTTGTTCTTGTGCCAAAAATTTAGAGAATTAAGCTTGATGATAAGTCAAGATCATGTACTTCTTGGGATGTAGAAGTCGATACTTTTACCTAAATAAATTTTCTCATGAATTTAAGGAAGGGAATGTTGTTGACAATTGGTCGGCCTTTTTATCTTGTGCCATCAAATCTTTTCATTTTTAGATTGGAGCATGACCTTCTGAACTTGATTTTTCTGGTTTGCTTGGATACGAACGATCGTGTGGATCAAAGTTTTCTTCTTCTTTTTTTTGTTGCTTTGGAAAAAGAAGAAATAGAGCTGGTCAAAAGGTGAGATGTTATCTCTTTGAAGGCCAAACCATTTAGGATTTTTCAAAAGGGTGGAGGAATCTACTACAAGTGTATGTGATCTTAGTGATCTTAGACCAATTCCTTTTTAGGTGGTTTCATGGTGGAAGGGGATGTGGAACAAGATGAATATGATATGTGAGGCCAACAAGATCTTAGACCAATTCCTTTTTAGGTGGTTTCATGGTGGAAGGGGATGTGGAACAAGATGAATATGATATGTGAGGCCAACAAAATCCTTCTCCTGAAAAGCTGATAAAGATTTTGATTGGGTAATTAATAATTCCAACATCTTAAGAAGATTATACCAGTTCAGGTTTGACATGTAAATTAAACTCAAGTGTATGGTCTCAGCCCAGATGAAGAACGAGTACTATGTAAATATTCTTAATTAAACACCATAAAAGAGAGACAAATACATCATGTTCTACTCTGATTCAATGATACAAATTTTGACTGTATGATCAATAATCCCAAAAGCTTAAACTATTAGAAATAGGCTCAATATATTTATAAGTTTTGATACGAGAGAAAAAAAAAACCCCTCAAGAATTCAAGTATTTATGCTAGAAAATGATAGTGCAAATTAAGCCGAGCACAAAGCACAACTATAGGCTTTGAAGTTTGAAGAGCAAAAAGAAGGTAACTTTGATGTCTCTTTAGTTCGTTCGATTATCGTAATCTTTCTTTCTGTACATTTGCAATCTAAATTGAACAAAAAAGAGAAAAAAAAAAAACAATTTTGCTTGGTACTGATTTTTAGGAGGAGATTTGCATGAAGCGACCTCAAAGTTTTTTATTATCATCAAATGTAAAAATAGCTCATGGCATGCAAACACGAGAGGATATTTTTATGATTCAAAGCAAGTTGCTTGATGATGGTATGGGAAGTTTAATCTTTTCTCATTATGATTCTATTTTTCTATGTCGATGATATGCTTCTAGCCTGTGAGATACAAGTAGACTTGACAAGTTGATGAAAGAATTGAATGCCTTGTTTGACATGATAGATTTAGAATCGACAAAATAATATTTTTTAGCGTGAAAATCAAATGTGATTGGGGCATGAAACATATCGAAAAGGTATTTGAAAGATTCAAAATTGAAAAACGGTAAATCAATATTCTTGGTTTAGCTCAAAATGGAAGAAAATGAGATTAAAAAGATTTTCTATTGTGAAGGAGTATAATATATGTACATACATACATACATACATACATACATACATACATACATACATACATATATATATATATATATATGTATGTATGTATGTATGTGTGTGTGTGTGTGTGTGTGTGTATACCTTAGCTAATCATTGAGATCATTAGAGAATTCCTCTCTTCAAACTTGATCATTAGGAGTAGACTAATCAAACTTGATTATTAATCAAACTTGATTATTACAGGTTTTAAATGAAGTAGAATATAATATGAGATGTAATTTGAATAATATTAGGAGTAGACCTAATAATATAGTTAAGGTGAATATAAAAATTCTAGGTATCTTAAATTAGTTATGTAATAAGGTGAAGAAATTGATAGAGATATTACTCATATAGTAAAATTTTAAGTATTAAAATGGATAGGTATTTCATGAGTTTTGCATGATCAATAGATACCATTCACATTAAAAAAACCATTCTATAGGAATGTTGTTAGACTTATCATTTTCCATGGATCTCATCATTAGATAATTAATAAATAATATATTTGTATCATTGAAATAAGAATATTGAGATGATTGTATAGAGTTATTAGGAAAAATAAAAAAAATCAATTATTACTATTATTAATAAGAGACATGAAACTATTACTATTATTAATACGAGAAAAAGGCATAGGTATAAGACTATAGTAAATCCTATAAATAAAAATTTAAATATTCTTAATTTAACTTAGAATATGATTATTTTATAAACTTTAATATCCATGTGCTAGACTTCAAATAATTTGAACGTTACGAGGCTCCTTTTATATTTTTAGATGAAACAAGCAATCAAAATTATAAAAAGAATAGGCATATTTATAAAGAAATGAGCCTCCACCAAAAAAAGGAAAAAAAAAGGACTTTAAGCAAGATGGATTTATATTATTGTGGAGTGTCAACATATACTTGTTGTTGATTGTTATCACCAGATTAAGAATGAATTCATAGAAGCAAAGCATTATGTCCACTACTAAAGAAGCAAGATGGATTTTCTTATACCCTTAGTCTCATTTATTAGTGAAATTAATATGGTGTCCCATGGCTTTTCCCTTTTAGAATTTTCACAAAAAATATTGATGCTTCTCCACTTGTTTAAGTGTTAAATTACACCCTATTGATTATTATTCTAGATTAAGTGGTGAAGAATAGAGACCTCCTTCGTAAAGGATATCGGTGCCTTCATTTCAACAAGTCTACCTCAATCAAAGAAATTGTGGTTGGAAGAGGTGGAAGAATCAAGCAATGAGAAGGCCAAGCACATGAAAACGATCCCACCAGCTTGCGAAATGGATTAAAATGGTGACATTGGTGAGTCACGAAGTCCAAATTATCTTTCGCATCGTAAGTACATCTCCTTTGACAACTACTATGGATTCCCTTTATGGGTGGCCATCACCATTTGGATCGTGAGGTAGCTTAGCTTTGATGTGCACGAGACCACCACTTTGATTGCTAGGGTGGCTTTGGTGTGCAAGAAAAAGGGAAAGGTAAAGAAGGAGCATCATCGTGAGAGTGAAAGCTACAAAGAGATGGAGTTGCTTGAGAACCATGGCAGGCTCACAGCAAAAAGCCTATGGATGTTGGAGGCCGTGAAAGCTTCGAAGTGACGATACGTGCGGTTCCTAATGGCTCTTTGACGGCCTTGACTTGTTTCACTTGGGATTTTTCCTTTTGTTGATGCTTGGAAGCTCTGCAAGCCTTCCATCAATTTTCAATCTCTGGAACTGATACAACTCATCCAACTCCTCAGGTTTTGACAAGTCTCCGTAAAGATACATCGTTGTTAACCAGAGAGGTTAATACGTTGGGTTGGATTCATATCAGCAGAAAGCTTAGTAGTGTGCTGCAGCCCACTCTCTTGCTAAGAGAACTTTGTATTATATGGAGGCTTCTATTGCCTCAAATCTCATCGAATCGACACAGTGGCGGTATGAATCGATACTCGGGTCTTCAAAGGGAGGGGTTTCACTAAATTCTATGTTTGAGGGAAACAATAGGATTGATTCCACTGTTTAATGTAATGGCTCAGTATCTATCGGATTTGGTGTTGTCTCACGCAGCATAAAAGAGGCCATGCAAACCGAAACTGAAGCCATTTCTGAAGGTTCTCACAGCACTATAAAGAAACAACTTCAACATGTACATACATATTTGCAATCAGACTCTATAAATCGGAAAATGGATGCCAATCCCAACATAATAATATAACAGTAAATACGGTGTATTATTCCAATTATGCTCATTCAAATAAGAAAGGACATATAATTAAGCAAAGGGAAAGGTCAAAGGATCCGACCCGAACCAAAAATAAGGCCCAATACGGAGCCTCTTGATGCCAAAATGCTTGGGGAGCGGACAAACCCACAGACGTCAGAGGTACGATGAGCCCCTCCTTCCCCTTCTCGTCGCCCTCCTCCATCAAGAGTCCCCCATCCTCCACGCCGCCTGCACGGCCGCTGCCCCCGCCGACTACTACGACCTCTGCGTGCAGTCGATGGAGCAGGACGCGATGAGCCTCTGCCAACCTGACGCTGGTCGACGTCGCCCGCACTCTATGTCTCGTGAGCACATGGGTGAAATAAATACCTAAGTATAGTGCTTATGGTATAGTGATTAAATGTAGACCATTTAGTCTTTGTCTTACATTGTCTTATGGTAATTAAATGTAGTCTTATGTAAATACATAATAAGTACCAAAAATCTCTTTGTAGAGATTTATTTTTTGTTGATTAATTGCTGTTGAGATTATAGTAGTTTGCTTTTAGTATCTATGCAGAGAAGTTAATTATAAAGCAGTAAGGTTTAGCCGAAAATGGAGAGAATTTTTTATGTCCATGAGGAGCATTGGGAAGATATACATCAATTGAATATGGTCATCATGAAAATATGAATCTCTTATTTTATCAAACATTGCCACCAATTCATGTATTTAATAGTGATCATAAATAATCAACCATGTTCAAAGACATTAATTATTGCAGCTCATTTTGCAACGTTATGATTGACTCAACGCTAATTAGGTTATGAAATATTACTGGGTGGAGTCCGGTAGAAGGTGAATGCTAACATATAGCATCTCTAGCTGACAAAGTAGTACTCCTCACAGTCGATGAACTCACTCAATTCATCCAACTCCAGCGGCAGGTGGTGGCGGTGTGCATCCACCGAAGACCCACCTCGGAAGAGCTCCTCGTGATCAGCAAAGCCATAGCCTTCGGCTTCAAACTCATTTACAGTCGCATTCCAGTTTAACGTGAAGTCAAATGGCTGCCCGACGTTGAGCTCCGATCCATCAGCCGTCAAGTGCAGCACTGGGAGCGCATCAGATGCAAGCGCCGGTGATGGGCTGGCGACGCCGGAAGAGCTCTCCAGTTTCTGGTTCATCTTGGCATTAAGATCCTGAATGGTGAGGGATCTCTTGCTCAAGTGGGTATTCCAGTGGTTCTTTATCTCGTTATCTGTTCGCCCTGGTAGTCTTCCAGCAATTAGCGCCCATCTGCGTACAACAGTGAAACAGCAGCTTTCTATCATACATACATCCTCCATAGGTCATCAAAAGACTTGGAGGTCTCGTTTGCTCATGCCGTAATGGCTGCTGCCATATTGTGTCATGCTGTTTCACGGAAGATGCGACACCCAATTAACTTCTTACACGTCGCAATGATAATTTTTCTGTCTTCCATTTCATCTCTCCAGTTTACCTATTATGAGCCTCAACACTACATTCACTGTTTAATCCATATATTTTGGAGCTTTTAGTAAGATGGAGACAAATTTTCATTTACTAGGATTTCCAATCCATTTCCTACTATGCTTTGTCATTTCTAATTCTTTACGTAAGCACACACTCCCACACTGTTTATGTATCAAAGTTATCACTGTGTTTAGCAACCTGAGAAGGGACAAAGAATGTCGAGTGACTTAGCATGAATGATTTATAAATATGAATGCTGCTTCTTTTTCATTTTCCCCAAAGAAAAGTCAGAACACATAAAAGGAATAAACAACAATGTGTCTTTGGGGTATAATGCCATAGCAGTGGAGCAAGTAATCTAGTGATGAAGCATAGGAAAGACGTGTAATAGGAGTGGATGCAGTGATATTACCTGTTGCCGAGTAGGTTGTGCAATCTAATTATGAGGTCCTCTTCCTCTTCAGACATGTTGCCTCTCTTGATTCCTGGCCTTAGATAGTTCAGCCATCTTAGTCTACAACTCTTTCCGCACCTATCTAACCCTAATAACCAGATCAGAAAACATATCATAACACAAGTCATCCAATATCTAAACTCACTTTTTATTAGTGTCACCAAAATTGATTAAATGCTCATGTTTAGAATTCACATGTAATCATGAAAACAATAAGTTTAATTAATATTAGTCGACCAAAAAGATTGACCTCTAATAACGAAGAAAAGAAATAAGTCATGCATGCAGTGATAGTTGTCTTTTGCCTTCAAAAAAAAATCTGTAAAATTCTTTTGTTCACAATGATTCGAGCTTCACATAGCTCTCTCGGTGAAGCTCTTAACAGCCACAGCATATCTGATTTCTGATCTTTTCTTCCCAGTGAAATCGAAACAAGAACACCCATGAGTAGCATTGTTTTTATCAGTAGCAGATCAAGAGCAAGTTTGCTGATCTTCTACGTTGAAGAAGTAACAGTAAAAGAGTGGAAAGGAGGAGAAGTGATGGGTGTCCGTGATATGGAGAATGAGGACAGGATTAGATTTTGTTGTAGCTAGAGAACTTTCTTTTCTGGAAGTCATGTGTTCCTGGGCACAAAAACTTAGAACCATTCAAAGCCACAGCAGCGGCAGCGGTAAATTGAATGCTCGAGAAAACCATCTTTTTCCTGAGGTAAAGTTGGTACGGGCTCATGCATGTCATGATGTGATCTTGGAGTGAGAAGAAAAGGTGACGGGAACAGACCAGCTTTGGCCGCTAGGGTTCTCCACTTCTTGTCACCATGGGCAGTCACGTACTCCACCAGCTTCCGGTCCTCCTCAGCACTCCATGCGCCTCTCTTCCACGCCATGACACTCTTCTTCTTCTTCCCCTCGTTCTCCCTCTTCTTCACCATCTCTATTCTTTCCTTTCTTCCCACGTCTCTTACGATGCGGCACATCCCACCATAAATAGACACCAATAACTCCATCGCCAGTGCCTGCTGTCGGGGTCCTCGATAGGAATGAATCGAGAGCTATAAGACGTACAATCTAGTATAGAAATCTATAACATCACTCCTCCATGCAAATCATTTGATGAGATTTAGTTATCCATCCTATCAAAGAGCTGTATCTGCAACTGGCGTTCACATAAACCTGATCGATGCATGCATGCCGTTGCTTCCTAGATGAGTGAGATGGATTCTTTTGGGTTTCGAATCATGCGCCTCATATAAGTATTGATAATTAGCAAATCAAAGCCCTCCATCTCTGTACTCGACCATTTATTCTCCCCCCAGTCGGATCATTACTCGAACTGGCGCCCGCTCTGACGTCAACTTGTAGCCCCCTGCCATTGCCGTACACATGCCAGCCATCGAATCGTCCTTGCTTGCATTTTCTATCCCTTTCTTTCTCGTTTCCTCTCTATCCTTCTTTCGTCTCTTATCACAGAAGCCATTTGAATCCAAATTCCCGATCTCGAGTCTTAGCTTCCTCCTGTAAGTGAAGATTGGGAGCAGTCATGACGAAGAATCGAGTTACCGACAGCTACAAGATCATAATTAAGTGCGATCTTTGAAGTTATGCTTAGTTTTTTGCTGATCCAATTCAATATTACTAAACATATAGCTTACTCGCTATTTGATTCATTACTAGCCATCAATACTATCATTCTTTTCTACAGTAGGTATCCTTACTTCATTTCCATTATTTCTAGCATTTTAACGACCAAATAAAATAATTCTTGATGTTTATTTTCTCTAACCTATTTCTTCTGATTGATATTGAGTAGATTATAATATTCTTTATATATATATAGAATTAGTTGGCTATGTTATTTAATGGGCTCTAAGCCAGAAAGTTATTCGATTAAGTCTTGAAGAGTTTTGAATCCAATTAAGTCTCTCGTCCATCTCTTTTTGACAAAAAGGAGTTCTAACACTACTTTAATTGCAAGTTTAATGGTTATTTCATCCTTATTATTTGTTTGTATATTACAATGCAAATATATACTTCTATACTACAATGCAAATCTTGATTGAATTAAAAATTATTTTCCTCGATTTTAAATCCACTATAGAATTTTTTTTAAATAATTAAAAAAATTACATCATAATGCAAAACACTCGTACGTAAACTTGAACTTGAGATATTAATAGTGTAATAATACACTAATCACAAAAATGTCTAAAGCAAGATAAGATAGGTATTCTCTTAAGGCATAAATTGTCGCCCGAGTTCATGAAAGGATCTTTGAGGGAATTTGTGAACGGAATGATAGTTAATTTCAACAATATTTTGTATCAAGACAACATAAAATGTCAAGTTGAACCAAATTGAAATTTGGTTTTTGCAACTAAAAAAGAAATTTCGATGATTCAAATTGATTAAATATCACAAGAAAGATGAAATTGATGGTAATTTAGTTATTTTAATTAAATAGCACAATAATTAATTGACAACAATAATATGTCATAACCAAAATTTGATACTCTAATAAAAATTATTAAAATATATGTAACTCATATGGTAATTTAGTTATTTTTTATTCAAAAGTTTTTGGGTTCAATTATAATGCCGATCCATTCAAGTTATTTTCTTATTATTATAGACTAATCTCTATCATAAAATTAATATATATAGTTTTTTATTAGTATATCAATATCTATTTCAAGCATATTTAAAAAAATATCATTTTACCCATATCGACCACTATCGTCCTCATCGATCATCCCCTTCGTCCTAAATAGCCGCTCGCAATCTTTGTCATCGTCGCCTATAAACCTATCTCCTCTCCTAGTTGTCAGTCACAAAAGAAGAAGGAAGAGGATGCACTATCAATTACGAGTAAGGAAAAAGAGGAGGCGGTCGTGTGCCCTCGCTGTTGGTTGGGGTGGGGCCTTTATCGTCACCCGCAAGCCCTCCTCACGTCATCGATCACGAGGGAGGAAGGAGAAGGAGGCGACCCACGTGCTATCATCATCGACTGTATGGGAGGAAGGAGGAGGGGATCACATGCTTTCACTATTATCTCCTTATGTAGTAGCTGGATCGATAGGATTAGTAAGGGTAGAGGTGACGATAGAAGCAAAATAATCTTTTCACCTAGTCTTCCGTGTTGTTTCGAAAAATTTCAAGACAAAGACACTCTATGAAAAAATTTAAAAATAAAAAACTTTTTTCAAAAATTCACCATATTTTTAATTTTAAAATATTAAACATATGATTTGATCAATTAACGTTTCAATTCAACCAATAATTTGATGATTGAGACTCAATCGGGTTGATGTTCGATTCGTTTTTGATGATTATGGCCATAATACCAGCAATGACTGTCAATCGATCTCTCTAATAACTTATACTTATAGTTAATTATGTTTTACGACGATGACTTCACAATCGAGATTAGAACTTCCGATGTGCATCATAACACACAGTGATGGAATAACTTCTTCCTCGAGTCTCATCTAACGCGACCCCTCCATGTCTGCCCTTTTCTTCCATCTCTGAACCCATACCCTTACCACGAACTCTTCTAGACCCGTCACCTAATAACATAAGATGTGATCGTGGAGTACTGTAACTCCCTTTTCCTTATTTTAGGTCCACAATTCCGCGAGAGAAAGCATCGCTTCAGCGCGCCCAAAGGTACCACCTGCGACCCATCTTTTCTTCTTGTGAGAGATCGGCTCTTGATTCCTTCCCCTCTCCTAATTCTTTCCTTTTGTGTGGATTCTTTTGCGTGATCGGTTTCGGGGGGTTGTTCTTTCGTCGCATCTCAACGCTTGAAATCGGAGTTGCGTTCTTGATTTGGGCATATTATTTTTAGGGTTTTGGAGCAGCAATCGTGCGAACCGTTATAGTTACTTGGTGATATCAATATTGTGTGATTCTTTTTTGGCGCACGATTCGATTGATCGGAGGTGGTGATTTCTTTTTCTAGGTTAGTTTAATTTACGGACTGCCTGATCTTTTCTGCACAAATGAAACATGATTCTGATTGTTGATTCTAACCTTGTCGAACGAATGCAGTTCTTTTGTCTTCTTGGCTTGAGATTTTTGTTATGTGATCCTTTCCTTTTCGTTCAAATAGCGTGTAAGAAAAGTTATGTTCTCTTAGTCTATTCACATCCTACTGTCTGTAGCTTTGTGATGAAATAGTTTATATGACTTGAACAGTTTGATTATATGAACATACTAACTGTTACAATTCCATTTAAACTATATTTGCATGTTGGCTATAACTTTGGTTCTTACACCATAATTATCCATAAAGGAACTGATAAAACAAACAAAAATTGAAAAAAAATGTTTTGTTTATTGTTGGATAAAGGATATGCTTACTTATGCATTGATCTTATGTAGCCAGCTGCTATTAGGCTTGCATTGTACTTTCCAAGTTTAAGCTTTGTTGTTTTATCCAAAAAGGATAAGTTTCTGTGGAAAAAAATGTTTGAGATTCAGAATTTTGGAAATATTGTCATAGACTAAAGATCTTGACTGGAACCAAAGATTGGTCACAGATCTCAGAAAGAAAATTCTCACTCATGCAACATCTTATATTTCTTTTGTGTCATTGAAAAAGTGATTTCTTAATCTCATGTGTTTAGTTGGCATAACCGTAGGTCCAAGTGCCCGAAAACAAGCTTTATAAGTATCCTTATAGAACATTCTCGCAATAATTAGAAATCAGTCATCATATTTGAGTAGTCAAGATACCACATAAAAACATATGTTGTGTATGCAGCTGCATGTTAAAATATACGGAATAACATACATTAATTACAAAAAAAAATGTACAATCGACTTTAAGTAATTAATAGGTAGATATATGCTACAAACGAAGAAATGTAGATTAATATTTATACTCATTTAAAACATGTTTGATTGACAATAAGAGTTAGCTTTTAGTTCTTAGTTATTAATATTTATACTCATTTATTTAGATGACAATGAGAATTCGCTATAGGTGTTAGTGATCAATGTTAGATCATCATAACATGTACCATGCTACTAAAATGGTAACAATTATATAAATAAAATGGTAATAATGAGGAATCATGAATCATTTTCTTAACCCTGTTTACATGCTTTTGTAGGCTGCATGTGCAACTGTATGCCAATTACATGTTTAAATTTAAGAAATGCACTGATTGCACCTCTACTGGATATGCAGCCACAAAAGTGCATGTGAAGTTTTGTGTGACCACATAATCAGTATAGTCACATATTGAGACTGCAAGTTCAGTAACACCATATTTAAGTCCATGTAGGCGTTACTTGAGGTGGTCAGATAACAACACCCGCAGGCACAGCTTCATATGCTTTGAAATAGTACTTTCTTGTATGAATTTGCCCTTGCCAGCAATTTAACTGTGTTTAGAGTCCACCTACATTGATTGGCTATAATTTGTTCTCCTCTGATGGGTCATCTTTGTTAATTTTAATCAATCCTACAGAGATTTTGCTTCCTATTAACTTTATATGTAAACATAAACAGGGAACATAGCAAGACACTTTGATTCAGGTATAATATTTACTATACATATAAGCAGACATATAGGATCTAGTTGTGAAGTAAGCAATAAGACAAAAGCATTTGCTAGTTTGGCCTTGCAATTTATAGTTTATGAGTTTGGTTGTGAAGCAGCTTGTAACCATCTCAAAATGTTTTCGTAATGGGGATCAGGAACATGTGCACATGGAAAGGTGTTTAACTTGAAGCAGGAGATGAAGTAGAGGGTTTTCATGTAATACCAATGTGGTTAGTTTGGATTTGTTTAGTCAGTCATTAGGCCACTTCCAAATTTACAATAAGTTTTATGAGGTGATGTATAGGTATTTTCTTATGGCATGCTTTATTTCTAAAATTATATATGGGTTTGACTATAGTTATAGGAGGCATGTAATTTTGCTAAAATTTATTTATAGTTTATCGCTTGAGGCTTCCTTGACCTGTTGCTACAATCAATGTACAACTCACTACCAAGGATCGTCCAGGAATTGACTAGTGGTAATCACTTTTTCTTGTCAGTCACTCAAACAAATTTTATGATTTTCTTTCCAGGGAGATACAAAACAGCTACAACTTCATTATTAAGATGTGGCATAGATGAAGCATAGTTGTATATGCACATTCTTCGAAATTCTTTTACTGCCCACGAGTAGTGAAACTTACTGATGTTAGAACCTAGAGGTTCTCACCGACCGACGATCATTTATAGACTGATACAACCTTCAGATCTTGAAGTTCTTGAGCAGATTCATCTTGCTTTATTTCCTATAAGGTATCCCATTTAATTGTGGTATTTATATGTAAAAAAGTTTGATTCGTCAAAAGCACTCCAAAGAAATTTTATCATTGTAAGCCATGAATAATGGGACAGTTTTTGTCAATGTTTACAGGTATGAAAGAGATTTCTTCCTCAATGTTGTGCATGGCAATGGAATAGTATCGTGGGCTGCTGTCGATGGACAAAATGATGAACTTGTTGGATTTATCACTACACGTCTTATCTCAGCGAGAGAAAGCGAGGTGTCTGACACTCTATAATCTATTTTCATCGTTTTAACTCATGTTCCTTGCAATTGATCATTTACTGTTCTACTTTGCTCATGCAGATTGCAGATTTGCTTAGGCATAGATCTTCAAGGAAAGAACTAATGCTAGTCTATATCTTGACGCTAGGTGTTGTAGAGCATTATAGAAACTATGGGATAGGTTGTGACCTTGTCTAAGTTCCTTGATTGCTTTTTATATACTGAACATTTTCTGCTCATCTCATTATGGCATTTGCAGCTACTTCACTTGTTCGTGAGGTAATCAAATATGCTTCAAGCATCACAAACTGTAGAGCAGTGTATTTGCATGTCATTTCTTACAACCTGCCAGCCATAAAGTTCTACAGGAAGATGTTATTTAAGTTTATAAGACGGTTGCAAAACTTCTACTACATCAACGGCCAGCATTATGATTCATATTTGTTTGTTTACTTTGTGAATGGCAGCCATTCTCCCTGCTCCCCATTGTAAGTATTTTACTTTTAAAATGAACAACAGCACACTACTATTTTATTGTCTCAATTTTTTTTCATATTTATTATTTTTAACAAGTTACCTTGTTAGTGCAAATGCATGAACATATCTCTTTATTATCATATTTATTTATTTTTTAACAAGTTAACTTGTTAGTCCAAATGCATGAAAATGCCGAAGTAAAGCTATCACTGAAGTTTCTGGATGTGTGTTTCAGAAAGAGCTGAGAAATATAGCATTGTTACTTGTCTCTTTCAACAACTCGGATCTCTAGGAATAATAATGTAGCTTAAGAAACAAGGAATCTAATAGAAGGGTCTTAGATGTTTGTTCTGAAGTGATAAGGCTCATTCTCTGATAGAAGGTCCATTACAATTTTCTCATATTAAATTTGTATTTGTTATTTCACACTTCATGTATCTGTGGTATTAAATAATATTTTCAGCATTTCTTGCCATTCAGAATGATGTGTAAATGGAGTCACCAACAAATGATTAGAACACCACTTGACTTGGACCCCATCTATTTTTTATTTTTCTCTCTTCACACAATTTCCAATAGTATGAATTCTTTCTTTTCTGACACTTCACACAACTTTTCAAATAAGTTGGCTGGTAGAAAATTTTTAGGAACTGAGAATTGTTCGATTTAAGTCATTTTAAGTGATAGAAGTTGAACTTATTTTAAATATAATAAAGGACTGTTTGATCCCCTAAATATTTGTCTACATACTTATACATTTACATTTATTGTGTATACTACTTTTTTATGGACTTGGAGACACGAGGTACTACTTGGGAAGCCTTTATGTTGGTCAATTCATGACTTACTAGGCCAACTTTTCCCATTTGTAATAAATTTCACTTGAGTTGTTGAAAGCTTCTAAAACTTTTGAGTTAATTATAATTTCCTATACATATGACTTTTCACTTCTCTTCTTAAATAATGAATATAGGCATTTAAAACTTTAGAAAATGAACAAAGAACAAGCTCTGGTTGTGTTTTGTTATTTAAACTTCCTTTTACTAACTTCTATAGCACTTTGAACTTGTAGTTATTGGCACTAATTTTTATAAGGTCATAACATAAAATTTCATAAATTTAGGAACTGGGTATGGACACAGCGATGGTAGTGGACATGGGAGTCGGCATATACTCCCACTGGTCCACATGCCATTGTGTGGAGGACACCTTGGACCAACATAATCATCCAAGCCTTGCAAAGTTCTTTGGAGGATGTTTTGGCTCTTGTATTTGCATTAAGTGCTATCACACTAATTGTATGAACTCCCCAACAGCCCAAGGACTTATTGGAGTTATGAGAGACGTTTTTCAACAACACTAGCAACTTTAAGTTGTTGCAAGCAGACATACCAACCAACGTTTAACATTTTGACTAGACTAATGTGTACCGGGTGGGACATACTTGTCCAGGCTTGAAATGGAATGCAGACTACTGAATTTCAAATGTGTCACATCCACTTGCGATATAAGGCTTACTACCTCATAAACCTTGTGAACTGACATTACTTCTTGTGATGTAAAACAAGGTACATTCCATAGACCATTGATAATGAAATCGGGTTTGGGTTTAATTAATATTTTAGGATTGCAACATCTTGCACAATTAGAATATTGCAAGAATCATCATATTGACAATAAAGTTGAAGGAGGAAATAAATAAAAGAGAATATTGTAAGAATTATCATCTTGCAAGAAAGGAAGAGCATCATGCACAAAGAAGAAAGATTATTTTACAGGATTATCATCTTACAAGAAAGGAAGAGCATTATGCACAAAGAATGAAGGTTATTTTATAATAATATTCTAGAAGCTTATCTTCTCAAAAGATGATAAGATACAATGTATTGAATCATCTTGATGCAATTTTTATTTTGTCTTTTTAATTACTTCCTTCTCTTCTTGTATTTGTGGCTTATATAAAAGAGGTCAAGAATTGTAATGAGATTATCAGTCTTGGAATGAATAATAGTTTTGTAACCCACAAAATATGAGTGGTGCGAAGCTATAGCTTTCCCCCCGATATGAGTCGGCAAACTTGAAGCGAGTCCAAGATAATCCCCTACCTTCCTCTCCTCTCCTCAGCCAACTTGCAACAAAGACCTGTTGACCAATCTCTCGGCATCATAAGCCGTTAGAAGGATGTTTAAAACGCTACTCCTTGACCATCTTGGTATGTATTGAATTCCAGCACTTGTTCTTTCTTATTTAAATTAATATTTCTACAAAATTAGGTTTTTCTCCTTTCTCTCTTCCTTTCAGCCCTTTTTTTATTTATTACCCACCTTATAAATGCTCTCATCATACTAAGCATCCTTTTAGGGTTGTCCTACATCAGCTTGGCTTTGGTCCCTTGCCTGGCCTAAACCAAGTGGTAAGTTTGGTTCCTTTTTTTCAACAAGTTCTTTTAATTAAATTAACCATAAGTCCCTAACCTACCTCATGTTGTGTACCCTGTGCGTGACTCCCTCATGCCACTTGCTATGTGAAAAAACAAAGATAGCTATGAGAACTATCAATTCCTTGGAAAAGGTACTGATTCTGGATGTTAGACTAACCACTTATTTTGTGCTTAAATAGTGTTGCCTAAACCGTGCACACCCAAGCCATCCCAGCTCACAAGGGTCAACCTAACTTTCAACCTCATTCAGTTCAGTAAGGACCTGTACGAAAAGAAAGAATGAATGATGAACACAGGTAAAATGCTTTCATTATCAACACAAAAAGGTAAGAACCTGGGATCTGTGATCATATACAAAGCTCTTGCTAATGGGCAGAATGGTCACATAGTGGGCTCCGAAGGCTGGTGCAGGCCTAGTGACCACCTAGCACTTTTGGTGTACAGAAAGTGAACTTGCTAAAGATATTGTATCACCCCTAAGATATGTAACTAAAGTCCTATCTTAAGGTATGCTGCCTAGGGGTTTCAAAGGGGCTGTGATGGCTGACATTTTGCATCATGCCATTGAGAGTAAATTCCACTGCACATGCACTATTTTGGCTCCATATGAAGACCATTCAATATGCTCTGCAAGCTTAGGCTTTCAGGCTGAACTAAAGCAAATATGATGCAAAAACGAAGCAAATGAGGATATGGAGGCTACTTGAAGTCCCTTGCAAGCTGCCTAATGCGAGAAGAAACTAAAAATAGTGACAACATACTGGCCTCTCAAAATATCTCTTATATGATGGTAAAATAGATATGCAAATTATATTCTTTAAAGACCATTGAGATGCTAGAAAAGGAAAACAAATTAAATATTTTGCATCTTGCGTTTGATTGTATTTCTGAACTATAGCTAGCTTTCTTAGAGGTTGAAATTGGTTTGACATAATCAATTGCAGAGTTTTTATCTTTCACATGTTGCAATCAGGTAAATTGAAGGAAGAAAGGTGCTTCTTAGGAAATGTCCTGGTAGAGTTCTAATATAATAAACTTCCAGAAGAAAGCTTCTTTTTTAGTAGATGTCTTATCATAATGCTTGAAATTTTTTTCTTTTTTCCAAGAAAATGTTGGATATTTAGAGACTGACTAGAATGTGAAATACCAGATATTTTACTTTGGTGCATGTATTTTAAGATCTCTATTTTTTTCATATTCCATCGATGATATACCCATTGTCTTCATAACGTAGGAACATTGTCGCAGCAGTGGCAAATTACCTTAGGGGCCTTCTCAAAATGCTGGCTTCCAAGCTATGGAGGAACGAGGAAACACATATTCCTGTATGGTCCAAATGTAGCGAAACAAAGACCCTTTTAGTGACTCCAAACAAGAGGATCCTTGGTGCAGAGAATTCTGCATGTCGAGTCTGTACTTCACAACTTACGTAACTGCACATCTGAGTAAGATTCATGTTTCATAGTCATTCACACCGTTGTAATATCTTTTCTTTAAAAATTTCAGCAAACTATATTAATTTTTTTGTCACCAAATTTATTTGTTTACATTTAAGAATAGCCTTCCTCATTGAAGCTTTCCTAGTGGATTAGATGTGAGATTGTGTTGAAATGTTTTTGGAAGCAAGTTGTGTGCTATGCTATTATTAATAATTGTGGTCTATAATACTTGTCAAAATAAATGACCATTCCTCTAGAATTTGGAGGGGCAATCAATCTTTGGAATAGTCTTGGTTGTGTCGGCTGAGTTCTAGATATTAATATGTTCGCCACATAATTGTGGTCTTTTATCAATGTTATTGATAATATCATCAATAATTGTGGCTAGTGATGCTATAGCTATAGCTAGCTAATCACACTGTTTTGCAAAAATTTTCAGTATGTATCAAATATCTGTCCATTTAGTTGGCTTTGGTCTGGTCGCATGGGCTCTTCTTTAAGACGGTTTGAGTCCAGATGTTGCAACTAACATACTTGATATAATTATGAAACATTGTAGTAGCTCACGACATTCTTTTATTGTGGATTCACCTGACCTATGTGATGGAAGATTATGGATGTTGATTTTGATTTGTCCAATAAACCTTTCATAATTAAGTTCCATGTAGGATGGGAATCATTTATATTACTTGCATCAGGTGTTGTGAGTGGCCTTTTAAGTTAATACCAAGCGACTAAAGACGTTCCATGCTTCAAATATGTTCTGAATATAGTTCGGATTTTAGAAGAAAAAAATTCTTTTTTTCTTAACAAAAATGACATACTATGCCATAAGTACCTGCAGAATAACAAAACTCCAGTAATGGAAGGAGAAACACGTGCAACTCTGTGAGTATAAACAAAGAATTCGGTGTCAAAAATAAACAAACAAAACACTTTGGAGCATTCAAAGCGCACAAATACAACCAAAGATGCACACTCGTGTTGATGGAAAATAAATACACTCGACACCAAGTTGACTTCAGTTACGAAGTCGACAATGACTAATTTTACAAGTATATATTCTGCAAGAAATCGATGAACATGTGCTTACAACTTATTGACATGTTCGTACTGGATCTTCATGATTTGAGTAGCTGGTCGTTGATGATGCATGCATATGAACTCAATACAGCACCACTAAAGGATTCTATCTTGCAGATCATTGATAAGACTGGAAGCCAAAGTCGTCAATTTCTTTCCAGTCTCTCCAGCTATGTCCTTGAGGGAGGGCATATCCTGTGATGCCTAGAAATGCAAAGGAGCACTTATTGGTAAAAACAAGCTTTGTAAATAAGCAGAAGAGTTCCTACAACAATATCTAACACCAAACTGAGACCCAAAAGATAAGACGTTTCGGGATTTTGTGCTTATATAAAGTGTTAACGTTGGAACCTAGGTCAACAGCAATCCGAAAGGCACCTGAAAAGAGATGCGGTTGATGAGATCTGCAGCAGTCAGGTCCAGTCCAGAATCTCCTACATCATGACCAAACAGATCGGCACTTGAAATGGCTTTTGACCCCTACATAAACGATGACAAGATTATGAGCATCTTAAAACACGTTAGGATTGCCTGTCAGGGTTTTAAGCATAGCCACATTTGATAGGGTTAAAAAGGATCATCTAAATCCAGGATGGCCTTTGTCCTCTGAGACTACTATTGGCAACAGAATATTCCCAGATCATCAGACAATCCTAATTAACTCCATAAATTTGGAGTTTTTTCCTCTCGGGGATTGGGCCACACACTCATGACGTCAAATGGGCATGCATCATGTCTGCAGACTTACGGGATGGATATACAAGTTTTCTGCTAGCAATTGCTCATGAACCTACTCAATATTGACGATATTACAGTCAACTGCACATACCGTGAACTTCTGAAGGGACATATGAGCCTCATTGTCAGTTGCTTTGTCTGGGTTACCAAAGAATTGAGTTGAAGAAATTGACTTCGCATTTGAGAATTTCTGCCTTGCTTCATTACTTTCCTGAACCTGAGGACCATAGCAAAAATAGGATGTATATTTCACAATAAACCCAGTGCAACTTTAAGAAGACCAACAACTGATCGAAGTGGTTACAAGTGTGCAACTGTCATATAGCAACTTAATGCTACATGTCCATGATACAACTGGATATTCCTTTAGTCGATTATAATTGGTGACAATGTTCCGGATCATATTCCACAAAATATTACTGCACAAACAAATTTAGTTAAAATGCTTAAAGTTACAAAGATCTTTTGTCTATCCTTCACTACCAACTTCTACATATGTTATGGAAAGCTCCACTGATCCTTTTTTAAAATAGTAAAATTGGCATGCTTACCATTTTTTCCTCATGAAAAGCAAATAATCCAATTTGATGCAGTTTCTTAGACAAAATGGAGGGAGGGGGCAAAGAAAAAGCATAGCTAAACAGATCAAAACATTCTTCACTTATCACAATTTTTAATCTGTAAACCAATACAGATATATTAAAATCCATATCCATATGGTTTACTTATGCTTTTGCACTAGTAACATCTTCAAGAATATTTAAATCACGGTTTAAGATACTAGCTCGACCAAGCTCCAGGTATTTTATTTAGACCATGCAGTTTGGTACACTCGGTATACCACTTATTTTTATTATTTTATTTATTTGAGCTTGGGCTTAGGGCAACAACACAACTAGTGAGGCTATTACGGAGGCACATCATTGCTGGTTAAGAACCTCCTAATAATCATAGTACTTAATAAACTAAAAGAACATCAATAACTCAGTAGTCAAAATATTGAAGAAATTATCTCGACTCATTCATCAAGTATCAGATATCCGGATTATATTTGTAGCACTGACAAAGGTTGATATTTTCATACCTTGTTAAATGAATAGTAAGATGAATTAAATGACCTTTGGACAAAGTAAATAACTATTTCTCTTCCAGATCTCCAGAGAGTCTAGAAACTATGAATAGTAAGAAGGGATCAATAAAAATCACTTAGTCACTGAATACATCTTAACTATCAAGCCCAAGAAAATGAATAACCGAACCATAAAATGCAGCTTTCAATTGAAACTTCAAGTTATTCTCAATTGCTCAATTTAGTTCCAGTATGACCTCTTAAAAAATGAGTTAAGAGACTAAACAACATATGTTATGTGATTTAAGATACACCAAATCAAAACTTAATCTATGCAACGCAAACAAGTCCAAGATCCACAGCATATAAGTACAACTGGAGAAGATCCTCTCTAATGTTTGACTCCTTTCCCCAAATTTCCAACAGTACCACCATCCCTGGGACCTCCCATGCCAACTCCTATGTTGGTGAACCTCAAATAAATCAGAGCGTCTCCTATCAGCTAATCCCTCTCCGCCAGCCAATGTGGAAAACATCTCAAAGGATTTACAAGCCACCAAGGGTAGAATAAAAGGTGCACAGGGGCATATGGACACATGGTATGCTCCACGGTACTGGTACATATCGGTTTGCTCAATAACCACTATTGATATTGGACCAACTGTTGAAACCTTGGACTGAACTACCATGATGATAATTAATCTGAACAATTCTACTTTTAAAAATTTGTCCGACTTAATGAGTTTATAACAAGAAAAAGACACCTGGTAACCGAATATACTAACAAAAAATTATTTAGAGTATTTTACCTGTACTTTTGATGAACTGGAGCTTGACTTTTTCTGAAAGCCATTGTCTACTCCATATTCTGCAAAGAAGCTTGAAGATTTTGGTGGTGCAATATGACTAATCAACTGAGCGCCTCCAGAACTACTCTCCATTGGATTGGTCTCCACATACTCAAACCGAGAAGGATAAGATGGACCACCTGGTGTCTTAGAGTTAGCCAAAGATGTCACAGAAAGTGCTGGTTCTTCAGGCTTCTGGTCATAGAGACTTTCATTTGGCTGAAACCAAAAGTATCCTAAGGTTAACATGTTGACCTTTGCCAAGTAAGGACTACAATCAGAATAATAATTTATCACAAGATTGAATAAAAAGCTTCATTAGAGCATACATAGGAAGACAAACAGACATGCAAACCACCTTGCCAAGGGGCGTACGTCAGGAGAGTGACCTGAGAAATTACATAGAAACTCCTACATCTTTTGGCTTATCATTTAAGACATCAATATCTCCCTGATATAATGAAGCATCAAGTATTCAGACTCTGTGACATTCAAGAACTATTTCAGTTCTTACTTTGCAGAAAACAGCAATGAAACAAAATTGCAGAATTTCAAGTTACAAATTTGGGTAGAAGATGTCACGATTATCAAACTGGAGATATTTTAGGTTCAATTTGTTAAATCACTGCATGGCGATAGCCCACTCTACCATCTTCTGTCTTATTGACTCATAATTGTTACCTGCATGAAATAGGGTTCACGCATATAATAGCATAAGCATCCTTTTTATTGGTAAGTTGTGAATGTCAGAAGTTGAAACAGAAAATTTGAATAAAAAGCAAAGGACACCAAAATCCAACTATATATGTTTCGATAAGGGTTATTCCTATATTTATGGGTCCATCAAAACATGATAGTAAAAGATTACCTTTGTAGTTAGCTTCCGTATCCCAAGTCCACCAGTCTTGCCTGTGGTCTTCCTTGCACCAATTGGTTTTCTAGCAGAAGACAGGAGTGTAGAATGAGTGTGAGCTTTAGGTGAATGTGTAGTTTCAGGTTCATGCTTCCCATTAGAGATTTCCTTGGGTGCATCTGCAAACTTAAGTTCAGGAATTCCACTAACTGCATCTGATGAATGAGATGCAGCAACAGGCAATGAAGGTAATAAACTATCTTCTGCAGAGCTTTTAGCAACCTCTTTAGAAAGTATCTGCCTATACAATTCAGCCGCTCTAGATGTGTATTTTGTCTCAATTTTACCACCATCTGTCCATCCATGCTGTTTGAAAAAAACTTGAGCACGATTATTGCCTCCAAATACCATCATCTTGAGTTGCTCAGGAGACCATGAGTCTAAATTGGTAGACCTAGAATTCACAGAAACAAACTTCTTAAGATCCTAGAATTCACAAAAACAAAATCCAATTAACTACTGAAAAAGTAAATCATGCCATAAGAAAAAAAATTAAATAACATAGGAAAAGTGCTAAGCATAGTTCACAACATTGCATGATACCAATATGATATGCCATGATGGCATAGAAATGGTATAAGATCAATTCAATTTTGGAAATTTAACTGCTCAACCTTTTAGCAAGAATAATTGAAAATTTCTAGAATAGATCAAGCTCAATTGGGGTTGGCCAAATTTAACCAATTTCAGGCAGCTCGAAAGCAGCAAAAGAAGAAAAAGAAATAGTCAAAGGAAAGAAGGGGAATAAGGGAAGGTAGATCAAGGGGGAAAAACATAACAAACCTATGACAACAATTGTGAAATAGAGAAGATACTGCTACTATTGCATTTGTTAGTCGATGCAATCATCATATTCATCACTTTCAATCGTTGTTGCAATATTAACATTATCATCCACGACCGCAATACACCGAAGGAAAAAGGATTTAAGATATCAGATGGGAACCGAAAGGTGTGTTGCAGCTCAAAGATGTTCAAGTTGTAGCATTCATTAAGGCTTTGACAAGGGTGTCGAGAAAATATGTTGAGAGGATGTCATGGGCTGCTGTTGCAGACCCACAATGCACGCAAGAACTGTTGTGAAGCAACAGTCACAGTGCACAGAGATGACAAACATGGTCATGCAGTAGCACATTCTTTTGTGTAGTGTCGTTTTCATGGACAATATATACTGTAACAAGACATGCAATAGACCAGGAGCCTCATTTTGACATGTATCTTCAGTCCTTGCAGTCGTTTAAGTCAGTCCATGAGAGGAACATTTAGTCATTGCATGAAGCACAAACAAGTGAAAATAGCATCTTCGGCCTGTAAGAAGGAGATATGCTAAGTAGAAATAACTAACAAAACATTAGTCATCTCAACACCCAAGAACTCCCCTGAGCAAGCCATTTAAGTGTGGCAACCTAAAATGTCAGCCATAGACAGTTTGTCGTATGACTGTTTTGATGGCAATAGGATGTTGCAGTAAATGCTTGTACAATCCCGAATTTTTTACATGGGCAACATGATGACGGCAGTTTACCCGCAAACTATTTGCAAGCAACTCTCTTGCAGGTGCTTCAGAATTGCAGAATGTTATAACTAGGGTAGTCCCTTTGTGAACAAATGTCACGTGGGGTTTAGGCAAATTAGATAAGTCTGTGATAGCACGGGTTTGACCTAGGTTTGTTTCTTAAATGAGGATTCACACGGAATTAACCTAGATCAACAAAAATCTAAGATAAATCAGTGTGGACCTAGATGGAATTTGCATGGACCTGTAGATCCATTTATATATAGCTTAGTTTTATGCAAATGCAGGCCACACACACACACACATATATATATATATGTGTGTGTGTGTGTGTGTGTGTGTGTGTGTGTATGTGTATATATATATATGTGTATATATATATTTGTGTATATATATATGTGTATATATATATTTGTGTATATATATATGTGTATATATATATATATATGTATATATATGTACATATATATACATATATATGTATATATATACATATACATGCATATACATATATATGGGGGTGTGTGTGTAGCTTACATTTATGCAACTAGGCTAGCTCTGCTTGTATCTCGGCTATATCCAAACAGATCTCAGCAAGATTCATGTAAATCACAACCGAAGCTGAGACGATCCACCTCAGGATGCACATCTAAGCTACATTTTCATAGGTTCAATCTCACTTCAATGAAAAATTAGGAGAGGAAATGTATCTAAAATGGAACCATGACATTAGGATAATAAAATGAAAGAAAAAAGGCTTCAATAAAAACAAAACCAAACTAATTTTTTAGGTTGAGTTTCATATTTACCTTGGTTTGAAGGAAAACAAGATTATTCTGGTTTGAAGCTCGATTTGCTAAAAATTAAAGAAACAAAGAGGTTTGAGATCTTATTGCCAATTATTAAGATTTCAAGGAACTGTTGATCATCACGGTGAAATAAATACTATATAAAGCTTTCAGTCTCTCTATTTATACAAAATAAGAAGAGCATCAAAGTACGGCAGCATGGCCTCGTTTGAAGTTAAGAATTGATAATTCTGAAGGATAGATGTGTTCAATCGGCAAAATCCAAAAACAACAAACCTCAAGCCGTCAATACTCCATCAAATCACTGAAAGAGACACACATCGTACCTAACAAAGCTAATGTGCACGCCGAGGCTGCGGTGAACAGCGGAGCAATCAATGCAGAGGAAGATCCCATACGTCACCGACGACCAGGTGGGGTTCTTCGCGTTGCAATCGAAGCACATCTGCGAAGAAAGAAAGATCCATAGTAAGAATCGCTAGATCTGGATTCCCATTCCCAGATCCCGAAACCGCAACCGATCTCCGTAACCTAGAACAAAATGATAAGCAGAAAGGCAATCCAAACAACACAAGAACAACAAGGAGGAGGCAGAGAGCCGAGGTTGGATGGATGACCTTGTTCTCGGACTTGGATTTGAGCTTCTTGAAGACGGCGTTCTTGTCGGTGTGGTTCTCGGAGGCCATGGCGGTAGAATTGCTGGTGTGTTGCGGGTCGGAATCGGAGAGAAGGAGAGGAAAGAGCAATCGACGGATGGATGGATGGATCGATCAATGAAGCATCGTCTTCTTTCCTCTCTCTCTCTCTCTCTCTCTCCCCTTCTTTCTTTCCCGCTCGCTGGAAAATTTACGGTCTACGGATCAAAACGATGGAAGAGAGAGGAGTTCAAAATGAGTCAAAACAAAAGCAAAGGCCTTCCAGCGTTCATGTGGCAGGGAAGGGGAAATAGGGGTGATCGGGGTTTCGGAACCGTCTGATTCCATTTTCATATAGTCAATTTACATTTTCTGAAACCACGAATCGAACCAAAATCATCGGTTCCGGTTTGAACGGTTAATTTTTTTTCTTTTTATTAAAAATAATTTTAAAATATTAAAAAAATATCTATAATTTTATTTTTAAATTTTAAAAATAAATATATAACTATAATGAGTATAGTAACATAAAAATCATAATCAAATAAATAACATTATCACGATTCAAACCCAAGTTTCTTCGATTTAAAACCAACAATTTTTTTTTGTTATATTTTTTACTTTTTATTCTACTTAACCAGTTTAAAATCGAAACTATTGGTTGTTGATGTGGGGATTTGATTTACTAGTTAATTTTTATATAAATTTTAATCCTCTTGTTATTTCTGCAATGGTAGAATAAAGCAATTTTATTTTTTTAAATAAAATACGTAAAAATATTCATATATATGTTTTCATCGTTACCAACATTTAACAGATACTAATAGAGAATATAGTTTCAATTAATAATAAGCCTTTAGAATGTTATATATGTGCGTTACGATATACATACTATATATATATATATATATATATATATATATATATATATATATATATATATATATATATATATATATATATATATATATATATATATATATATCAATGTCGGTGTGACTTTGTTGTTGCATTTGGAGGATGCACCAACAACAGCAAGATGGCACTTTTGCTACCAACCCAATTCGCTTACATTTCAAGTCATCCAAGTAGACATGGATACAAATCACCCAATAAATTCACGAGTACGAAAACTTTCTAACATTTATAGAGCTAATAAATTTGGCAAAAGGTCTTCTACATATTCACAGAATATGTAACAATAATAATACCTTTAGAAAAAACAAGTAAAATTTAGCATAATTTGAAGGATAAACATGTTATAAGTTAATGTCATTTGGGTATCAATCAACTAAAATTCGATCATTATGATTTCTAAGGAGATATTATAATAATGATTGAATCTCACCCTCGCTATTGACTGGGAACTATCCGATATGGATTTAAATATAAATCTCATATCAAATGTGTTTCGTATAATTTCAATTGGAGTAGAAAGCGGATTCAGTTGAATAGCATCAAAATTTAACTAAAAGGAATCTTGCCGAGCAAATTTTAGGTGAAAGAAAAAGACGCAAGATGAGTTGTGCACGCATTAAATGAGTAAGACTTCAAACAGAAGTCGGTGGAGTATGATTTAAGATGGGTGGTTGGACGACTGGTGGTGGAGATAAAAGAGTAGAAGTTTTGGATGGTTCATAGAACTATGTGGCCAAGCAACAGACAAGATTGCATGGTGATGCCACCAAAAAGTAGATCAAATCAGGTTCAGGGACAGGTGATCTAATTAAGGGTAAAGTCTAGACCAAGTGGGAATGCTGCTATCGCAGGAAACTGAAGACACCATATAAAATGATTAAAGGAGAAGAGACATTGTGAAGAATGACTTGCACATATGTTATACTAAATAGGTTTCAAGATCCATATCACTTAGTGCCACTCATTGTACACAGATCCAAATTGGCCAACCTGCATTCCCGGACTCCACAAGCATCTCCATAAAAGACGCTGCATCATCACGAGAAGTTTGCCATCCTAATGAGAGAGGCCTACAGCCACTTCTCCTTGCGCCTGTGAGACTCTTATGTGCTCATCACTTGCCAAAGTCAAAGGCAGAAAGATGGATGCAATAAATATATCATAGGCTCTGCCAATCCTTTTCATGTGCAAGCTATGCATGAATCAAATATAAGTTTATGGTGCAAGTCAATTAAGAAGAAGAGCATTACACAAGTATTGATTTCAATCTCATGATCCGTTGTGATACCAAATGATCCCATACACGAAAGAAAATATTTATCTAAATCATCTAACTCATCTTTGGATCATGCATTAAAGAAAATATTTATCTCTAATCGAGTCTACTGTTAATTTTATAAACCAATAGATCATATCAATTAAGACATTTGAATGGAGACAAAACAATTATTGATTCCACTATCATCCAATCAGTTGAGCTACTCTTAGTTATGCATCGAGTTGTGGCCTTATTTATGCTAAGCTTTATGTTAGACAGGATACATGTGAACGGCACAGTTGAGTTTTCCCCTACACGTGAGATTGTGACGGAAAGAAAGCATGCAGTTTTTTACCTCTTTTCGTGGAGTCACCACCAGCATACGATGCTCTTCTGGTTGTCTCTCTATAAATCTCAGCTCTCGAGTATCTCCATCGTCCTCGCGTAGACATGGCACTGACTGGAACTGCAGATGACAGCAAAGGCAAGAACACCAAGTGCAAGCTACTCACAAAGGATTCGATGGAGAAGATGGTAAGGCTTCCAGTTAAGCTGTGGCTGAGTGCACTGGAAGTGGGAAGAGAGGACCCAAGACGGCTTATCCATGCCCTCAAGGTGGGCGTCGCATTGACACTCGTCTCCTTATTGTACCTCTTGGAACCACTGTTCGAAGGAGTCGGACGGAATGCGATGTGGGCCGTGATGACTGTGGTTGTGGTGCTCGAATTCACTGCAGGTGATTGATCTCTCTTGATCTGTAGGTTGCAGAGTGAGTGCTTCCCTTCTAATATGATCAGCTTCCTGTGTTCTCTTGGTGGCATCACAGGTGCAACTCTGTGCAAGGGAGTAAACAGAGGAATTGGGACACTGTGTGCGGCATCTCTTGCATTTGTGATCGAGTTCATGGCAGAAAAGTCAGGCAGAGCTTGTCGCGGCGTTTTCATAGGAGTATCTGTGTTTTTAGTCGGTATAATTCTGGTTTGCTCAATCTACCGCTGACTAACCTTCTTCTTCAAATCCTTCAGAAACATGTGTTGCGTTCCATCTTGTAGGATTCTTGGCGACGTACTTGAGATTTGTCCCTTACATAAAGAGGAACTACGATTATGGAGTGGTGATCTTTCTGCTGACCTTCAACCTGATAACGGTGTCGAGTTACCGCGTGCAGAACGTGTTGCGGTTGACTCGCGATCGCCTAACCACCATTGCCATCGGCTGCGGCATTTGCCTCTTTATGAGCCTCCTCGTTCTACCCAAGTGGTCCGGTGAAGACCTGCACAATTCCACAGTCTACAAGCTTGAAATGTTAGCGAGATCCATTGAAGCTTGTGTGACCGAGTACTTCCGGGATCAAACTCAAGATGACGGCAAGTCATCGAAGGACCAAATATACAAGGGATGCAGAGCGGTGTTGGACTCCAAATCCAGTGATGAGTCTCTCGTAAGTGGTGGATTCCTCCAAGTTTTGATCTATATGCTGATGTGGTTTTGTTTATGGATCAAATGCGAAGATGATGATGATGATGAGCATTCTCAGGCACTCTTCGGAAGCTGGGAGCCGAGGCACTCCAGACACTGCTACAGCTTTCCATGGCAACAGTACGTGAAGCTTGGTGCTGTTCTGAGACATTTCGGGTACACAGCCGTAGCACTTCATGGATGTTTGGAATCAGAAATCCAGGTGGGTGAATGCCATCATTGAGTCTCACGGACCTCGTTCATTCATACCGCCCATCTTACTCCTTTCTATGTTGTCTCTGTTGTAGACTCCACTATCTGTAAGATTGCTCTTTCGAGACCCGTGCAGCCGCGTCGCTGGTGAGGTGTGCAAGGTGTTCGATGAGCTCGCGCGGAGCATAAGAAACCGCCGTCACTGCTCTCCCAATGTGCTCTCCGACCACCTTCACGAGGCGCTGCAAGACCTGAATTCCGCCATCAGGTCCCAACCGCGTCTCTTCCTTGGCTCCAAGAAAGCCCGTCCCGCCGCAAATGAGCGCGCGGAGGATTGGAGACCCCAAAAAAACACATCTGCCGGTGTAGCTCTGCCTTCGGCCATGTCTGATATCACATCACTGCAGGAATGGAGGGGCAAAAGGGTAGAGTCAACTGAGAGGAAGGTCTTGAGGCCAACCCTGAGCAGAATAGCAATAACTAGCCTTGAATTCTCGGAGGCACTGCCATTTGCAGCGTTTGCCTCGTTGCTCGTGGAGATGGTGGCCAGGTTGGAGCTTGTCATTGAGGAGGTGGAAGAACTCGGCAGGGCAGCAAATTTCAAGGAGTTCTCTCAGGCGGATGAAATCGCCATCGAAATGGGATTTGATGACAAGAAGCCATGCGTGAATGGCAAAGATTTCCAGAGCCATGTGGTACACCAAGCAGCAGAGTGAACGGAGACTGGCTTCCATGTCATGTTAAGTATTTTTACTGCACTTGTCCGGGAACGAGAATACAGCAGCTTCCATATCACGGTGTCTACACAAGTGCATGATCATCTCATAACAACAGTGCATCCGTTGTTAAGAGTTTGTTCTCGTTCGATGACGTTGGTAGGCGTTGCTGTCGTCCAATAAAATTGCTATTGAAGCTTGAACAATGGATTAAAGCTTAACAATTTATTTCATTTTATCGACTAATTTAAGCAATAGATTCAAAGTCATCTAAATGTAATGCTAATTTTGACATAATAACCTCCAAGAAAACAAAGGAGTAAAAAGTCCCTATAATAAATGGATAAGGTTAAGGTCTATTTTAATCCATGTAATCTTAGTCATAAACTACTCGTGCCTAAAATAACTCATGTATTTTTAAAAATGTAATATATAAGTTTCTCCCGTCAAATCTGAGTTAACAGACGTTATAGTCTGCTTACGTGACATACTGACTCACAATAAATCATTAATATAATGATCCGTATAATTTAAATTTAAAAAATAATTAAAGTTTATTTTAGCCTCTATGATTTTAGTTATGAACCACTTAAGCCCTTATGGTTTATTCATGTCTAAAATAACCTCTATATTTTTAGTTATGAACCTCTATGAGTTAACAAACGTTAAAGTTTGCTTATGTGGAATGCTGACTCATAATAAATTATTAATATAATGATACATGTAATTTAAGTCAAAAAATATATTTAAGACCATCATGAATGGTAGGAGGAGGTGTCGTCATGAAAGTGACCTCCAGTGGTAGCATCGAGTCGTTGCTATTTAGCAAGGTGTCATATGCACATAGCCTCTCCGGCGTTGACAACGAGCTCAAGAGCTTCCGGTCCTGTCTTAGGTGGATATGCGTCGACCAATTTGATGCTAGGCACATAGTGATCTCCTAGTCCCTTTTTATCCTCTTGGGCATCTTCATCCCCATCGCCTCTCAGTTCGTCCTCTTTTGTGCTCTCACCCATCGTATTTAGGATGTAGTGGTTCAACTCCTCCTCATCTCCGCCTTTGGCCTCTCCTACCTCTGCCTCTTTGCCTTCGTACATCGTTACGACCTCCGTCATTTTCTCTTCCTCGTCAAGATGGACCTTAACCCTTTTTAAAAATTAAATTACATGTATCATTATATTAATGATTTACTATGAGTCAACATATTACTAAGCAGGCTATTAACTTAGACTTTACTAGATGGACTTATATATTATATTTTTTAAAATATAACAGTTATTTTAGACATAAGTAAATCATAAAGACTTAAATAATCTATGACCAAAACCACATGGGCTAAAATAAAACTTTTTTTTAAACGTAAGTTATACGTATCATTATATTAATGATTTATTGTGAGTCATATCACGTAAGCAGATTCTAACATCTATTAACTCAGACTTGACCAGAGAAGTTTATATGTTATATTTTTAAAAATATAAAGATTATTTTAGTCATAAGTAAATCATAAAAATTTAAATGATTAGAGTAAGTAATCATGGAATGCAGTTGTGACACGGAAAGAGCAGAACGGAGGAAAGGTCAATACTTTTGAACGAGGGGACGATAACACGGCCTACATCTCCATCATTCAGCGTGATGAATGCAACTCATGGAGCAGCGTGACAACGCTGATGCCCTCCACAGTTATTTCGATGATGAGTTTTTGTCAAATTGTTTGCACGGGAAGCATCTGATCATTGGCAGCGATGTATCTTTTATGCACATCGACGGTGATGACTAAGCTAGTAAAGAATTCATCAGATCTTCCGAGATCCTGAGATGATCGTTAGATTTGGAGGTTAAATCCTACTTAAAGTCAGGTTAGAATTGCAACTTAGAGAAAGATTTAGTTGTATTATGATTTTATTCAGTTATAGTTTGATCATGAATAGCACCCAAGTCATGTAGGAAATAGTCAAAATGAGTTCTAAGCATATCTGAAGAGGACAAGAAATAAAAATAAAAGATGGAAGTCACATTATCTAGGAGATACTTCAAATAAGTTTTAAGCATTTGACCTCATCGAAGGGCTGAGGCTGACATCCACACTTGGATGGTTGTGTATCAATTCAGAAACCTAGGTTGTAAAGAAAAAGATAAACATATTAGAAACGCTCGGCATCTATTTACAAAATACTGCATTCTGAGACTGTAAACTGATTAAAAAAACAAATTCTGATTGGAATAAACCGTTCTTACAGTTCTTGAAGGTGAGGAAGGCGATGAGCGACCATTATTCATCCAAGTACGAGAGACCTGAAGGATAGGACCTTGAGTTATGCAAGCAAAAAGAAACGACACTGGTAGCACAAGAAACTCTTGGTTTACAACACTTGAAACACAATCTCCCCAAGAGCCATAAAAGCAGGGTCTTGTGTTCGTGGTGGTAATTATAGTCGGAATAATTTTATTTGGTTGTAGTCTGAAAATGTGGGTGGTTTTGTTTGGGTTTTTGCCTTCCATAAAAAGACTGATGTAAAACAAGCGAAAAAAATTTCATGCTTGCTGTAACAGAACCGATTAGTCATTAAAGTATTGATAAACTATCAATATATTTAGCGTGATAATTGAAACAGCCACTAAGTAAAAGAATTCTCTTTGGATATCAAATCAGTCTTGGACTTTACGGACTTGAATATGATGAGTAAACTCTGATCTCCAGATCGGGCGTGTACCACTCCGAACTAGAGTTACAGACTCTCCTTGCTTCAGATACTTGAGATTCTGTACCATTGTATATAACATAGAATGAGCAACACATGTAAGCAGGAAAAATACCAAGAAAAAAAAAATCAGAAGCAACATTTGCAGTACCATCAAATGTTTTATGGCCCTAGAGAATGTCTCATCTGCATTCTCATAGAACTGCATATGTATAGGCAACACCCCATGGTAAAGCGCCAGCCTCTGTTTAACTCTTTCCCTGCCAAAAATAATTTTACTAAAGTTACTACAAAAGGGAAAATGCTTAAAATCTTTTATCAAAAGATGTTCTTTTTTACTTTCTCAGTGGAAAGGATGTTACTAGATCCCATTTTTCTACACCCTTAACTTAGAAATGACTTATTGAATGTTCTTTCCTTTCAGATATCATGAGGACATCAATAACATCTAAAAGAAGACATTTGTGAATTTTAACTTTAAAAGCGCTTATTGATTCGTAAGTGCATATATAGGCACCCGTAACTGAGATGATTTCTTATACATGTTCGTCACAGGTATTATGAGGACATCAATAAAATCTAAAAAAAACACACATTTATCAATTTTAACTTAAAGAGAACTTACTGATTCGTAAATGCAAATATAGTTGAAGAAGGTCGAAAGTGGCTTAAAAGTATAGGCATTGAACCAGTTTGAGTGAAAACAATAATAGGTGTGCCAAGAGTCTTGGCCATGTTGGTTGCATGAAATGCAAACATTGCACTAATGTGCCCTTGAGAAACATCCCCACAATCTCCAGTCTGCAGAAAACAGGAGAGAAAAATGAATACAACCAGTGACCATTAAGTGGATCTTCTGGAAACTTGAGTGTTGGTTGATAGAAAAGTTATAACATGATAATTTAAGACAAATTCCCATTTTAAAGTAGAATTAAAAATTATATTTTTACCATTCATCTTTTACCTAGGCATGCTTACCTGGATAGCTGCAGCAGTTGTGTGGAGAATGTCACTTAGCACTGTTGATTCAGTCCTTATTGCCACATTGTGCATTACTTTAACAGCTTTCAATGGGTACCTATGCCCAAAAATCAACTAAATATATTAAAATTAAAACAAATAGATTTACAGGACTACGTCATCAAACCATAAACTGCTAGAGAATCATATATGTCCAAACATTACAAAATCACATTATACAAACCCTTGGCAAAATCCTTCATTTTAAGCTTTTATTTTTTTACATTTATAAAAATGTATGAACTGCTGCTCTAGCATTTTATTGCAATTTGTTACATAAGTACTCTGACAACAAAGAACAGTCTATCCTAGTGATATTGTACATTCCATCACAAATCACAAACAATAAGACCTATTATACAAAGAATACTTACTTCCCATGAGCAGTTTCTCCTGATAGCATGATAGCATCTGCACCTTCTTTGACTGCAATTGCTATGTCAGAAACTTCTGCTCTTGTTGGAGTGGGATGGTTTATCATGCTTTCTAACATGTTTGTTGCCACAATGACTGGTTTCTGCATGCTTCTACATGTCCTGATTATCTCTTCCTGTTAAGATAAATTAAACCTAATTTTCAAAGAACAATGAGACAGCAGAAGTACTCGGACAAAGAAAACATAAATTTCTAGATTATAACACTAATGAACTGAAAAAAAAAGAAAAAAGAAAACCTTGAACCAGACTGGCCTTGTATCATTTGCCAGTTCGAACATGAAATTTCCCATTAGATTCTAGCGTTATCAGCAATCTTGTATTTGGACAATTACATGGCAAAATTTCTTGTAGAGCAAGTTGCTCAGACTTGGCAGAGACTCAGGTGCAAATATAAATCTGTGTTTGTACAAGCCCTTACATTTTTTAATATGGTTAAAACAATCCAAATTTGAAATATGTTATGAGGACACAGTCTTAAGGGTCCAAAATGATTATACATTTAAAATTATTTATGCATTTAATAAATAAATTTAACTAGATAATAGAGATGTTATGTGATTTCTTGGTATCCTATGTAATTTCTTGATGTTCTAAATATATCATTGACGAATACAATAATGGTTCATGTTGCATGTTGGTGAGTTAAGAAAGAGATGGTTGAATCAAACCAATTTCTAAAGAAACATTCTTATAATCTGCAAAGGAGTCCATTTCCAAATAGGTCGATTTTATAGGAAAATGTAAGGAACAAACAAAACAAAACAAAACAATGTTGTAAAAATACAACATTGTATATGTAAGCAGTTAATGCAAACCTGCAATAGAGGAACATCCTCAATTGGAAGTTCAGCACCAAGGTCTCCGCGTGCCACCATTGCCTACATATTCATCAAGTCATTGAGCAGCACATTCAAGCACAGAATGCTGACCCACAGATTGCATTAAAAAGTTTTTACACAGATGATTGAGCAACAGATTTTGAAATAGATGCAGAAGCACATGAATATACATTCATGCAAATGGTTGATACTTGATAGCACATAAATGTAAACATGCAAAGCAAGAGACAGATGTGTAAGTACCAACTTGTACGAATTGGCATTTGTTTAACTAAAAAGATAATTTCTTAACCTAGAAGCAGCTCATAATGTGGCTTTTTGTGGAACATCTGGTTGCTTTTGGCAATGAAGTACCATAAAATAAATAATCAAGAACATCATTGACATTTAGTGATGAACAACCTTAGATGATATCAATATATGTGATATTCAAGATCTCGTCAAACTCAAGCTTTTTCTGATATTGATTCATCATCAGAAAAATCATGATAGTCTGTAATGTTCTACAATCAGGTCACAATTCTAAATTTATATTAGAGATGAGGACAATCAAATAGTCCTGGCTGTCAGGTAAGACAGACCAAACACAAACTTCCTTAAGCTTAAGAAACTAATTTGTAATCCATGTTGTGTTCTGATTAGAAAACCAATACTGAGCTGAGATCGACTCTGGCTAGGATAATAGGCAATCTGACCATATGTTTAGTCCTTGATGCAATGAGGATATAGTCATGTTCATGTCAGGATTTCAGGTTCAGAAATTGGGTTCTGATCAGTATTTTAATACTTTTGGTCATAATCCAACTCCAAGTTACGCCATAAATTTAGGGATGCAAATTGCATTCAGGCCACTAGAGATAATTCTCTCCTAACATTTGTATTTGTGTGAGTATTTGAAATTACAATGAAACTTTTAGAGACTGAGCTTGTTTTTTGTATTTTGCACGGAAGACTGACCTTGCCTCATTCAGTAAAGAAAAGGAATGAGCACCATAAATTTCCAAAAACACAAAGAAGACAGAAGTACCACCTTATTTGGTTCTTAAAAAGTTAATGACAAATACATAGTCTTCCAACATTTTATTACATCCTACAACTTGGCCTCAATAGCAAAAGTTTAAGAAATTAGAAGTGATAATTTTAGCATTTGAATAAGTAAAGCTTAGAACCTAGCAGACAATGCCTTACCCCATCTGAAGCAGAAATTATGGCCTGAAGGTTTGGAATTGAATCAGCACTTTCTATTTTAGGGATAATGTGTATATCTGCATGGCAACCTTATTGACAGCAGAGTTGAAGAAATGAAACAAAATAAGATTGCCATGAATTAGTGAACAGACACAATATAAGTATAGCAGTGTTCGAGGTTTACTTCTGAGAAATTCTTTTAATTCATGTATCACTTTTGCATCTTTAACGAATGAAACTGCAAAGAAATCAACTTCATTGTCCACACCAAACTTAATATCTTCCCAATCCTTTTCTGCATGAACACCAGTACTGTTAGGAAATATTTATCAGACACCATAACCAGTAAAAAGAAATTCAACAAGAAGAAATTTCTAAATATTTTAAAAAAGAAGAAAATTGAAAACCTGTAATGGATGGAAGAGTAGCACTTTTGCCGCGCACATTTAAGTGTCGCCTTGATTTTAGTTCTCCACCATCAATTGCTGTGCACTTGACTGTATCAGGAGTCTTGGCCCTTACAGCTAGTGACATCATCCCTCCTACCAGAATGTCAAGAATCATGTAAAGTTAGCAACATTGCATCAGAAGCTTGTGTACATTCATATTTATGTTAGACAGGTATAGCATGAAGTGTGATCATGAACAATGATAAAAGAAGCTACCCCTGAAGATGTATGAGACTATGACCAATCCTTCTGGTGCTGCATTTTTTATCCAAAAGTTATCAGGATCACAGCTAAAAAGTAAAGAAAATAAAGATCTAACTGTACATCATTCCTTGCACGCACAATGTTTTGTTGATTGCACAAAAGAAAAGATAATGTTAGTGATCACTCTGATATCATTTTCTTGGTTTTCCTCCTAAACATGACTTGACAACAATTAATTCGCCAATTTTTTTACAGACAGATTTTCATTCTTTCAATAGCAGCATGTTACTTCTCACACTAGCCACGTAACAAAATTACCACTAAGTTTATTCTTATCAGGTTAGACAAGTTTGATAAATAGAATCAATCGGCTTATTCATCATTATGCGAACAATTTAGACAAGTTCCAGATTACTACTGAATTTAGCATAAGAGACGGAAGAAAATTAGTGTTGATAAAAATCTGCTCTCACCATCAACCAAGAGAACATCTCCAACTTCCACATCATTCACAAAGTCATCATAATTCACACTCACAGTGTCTTCAGAGCTAACTCCTCTTTTGATAGTAAAGTTGAATTCCTGACCTTCCTTGAGCAAGATAGGTTGTGGCAAATCTCCACTTCTTACCTCAGGACCCTGCACGAGAAAAATATGGTCATGAGGGTTGGGGAATGAAGTTGAGGATCCCAAACTTGCAACTTTTGTTCATGCATTGTTGAAGTATGTCACATGCATGATGTGGGCTTAAAACACAGACATCAATTTGGTTATCCAAATATTAGCAAAAAGGTAGTGCCCATGACAGTGGTTCCACACCATCTTAGATCAGCCAACCTTTTGCTGAGGCAATCCAATAGAAGTGATGGTCATAATCTATATGGAAGTGCCCATGTGAAGCAACCAAATGGCAATGTTGCCTATGAGCTATGTATATATATGCTAGTATGAGGCAGTCAACCCCTGCCCATTCCCAAGCGGAGGGCATTGTGGGTGTTTAGAGCTATTCATACAGGAGTCATTATGCCAATCTGAATCCTACATGATTGAATTCCCAAATAGGATTGATGATAGTTACACCAAAAAAAAAAAAAAAACAGAAAGTTTGTCACAAAGTGTCAATGGTATCCCCCCATTCAAAAGCATGATCCTGGGATACAACAACCTAGTTTAAATGAGATTGCTAATAAATATCTTGATGATGATGTAAAGCCACCATCAGATCAAATCATTCAAGAAGCCACGGAGTCTATACAGTGTGACCCTCGTATGCAACAACTTGTTTAGCCCTATCAGGATGAACATGATAAATTTCTATTATAATTAAAAAATCATCTTCCACAAGCTTGTTGCTACAATAATATTGAATTTACGATGCATGGTACAAACAGGGTACCAGGGTAGACAGTGATGAATAATATTGGAGAGTTGTTACGTAGCCCAGTTTTTGAATTGATGATACCAATTTCATTAAGGTTGGTGAAGGATTAATGGAACATGAGCTCATCTTTTCTGAAAACCAGATGCAGCCTACTGCATTAACCTAATGGTGGATACTAATGACAGCCTATTGCTTAAAATGATAATGGCAAAGGCACAAAGCAACATTGTTTCATTTATAATCATCACTGCGGTGCATGCATTGATGAAGAGATTCTTGGAAGAGAATGGTTGATACAATTCTTTTACAAAACAACAGTGTTTCATTTTATAATCATCACCGTGACACATAGTATTTTAAACATAGTCTCGATTATATTTGTTAATGTGATCATATTACAAAACAAGAAAGCGAAAGAATGAATGGTTGATACAATTTGGAATGAAGCACATAAAGTATGTTTGAGAAACATATCAATGAAACATTTACTAAAACAAGACATCAAATACTCAAAGAGATGTTTGTGATTATACATTGTACCTTGGTGTCCAGCATTACAGCAATAACATTGTCTTTGTGTTGGTAATTGTATTCCTTAACCAAATCAATGATCTTCTGGTGCGACTCATGATCACCATGAGACATATTAAGCCGTGCAACATTCATTCCCTCCTCTGCTAATTTCCAGATCATTTCACGTGTGTTCGTCGAAGGACCAACTGTACATACTATCTTTGTCTTCCTGTGAAAATCAGGTGGTAGCCTTGTTTCCCCAATTGGAACACTCAACTGGAACTCGTGCAATGCATTTAGCTTGTCCTGGAGAAATTGTAGACCCAATTTCGTCAGAAATAAGGATAGAGGCTATTAATTTAAACTAGATGTCTCCAAAAATACTTCTTGCACAAACCATCAGTTAACAGGTCACAACCACCTATTTACGTCCGTAACCATCAAAGGGCAGTCAATACAAAGAATCCTTATAAGACGAATGCATAAGCTATCCAAAAAGACAACTTGTGCAAACAAAAAGAACATCTAGCAAGCTTGAACCAGCTGAAAAGTGATCGAGCTGGAGCATGGAGCTTCAAATTAGAGGATCCAACTGTTCCACTCAGTCCTCCCTCTTCACGGATCGGTGAGTGGCATAGCTGCGAAGGCCCCATCCTAACCTTCCAAACCCTAGCTTGTTGCATCTCCGATTCCCGAATGAAAACCACAAATGCCATTCACAATCAACCAAACACTTCCAAAGCAGACCGAAATCAACAATAGGGAGTCAAGAACTCACCGAGCAGACAGGAGCGCCGATCTCCTCGGTAAGGTCGTCCCGCCTCTCCGCTGCCCTCATCGATCTCACGGAGAGCCCGACGGTAGCGTTCAGCCTGGCCCCTCGCCGTCCCCTTCCATTTTTACGGAACGTCCGGCCGACGCACCGCGATGAGGCCAGGCCGCCGATCTCCGGCATCGTTGCCATTATTGTCCAAAGGGAGATGACGGGAGAGGAGTCGCTTCTGCCCTTTCGAACAACGACGCGACGGCACCTCTTTCGTGGGGTTGCAGCTCAAAGATATTTATATCGTGTCACCGCCGAGGCGCCCTACTTCGTTGCTACAGAGCGGTAAACAAATATGAACGGCGACAAAATAACGAACGACAACGGAAAAAATGAGAACAGTACAAATGGACGGTCGAGATGACCAAACGTGTTTAAATATGGTGTCAAGTCCTACTCGCATTGGACCCCACTGACCAGTGTTTTCTAAGTGGCTCTTCATGTTTCTTTTTGTGTTATTCTCACGGCTCTTTCTTGTCTTCTTTTTCTTTTTTTTTTCTTTTTTTTTCAAATTGCATCCTTTATTTGTTATAATCCTAAAATGTTTCACGATTGTAATTCTGGTTTTTAAGAGTATTATTTTCGGATCAATTCAGCCTGTGGACCAATTCACCAGAAAGGTTGAATTTATGTTGTGGCTTGTCAGAGATATTTTGAGGAATATGGCAAAAATTATCTTTAATTTAAAAATATCCAAATTATCTCTTAAAATTTTTGTGTAAGTTATAGTGTTTTGATCTGTTATATTATTTTATAAGTATTTTGATTATCTACTTGAAAACATTATAAATGAACTAAATAGGTTATTAACCTCAACCAAACTAACTTTAAACCTAAAAATATAATATTTTAATGATCTATAAGCAATAACAACCCAAGAACATAATATAATGTTATTTGCAGTGTTTTCAATACATCAATAAAATACTATAAATGATATTATAAATCTTATAAATAATTAAAATAAAAATACTAGTTGAAAATTTTAATAAAAAAATTTGAGGGATATTTTAGATATTTTTAAATTAAAAATATTTATTTTAAAAAATCAAAACAAGATATATATTTTTTTAGAATATTTAAAATGTAGATAATTAATAGGAAAATTATCATATATATATATATATATATTATACTTATAGATATAATTTGATGTACAGTTACTGTATTTATTGTCACTATCATTGTTGCTATCAACGTCAACAATACTAACTATATATATCAAGGTTCGTAATACCGTATCGTATCGGTATTTCAACCTGGGCTCAGTATCGATATGATACGGTATACGAGCGGTACACCCAGGTATACCGAGTACTGTAGCACTGTTATAGTGCTATAATGCGCTGCTACAGTATACTCGAACCGGTAACAGGCGTTTCGTGTATCGACAACCTATCGGACTGGTACGTACCGCTCGTACCGGGTGGTACAGTTCGATATGACAGACTTGATATATATATATATATATATATATATATATATATATATATATATATATATATATATATATATATATATATATATATATATATAGTTAGTATTATTGACGATGATTGTGACAGTGATAATGACAATAAATACAGTAACTGGACACCAAATTATATCTATAAGTAAAATTTATTTATTATATATTTTGTGTCGTAGATATGCAATCGAATTAATTGACCCATCGAACCAAAGACACGTGTTTCATTTACACTGGCCCGGGACAACAATATTTTTCCTCTTTTTTTGTTTTTTAGAATTTACAAGATAATTTTGGAAGGTATTTGTGGATAGATTCGGCACGTCACGAAGTATCTAAAAATGAATGTTGGGTTGGCAGCGGAAAAGAATGTCCAAAAGTGAGAGGGGTAGAACGATAACTTTGCCGTCGGCGGTTTCGTTATTCCTTCATTATTTCCTCAGTGATTGGTTTATTAGCGTCCGCTGTTTCTGCGCCCTTCCCGAATTAAAGGCAGCCTTTCGTCATCATCATTGTTCGTGTTCGATTACAGTATCTGCTTGCCTTTAGTATTGAAAAGTTGTGAGTTAAGCACTTTACTTTTTGTTTTCTTTTCCTTAAATTGGGGATTAAGGAGATTCGTTTGTTGACTGCATACAACCATTTTTGTTGATATAAAGAATTGGGGAGGCAGCGTCTCAGATTTTTGGGTGGCGAAAGACTGTGATCAGAACCGGCCGAGGAAATATCTGCCTGGTTTTTCCAGGTGAGATCTCACTTTGTCTCTGGTCGACACGGATTTAGCTGCTGTAGGTCGTCTAAATCATTTCGAATTTATTCGAATCGATCGTACCATATTCAGATTACTCGCGCTGTTTCTCTTCCTTCGGCATCCAATTGTCTCATTACTTTGAATACGTCGCTGTAAACTATTTGTTTCATTTTTTTATTTTTCATCGGGGAATTCGAAGGTCTCGCGTCTTTGGTACTCCTTAATGTGTCAGATAGACGGGGCAGCCGGTCGTCCCGATTTCAACTTTAAAAGGCAGGTTTTTTGGAGTAAATTTTTAGCAAAGGAAGAATCAAGGTGTTATTTTCTTCTTCTTTTTTTCCCCAAAAGAGAGACATAATCTGAATTGTTTTGGTGAAATTTGGTTATTTTCCTTTATTTTTTGGTAAAATAAGCTGGTCAAGAAATTGTTTCACATAATTTTTAAGCTCGGCGGACTCCATTTGTTCGATGTAATGTGGCCGATGTACTTCTTCACATGTTGCCATTATGTAGCCAAGAGAGAAGGAGAAAAGGAACATCCCTTCGTCTGATAAACTATTACAGCAAAGGTAGTCTGATCCCGGCTGCATTGTTGGCCAAGAAGTTCTGCTTTTAGACCGTGTCATGGGTTTGATCCCGCTGGATTGTAACTTGTCCTTCCTTGGGTAGAAAAGATTATATTCTAAAATCTGATTTAGCAGCTCGGTTTTTGAAGATTTCTCATTTACTCTCTACTCCTTTTTTGCTCTTAAGCTTGATTGTCAGTGGCAATCTAAGAATTTCTCTTTCAGTTTCAAGCACCAGAGTAAAATATTTCATTCTCATTTTCTAGCATGTAAAAGAAACTATTTCTAATTAATGGTTAAGTAGCTGAATTAGTGACCATGAAGTTCTTAGATTCAGATAGTAGTTTGCCTTTTCCTGATATGTTGGGTTCAAGAGGAAAAGGGCACACAGTTTTCTGGTTGTTTGATGTCAATTTCAATTACTTTTTATTTAGACTTGGGAATTTTTTTGGTTTATTCAGCAGAGACCTAGTCAAAAGTCTACTATTTGAATATATTTCATAGGACTGAATTCTTCAATAACAAATCAAAAGTTCATTGTTTGATGCTACTGTCTTTTCTAAACATATAACTGTTATATGATATCTAATGAAATTATTATATATTACTACACTGTAACTTTATCACTTTCAGTTCAGAATTAGTAGATTTTATTGTAAATCCAGGATCTGCTGCTAGATTTCAGTTCTACCATATTTTTCTTTCATATTATTTGATACATATATCTTTTTCCTTTTTGATTTAAATATGTGCCGTTGAATCTATGTTTTATATTATTCAGAATCCTTGTTGAAGTAATCATGAGAGACTAGTTACTTTGTGTTTTTGTGTCCTTTCCTTTTTGCAGGATGTTATATGCTAACTTTTACACATGGGCTTATGCTCTTATTTTATTGATACTCCTGAAAGCAGAAGCAAACTTTGTAGATATTACATATGTTGAAAGTGCTATACCCAAAGGTGCAGGTGCGATTTCGTTACCGAGAATTGGTTTTCTACCTTCATTTTCTGGATATTCCGGATGACTCAATCTGTCCTTTTAATTATTGAAACTGGGCACCTAGATGCAATAAGTTTATGGATGTGATATTATTTTGCAGTTTGTTTGGATGGAAGCCCTCCAGCTTATCATCTATCCCCAGGTTTTGGATCAGGCGTCAATAATTGGTTGGTCCATCTTGAGGTATACTATATCCCATTGCCATTGCTGGCAAAGTTTGGCTAATATTTGTAATACTACTAGGTTATGGAGATTCATATGGTTAGCATTATTTCCTTTGCGCTCTTAATTTAAAGCAACAATTGACTCTTCGCCAATAATTTATACAAGTTCATAGGACATATTACTTCCTTTTTGACCACTTATGTGCAAATTTATGCTTGCTTATCAGTAATGTTCTTTGTGCCTGAACCTGCCTAGGGTTTTCATTTTATTTTCAGGGAGGAGGGTGGTGCAACAACATAACAACTTGTCTAGCTCGAAAGAACACCCGTTTAGGTTCTTCCGGACAAATGGCAAAACAGCTTGCCTTTTCAGGGATCTTAAGCAATACCCAATCATTTAATCCAGGTATAGCACAAAGCTTTTGTACGAAAATTTTAATTGTCTTTCCTCCATGAACTGTGCCTTAGTCAGGTGGCTGCTCTTTTCATCTTGAAGAGGTTCTGGGTTCAGGTACTTGTAGAGGTGGCACCCAAGTCCTAGTTAATTCTTAGGAGGGGATGATCCCCTTTATTACTCAGAAAAGAATGCTTTTTCTTTATTATTTAATTCTCTCACCAAATAAGTAACGACGAAGCTATTTTGTTATTCAAGATTAGCAAGATTTTTGTTTTTCCTGAGCAAAAGCATCGGTGCTGACCAATTTTCAAGTAAATTTGAAAATACAGTTTCTGTGAACTTGAAATAATTTTGCTTGGCCATGAGTTTGGGTCTACCTTCACCTTATTGTATAAAGCACAATAAATCTTAGTTTTACTGATTCATGTAATCCCTTGCCAACTTTTCTTTACTTTAACATGTAAGTTGAATCAAGAATATTCACTGGTCGACTGGCTGGTTTTTCCAGCATATTCAATATTCAAGTCAGTTTCTTGTTTCTAAATAGATGCCACAATCTATTATAAATGTGCAATCCTAGAAATGGTCATGGTTAAATGTTAAGTTTGTTGTCAGAATCTGCACAAAGACAACTAACTTTTCACTCGTGATGAGTAACTAGTTATCTGTTCTCTTAGAATAAAAAGATAATAAAATTTGTTCAATCAATTTAAACAGAATTACTTTATGCTCCAATGTCATTCCATGTCAAAATTAAAAGAAGGCCCATAAGGACTTACCAACCCAAGTACGATCAGTAATCACCAATCAAGCTGCTGATTGGCTATGTTGGTTACACTAGAACCTTCACTGAACTTTGTAATAACTGAATATGAGTTGGAACAGGATTATTGTCACTGAAAACCTCGGCTCATTCTTTTGCAAATAGAAGAGGTACAATGTCTGCAAGACTATATGATTACATAACTTCGTTCTGCTAATGAATAATTTTCACCTGAAAGACTGTTGTATATATCATGCATGCTTTTTTATCCAACACTCGCAAGATCGAACAATTTATAATCTAAATGCTTTTGCAACATTTGCTGATTGGACCGATGATATCCAGACTTCTACAACTGGAATAAGGTCAAGGTTCGTTACTGCGATGGTTCATCATTCACGGGAGATGTAGAAAGAGTTGATCCTGTGAGTCTGACTGACCTTGCCTCTGCTGCTGCAATAATTTACTTCTGAATATGACTTTTGGGTCTTGTACCGAAACAAGATCGTAAAACTTGGCCCATCACAAAATAATTGTAATTTTTAATGTTGGTTAGGCTACCAATCTTCATTACAGAGGAGCCAGAGTGTGGCTTGCCGTGATGGAAGAACTACTTGCAAGGGGAATGAGCAAGGCAGAAAATGTATGCTTCTAGATGCTAATTTATTGTTCCTATCGATCAGTTACATTCATAACATAGTGGCTGCAGGCTCTTCTTTCTGGCTGTTCAGCTGGAGGATTGGCTTCCATACTCCATTGCGACAGCTTTCGCAACCTTCTTCCAGCAAGTGCCAAGGTTAAATGCCTTTCAGATGCTGGTTATTTCATAAATGTGTAAGCTGTGCACTCTTGTCTTTTTTTTTTCTTTTTTTGCCGAACGGTAAGTGATGAAGGTAGGATGTTATCACGTTACCCTTTTCGTTCAAGATTCTGAGGACATTTAAGTTTTCAGTTATCATTGGCTATATCCAGGATAATTTTTGTTGGTTGTGCTATTGGCAGGAAAGATATTTCCGGAGCTGAACACATCAAGGCCTTCTACAATGATGTGGTGACAACACATGTATTCTTCTTATTGCAAATTACTTGCGATGAGTTCCTATACCTTTATCAGTGCATAACCTTTATTGTTATTCTACATGTCTTTTCAGGATGCAAACTATAGTTATTAGTATCAATGAACTTCAGTCTACGATTAGTTTTGTAACCACTCTTCATTGATACAAGTTTCTGCATTCTTTTCAGGGATCAGCAAAGAACTTGCCTTTATGCACTTCAATGATTGAACCTGGGATGGCAAGTATCGTTAAAATCATTATGCATTGGAGCACTTGCTATGTTTCACTAATGCCTTCAAATATAAATACAGTGTTTTTTCCCACAATACATGGCTCAGGAGATAGAGTCACCACTGTTCATTTTAAATGCAGCTTATGACTCATGGCAGGTACGAAAAACATATATTACACCAACTTTTTTTAGATATCTATTTTGCTGGTGAACATGAACCTATATCATTTGTAATTTCAATCTCAATAGAACGAAATTTTATGTGATCTTGGATGTCTATAAATTTATGATGATATGTTTTGCATGAATGTTTTCACCAAAATCCCTTTCATTGGACCTTCCTTCTTTTGTAATTTATATACTTCTGTGCTAATGATACTCAGAAGAATGATTGAATATTTTGACATTAGGAATGGGCCTGACATTTCTCTTTTTTCTGTGTTGTTTCATTTAAGTAAGAATTCACTTGACTATGAAGCCTTCCCATTTCAGATAAAGAATATTTTGGTACCGACGGTTGCTGATCGTCATGGTAGTTGGCATAACTGCAAGCTTGATATAAAGCTGTGCTCTTCAGCTCAACTTCAAATAATGCAAGGTTAGTACTCTAATTTCTAGGCTTCCTGTTGGATCATTGTCTCTATGCATATCATACCGGTTGCAACCAATTAGCATTACTTAATGAACTGAAACCCTTTAAGTGTTAGACCAAGGAGATACAATCACCTGCTCGGTTGAACAGCATTAATGACAGAAATACTTTTGCATCACAGAGTTCAGGCTGGAGTTTCTGAATGCAGTGAATGGATTAGGGACCCCATCCTCTAGAGGTCTGTTCATCAATTCATGTTATGCCCACTGCCAATCGGAAATGCAGGAGACATGGTTACTTCCCAATTCTCCTATGCTTGACAAGATAGTAAGTCCCATAAACTTTCCAATTAAGCGACCCATGATCACCATAAATTTTATAGCGTTTCACGACTCATCATTACTTTTAGCCATTTATGCTGTTCTTTTAACTTTGCCATGTCTTTAGTTCCTGTTGTTGAAAATGAAATATTACTCTACTCTTTCTGACGAATTCTGCAATTGTGCAGCCAATTGCAGAGGCAGTCGGAGACTGGTTTTACAACCGAAGCGCCTTCCAGAAGATTGACTGCCCATATCCTTGTGACTCAACTTGCCACAACATTTCTTTACAGGACAACTCAGAAGCATAGCAATTAATTCCTCCTCCATTCATTCTTCTAATCGTCACATTATTTTTGTTGCATCAATCCAAGCTCCCATGAGCAGGAAATAAATAGTGTCTTCCAGAATAAGATTAGTGTCTTGCATTACAGGACAGTTATTCACAATATATATGTACAAGAGTTCAATTTCTCTTGATATTTTACAGATTTAACAAAGGAAACAATACAGGCTTAGCAGATTTTTATTTTCTCAAAATTGAAAGCTGTGCTTTTGTTAGCTTCCTCAGCAGCTTTTACTGCTAGAGTTGGAGAAAACTAGGCAGTAATCTTTCCGGTTCTTATTCCACAACTATGCAATGGAAATTTTGGTACCAAAAGAGGGTTACCCATTGAAAAAGGTTGAATCTGAATAATTTTAAAATTTTAAATGATTTTTTTGATCAATGTTGATATTTAGGAGTTCAATATAATTGATGTGAATAATTCATTTGACTACAAAATTTTAGGTATGTGAATTCTGATTAAGTCATCATTTTACCCTTTGGCATTCATGAGGTTTTGATTTCATTATTTCTCGATCAGACTAAACATACTTATTAATTTTTTTACTCAAGAACTTTTAAATATCCAATATAAAAAAAAAATTTGTGAAGGTAAAAAATGTCATTACCTAAGTTTGATCATCATTTTCCTTGCAAAATATCTTTAAGGATATGTCCTTTCCGCGTAAAAGTTTTTGTATGTAAAAGAATTATCAATTTTTTTTATTGCATGTAAAAGATATATATTGTTCAAAATAAACCTTTTTAATGGTAAAATAGTTTTAAAAGCAATTTCATTTTGCAAACACATCAAAATCCGATTAAAAGATTTAATGTTTATTGAAGTTTATTACCAAAAGAGATATATTAAAAGAAACATAACCTTAGACCTCAAAGGCATATATTTTTAATTTAAAAGTGTTAATTAATTTGACTGATAAAGATTTTACAGTTCATCACGATTGATTGATAAAGACTTTGACAATTCATCGATCCTCCCTCGAATCTCTCTGACTTGAGTTTGACCAAGTAATGCCAATATTGCACCACCTAATATTGTGATAACTCTTCGAGCCGTAGTAGTTAGTGGTCCCAATGCCGGTGCTAAACGCTACCTTTGCGACGATCGTTAGCTTCTTGAATCAATCGATCACGAGTCACTGACTTCCAAACCACGGCATCTGTGATCGTCGTAAAAGCCTCTATCAAAAACCAGGAGTCGTTGACTTCCATGAATTTGTCGTGGTACATAACGTAGTCAATCGTTCTAACATGACAATGTCAACGAACGGTATCTTTCGCCTAATGCTGTCATAAGACCAAATCCTTACCGGCAAACCATCCGAGTAACTCTCGGAGCCTGGATGCAGAATTATGGTGGCTACAAAGTCAACGGAGTCGACGGTTGTAATCGAAGTCTTCTCCCCCGTTGATATTTGAATAGCAACTCTGTTTTTGGTCGTCTCGATTTTGAATTGTTCTCCGCGGATCGATCGTCGGTCACAGCGGGAAGGTTGTCTCGGTACGGCGAATCGGATGCAATGAGATCACGTTGACCGACTTCCAGGGGGGCAGAATCAACGGCGTTCCTCGGTCGGGACCGAGTCAAGGTCAAGTCAATGATGATCACCTGTCTCGGTTCGGCGAACCGCAAGTATTCCCATCACCTCTATGCTTGTCTCGGTACGGCGAATCGCAAATATTCCCATCGCTTGCATACTTTACTTGGTAACCCCCAATCGCAAATGATGCAGTCACGTTGACGGTTGACTTTCCAAGAGCTTTTGTTTTGAGGAAGTCAATGGTTAGGGAATCAGAAGGTGGGACCCACGGGCACAAGAAAGTCAAGCCATGGTCCACAGGCGATGTCGGCCGCATGAGAGCCACCCGATTTCTGCTTCCTCCACACAGAACTGAACTCAGACTCTAAGAACAAATTTGGATTGTTCGAGGGCTTCGTCTTTGATTATTATTCACCATCTCAAGATGACAGGGAAGCATTCCATTAGGGTTTGATATGATTATGTTGTGTGTGGACTTTGTGGAGGCATTGCATCCAAAAACATCATTTGAGGATAAAAAATAATTTTAAAGTCATAAATATTTATGATATGTGTCTCATAATATTATGGTCCTTTCATGTTCTTAATGTAATTTCTTTCATCTTTATTTACCAGCAAACGAAAGGATTCATCATATAGGTTATACCATAAAGATAAGCATAAGTTTCATTTTTTGTGCTTATACTATACAAGAGCTCTAAATTATGGCAATGGACGAGAAAGAAATTTCTACTCCACTCACCCTAATCATTGAACCAAACAATCAATTTTATCCCATTTTTTTACCATAAATTTAATGCATTAAATAATTTTACCATATTATTTCATATTCTTAATGTTATTTCTTTGTTCTTTACCAATAAGCACAGGGATTCATGTAGGTTACACCATAAAGATGTTATGGGCATAAGTAAGTTCCATTTTTGGTGCTTATACTATAGAAGAGCTCTAAATTATGGGAATGGATAAGAAAGTAATTTCCACTCAACTCACTCAAATCATTGAACTAAACAACCAATTTTATCCCTTTTTTTAACCATAATTTTGATGCACTACATAACAAATTTAAGAACATCTCACTTCTTCAAAAAAATATATCGTAATATCCCCACACAATCAAAAATGTCCCCACGCAATCAAAAAGAATAATAGAAACTCTACAAAAAAAAATATATATCTTTTGTAAATGGAGAAAACTTAAGACAATCGATGGAAAATTTTAAAAATAAAATATTTTTATAAAAAATAAAAACTCTTACGATTGAATATTTTTGTTGACTTGTATCGATCATCTTAACGAGATATAAAAAAATAAAGTTATCTTATAGAGGGAGAGAATACTTCAAAATCAACGATAATGAGTAATGAACGTAATTAAAGGTCAATATTTAGATTAATTCAACACTCGTTATCAATATTTTATATATAAAAAAATATTTATCAAAATATTGAAAATCATAATGTATGAATAAATTATAATTCACTAATAACTTCTATTCATATTTAATTTTAATCCTAATTCTAATCTCAATTCTAGAAAAATAAAAAAAAATTATTTATCAAAATATTGAAAATCATAATGTATGAATAAATTTTAAATCACTAATAACTTCTATTCATATTTAATTTTAATCCTAATTCTAATCTCAATTCTAGAAAAAAAAAATATATTTATCAAAATATTGAAAATCATAATGTATGAATAAATTCTAATTCACTAATAACTTCTATTCATATTTAATTTTAATCCTAATTCTAATCTCAATTCTAGATAAATAAAATTTCAATTGAATAAGCGACTACTTTGACTCGTCCCGATGTTGGTGACGATGCGAACGAATAAGCGGCGGAGGCAGAGAGACGTATTCCACACAACCACATCCACCTTCGTTAACACACGTCCTGCTTTCGCTGGCGGTGTGAGTACTCCGCGTCATCCCAACAAGTCAAGTACCATAAATTTCTACTGCTGTGCTGCTGCTATCACGAGCTTTAGGGACAGGGACACGTCAATGTACCATCCATTGCCCTTCCCTGGATGTGATTGCTACCTCTCGTCTCATACCCTGTCAACGTTGTGTAAGAGTTGGCTTCTGGATGCAATCCTTTGCTGGAAATATTGCGAGGGTTTTAAGTTTCTGGGATTATTATTATAAAAATAATTAATTTAATTCGAGGGTGGATCTCAAAATCTAATTTACCTAATCAAAATAATATAACATGAACGATTTACATGATACTCGTTCTTCGTTTGACATGGCTGCTGGCGAGTATAAAGAGTGCTGGGTGAGGTGGTGATTAGATTTGCACTTCCAAAACGTGCAAGTCATCGCTCACAAAAGACGTGGGTCCCGCTCCCCCAAAAGAAAAATCTTCATGCCGTCGATTTAGATTGGACTTCGCCAAATTTGCTTTTGATGATGCATCATCATAAGAGGAAAAGTTCAAAAAGAGCCAAAGGAAAGGAAGTGTGTGAGAGAGAAACATTGTTCACGATCTAACACGTCTATTTTTCGAGCTCCAAGAAAGAAAAAGAGTTTTTTATTTTCCTATATATTTAATTAAAATGGGGACATGAAATGATAGTTTTATATTATAATATATCTTTATCTCATGATCTGTATTGCATGATGTTAGCGATCGTCATTGTGTTAATCAAATTTAATTTTAAATTAAATTAAAATTTTAATCGTGTCCAACATCTTGATCACCAAAGATGACATCGAGTATTCTACACAAAGATCAAAATCAAAAAAGAATTCTCATTGCTCCTAAAGTGAAATTAAAATATGAAAAAAGAAAGAAAAAAATATGATTCATGAATCATGCCGATGTTCACATTTTATAATTAAACCTCTCCTAAGTTTCCACGTAATAGATTTGGATTCTACTGATGCGATAGAAAATATTCATGAAAATATTCTCTATATGTTAGTCATGGATGTGAAAAATATTCTCTATATGGAATTATTTTCCACGGCCCATAAATGTTTAAAATCAAAGCTAATAATTATATATCTGCCAAAATCTGATAAAGTAATTCAAACGTTAGGACACGCCATGAGGATGTCACATTAGAAAAGCTTGGTTTCATAATCTTTGTAGATGAAGAATTAGATATCACTCAATTCTTTTGTTTATTTCATAGCTTTCTCGCTCTTGATAGATTCTCTTCTCTCTCTTTGTGAGTAAGGCTAAAGGCTCTTAGGTTTCGTTTACAGAACTTAGTAATCTAAGTTATAATAGAATTCAACTTCAAAGAAATGAAGAATCCAAACTCCCAACTAAGTATAAACGTGTAAATTAGCTCAGACTCTTAACTCCTATCAGAATTCAAATGACACCTCCGACGCATACCATTATTCAAGTCAAAAAACGAATGACACGCCAACGGTCCAGATGGTTTCGATGCACACCTGAACGATCGATAGGGCATTCGAAGATACGTGGCAGGGAAGGTGTCCAATTGTCCTTGCAGATGCCCATGCCACGCCGGCATGTCCATGGTCAATTGCAGTGGCTAACCAGCATTGTCAAACGAAGTTGCACCGAGAAATAGACATGATGTGTTCCATTGATACGGACATGTAATGCTCCGTCTGTCGTGGATAAAGACGTCTCGGAAACCCACACACCATGCTGAGTTATATTACCTTTCAACCAAGTGTTCTTTAATTCTTACTTGTGACGATTAATTGACTTTTAACATTTGTTCTATGCCGAGAAATTTATTGTGGATGAAGAAAGCGTTCATGCCTCGTAACACTTGCGTCTCGTCATCTTGTTATGACGTGTTATCCGTGTTGATTCTATATATTTTGATTTTATCATTAAGGATTCTAAAATCTTAAACAGTGCAAAAAAAAATTATTTTTTATTATTATCATAAATACCGAAGGTGTCTTATCGATTATTATTTTTTGATAGTAAAACATAGATTTCTCGAAGAACACGAGTCGTTGATAAAAGAATAGATTTTACGACACATTCGATTGTTAGATGTAATAACGTTCGGAAAACGGTCGTCATATCGAGTTAGGAATCATTTCCAACACAACACCACTTAATATCGAATCGAGTAAACCGTGTCATGCCATTTTAGATACTTACCGAGCGAGGGCTATCAAAGATGGAGGAGGCGTGCATTCCCAAATTTAGCAATCATGACCACGTGGCAGAGCCACGTTACGCAAACGCGAACACAAACTCCTATAAAAGAAATATATAATGGATTACTGATCGTTTTGGGAAGTCGATCGAATAGCAAAGTATGCAAATAACATGCTTCATGCAACGATGCAATATTAATTTTCTTGTGACGCTGTAGATGTTAAACACGTCACGTCCAAAGGAATCGTTTCCTTATTATTATATTCTTCTTGTGTAGAGATTTTGACTTTCTCTCTGCTGGTATTTTATATGGCTGGCTACGAAGGAGAGAAGGCATGTGCAAGTCAAACTTGGGATTTGGTGCGACACTTGCCATTTTCCAAGCCGACATAATCTATCTATCATCCCTCCCCTTTTCTCTTCCTCGCTTGGCTGCTTCCCCTTCTCCCTGTAGACTGTGATGATGCATGTTGGCTGGAATCGATTTCCGTGGGTGCATAAGTTGTATTGGTTACTCTATAAATACTCGCCCCTCCTTCACTCTCCGAGCCAGCACACACTGACACACAACAAACCTTTTACGAGGACAAGGGACACCTCTTCCTGTCTTGTTCCTCCAGCAGCTCCTCCCCCTGCCACACCACCCCCTCCCCAATCTGCACCATCATCCACAGCTGGCTTGCTAGCTAGCTCGCATAATGGATCCCGCTTCCGCCGCTATGTATCCGTCCTCTGCAGCCGTGATCACCTCCACGCTTCTCGTCATGCTGTCCCTCATCTTCTGCTTCTTCCTTTTCCTCTACCTCCTCTGCTCTCTCCTCCCGAGGGCCTTCGCCGCCGGGCGAGCAGCGCCCCGTAAGCTGCCCCTGCCTCCCGGCTCCATGGGCTGGCCTTACGTCGGTGAGACTTTCCAGCTCTACTCCAACAATCCCGACACCTTCTTCGCCCTCAAACAGAAGAGGTCCGTCCGGTCATGTCCCGTTTCCTTCCTCCCTTGTGTTGCTGTCACTTCATGGAGTTGGTCGGCGGTCACACTTGCTTCTTTTTGCAGGTACGGGCCGATATTTAAGACCCACATCCTGGGGTGTCCTTGCGTGATGGTGTCCAGCCCTGAGGCGGCGAGGTTCGTGCTGGTGACGCGGGCGCACCTGTTCAAGCCGACGTTCCCCGCGAGCAAGGAGCGGATGCTGGGTCGCCAGGCCGTCTTCTTCCAGCAGGGCGACTACCACGCCCGGCTCCGCCGCCTCATCCTCCGGGCGTTCTTGCCCGAAGCCATCCGCCGCTCCGTCGCCCGCATCGAGGCGGTCGCCCTCCGGACCTTGCAGTCGTGGGACGGCCGTCTCGTCAATACCTTCCAGGAAATGAAGACGGTAAGCTTCTCGATTCGACTCGCCAAGTCGAACTCGTAAGACCATATGTTGTTGTTGCTGCTGCTGCTAAATTTGTTTGCCCTGCTTCCGCGCAGTACGCATTCAATGTGGCGATCGTATCCATCTTCGGGAAGGACGAGCTCTCCTACTTGGAGGAACTGAAACAATGCTACTACACCCTCGAGAAGGGCTACAACTCCATGCCCATCAACTTGCCCGGGACGCTCTTCTTCAGCGCGATGAAGGCCAGGAAGCAGCTGGCCCACATCGTGGCCAAGATCGTGTCCTCCAGGAGGATGCAGAGGACAAACGAGGCCAGTAATGACCTGCTCGGTTCTTTCATGGAAGCCAAAGAAGCGCTCTCCGACGACCAGATTGCAGACAACATGATCGGCGTCATCTTTGCTGCCCGAGACACCACCGCCAGTGTGCTCACCTGGATCGTGAAGTACCTGGGAGACAACCCCAGCATCTTACAAGCGGTCACGGTAAGACACCTCTCTTCTCCTTCGATTCCGCCTTCTTCGACACGGATAAGAGAAGCGATTTAGGTGTCGGATCGATGAATGTTCTGCCAGGAAGAGCAAGAGGAAGTAATGAAGAAGAAAGAAGCAGGCAACGAGGAGAAGTCCCTAACATGGGCCGACACCAAGCGGATGCCGTTGACTTTGAGGGTGATTCAGGAGACCATGAGAGTGGCCTCCATCTTATCCTTCACCTTCAGAGAAGCGGTGGAAGATGTGGAGTACGAAGGTGAGTTGGCATCTTCTCTTCCACCATGCTCCCATACGCATCGCTTTCGCATGGTCTCAATCTGTACTTCGTTGAGCAGGGTATCTGATTCCCAAGGGATGGAAGGTGTTGCCACTCTTCAGAAACATTCACCACAGCCCGGAAAACTTCAGCGACCCAGAAAAGTTCGATCCCTCCAGATTCGAGGTAGGAAACGGAGGACAGCTCTCCCCTGTCTCGATCGATCTACAGACGAATAATAATTCTCTTGCTCTGGTCAACCGCTGCAGGCGTCTCCCAAGCCCAACACCTTCCTGCCATTTGGAAACGGGACCCATGCCTGCCCTGGAAATGAGCTAGCGAAGCTGGAGATGCTGGTCCTCCTCCATCACCTCATCACCAAATACAGGTAAACCCACCAAAACCATCAAACGAGCACTTGTTTTCCCTCCCCGGAAGACGAATGTTCACGGTCGATGCTGATGTTTTATGCTGTCCATCATCAGGTGGTCTATGTCGGGTTACGAGAGCGGAATCCAATTTGGACCTTTTGCGCTGCCATTGAATGGCCTACCCCTGCGATTCTCTCTCAAGTCACCAGTGGAGGACCGAGCTGCTTGAGCTTTCTCCGTGGTGTCGCATGCCGTTTCCAGAGTGTGGACGACATGGTTGAGCTCAAGGAACAGGCGATGCTATCAAGACTGCTGCAGGTGAAGAAACCAGCAAGGAAACACCACCTTTGTTCTTGTGTTTGGAGGGGGTTGACATCTCCACTGGAGTGTATTATTATTATTATTATTATTATTGTCTTATGCTTCTTTAATTTGAACGAGTGGTCAAGCAATCAAAAGTGTTGCACCATCGAATGTTTAATATGTACTACAGATTAATAATAATAATTCAGCTACTTACTGCAAATGGTTACTCGACTTTGGTCTGCTTTGCACGTCGCTCCCCCATCATCACTGCACCCCACTCGTGTGGCAATCGAAGATTAAATGTAAATATTTTATACGATCTACTGAAAGGGTCTTTTTCTTTATTTATTATTATATATTACATTAAATAAACGTAGAAGATGTTTTAACGTGTGATCTTAATTATTATTTTATTATATTAAATAATTTATTATTTTTATTTTTAAATGATGTATTATTATATGTGGACTCGAATCAAATTTAAGATCGATCAGTACCTGCGACTCTTTAATGACAACGTTGTTTGTGTACTATGAGAATTAAAATCTAAAATTATATGAATAAATCTAATACCATTTAAGCAGCCAAATAAAAATCTAAAAAGGACAGGACGATGATGGAAAAAAAAGAAAATCTTAGAAGAGAAGGAGTATGAAAATAAAATTAAATTACACTGATTTTGAATTATTTGTAGTTTTGGGGTTTTCCTTTCGTAAGCCGAAACTTTCCGATTGGACCTTTATACCCTTGAAAGCGACCGGTCCAGTTTAAAGTCATCTATTTGGGCCGGTTCAATTCCAAAAGAAAGGATTGGACCGGTTGGTTTGAGAGAAAGAGGAATAATAAACAACTCTCTTCTTTCCCTCCCATCTTTCTATATCCTGCTAAAGCATGAGTGTCATCTTCTTCTTCTTCTTCTTCTTCTTCTTCTTCTTCTTCTTCTTCTTCTTGTCGAATGGGTCAAAGAGCAGAAGGATGTTAAAAATGTAATTGAAACAGTAATCTTTCGTTGTTGGATCAGTTTATTTCTCCTTTTCTTCTTATTTTTGTCATATATATATTTTTTTTTGCTTTCTGAATATAAAACTTACTGTTGTTAATTTTCTTATTTTCGAGATTTTCAAGATGTAATATTCGATACCAATACATACAATACAAGACAATACGAAGACCAACTCACTTGGCTAATATCTAGCATTTCTTTCTTTGTTTTGATATTTAAATAGATGATGATGACAAGTCTTACTGGTCTCCCTCTCCATCAATATGGGCAAAATTGAACATACAATTTATTATAAATCAAACCCAGCATACATCACTCGATCCTTTTAATTCTTAATAATATATGACTATCTTAATTGGGATCACGAGAAACACGAAGAAGATCAACTTGCAAATAGTGTGTATTGTAATTCCACAGTCAGCTTTCACTGCGCTAGTGGAAGAAGAACTCTCGTGTGTTTCTCAAAGGAAAGCAGGTAGATGTAGTTTTCTTGACGAGGAGAATGTTAACATCTTTGACTAAAATGATGCAACAACAAACATCAGATCCGTGTCCCTCACTAAATGATGCTGAATGAAATATATTTCATTGGAGTCTCTCTTTCAGATTTATGAAAGTCAAATCAAATGAAAGTTGCACCTATCTACCAGTTCTCAAAGTCCAACACATGCAACACGTCTCTCTGCGTTTAGTATGCGTAGATATGATACAGTAGCCATGTAGATAACTAAATCCTTGAAATTAGCTTATTAACTACGTCATGAGATCCACTATACAACATATTGGATGAGCCACAATAAAATATAAGTATTGTTTAGGTACGTGGTGGTGATGTACTTAATTCAATCCTCAAAGATTAGTCTAATAATGATGCACTGATTTACTTCTCTCGAATTGAAGCTTTAAAACCTCGGACTAAATTGTTTTATTTTTAGTAAGAATCTAAACTGCTCAACAGCAAGGTTAAACATGATAGAAAATAAGATTTTCCTAACTATACGAGTAAATCTCTCAATTCTGTTAAGAAAAATCTTCGAATAAAATTTCTTTAATAATTATTCTTATCTTTTATTATTTTCATCAAAAAGAACATCAAGTTGTAGAAAGGTCGAGTGCTATGTGAGCTCAACAAACGGTTTAGAACATTTACTCCAAGTCGCATATGACAACATCTATAGCCATATGACAATTGGTCCAAATCATGTTTTAGAGAGGTGAAGAACATGACTATGGGGATATTAATCCTAAGGATCACAAATTGCATTATCGTATACAACACGTTGAGCTTACGATAGGCTTCATCCAATAGTTACATCACAACAGCCCTCAAATATATGCATGAGATAGACATAAAATTGACATAAAGTAGTAAGATAACTATGTGTCTCGAGGAACATGACAAATGTTATTGAATTCTGATTCACTTTGTCGACGTTAAAAGTGGAATGGGTGAGCAAAACGACAATGTGTATTAATTCACGTTGCTTTCTTCCCACCAAAATTTTCATATATCAAATATATTATAGTTTTAATTGGATAATATATATTATAATATTGATTGAATTCTAATTATGATTATAGATTAATAAAAAAATTATTTATAGTAGGATCCCTCAGAAGATGACATTGATGGAAGAGATTCTCCTAATCACTTATTTTACATCATGTGTTATATCCTATAAATAGAGATTACAAATTTATTATCATTGGTCTTATGAAAGATAGATAGAGCGAGTTTAGTTTCTTTTGTAGATCGATGTTACTGTATTCTACGGATTAAACTACATAGTGCATTCTATAAATCAATAAAGATATTTTGAATGACATCAAGAGGTATGCATCTTAGTCTTAATATATTATTATTTGATTTTATGTTTTGATATTAAATTTATTTTGTATGATACCATGATTATGATTTTATGTTTATAATTAGTATTTTTTATAAAATACTTTATATCGTAAAAGTTTAAATCTATTTATATTATTATCTTTTGCTTGCGAAAAGTGATCTGATCTATTTTGTTTATCTTGTCAGTAGTATCAGGATTTCCTCGCTTATGCAAATGGTATCATGAACTGCTATTGACGACGTTGTAAACAGTCGCAAACATAGAATCTTGATCGTCGGCGTTGATTCGCGCTAATTTTGGTGATAGTTGAGGGTGCTGTGATGAGAAGTAGTTGCTATTGTGGGCAACGACAAGGGCACATGGTACTCCCACATGTCATATGCGCTGCTACAATCGAAGGTGGCTAAGCTTAGTGGCACAACACCGAAGCGGTGGAAAGCTGCTGCATCCAGCGACTCTGTGGAGGGTGGTGGAAGCGGTCGGCGACAGCAATAGAGGCGTTGTCCAACGAACGACTATGATGTCATGACTATACGGTCTCTCGTCGAAGGCAGCGATTAGTGGTGCGATGGTTGTGTAGTAGGGCAACCACCCTATTGGACGTCGCTGCAATGTCGTGCCCGATGGTTGTGGCATGGTTGGGTGCTGGACGACAATGTTAACAACCACAAGGCTATCGTCAATCCAATAAGGTGGGTGCCCTCGCGATTGGGTGTGTCATCTGGCGGTGCAATGAGAAAGAAAGCTAAAAAAGAAAAGGGAGGTATTGCGCATACTTGTATTTAACTAATTGGTCAAATGTTTTTTTTTTTCACTTACCTTTTAAGTTTAAATTTACTAATAAATTATTAATTGACACATTAATAAAAAAAATTAACTGAAGCTCAATATAATAGCACTCGAGAGATTCAGGATGATATCTTTAATATGACTGATAAAATTACGAAACTTAAATCATTAGGTATAAATGTGAATAAGTCTTTCCTCATGTGGTTCATTCTTAATTATCTTTCTCTTGACCCATACAAAATTTATTAAATATAAATCGTGATAAATGAGACTTAGAATGAGTTGACTAGTATATATATTCAGAAAGATTAAGATAAAAAAAATTAGTTTAGCTACTACTCAATGAGTTAGTAAAAAAAAAAAGATTAAAGTTATCAACCAGATAAATTTACTAGGTCTAAAAATACAAAGTAAACTAATGAAAAAAACATATGACAAAGCTTGGTTTGAAATTTTTTTTATAAACTTAATCTTTGTATGTTTCAAATCAAATATTATAAAGATATACTTGATAGATTGATTATGGTACTTCAACTTATGTTATCAATAATATATAGAATTTTGTTTAACTTGAAAAATTAGATGGACATGAAAGATTTATCGTTAGGAGAATCGTCTTAAAATAAAATTGATAATAGTGAGAATTTATCATCTATGTCTAAGGACGGGTCATCTAATCGATTTTGCGGATACATGTTATATTCTTACTATTTTTAAAAATTTAGTTTCTTTATTGATGAGTTACAATTATTTTTTAGTGTTGGTAAACTTAGTATGTTTTATAATTTAATAAAAAATAATTCTAAAATTCTATGTTATAGTTTATATATAATTAATTTAAATTTTAAGTTTACAAAGAATTAGTGATCCTACAATCAAATGTTCGGATTTAGAAACATAGTTTTGAGAAAAAAATCTTAAGTTGTTTCTAATGTCTACATAAATGAAATTGAAAGATAATTAGATAAAAAAATTAAAATGATTAGATTTAATAGAGATAATAAATTTAATGATAAATACGATGAGTCAGATCTAATAGGATTTTCGAGAGTTTTGTTTGGTAGAAAATGTAAATGAGGTTTGCTGTGGTGAAACAAAATAAAAAGTAAGGGTTTTCCAATAAATAGCTGAAATAATTCTGAATAATAATTTTCGTTTTTTATCCTTTTGGATTGAACATTAAGATTGGGTTAAGAAAAAATATAAAAAGAAAATGATAAATTTTGAAAAAAATCCTTCATTTTAGAAGTTTCCCAATTAGCGTCCTTTGTTTTTCTCAACCGGTGTTTCATTTTTTCGATATTCTTAAAATATCTCTAATATGATAAATATAAAAAAAAAACTCTCAATGCTTGCATTAGATTGGTTCGGTGAACCGATTTATCACTATTTTAATTAAAATATTTTTTTTGAATAGTAGTACAGTACTTATAGTACTTTAAAAAAATACTACAAACATATAGAAAAATATAGTTGTAAGTCTAATACAAACTAACATATCAATCTTAATTTAATTTCAAATAGGTAAACATTATAATCTAATCTTATTCAAAAAAATATTATAACTGATATAATAGTGGGTCGAATCATCCTAAGAATCAGTCAATAGCATTTTGAGATATGAGAAAATGTGAAACATTGATGAAAGAAATAAAAAAAATTATCAATCAGAAAATAAGGAACTCAAAACGAGGATGTTTTCATGAGAATTCATCCAAAATAAAAATCATAGCTTCCCGTCCGCGGGAAACGGTTTCCTCACGTCGAAGGATACAACATTCCAAACTCGGCACGGCACGGAGTTCATATCAGACTAATACGTAACTCGTCAACCGACCCTATCAAACTAATATGTAACGCATCACAAATAGAAAATACTTTCTCCTAAAATAAATCTTGCTCCGAATATTTCATGCTTGTGGTAAAACCCTGGAATTGTATCGAATAGAATTGAAGGGAAGGGGAAGGGGGAAGGGGGAAGGGGGAAGGGGGGAGAGAAGAAGCCAACATAGGGGAGCGAGAGGATCTCTCGTCTCTCCTCCACTTTTCGCCAATTCTTGTCTCCTTCTTGCTATTTGAGGGCGGAGGAGGCGATGCACAGATCGGGCCCGGTGGTCATGGCGTGGAACGTGTTCAAGTTCTGCACGGCGCTTCGGGCTTTCGGCTCCCTCATGATCCTGCTCGTCCTTGGCATCGTCGGGGTCAGCTACTACGCCGTGGTCGTCGCTAATTACGGCCCTGCCCTCGGCGCCGGCGGGATCGATTCCCTCCTGGCCCTTGCTGTCTTGATCCTCTTCCATGTCCTGGTACTTGATTCGCCGCCTCGCTTCTTGCTTCTGACGCCCAAGTTTTCTTTTGGTTGGTGGAACTCTGATCCCCAATCCTCTGATTAGTGGTCAGGCGCCTTATTTTATGGATCTTCTTTCAAATCGAATCTCTCTATTGCTAGATTCGATTGCTCTGCTCTTAAATCAGCGTATCTAGCTGTCGAAATGTTATCTATGCACTGTTATTTTTCTTTTTCAAGATTGTCGTGAAATGCTTGCGATCTTCTTGGTTTTTTTAAATACGAAGTTCCTATGTGCTAAGATCAACTTTTAGCTTAAGGATCTGCTTTTAGGAAGTAAGAGAAATAAAGTTTTGTTAATCTGAAGGGTAAGTCAATCAACAATTTATGATTAAGAAAATTATGGAAAGAAGTCAAGAACAATAATACGCATGTATAATCTCTTGGGCCCAAGAAATTTGTAAAGCACATCTGCTGATTATACATATAGTAAGTACCTTAGAAATTTAATAATCTTCTACTGTTTCTTTTCCTTATGAGAAAATTGTACCTGCTCAGAACCAGTAAAAGAAAGCTGATGGGGGAGGCAGAGAAAATAGATAATTTTGATTTTTTCAGTTGTTGTTGCATTGTGTCCAACAGTCTATCTAATAAAAGTGGATGATTACACAGTTGGGTCTGCTTCTATGGAGCTATTTCTCCGTTGTCTTCACAGACCCTGGCAGTGTCCCACCAAATTGGAAGCCTACTATAGATGAGGAGATAGGAGAAAATGCTCCGTTAACCAACTTGGATTTCAGTAATCATATTCTAAATTTGCAACAAGGGCATCTTGCAGAAACAGGAAATCCAACGATAAGATACTGCAGGAAGTGCAACCAGTTGAAGCCACCACGCTGTCATCATTGTTCAGTTTGTAAGTCCATGCTTCTTGACTTATTTTTATTTAAACATGTATGCTGTGTGCTCTTGTGTCTGTATCTTTTATTGTATATTTAAATTCTTATCTTAGGTGGGAGATGTGTACTTAAGATGGATCATCATTGCGTGTGGGTAGTAAATTGTGTGGGGGCTCTAAATTATAAGTTCTTTCTTCTTTTTCTGGTAAGTGTCTAATCCAATTTTTTCTTGCTTTGTGATAACATGAACCTTCAATGTTTACTGAAAACTACTGCTGGATTTTATAGAGGTTACCTTTTCTTGTGATGCTTGATTACAATTTTTCACTTTTATTTTATTTGACCAAATTGAAATGTCCTAATGCAAATTAGATGATTCACATGCATGCACACATGCACACGTACACATGCCAAAAAAAAAAAGGAAGAAACAACAATACTATTGTGTATGTAATTGCTCACAAAGACTATGGCTTTCGTTGAAACATTACTTGATGGTGATACGTTTATGTTATTTAATAAACTTCCAAACAACTGTTACACTATATCAATTTTTTTATTATTCGATGACCTAGATTAATCTTTAATGCTCTGCAGTTGTTGGATTATGTCTTGCGATTGAGTAGTGACAAGGGAACATGAAGGCTTCTCATTTGCTCTCATAACTAATAATTGCAACATATCATAAGCAATAAAGAAATATAAGAGGGGACAAGCAATAGCCTTCTGTTGGATTATCCATAGCAAAGAATACAACATCATGCAATTGAAGAGAAAAATGAGAAGGTTCAAGAAAAAAGAGCAAAGAAGTACTGAACAGTGAGTTGTGGAACTTGTTTCATTTTATATTACATAAAAAAACCTATTTTTTCAATAAAAGGCACTATTTTGCTCAACTGGACTGTAATTGACACGACATACAGTTCCCATCACCCCAAAGAAAAGTTAACAAGCAATCTATTTGTAATCCCTCCAAATTAAACATACTTGAATTCTAGTTAAACCTCTTTGATTAGTGATTATGGGAACTACTTTATGGATGCCTACACTTTCCATCAGTGCTAGATGCCACACCGTATCTCCTGTTTCCAAGTTGACTGCTGTTCTAAGTTCTATGTTCTTTAAATAGTCCATTTTAAGTGACTAAATGCAATATCAATAGACTATTTTTTTTATATACTTCTAGCTCACAACATGTTGTGCTTCTAAGATAAAAATTTTGTTAAAACCTATAGTGCAGTTACGTTATAGGGGTTCCAAGTTTTAGAGTTCTGCCTATTTGGTGCCTTTAGTTGTGATTTATAAGTAACTGCATGAAATAACAACATACAATTTCCTACATGTTTGTAGTATGAAGCTTATTGTGTGTGCATTTTGTTGCTTGTTAAAACTTAAAACTTATATTATAAACAGTGGTTAGTTGTTGCATGTTGGGATTCTTGATTCAAAACTTTGTACTTGTGAGTGATGTATTGAAAATCATTAAGAAAGCTATCTACTTTTGTGGTTGCTGATCATGTCATTATATGTTCTATGGTCTTAGCCTACAAGCAGTGAATCTATAAATAGTGTTTATTAAAACAAAAAACTCATTGGATATATGTTTGATGTCTGACGAGCTTGTGACAATTAGAGGAATTTTTTTTGTAATAATAGAGAAAGGTAAAGAAAGAGAGGAAGGAAAAACGTATTTGTAGGATTTTGGTTGATGTGCCAAGTAAGTTGATTAATTCATGGTCAAGGCTTTTGGTAAACAACCTCTTTGCATTTGGTAAGCCTATGTTGAACCTTGATTTTGTTTTCTAAAACCCATTATAATGTGTCATATAAAAATTCCTTTATAGTTTTTTCATTAATTGCATCAATAAATAAATAGGTCAATTTTACAAATTGATTTGTAGAAATAGTTGCTTAAAATCTTATTCTTCCTTTAATATACAACAACAACAACTATATAACAATAATAAAGTCGTAAGTCCCAACTATTAAGGTCGTCTACATGGATCTTTTGTTGTCATTGAAATCTATAAAAAGTCATATTTGATTATGTTAAGAATTCTTAAAGCTTTATTTATAGTTTCTATTAAAGTCTTTTTAGGTCTTCCTCTATTTCTCTTCGTACCATTAATATTAATAATTTTATCTCTTTTGACTATCACATTTGGAGGGTTCCTCAACACATGCCCATACCATCTTAAACGTTTTTCTCTCATCTTATCCTTTATTAAAACGATACTTAGTTGTTCACGAATAAAAGTGTTTTTTTTCCTATCTTTCCTAGTAACTCCACACATCCATCTTAACAGTCTCATCTCGGCAATATAAACATTTTGTATATGTTTTTTTTTAATTGCCCAACATATAAATTTATAGAGTATTGTTAGTCTCACAACTGTCTTATAAAATTTTCTTTTTAATCTCAAACATATTCGATGATCACACAAGACACTGACATCTCGTGTTATATTAACTCTCCTATTTTTACACTATGAATAATATCTTCATCGATCTCTCCATCTTGTTGAATAATTGATCTAAAATACTTAAGACTTTTACTTAAAGGGATTTCTTGTCTATCTAATTTAACAATATTCAATTGTCTATTTCTAGAGTCATTAAAATTGTATTTATATATTCAGTTTTAATTCTACTTAATCTAAAAACTTTAGTTTCCAATGCTTGCCTCTATAGCTCAAGTTTATAATTAATTCCATTTAGGTCTCATTAACTAAAATAATATCATTAGTAAATAGCATACACTAGTAAGGTCTATTGTATAAATGACTAGTAAGTTTATCTATTATCAATGTGAAAAAGTAGGGACTTAATACGGATCGTTGGTGTAATCCTATGTTAATAGGAAACTCATTAGACAAACTCCCTATAGTTATAACACTAGTAGTTACATTATCATAAATATATTCAATAGCATCAATATAATTAGTAGATACATTTTTCTTTTCTAAAACCCACCATAATAAACCTTTAGGAACTCTATCATAGACTTTCTCTATACCAATAAAAACTATATGCAAATTTTTTTTTCCTATACTTTTGCATTAATTATCTTAATAAATAAATAGCTTCTATAGTTGATCTACCTTTCTAGTGAGAAAAAAGTCTATTTGACTAAAGTTGTGATCACTCTTATAAGTAATTAAATATTTATCTCTCTTCTTAAAGTGAGTAAATATAATTATAAAATCATACGAAGTTGCAAGATCCAAAATCATGCCACTATCTTCATTTCTCTCCTCATAATCGAAGCCCCCATGCACCCTTTTATATTCACCATATGTTTTCTCTATATGACTATTCAAATATCCTCCAATTATAAGTTTTTTGATTATAGGCATTCTTTAAATAATATTATCTAAGTTTTCTTGAAATTTTCTTTTTGTCTGATCATCCAATCCGAGTTGAGGAGTATAAGCAAAAATAACATTCAAAACATTTTATTCTTTCATAAATTTTAGAACTATAATTTTATCTTCAAATCTTTTACATCTATAACATTGTTCTTAAAATCCTTATCAACAACAATTCCTACACTATTTTTGTGTTTAACTTTTTTGGTATACCAAATTTAAATTTAGTATTATTAATCTCTCTAGATTTTTTTCCCTACCCACTTGGTCTCTTATAAGCAAATAATATTTATTTTTCTTTTGAATATGTTGTTTATCAATTCTAATTCCTTCCGTGAAAGTGTTCTTGTATTCCAAGTTACTAACCTAACTTTTTATTTTTGGACTAACTTCTTTACTCTCATTGGTCCAAGACAATTAGAGAACCCTTGCCTGCTTGGCATCACATCCGTGTGCTGATATGATGAGCCGCTTCCAAGCGACCTCTTAGCCCACCATTTGTATTTCGGGACACCTAGGTGGTGAAGGTGCCTCGCGTCACTTTCGGATGATGACCTAGCTCTATATTGAAATACATTAAAATCCATATTCATGAGATTTGACATAGTTTTATGTTGGTTGTTAGTGACCTAACGCAGCCCTCCACCTTTTTCATCCTAGCGTGGGACCGGCATTAGTGGTGTTATTCTTCCTTCAATATATTTCCCAAAATTTCGTAATATGAAATTCCTCTATAAGTATAACAGTTTTGAATCTCTCTCTTATTTCTATAAATTGGTCCTGGAAGGCTTTTCTTGCATTCATCATATATCTTTTTAATTTTCCAAGTTTTCTTAAATAAACAAGTCAATCAAATTACCCATTGATCTTTTAAACTCATTCAAATCTCGATAGGATGCCATCAAATCCTACATTCTTAGATAATTTCATCCTCTTAAAGCTTTTTTCATCTAATTTGCACTAATTTTAAAGCTATTATTTTCATACTTAACATTGTTTCTTTCTTTGTTTCTAATATTATAACCAACAGTGACTGGTCTTTTGTATAAATATTGTCCATCATCTACTAAGAAAAATTTACTGACCAGTGATGTCATTCAATGACTCAAAAGAGTGATAGATGGAAGTGGTGACTTTTTTGCAGTATTCTTCTATCGTATGAACACAGACAGTTAAAAAAGCATTGAGGGTACCGTTTCCCAGACATAGAATGTATCTTGAATAAATTTTATTTTCTTAGTACAATATTTTATATCAAGGGGATGAAAACATAATGTTTTCAGATAGTATGGTAGAGAGAATTATCAGTTACAAATAAAAAGGATAATTAATTATCAGGTGTGATTTGTGTGCCATTAAACTTGTCATGGTTGAGATATTTGTGAAAGATCGAAACACGCTTTTTTAAAGTATGCAATCTACTTTTCTGTATGATGGGTGGATCTTAAAAGATGTTCAACGGGAGGGTGGAAACATTTGTTTAGCTTCTCTTTTTTTCCCCTGCTACTTAGCTCACTTGAAGAAATATGCTTATTAGATTTCTACTTGTTGGTTGTAGAATTCTTTTGAAGCTTGAAATGATGGAATTTCCACTTATTCAGTTTTTTTATATCCAGTGTGATGATATCATTCCAATTAAAGTAATTTATTTAGAAGGTTTGATATAGTTTTACAGCCTGTTTTCTTCGCTTCATTGCAATTTTGGCCGATGATCTTGACACCATTCTTTTCTTGTGGATGTAGTTTTACACGTTTCTTGAGACAACTCTTGTCACTCTTTCTCTCTTTCCCCATTTTATTGCCTTCTTTAAAGATGTGGAGATTCCTGGAACACCTGGCACACTTGCAACTACTTTTCTCACATTCGGTATGCATATTCCTATTTTGTAATGCAGTAGCTTCTGTTTCTAAACAACTTTTTCTTTCTCTGTTGTTGTGAATGATAGTGATTTTTTTTGTTAATGTTCTAGTGTTGAATTTGGCTTTCGCATTAAGTGTGCTTGGATTTCTGATCATGCACGTATCTTTGGTGGCAAAGAATACCACAACTATTGAGGTAAGTATTGGCAGTAAAATACTGATGAATCCTGATAGTTACAAGGACAAACATATCCTTCTGTCTTCAGGCATACGAGAAGAAAACAACTCCAAGATGGAAGTATGATCTCGGCCGAAAGAAGAACTTTGAGCAGGTTAGTCATTATGCATCATCATCATTTTTTGTCCCTCCTATGTTCAATTACTTTGAAGGGTCAAAGACAACTCGATAGCAACATGATGGTACAGAGACTAGACCAGACATTTTGCAGAGTAATTGCTATATGAATGACGACAGACACCTAAAATAATAGGCGAGGTGTATACTTTTCTTATATACATTTATGATGACACTACGAGTTATTTGCTAGACTTAGCACAGCCTGTGAACTCAGTAGCTTGGATTAGGTATAAAAATGTGGGTTAAGCAAAAACAAGTTGGCATTAGAATGAGAAGAGATGGTAACACTTATTCTCTTGCAATCCTTGTAGTATGAATGCTATAGTTAAATTTTTTTTCGTGGATCAGGTGTTTGGAGCAGACAAGAGGTATTGGTTCATCCCTCTATATTCTGAAGAGGACCTGAGAAGAATGCCGGCTCTGCAAGGACTAGAATACCCCACAAAGCCAGATCTGGATGCACAGTAACTTTATACCGTGACAGGAAGAGTTGGTGGGTTCCTGCGTATTCCAAGGAGGATTCAGAAAGAATGCCAGCTCGCAAGGATTTGAAATGAATTCGCCACGCCAGATCTGGATGTACAGTAACAATAGAATGTCAATGTTTACGATGGACTTTTAAGCCTGAGGTTGTAGATCTGTAAATGTCGACCATTGGCATTGTGCTGTTGAGCAAGCATGTCTCTCGTAAGAATCGTTTCTCACTTCCGAGATTTAACACAGTGTGAAAGCAAGACAGGTTGGGTGAAAAAATTAAAACCATCAAGATAGTTTTTGAAATCTATTTTTGAAATCTGTATGGATGGCATTTGTCAATCTAAAATTTTATAATTTTATTGACATATTTTTAAATAAAGATTTAAATATTTTTATGAGTTTTTACAGATATTAATGGTAGTAAAAAAGATTTATGTAATCGACCTAAATTTTTTTTATTTTTTTGACCCTTTTACTGAGAAACATCACAGGTTTTTTCCTTTATTATTATTATTTTTGTCAGACAAGCCATCGGAATCTCATGCAAATCACTATTTAGGGTCCCCTTACTTGCCAAGAATATTATGCACATCATGTAGAACTAGATTTCCGAATCTTTTAGTCAGCCACGAATATTATAAGATTAAGTTTAAAAAGTGATTCTATTTTAATTACAAGCTGCGAAACTCGTGATTTTATTTCGGGGAAATTGCCTTTGCTTTAGCATATATAAGCCTTTCTTGTTGATGCTGAATCACAATGGAATAATCACCGGTACCAAAAACACATTCTTGACCAAAAGCGACATCTTCCATGAAGATTCAAGTAGGTTGAACCTATTTAATTTCACATTTTACTGAGCATCCAATGTTATCAACTGTAGTTAACAGCAATTCTGATGCATCACAGATTACAAGCTGCGTGTATTGTCTTTAGTAACTCATGTATGATCGTTATGAGACTCAGTTTCGGCTTCATCTGCATCCTCAAACCGCTGATCGTTGATTTGAAGCTGCAAGAAGACAAGAAAGAGAACAACCTGCAAGTTAGGATACCCAAGAAATAAGCATAGCATCATAAATATAGAAGAAAGTCTCATCCTTCACGTCCCTAGTTCTAAGCTGTAGACATATCTATGGTTGACATGTTTTGAATCATAAAATATTACGTGCCTACTGCTTGCAAGTGTTATACATATGAAAAAGCATGTTAGGTGGAAAACAATCAGTTTCTATTGGCAGTTCTAAAGAACAAATTAAGGAATTTATAGATGAGTTCAAATCCACCCGAATATCTTCAATCCACTTTGAAGGTTGATCTACAGGAGCACTTTGCCAAGGCTACAAGTGAACTAGGAAAATTATGATTTATGTCCTCGCCATATTTCACTCTGTGGAAGGGCTGTTTAACACACCATTCTTTACTATGGCAGCTCCGTAACACAGGAGAAAAGAAGACAAGGATTCCCTTTTTTTATGTAAAACAGAATCATGTTAAAAACATCGATTGGACTAGTATGTACCAACCAACATTTATTGATCATATATAGCTCAGTATTGGTACAATACTATTTCATTTATTATTATTTGATTTAATAATAACAGGTGACACATGGCATAGTTGCCGGCATACAGTGGCTACAGTACTAGCCATGGCTTGCCTAAGGCAATAACAGGACAAAAAACATTTTGTATCATGAAACCTTCCCTTGTCCTTTTCATTCCCTGCTGATGCTCACTACCTGTTCAAAGCAGATTCTAACGGCACGATCTATGCCACAAGTGGTGTCCAAATTATGGTCTGTGATCATCTCCAGAGGCCACTTAGAAAGAGGCCTTCCAAACTATCACAATTAGCCATGTACTGCTCTTCTCATTAAATAATGGTTGGCCTTGGATAGTGGAAGTAACTGGGTCTGAGAAAGCTTTGACTATTCAGACGCAAGTTGAATACGAGGTCGAAGGGATGCCATGGGGTAAAGGGTTGTGAGAACGTACATCATAATAAACTTTCCCTCTCAGACACACCTTGTCCACACGACCCCAACCCCAGTGAGAAGCATAGGGCGATACAGCACAAGAGCTAATCGCCCCTACTTCTTCTTCCCTTCCGCATCAAATTTTAAGCAAATCTAGTTCTTAAGTAAGCTCCTTAAAGGAATTTTCTTTATGTCTTATGATCTTATCTTCTTGGTCTAGAAAAATATACCACCTGTGTCAAATTTGGACATGTAAATTTTATATCTTAGCTGTGGTAGACAATATTACTTCCCCAGCCCACTGATTCTAGATCTTCAAAGTTGTTCACAAACCATGAAATACATGAACTTTCAAATGCTCATTGTGTTCATGTTCCTTCTGTCTATGCCAAATATTGACACCTATCAGATACTTCAGAACCCACATAAATATTGTCGAGATTTGGATTTGCTAATATATCATATAGAAGAAACTTTCTACAAAAGGCTCTTGGACATGTTGAGTAGCAATATGAATGAATTTTGGACCTTGAAATCGTAACAAATGTGATTCTCTTATATGTTGTTCATGCTTTTGGTCCTTTGGATGATAGTTGTTTATGAGAATGGATGTATGCTTCTTATGAGATGTACATAATGACAATAGATTGCAATATTGGATTAAATCCTACTTAATATAAAATAATAGCAGTTTCATAAATGTTATATTTACTAATTGCAGTGTTGAGACCATGTAGCCTTTTTCTAAGAACTGTCGTTCCATTATATCCATATCCGTTCATCTCTATAAGCTATGTTAAGATTATATGGCCATATGTAAGGAAATCTCATGCATTGTCTGAGCTAAGAAATATGCAGACAACTGACGCATTGAATGAGCTAAAACAAAAAAAATAATATTATATCATAGCATGGTGGACATACCTCATGCATTGCATGAGCTAAGTCATGATCTCCATAAGCATAACCAATGGGTTTGGCATGATTTTCTGAAAGCTGCCACTCTGAATCACTTCCTGTAATTGAAAAGAAAACTTGCTTCGGATTTTGTTACTTAATCAAACTATAGAATGAACATAAAGTGCAAAGTGTTCATATGGTATTTTGATTCAACTTACCATTATCAGCCGTTTCTTCATCGCCAAAAAACCAGCTATTTTCTTCCTCTCCTTCTGAAGAATTATCATTAAAGAAGAATGAATGTACATATGCGTACACATAGTGAAAAAGCAAATATTATGACGTTAGTACCTTGACAAGGCTCAGGGTTTAGTTCAGCACATTGACATAAAGCGTCAAAAAGAGTATCCACCATAAAGCTTAGTCAAGGATCCAACCAAAATAAATAAATAAATCACGAGTATAAAATGCAACAGCACATTAGCAGGCTAGCAGATGCTTCCAAGGGGCAAATAAGACAATCATCCTAAAAGATAAAATTTAACATAATAGGAACCCCGAAGAGTGTGTTTTCCATATACCATATCATGAGTGCCCACATGAAAACATTCAGCATATAGACATGACAATCTATAAAAACATATGTTTGACAAAAGAAAGTATGAAAAAGCAAACAAACAGCATAACTTTTAAAACTTGTATTCTTATCTTGAAGAAACAAATGTAGACATCAAGAAGCAAGGATACACTGCCCAGGACCAGATGGTACAAGTCTCATTTCAGTGACATTTGAAAGTTCTAAATTGTCATGACGCTCTGAATCTGAGCTTTCAGACACCTCACGGTCTTCGGTCTCGATCTGTATAAGAATTCAAAGCATTAGTGCTCAGCAGTAAAACAAGAACCACCACAACAGCCAGAAAAAGTTTAAATCCCAATGATGTAACTGACGAATGTACCATTTCTATATAGACTTTTACGAAGACGTTAAGAGAAATGGGGAACAACCAATAATAAAAGTGACACTTTTCCCGAAAGACACAAAGAAAACTCTTCCTTCAGGTCTCTATTCTATGTTCATGCGTAAGAAGGATTCTAGCTATCGAAAGTTGCTGCTTTTATATGCGACAGAAATAGCTCTGGTGAAAAACAAGCCTCCCGGTCAAAATTCCCAACCCTAACGAACCGGACTCAGCAGTAGGTCAAATACCAGAGCGTAGATGGAGGGCAACGGGAATGCCTCTGGATCCCTCGACACTGCGTGGAGGGAAACCGACAGGAAATCCACCGCATATCCTTTCACCTTGTCTACGTCGCTCAACCAAATCACCCTCCTACGAAACAAACAATCAAGAAGAAACTGTATGAAGGAGCGGAGGATGATTTGGGAAGGAGACGAGGAAGAGGGAGAAACTAGGGTGAAACCTGGTGGAGATATAGAGTGTTCCGGGGGATTCCAGAGGTCGGGAGCCGAGTGCGATGGCGACGCCCGGCTCGACGCGCAGCAGCTCCTCGCCGGATTCGGAGTCTAACCGGGGATGTCCGATCCCATCGCCAACGCGGTCATCGAAGTGTTGCAGACCTAAACCCATGACGGTGTCGTCCCGTTTTTTGTCACCCACTGCGAGCAGTATCACTGTCCCGCCGCTCTTCAAGCTTTTGGTTTCGCAAAGCCGCGAGTTTTGGGACCTCACCGCATCGACGGGCTAATTACATGTTAGGCTAATTATATATTCTTTTATATAATTAATTATCTTTAGACTCAAATGGTGAAATCAGTTTAATTCTTCAATCATACTATTTAAAAAATACTATAAGTTTATTCAAAAAATGATAATTGATTTTTTTATTTGTCTGTAAACTCCTAACGATACATATTTTAAGCTCCATTTGTTTTAATAAGCTAATTTCTAATGAGTTTTGAGTTTATTTACTTTAATTATAGTGTGTTTTATAATCCTATCAAAAAAATATTATAACTAACATGAAAGTCAATATCTTATTTTTTTTATATAAGATGGTTGTAATTAGGTTTTGAGTTTATTTGTCTTGGATATAATAATTTTAAATAAGCTAATGGTGTTTTGATGGAGGTACCAAAAATATTATAACTGATATGAAAGTCTTCCTATTTTATTATTATTATTCCCAATACGAATAGTTTTGAGTCAATTTGTATGGATTATAATATATATATATTTAAAAAAATTATAATATTTTGATGATCACCATAATCGATGATAGTGTTAAGTCTTTTACATGAGGGATTATGTTAGTTTATTGGACATTTGAACTAAAAAATTACACTATGTAACGTCGAGGATATTTGGAAGACCATGGAAAGGTGGGGCACCACTTCAAAAAAATTAAAAGAAATCACCCTTTTTACAGCAGCTTCAACTTTTCGAATCCATTTATCTTCCAAATATTGAAACAAATATTTGCATATGTATTGTCGACTTAATAAAATTTATATTTAGGCTAATTATTTCATTGCTTATATTAAAAAATATTAAATAACAATGTAAATGTGTGTAGATTTATCCAAAATAAAAAAGGAACATGAAAAGCCCAATTTGAATTATTTAAAGAAACATCGCAGTTACTTACGGTCATTTGGAACAAATTTATTGCCACCATTTTGAAGAAACAGAATAATATTCAAAATGATTATATTCGTCATTTATAGGAAAACATATTATCAAATATAAGGGTAAATAATACGTACATATATTTTTATTTTTGATACAGATGGATTTGGTATATGCTTTATTACAATTTATCCTAAAGAAACTGACAAATAACAACGGAATTATATATAAATTGTGAATAAATATTTTTTGCTCATATATCGCTTTTTTTTAATGGGATAAGTAAGGGCGATTTTGAAGCCCTCATCAGTCGGCGTAAAGAACCGATCGCAGTTTCGACCCCGGCGACGGGAAGAGCAAAGGGGAAAACGCCGTCGGAGATGTTTTCGGCGCTAAAGCCCCGCCGATGGGCTGCCTGTCTCTTCGTCTATCCTTCTCGCGCTTTCTCCGCTAGCAACAGCTTTTACGCCTCCTCGATGGCCGCCGCTGAAACGGCTGGCGCGGAGACGGGGCTTTATGGCTTCGATGTCCTCAAGACACCCAAAGGCTTCCGTAGGTTTGTCGACGAGGCCATCCAGAAGTAAGTCGAAGCCAAATGCTTAAGACGGAGACATTTCGTTCCCAGTCTGTCTCTAAACCGTCTATTTATGTCATCTTTAGATCTGGGGAGCTCGTTACGTATATCTCTCGGCTACCGCCGTCGATGGAGATCATCCGGGCCATGGACGAGATCTCTGATACTGTATGGTTCCATATAATTTCTTGTCCTTTTTGTTTCTGGTGGTAGTGAGAATTGTTAAAGAGTTCCGTCGATGCTTGTTTGTAGGTATGCTCGGTTATTGATTCTGCGGAGCTGTGCAGGAATACTCATCCTGACAGGTGATCGAGTAGTTAGGGCTGATTCTTACGTTACATATGGTTTTGATCTTATTTGTTTGTTTCTCAAGACAGTTTATTTCTTATGTGTTAATATTGACTTAATATTCTTGCAATTATGCATCTTTAGGGAATATGTGGAGGAAGCAAACAAGGCATCAATGAGGATAAATGAATATCTTCATGTGAGTTTTATCCTGTTGATGATCCCCTGTTTGGTTTAAATCACTGTGAAGGGTAATGTGGTTTATACTTTTAAAGCAACCTACAAAAGCAATTGTCATAATACATATGTTCTTTATTCTTCTATTTATTATGGAAGAGTTTAATGCTATATCACTGCATTTTTTAGCTCCCAATGGGCCAAAATCATACTCTTAAATCATGGTTATCCTAAAAGGATATGATTTATTTCCATAAAAGGACATTGTATCATTCTTGGCCCTACCGAGCAACAAACTTGTTAATGATTAAACAGAAATGCTATGTACCATGACTTGGTCCCAACTGAAGGCACAAGTTACGAATTTGGGTTGCACTTCCCACTACGCCACCATTAATGGGCTCTGGATGCCTGCTACTCTGGTTGGTCAAGACTTAAATTATGATTTGAGCTGCAACCTATTAGCATTGTTATTTTTAGACAACTTAGCCAACAGGAGTAGTGGTTCTTTTGGCCCATGCTAGCTTTTATGCTAAAATTTTTTTTGGTTTCACTTTGTTTTATTCACAACATATGGACTAAATTTGTTTGCTCCAAAAAAGCTCATGGTAGCTTGAAATGCTGTTCAAATGGTGAAGATGCTGTTTTTTGGTGTATTTAAGATCTTGGGACACTGAAATTTGGTGATCTGGCCACAGAGGGTAATGATTTGGACCTTGGGATTCTCCTTTGGATGACGCTTGGCATGCTAAACTCTATGAGGTATCATAAGTATTGGCAACACATACCAAGAAATGAGATGATTCTAGTGATGTTGGTGATGCTTGGATGGTTTTTGAATGCTCAGTGACTAGCAAGGCTGAGGCCTTGCTCAGTCGAACATTAGAGTCTGTCATGTCGATGACCCCGCTTGGCTGATATTAGCCATGAACAAGATTCCACAAAGACACATAAATCCACGAGACCCAAACATGGCCCTGAATTTGTCAGTTGGGTCCAGCTCTTGACCAACCTAGTTTAGGCTTAGTAGGGTTATGATTAGGTTTAATCCAACTCTCTTACAATGTTTCACCCATTAAGTTCACCTTGTCCTCAAGGTGTTGGACTGGGATCATGCTAGATGATGTCTACATCAAGCTTTTATGTCTTCTTTTCATCTTTTCATGAGAGAATGGTTTTTGATGTCAGAAAATAATTATGCTATGTTGGACTTCTTCATTCATACATCTTTAGCAATTAGGATTTGATCAACGTCTATGAGATCAGTATTCTTAATTTCAAATATGTTAGGAATGTGCTGCACAACAGTTTGTTTTTGATACCCTTGCTTATCATCAGTTGATGACATGTGACCAAATTTGATGCAATAGGGAGTACAAGGGCTCAGATTGAACTGGAAACTCCTCATAAACTTATTGACCTGTTGGGGAAGTTTCAACAACTAGTAGCTGCTGTTTTGTCGCAAATAAGACATATAGCTTTAATCCCAAAACTTTGCTTCATTTACTGCAAGCTGAAATTTTCATCTGACTGCTGAGACTTATCTTTTTCGATATGGAGTCTGTTAGAGCCTCTGAGAGAGACTTTAATACAAGAATGTGGCTGAGAAGGTGCTGGAGTTGTCAAGGATTCTGTTGCATTCACCAGTTTCTTTTTTTCAACAGATTTGACTTGTTATGGAGATGTTATGGTGATTGCCATGCATGACATGACCATGGTTGAGTGCATCTTTGGCCTGCTTGTCTTTACATGTATTGACTTGATTGTCAATGCTTTCGTACCTCCGTGGTTTTCTGTAATCTAGGATGTCCTGACCTTTTCCTGGATATAACTTTTTAAGTTGTCTCTGAAGCCATTCTGAAAATGTGTCAACTGACAACCAGAAGTTTGCAGAAGTAATTTCTTTTGCATTAAAAGCCATGAAGGAACTTATCATAATATAATCCAGAAACCCTAAAAGCCATTGATCTAGGCATATGTTCAAATATATTATTATTTTATGTCAAAGATTTCTTGTAACGACTTATTTTTTTTCAAGTAGCACTCATCTTTTTGTTCTATGTTAATCTTCACCTTTTACTTGTAGTTCCTAAACACAAATGGTAGTTTGTACACTGCAATAGTGAAAGCTGAGAGTGAGCGTGTCTTGCATACAGAAGAAGCTCAAAGAGCAGCACATGCTTTGCGTGTGGACTTTGAAAATGGTGGCATTCATCTTTCTGATGGTAATTAACTTTATGCTGGTGCTTTTTTCTTTATTATTATTATTTTATAATCTACAGTCATGTGTTTCATTTGTCGCAGATAAACTACAGAGAGTTAATCAATTGAATGTCGAGATCGCTAGACTGGGCAATAAGTACGTATCATCCACTACTAACTTATACTCTTGAACTTCAATCAATTTCCTATTGATACAAAGTATGTTTTTTGAAGCTTCTATAGTTGGTTTTTGGACTTCATGTGTCTTATGTATCAATCTCTCCTGTACAACTAAAACAAGATGCTCAATATGCAAAGAATCGAGTATCCATCTTGAAGTAGGTAATTGACAAGCCACAAAGTGCAAAAAGGAAGCAGATGTTCCTTAAGTGAACCCAAATGAGTGAGGACTAGCTGTCAAAATTCAAATTAGATATCTTGGTAAAATGAAATTTATCTTGTTGCCTGATAATCATACAGATATCCCTGCATCTAGGACCTTTATGCAAAGATATCTCAAATGATCGTTGGTAAGGGATCATTTGGTCGATCGGCCATTGGTGCGGCTCGTAGGCTCGCGAGGACTTGTTTGCTTTGGGCGATAGGCGTACCCGCACGGTTTTGTCCTTTCGGAGCATGTGAGCTCCAAAAGGCGCCTCTGAGGGTAAGGAAGACCTGGCGGACTTATGAGCCCTTGGTTCCCATACTCTTTAACCAATTGAGACTAAATGACCTTATCAGTGCTCCCACCCGTAGGGGAGCTAAGGGCTCATAGCCAAGGTACACGGCTCGGGAGCAAGTTCGGCCGAGGTGCAGGCCTCGGGCCCTCCTTCTAGTGCCAAAATGCTGGTGAACCTTTACGCCGTGGTCGAGGTGTTAGCACGGCTCGGTTCAGTCCCCGATGTACAAGGTCGCCCACGTGGGTGCTCGGGTAGTGAGGGCGAGCGTCATGTCGGGTCGGGTTCGAGCCTCGTCCTCCGAGCACGGTCTTCTCTCTTGGTGAGTGGCATGCTTTTTTGTCGTTGGGCTCCTGCACACAGGTCGAGGTCAGGAGGCGGATTTCTCGACTCGACCCCTCCGAAGCTAAAGTTAATAGTATGTATGAGAGAGTTGAGAGTTCGAAATGTCCCCCCTTCTTGATTAGGGAGGGTTAGCTTTTATACCTGTGAGGATGAGTTAGTCGTACGGGGTCAATTTATTGCGGCCAGCTCCTCAGGCGGTTGACTTAAGCTTCTGTACGAGCACCGACTGACCTGCACAGATCGGCGCCGCGCGGCGCCGCCCCGAGCTTTCCGGGGTGGCTATACTATGATGATGCCGTTCATACGGAGGGGGCGGCAAGTGGCTGCCCGCCACATGTGTGCTGTGCATCACATCGTACTTGAGGTTCCACGTCTACATCGTCGTGTCTGCTTGCTTAGATCCACGTGGGCGATGCCAAAATATGTCATATCAATTGTCATTGTAAAATGAACTATAATGAAAACTATGGTTCCAAATCAGTTGGTGGGATATAATGAGGGGTGAGATAGATAAAGACAGAGGTGGGATATAGTCCTAAATAAAAGAAGCCTGAACCAGCTAGATGGCCCAAAAAGGACTGGTCCTATGCCAGATCACCATCAGACCAGTTAATGCAATCTGGTACTGGGGGTATTTAGCAAGGTTCATAACTCTGGTCCTGTACCAGATAAGGCTTGGATTAGTACAGTATTGGTCCATACTGGTATACCAAGTGTTATATGTCTGTATGTATAGTCTTATAAGCGTACTGCTAGGTTTATCTTGATTTAGCACGTACTGCTTGGTTTACCTTGATTTTGCGGACTGCTCGGTTTATGTTGATTCTGTGCTGATTCTGTGCGTACTGCTTGGTTTATGTTGATTCCACACATACTGCTCAGTTTATGTTGATTCCGCATGTACTGCTCGGTTTATGTTGATTCTGCACGTACTGCTCGGTTTATGTTGATTCCATGCGTACTGCTCGGTTTATGTTGATCCCACACGTACTGCTCGGTTTATGTTGATTCCTTGTGTACTGCTCAGTTTATGTTGATTCCACACATACCGCTCGATTGATGTTGATTCTGCGTGTACCGCTCGGTTGATGTTGATTCTGTGTGTACTGCTCAGTTTATGTTGATTCTGTGCATACTGTTCAGTTTATGTTGATTCCACATGTACTGCTCGATTTATCTTGATTCCATGCGTACTACTCGCTTTATCTTCATTCCACGTTTACTGCTCGGTTTATGTTGATTACATATATCAACAAAATGTTGGACCAAAAAATATTGCCCTTGCAAACCTTGATATTAAAACTTTGCTTAAAACTAAAGAAGTTAAAATTTCTTTTTTTTGTAAATTTTGAGGCTTGAATTTATTTTTTTTTTCTTAAAGTAAAAGTTGCACCATGGTATGCTAAACTGACCAGTTCGTTTACCAATTGACTGCCAACTGATACATGGACCAGCCCTAACCACATGGTCCTGTCTCTATATGTAAATATAATATTTTTTTTTCTTTTAACTGGGGTTCAGCTCGCGATGTGATGCCTTGTAATGAGTCGTTAGGTGGTCTTCCGTTGCTGCCCACGCGGTCACTTCTTGCCACACGTGGCTTGCCACACGTGGTGTGCCACTGCTCGTGCGGCTGTCACTCCAATGCTCCTCCTCTTCTTCCTTTTTATTCTTCTTCGTCCACCACCCAGTGCGGTCATGTACTGGTATGGGCCCAATAGCCGAAGCAACAATCCTTGAGTCTCATTATAACTTGATGAATGGAAAAACATGTTTTTAGTGGCCAAAACTTAGGTGCTAGACTTGGTGTAAATGCTCAAATCAATCAATTAATTCTGATTGACTCTGTTAATGAGTGGAGTACGCAGGCAGCAGTTGGGGCCAACCATTGTCTGTTGCTGCATGTTGTCATTCCTCTTGTTGGAGAAGAAATAACAGAAATAATATTTTGAATTTTGATTTCTGTTTTTTTTTTTTTTTGGTTGGGGGGTCGGGGGGGGGGGGGGGGGGATGGGGGATGGGGGAGTAGGAGAAATAACGGAAGGAGTATTAGTGGCATTTAAAGGAATATTTTGCTTTAAATGCCACTAATGGATGCTGCCATCAGTTATTGACCCCTCTTTCACTATGATTTCTACTTCTTTGCTAATGTTGGGGCAGAAAAATGAAGGGGGACTGAGAGGGGAGTGGAAAATTGGAAGGTGAGAGTGCAAAGACTCTGGGAGGGGGAGGGGTTAAAGGGATAAGATATGTCAGCCCCATTATTTTATTATTGCAGTATTGATCTGGCATAACTTGGCCCTCCAAAACACATATCTTGTTAGTTGACTTGCCATTTAAGCAATGAGAGCTGGCCATAGAACAAGTTCTATGTAGTTATTGGAAAGAATTGGAAGAAAAGATGGCTGTAAGTTATGCATGAAAGGGTCAACAGTAATTTGTTTTTTTTATTGGCAAGTGACAGGCCTGTCCGGAATCATGTTTCTATTTGATGTGCTCTGCAACCAAATACAGTTTGTATAGTTGAAACACACGACCAAATGCTTAACAAAAGAAAATTGATTGTTTTGATTTTAATACTGCAGCCTCACATGGAATTAATTAATTTCCTAGAAAAGAATTTTGGGCTGATGACTTTTACTCCATGACGCCTTTTCTTTTTTTTTGTTTAAGTTGTTTAGATGAAACTTATCTTGAAAACCAAGGATCTTACATGGTGTCCTTAGTTTAATTGTATTATCATGTTTCAACTGTTCATAAGTTCTCATATTCTTTGTTGTGTTGATGGTGCCTAGCGTGTAAGTGATGCTCATGGGAAAGTTATATTTAGGCATTTCTGTTTTCCATTTTGTTTTTTTATGTATAAATTAGCAAATGTACTGCTTGTCACCGGGTACTAGCTTATTTTTTATGCTCTTATCAGGTTCAATGAGAATATTATGTTTGATCCAGGTTTTGTGGATATATTTCCAGCTTCACGCATACCAAAGAACATGCAATATCATTTTGATGCCATATATCGGCCAATCTCTACTGCATCAAATGAAATTTCTAAAGTAGGAGATACAAGAAGAGAAAAGGGTTATAAGATCCCTACAGATTCAAGTACTTTATCCTCAATTTTGAAATGGGTATCAGATGCTGAGGTATATTCCCATCTTGACTTGAAGCAATTGGATTGTAGTTTTTAACTTTTTATATTGTCATCTTTCCCCAAAAACCTACTGAGTAATATGGTTTCCTCTTTTTTGACAAGATCATAGAATCTTATGTTTATATGGTTTCCCAAAACCGTTACAATAGGTGTGGATAGAAGGGGATTGAATGACTATTATGAATATGGGGCGGAGGTCAGTAATGAAAAACAATAGGCAGAAATATGTAGAAGGGGAAGGACTGAAAAGATGAGGGTGAAAATAACAAAACAAAAACCCTGACCAGCTGCAGTGGTATGTTGTGTTCTGAAGCTGTTGCTATGGAACTTGTGTGCTGAAGTCCCTTGTGTTTGAGGGCCCAAACAGCCTTCGGCCAAACCCTTGCTCTTTTCATATGACTGTAGCCTACTTTTCTACTTCTTGCTCATGATTGCCTATTACCCTCATGCCAAAGGACACTGATGCCTAAAGCCTTATTGACAACTTTGCCACTACTTCTTGTCATAAGATGATGGAGACAAAGGGAAAAGGGAGATTTAAGGAAAAGGGAAGAGAAGGGAAAAAAATGGTTGGGGTTTGCAGATAAGTATACTTTATAGGTCCTCTAGCAGCATTCACATTTTTGTTATGCTATAGATAAACTTGAAAACTTTATGATATTGTGACTTCTTACCTCTTTGTGTAAATTTATTTAGTTCAAGGACTTCTTTGGTTAAAGTTTTTCTTTCTCGATTTTGTGAAAATTATCTCAAATGTTTTTTAGACACTAATATTCTTTGTAATATTTGGTTTTTTTTGTGGTTGCCACCCAAGAAAAATTTTATATTAGGCAAGTATTAAAAAATCCATTTTAGAAAATCACTTGTTAAGCCAGACAAGAAACACATTTTTTGAATCTTTGCAGGTCAGGAAGCAAGCATACATAAAGGGAAATTCTACTCCACGTGCAAATCTTATTGTTCTTGATAAGCTTATAGGTGCTCGTCATGAACTTGCACAGGTACTTTCATTATGAAGCTTCTAATTCTTTGTAACCAGTAACCATTTATATCAATTTGATTTTTAAATATTACCCACTTAAAAGCACAGACATGGGACACAAACAGACACAGACACGCCAGTTTTTAAAAAATTAGGACATCAACACAGTGAGGACATGTGCATATTTAACATATAATATTTGATTAACATGAGTTTTATTTTATTTATACTTAAATTTTACAAAACTTAATAATGTGAACATATAAATATTGTCATACATGTTCATCTAAATATAAGTATCCAAAATAAAGGTTGAGTACATCAAATAATATTTAAAAATCACTAGACTTACTCTACGCCATTATCATCTCCATCTGATGATTCATCAACATTATCGGTAAAACTAATTTTTTTCAGCTTTGGTTCATCAATTGGAATTTGATAAATTACATCATAGAATAATGAAGATTCATTAATTTTTTTCCTTCATCTCTATATATTTTTTCTTTCACCTTTTCAATCATACCGTTCCCATGTCATATACTTTGTGTCACAAAATCAAAGTCTATCATAAATAGGTCTAGTGAAATCAAGAATATAATCAATATTTCTCATATGTTAAATATGGTTGTGATTGATGGTAGAACTATGTTTCTGAAGGTAGTAGATTGCATAGGAGAAACAAAGAATAAATATTTTCTTTTAAATTTGATAAAAGAAGTTATCAATGAGGTTGGTCATTATAACACAGATTATTGAATCATAATTTTTAAATATTTTTTGGACTCCATGTGTTATTCATATTCTTTATCCAACATATTTGTGTAGCAAAGAATATTGAACAAAATCAGTTAACATGGATTATTGAGTTTGTTATGAGTCGTTCTATGAGATTGGTCATATTTAGTGAGTTTGTGTCATGGAAGTTACTCTTTGTAGTTGGTAAAGGGTTTACCTCAATAATTGTTATGTTTAAAATGTTTAAACTTATTAAAGGTGGGTTATTAGTAATCAGGGTTATTAGCGACCAATGGTCATGTTATGTACAAGATTTGTATAGTAAAAGGTGCTTGATGATATTTGGTAACACAATATTGATTGTATACTTGTTTTCACTGGACTTATTTATGATATGCTTAGGTTTTGTGACACGAATAAACCATGTGTTCATTTAGTATATGACATGTAGGACAATATGATTGAGAAAGTGAAGGAAAAAAAATTGTAGACATTAAGGAAAGAAATTAGACGATTCTTCATCTTTTTACGTTATTTATCAAATTCTTATTAATTGTTGGACGAAGAACAATACTTCACTTTATTGCTTGGCTCATTCTTTGAATCTCATGTATATATTAATTTTGATTTTTAGTTATATTTATTACATAATTAAGTATATTGATGATATTATTTATTTTTTTATTATAAATATTATAGTGATGAATGACCATAAGAGGATCCCATAAAGAGATCTAAAGGTCTCTCGAGAAAGACTAAAATAGATATTATTCAACCAAAGAAGAGAATATGTGTCACTGATGAATATGCTAACATCTCTAGTAGAGTTGGATACTGATTATGATTCTTTACACGATCATTACTTTATGAATCCTAAAAGTTGGCGGGTTACATTACTATATGATTATTATTTTGGATACTTACATTTGATGATTTTAATTGTTTCAACCTGTATGATGATATTTACTTATTCATATTGTTGAATTTATAAAATTGAAGTATAAATACTATAAAACTCGTGTTAATCAAATATTATATATAATTATATATATTAAAAAGATACACATGTCCTTGCTGTATCTATGTCCTAATTTTTCTAAAAATGGCATGTCACCGAGTTCGTGTCCATGCTTCTTATCTTTCCCCTTTGCAATAAGACCATTAGATCAATGTTGCTACTTGTTTTTCCCAAAAGAATTATGAATTATAATATGGAATACACTTTTACCTTTAGTTCATGAAAAAGCTGCAAATAATGGCATGTTCTTCAAGTCTATATATGACGGCCAAAATATGGTTGAGCAATTGACTTGTATTTCTCAGGAACATCCTATAGTCTTTATCAAAGGAGGTAGAGAGTGAAACATAGACCAATAAAGAAATTAGTATCTCGAGTTCCTAGATGAACAATACCTCTTATCCCTGCTAATATATTGAAATTCAAGAAAGCAACTTATTTAGTCTTCATTACATCTTGCATGTTTTTAGCTACCATCTAATAATGGTAGCTTATAGTTATTGCTAATAAATGAATAATTAGCTAGTCATTATTATCAAAAGGACAAAGATGTTCCAGAAATGTTTGTAAGATTAAAAACGTTTTGATTGAAATCATCATTTTTTTCTTTAATTAAACTCATTTACTAATTTTCTCTTTTATCTCTAATCCTTTATGTTCTTTCTTTTAAATTTGAAATGGTTCATGTAGATAATGGGATGCAAGTCTTATGCTGAGTTTGCAATTCGTCCAAACATGGCTGCATCACCTGATGTTGCCATGTCTTTCTTGCTTAACTTGAGCAAAAGTGTTAGATGTAAAGCTGATGAGGTACTAAAATGATACTTATCATCCTTTTGTTTCCTACATATAGTTGCAGACTCTCTTTCTGTGATTTTGTTTAATGTTACATGTTTATTTGCTGTATACTTGATCTTTTGTTGTTTAGGAGTTCAATATTATCCGAGAGTTCAAGAGGCAATATCTAAATCAAAGAGGTGCTGATTTAGAGCCATGGGATGAGACATTTTTTACGGGAATGATGAAATCTTCTGCATATGGCTTAGAATCATCAGTATGTTAAGTTCCATTGAGTACTAGCTTTTGCTAATTTATAATGATAACATTTACATGTTACTTTTTGCAGTAGCTTGTCGCATCATATACCTTTCATTTTACAAAGCATTAGCCATTTAACGAATATGTTTCTAGTCTTTTTGAACTGCAGAATGCCTTACTGACAATGTCCGATTTCGAACCATGATTTTACTTTCACTATAAGTTAGATACTGTCACATTTATGTGACTTTTTTCATGGATGCTTTGCCTTTTTGAGGCTTTGAACAATAAAATTCTGCACATTTGTATTTTTTTCAATAGTGTTCTGCTGTTGCTTTATCTGGAGCAGGTCCTTTCATCGTACTTCTCCTTATCTGGGTGCCTTGAGGGCTTAAAAGTACTAGTTCAGGCATTGTTTGGGGCAACATTTTATCAAGTTCCCATGTCTTCTGGTGAATCTTGGCATCCAGACGTAGTGAAGCTATCTCTTCATCATCGTCAGGAGGTATACTTGCATTAGATCATGACTGTTGCTCTATCTATGCTTGGTTGCATAACTTTTTGTGAAAAACAAATGACATGCCATCTCTAAAACCCACATAGTATATGTGCTGCATTTTTATTCTCTCATTTCTTCAATTATTACATATTCTACTCAATCTGATGTTTCAAATCAATGTTTTAGACCTAAACTAAATTTTTTGTGATAGGATCTTGTTTGAGCTACAGTTAATATGGTGATGTGGCATGATTATCATTCCAAGTCTGTATTAAGTATCATGGCTTGCATTAAGACCCACTCTGATGTGCAAACTGTGTTTGATACTTGAAGCTGTAGAGAGTCAAGAACCTATTGGCAAACTCATTAAAAGGTTGACTTTCTGAGGAACTTCTGTCCATTCTTTTCAAGCACTTTTATACCATTAGCAAAGGGCCTCACTATAGCATATTGGTCCATTTATTATCCTTTTCAAAGTGACACAAGACTTGCATTTTGTATTGAATAATGTGCATGCAGAAATTAATTGATACTTCTTTTAAGGCCGAGGATATGGAAAAAAGAATCCTACTTATTTTACAATGTAACAAGAGTGTTGCAAAATGAATAAAGACAAGAGTGAGCCTCGGTGACTGATCAGAGTCTTCTCATAAGTCTTATGACTTCTATTAAGGTTATTCACTGATTTTTGTTTGATTAGTGATGTTAAGTTCATTAGAGCTAAATGGTGGAAAAAAATCCATATAACCAACCCAAAATTTTTGTATGCTATGCTATGCTATGTTATTGTTGTGCTTAGATGAGGTTCTAAGCCAATCAATAAATTGTGTTGCAAATTGTCTAACTCTATGTTTCACCCGATTTAGATGATAAGGAGCACACATCCTTCCCAAATGTGAAACTACCTCTATACTTTGAACCCTAGCCATGGTTAGGCTTTTTGCTGTCCTCAAACCTTCCCTCTCCAACTTCAAAATTTTCCACTTCCTTTTGACTGATATCTTTTCCATTCAATTCTCTTTGTCTACTCTCATTCTGATGATTTGTATGACCACCATCCTTATCATCTTTTCCTACAGTCCTTTCTCTTCCTTTTTCAGATCCTTTCTTTTCTATGTCCAAGATTATTGCTTGATAATTTGACAGCAGCATAATTTGTCAGCTTTCGTGTCGACTTAGAACACATCCTTTAATGCTTAAAACATAATACAAAGGCAAGTCTCAATCTCTCTTAAATTTGATGTTTCAACCAAGGATTTTAATTTCGAATGATATCGCTTGTACCGGGCGGTACCGTCAATTGGGGTTGTTTCCGCCTTGTTACCGCCCGAAATCGATCGATAACAATTGATTTCGATCGTCACCGCTCGCTACCGGGCGGTATTAGCTCAAGAAGGGGGAGAAGAAAAGAGAGAACCTGGAGATCTGGTACGAAACTACGAACCTTGGTTTCAACTATGTTTCATCTTGTTATTGGAGCTATTGTTGTTGGTAGCATTGTCATTTGAGGCGAGTTTTATAGAATATGGTAAAGAGTAATATTTAAGCATGTCATTGAACTATCCTATCACTGCATGAATGTTCTAGTATGCTTCTTAACGAAGAATGGAGCTCGGGTAAATCCTATTAAGATATGTTGACATAATTATCAATCATGACATGGACTATATCAAGGTTTGCCAAACCGACCCGTACCGCCCGGTACGAGCGGTACGTACCGGTCCGATGGGATATCGGTACGCGGACCGCCCGTTACCGGGCGGAACGAATAATAATAATAAAATAATATATATATATATATATATATATATATATATATATATATATATTAATAATTTAAATAAAATCGAGGCGACGTCGCGTCGCCTCGGCGATGTCACCGAGGCGACACGACGTCTCCTTTCTCGGCGACGTCGCCGAGGCGACGCAGCGCCTTTCTCGGCGACGTCGCCGAGGCGACACGACGTCGCCTTTTTCGGCGACGTCGCCCCGTGTGGGGAAGGAAAAGGCGACGTCGCCGAGGCGATGCGACGTCGGCCAATAAAAAAAAATATATATATTATATATATATATACATATATCACTCGGTATACCGCTCGGTATACCGAGCGGTATACCGTTCCGTACCGTACCGAGAGATCATCGAAACTCCGGTACGGTACGAAATTTCAAACCTTGGACTATATATCCCTCTTCAATCTCATAAACTGTAATATCTATTAACCCTTTTATATTACCTTGCATCTAGTATTTAATTTGATGCATTACCGGACATGTGGTAGATGATCCTTCTGTTACAATGTACCATGAAATTGATGATGCTCATTTTATTGGGACCAGATCAGCTGTCATAGGCAAAGGTAACTTTGTAGAGATTTTGTTATTTTCTTGAGGACTTCGTTTATATGCAAATTTCCTTAATGATAGCTCCTCAGAATCTCACATGGCATAGAAAGATATATCTCACGGCCATGCTTCTAAAAGGTAGTTTTGTAGTAAGTGTCGAAGCTGTGTTAGGAGGGATGCATTAAAATTAAACCACTTTGCGGTTACTTGCTTATATCCCTTTTCTTCTTGTGCCTATAATAATCTTGGTCTAGATAGGATTGCCATGAGATTAATATCAACAAAATCAAGTTTTGACCTCTCCTGTTCAAAGAGCTAAAGAAGCCGCTAATGCCCCTATCCAGTTCATATGGGACTGAATATCTCACATTAGCACACTCCTTTCTATCTTATGAACACCGAATTCTGCACCATTGCCATTGGTCTGCCTCAGACTGTAGGACTTGCTGAATTGGGATGGACCAGCACCATTAGTGCTGCCACTACTGTTATCACTTCCACCATCTTGCTTGAACTAGGATATGCCAAATTGATATCTGTACCTCATGCTGTCCTTGTGAATGTGATAGTACTCCGACAGTGGATGAACCCCGGGAGCATGCTCAGGTCCTATGTCTACATTTATGGTCATAATGAAAGTTGTGCAGCCCACACCAGCTATATGGCTATGCAACATTACATATTTGTGTTGTGTATCAGTTGGCTGATGAGAATTTATCTAGATAAAGAAAGAGGAACATGTACATATTATTGTAACCCTGAATAATTACTGCCTGTGGTTACGTAAACAGAAGTAATACATAATGAGTCCCTTGATCTTCGATAATAGGAAACCTAAATCATTACAACCAGAACAAAGGTGTTCACTCATGTATATTTAATTTGTTACACAATCATTCTGTTCAACAGGTTCCTATGCAGGTTTAACAAAATTTCTTAAATTGAATCAAAATGCCAAATTAAGATCTCAGAGGTCTGTATAAAGAAGGGCCTTATTCAATCTAAATGCACTGCCATGAGCAAAATAAGAAGACGTGGAATGTTTAATATTCAGAATAATTATGTTTAAATTCTACAAGCCATAGATTATATGAAAAATGTCCCTTTTCATCATTGTGTTTTGGTCATTAAAATTTATCTCCACATCTTGTTATTTGTTACCTTGTTTCTCATTTTGCACGTGTCATGCTATTTCTTTTCTATTGTTTAAGTTTCAATAAGTCTGAAAAACACTAAAAAATGAAGCTTTATGTATCAGCTCTTCACTATGCTTGCTTTTAGTGGCACTATTCCTATTGTCTGTTATATTACATGGTAAAAAGTTAAATGCCTAATTTCACTTTCACATACATCACTATTCAAACAACCTGGCTATTGTCTCCTTTTTAGTTTTTTACTCATGAAATAGTTATGTTTATTTTGCATGTGTTTCATATATTGCTTCCATATGAAGAACTAAAGCATTTTTATATTGTACACAGGGTGATTTGGGCTTCCTGTATCTTGATCTTTATTCGAGAAAAGGCAAATATCCAGGCTGTGCTCATTTTGCAGTTAGAGGAGGGCGCCGGGCTTCTGAGACAGAATACCAGCTTCCTGTATGACCTGAATGTCTTTTTGCATCTTGGACAAACTTATATTAGTTTCACATTTGGCTAGTCTAGCTTTTATTGTAAGAAATCCTAGTGTTAGATCTCTTTCTCTAATGCTATTATCTTGATGAATTTTATGCATTGAACTTCCTTTCTCCAGTCTTAACTGATTTTTTCATTGTACTGGATAATGTATGTTTGCTTAGTAATGTCAGATGACTTGCTTCACTGAAATTCTCTCTGGTTATATCCTTTAATCATTCAGTGGTCTTATTTTTTTCTGTTCTCATTGATTTCACTATGTCTGGATATTATACTTAAATCATCCACAAGGTAGGTGCTCTATATATTGACATTTGACCATCGTTCATGAGAAAAAAGACCTAATTTAGTGCTAGTAATAATTTGCACTGGACCAACATATGTCTAAGAATTATATCTATTAGTATGCTAAATACAAATTGAATGCTTTTTGGGCTTTCCCGTCACACCTGATTTTTTTTAATATGTCTTTGTTAGGCTCAGTTTTTGGTACAGGAAAGCACCAGTAAGCTCATTGTGGAATTATTTAAAAGCTTCATACTGATCAATTGTTGATGTTTCAAGAATTTATTAACTAATATATTTTGTCTGTTAGTCAGCTATCCCGGAATCTTTAACTTTCAAATATTATTGTTACAGGTTGTTGCTTTAGTTTGCAATTTCGTTGGTTCACCTCTATCATCAACTTCAAGGCTCAACCATTTTGATGTTGAGACACTTTTTCATGAGTTTGGTCATGCTCTTCATTCTCTTCTTTCGAGAACGGTATTATATATTGGTTCAGTTTATACTTACCATTTATGTAGTTTCTTCATATGCATTAATCTATCTTGCTGTCTTCCTAGGATTATCAGCATTTCTCAGGTACCAGAGTAGTTCTTGATATAGCTGAAATACCTTCAAACCTTTTTGAGTAAGTACAAGTTAGTTCTGTTGTCATTTATGTTTTCTGCAATTTTTCACATTTAAAGGACTGATTCTGAAATAGTAATTTGCACATATAAATTATAGTCATCAATATTCAATTTCAGGCAACAAATCCAAGTAGACTTGAATATGTTACTACAGAGTGACTGATCTGTGCATTGTCTCAGCTTTTTTCAATTCTTCAAAGACACAGGATTCTACTTGTATACTCAATAAATATGAGAAGATTTAATTAATTTTGCTTTTTCTAATATGCTATGATAAACTACAATAGTTAAGATATGAGTTATAAATAATGTGTTGTAAATTTATTAGTCACTGTCTCGAAGCAATCATCATCTCAAAATCCTTAGTTTAAATTAATTGGTTTCAATTCAGTATTTTCTCTTTTTCTTTGCTTGAATATTTATTGGTTCTATGCCAATTCAGTATTTTATCTTTTTCTTTGCCTGAATATTTATTGGTTTTATGTAGTTAGCTGTTTAGGTTCACATCTAAGGAAGTATTCTTAAAGTTCTGAGTAACATAAGTTAGAACATTGTTTTCAAGGTCCTTGATCTATTCATTTGTTGCTTGATAGGACTTATCTTCTTTTTTTCCCAATAGGATAGCAACAAGAGAGAATAAAGGGGATGGAAAAAAGAGAATAGAGATAGTTAAGAATTATAGAGAAAATATATTAACAACTCAAATTATGATGCCTCTTGGGTTTACAATATATTTATTTAGAGAATGTCACCCTTATTCACTCTTATTTCTAAGCTATTTGGGAATAAATTAGAGTTTACATACAAGGAAAATTTATCTCTTATCCTTCACAAATCCCTCTTAAATAGGACACTAAAACCTTTTAAGATACTTGTCTAATTAGGAAAAATAGCTAGCCTTACCTATACTATAGTCATATTAATGTTTTTAGAAGCTAATTAAACTCTAAATTGGAGTCTAAAATTCTTCCAAGATTGCCTCAAGAACAATGATGAAAATGCGTCTAAATTTTCAATCCAAATAAGACTTGGGTATCTCTATGAAAGGAGGTCAGTCCTCTTAAAGAGTTGGTGTGGCTCGAATTGGATCTTGAGTCATGTTTGGTCTAGTCTCCAAGCTTGATCTAGATATGATTCAGTTCCATCCAATTAGAAAAGGTCATGCTAGCATCCACCTTGAATGGTGTCTGTTTACTATCAAATCAGAAACATAATTGGAAGGAGTGATGATAAGGTTTGTGGATATTATTAAAAGTGTCATTAGGAGGTGCTGCTTGGTCTGAGGATCCACTAATGAGCCCACTTAAGTGTTGTAGGGCCTAACGAGGATTGAGATAAACAATTTAGGCTCAGGTTTCTATTGAATACTCTTGATGATGTCTTGGTTTGGAAATAGTCTTATGCGCTAAGAAGTCGTATTTTGGGCACCTGGATTTTGTTTCAAAGCAAGTCTTCATCTCTCAAATCTATCTCGTCACTTTGGTGATAGTTCAGAACTCTAGGAAAGTAGTACTTTCTGGCATCCTACTTTCTTCACATGCCGGGATGGGAAGATGTCATAAAAATATAACAAATTATAAATATAAAATATATATTATAAAGATCCTAAAAAGTTGGTGTTAATGATGTTAGAAATTAATACTGAATCGGTGGAATAACAGGCAATGAATCTTGTATTGCTAGACGGTTGGCCACCCACTTGGCCTATTCCCCTCGTAAACAACCTCCACCAGGGCTGTTTCAATGGTTGATGGTGTTATCATGATGGACTTGGTGTACCTTCTGTTTTTAAGGATAAAGAGGTATAGTTGTCTGCTTTCTTTTGTTGGTTAAACCAACTGATATTTCAGGTACTATGCTTGGGATTACCGTGTTTTAAAGACATTTGCTAGACATGAAACAACTGGTGATGCAATACCAGAAAAGTTGGTGAAGGCAATGAATGATTCACGGAAAAGATTTTCTGCAACGGAGCTGCAGCGTCAGGTATTCACTTGTTTAACTTTTTTTTTTTCCTTTTTGTGTTTCTAGTATGCTTGCTACCAGGTTTGAAAAAAAAAAAAAGCAACCAAAAGCTTTTTTAAAAAACAAATACTAAGTTCTTATGTACCTTGTGTATGGTTTTTGTCATTCTGGTTTCTAGATGAGTACTAATTTTCTGCATCATCTTTCTATCTAGATATTTTATTCATTAATTGATCTAAAACTCTTTGGGGCACAAAACAATGATTCAATGGATACTGTATCGATGGTTGCTGACTTGAAACTACAGCACACCAGCTGGAACCATGTTGAGGGAACTCATTGGCACACCCGTTTTAGCCACCTTATAAATTATGGTGCTGGTAAGCATGTTGCATTATTTAATGTTTATATACAAGTGCAACTGCTGTCTAGATTTTTCATGCAGTAAACTATAGTTTGAATCTGTGGCCATAGGTTATTATAGCTACCTATATGCAAGGTGTTTTGCGGCAACAATATGGTGGGATACATGCCATGAGGACCCTTTGTCCCCCGACACTGGAACTGCCCTTAGAGAAAAATTCCTTAAGCATGGTGGAGCAAAAGATCCTGTAAACTTGTTGAAGGATTTCATTGGTGATGGCATTTTGAGTTGCAATGGTGGTAGCATCCCTGATGCAAGCAGCCTTTGTAGAGAAATGGATTTGTGAGATTTTCTACTCCATCAAGGCACCACGGATGGTGGCATAGGTATCTTGATATCTGCTTCTAATTCAACATTACAAGATTATAGCATTTTATGAGAGCTATGAACGAGCCTCTGCGGCCGCACCATATCTGCTAGTTTCAAATGCAGGCAGATACTAGTCTAAGTGTGTGGTGCTTGAGTAAACTGGTAGTTAGAACTTAATTTCGAGATTAATGGTCGAATCGGAACCAGCTTGCAACTGGGAAATCATTACTGCATGTGAAGTGGTATACAATGCTCAATGGCTAATTTCATCCTATATGAAGACTGAACCATATTTTTATTGTCAAAATAAACATGAGGTTTTTTAATATTTTGTACTTGGTTATATTTTGGTATGGTATGACTTTATTCCCAATTGGTGTTGAACTGTTTGTCCCTGATATTGTAGGAACATTTTTTCAGTATTATGGATTAGTAAATTTACAGTATTTCGTGCTCTTTTTCTAGACTGGACTTTCCAAGAGGGAAAGCAGATTGGATAAATCCTACTGGTACAAATCACCATGTCCTGTCGTGCTCTGAGCTACCTATAAATCGATAGTATCTAATTGGTAAAATAGATTTATGTAATCTGTAAAGATTTTTTGTATATATGTGAAGTTATTGGAGATGGTTCTTTTACATGGTAATTCGGGTGTTTTTGGCACATTTACGTCGTGCTCTGAGCTACACATAAATTGATAGTATCTAATTGGTCAAATAGATTCATGTAATATGTAAAGATTTTTTTGTATATATGTAAAGTTATTGGAGATGGTTCTTTTACATGTTTATTAGGGTGTTTTTGGCACATTTACAACCTAGTGAGACGTGCGGCACCCTACCAAGCACGTCGTAAGATATTTTATTTATTTAATCGTTGTATAAAAAAGACGATTCAACCAACTCACTTTATAATTAAACATGGTCGAAGATTTTTTTTGCATGACTATCTCACAAACACCCTACTGAACTCTTGAGTTAGCTCACTCAAGAATTTAAAATTATTATGCTTCATCACTTTTTCTTTATCATCAAAGTGGTGTTTTTTGTTGGAAATGCCTCAAGTGTATATTTTCCCTAATTGTTCTACACTGGATTTATGACAAGTTCATTGATGCTAAAAGGAAGGTCCAATATGTTGTAGGGAAATCGAGCCAAAATTTCTTGGGATTATCCACAGGACCCTAGTTTCAAGATTGCCAATGGGAACTCTTGCTTCTGGTCTATGAAATATTCAACACAACTGTAGTTGCAACATGTCTTTTTAATGATTTGGGATTTCATCCTCGTTCAATTAACCCTTTAATAGTTGTCTTGCGTTTGGAAGTCTTTACTAACTTAACTTAGCAGGTCGGCAAGAAATGGTGAAAACTATTGTATCTTTTTGACTCGCAGAGCTTGTGTGGCAAGAAACAACTCCCCAATCATGCCCCTCCCGAGGTTGTCCCTATCTCTGTTGTTGATTCCCAGTTAGTCTTGTTAGAAATCACTCAAAAAATATCTTCCCCTAACGTTTCCTCATAGAAGAAAACAAGCTTCCCCCCACGAGGGTTGGAAGTACACTCTGCAATAGAATTACCTCACTATAAGAGAGCAATTTTTTGAGATGGATCAATGCTTTGAAGATATGAGGTGATAAATCAAACAAGGGAAAGACAATGTCTAAATTCTCTGTGTGGCTCTCATTCCTACAAATTCCATTTAGACTTTCAACGAGAGCTTAACCGCGACTGAGCAAGTCATGACCTTCGTAGTGTACAAAATAATAGATGCACTCACTTGTCAATGTGTTGAGCTTTCTTGATAACGTTGCCATATACTACTAGCCCGAGAGTAATACATACACCTTCTTTCGAACTTAAATCAATTATTTAAACCATCATACCGAGAAGTTGGAGCTCAACTGTAAGTTGCAAAAGAGAACTATGACCTCTTCATGGAGGAAAATGAAACCCTTGACGAAGTGAATCACTAAAGGCATTGGGATGATATTGTAACCGCGCCCATGGGTCCTTGTCTACTTCTAGGCCTTCATCAACGATCTCCACCCTTCACATCGTTTTGGTCGGTTGTCAAAAATTTATGGACTATCTAGTCGACGAGTTGTTGCAAAAGGCCAAGTAGTATATTATCTAGTTGTAGGAAAGGAGAAGGCAGATGGGAAAACGCTAGTGAAGGATGAATGGCCTCAAAACTTTTCAAGAGAGTTTATACACTTGAAATTGTAAGTTTAGTGTTTCTATCGAGCAAGCATGAGGAAGATAATTATAAACCCTAAATGATTAAAAAAATAAAGTCAAAAATTTAAATCCTTAGGTTTTTGGGTATTGACGGTACTATCATTGTATAGAGCCTAGGAACCTAGGCTTTGACGGTACCATTACCTGCGTAGGTGGTACTACCACCTGATAGAGCTTGGGAACTTAGGCTCTAGCGGTATCACTATCTGCTTGGATGGTACTACCGTCGAGATTCTCGGAAATGCTTTCCGGCTCTCAAGCGATGCCACCGCCTGGGCTTGATGGTACAACCATCCAACCCAAACCCAGGTCACTTAATTGACCTTCCAATAGGCCCAATTTGACCCTAGTTCAGGCCTAATGGACTCCTAATCAAGTTGAAAAGATTATGATTCAAAACTAACTCAATTAGACTCTTAACGACTTCGATCAAGACTTAACAACTCTAATTACAATAATAAAACCTTCAACACATTGTCTGGTATATTATTTGTTCATCCGACACTTCGTCCGAACCTCCAGCACATCATCCTTTTCTTCAGCGTATTGCTTGATCTATTGGTATATTGACTTCCCACAATATCCGATCTTCTTGGTACAATACTCGATCTTTCCGATCCGATGTCCAATCTCTAACATAATGCTCTTCGACCCAACGTCTGATTCTCCTGCTTAAATGATTTGCTTTTCAATTGTTCAAGTATATGATCGAAGTTTCTCTTACATCACTTATCTCAAATGCTTATTGGTTCATAAACTCATCAATTGATTTTATCATCAAAATTCGGGATTCAACAGGTTGAGATGTTTAGCCTTAGTTTAATCATTAGGCCCATACGTATGCTTGATTTGGTTACAATTAAGTTAGTATTTGGGCTTAAAATAGGCCATTACGAGGCTAGGTTATTTAGTTAGTCTCTGAATTGTCTTGGGCCCTTATTGGGATTTGTAGCCCAGTATGAGCGATGGTACCACATGTAGGAAAATCTAGGGGTGACATCACATGCGCAGCAAAAGAACATAAAACAAAAATCTCAAATTTTTCAAAAGGTGTTTATCGTCATGTGAAGATTAATGCATAAAAAACTGCGAGATTGAAAACCACGTGTGAGATAGTTGTGTTATCTAGGGAGATCGTATATCCCTGAATCCCTATAGATCTATGGGAGAGGATGAAGGAGGTTAAGCATCATCCTCTCTAGCGGTGATCTACATGGTAGGGGTTACGAAAACACTCCTCAAATCGTTGTCTAAATCTCCATACCTACTATCTAAGGAGGAGAAGGGAAGAGGAGAATATGATATGACAACCAAGAAACCTAGCTTATGGTCATTTGGTTCTCTCCTATTTATAGAGGCCCCCTATCAATTTAACTCTAATGGATCATACCCTATTGGGTATTGGATCTCCATCCAACTACTCAAGCCTCTTAGATTAATAGATCTATATTTAATAGCTCATTGGCTATTATTGAATCTCTATGATCCAATAATTCAGTGGCTTATTGGATATCCAATAAGATAGGAGCTTCGACGGATATCTCATATCTGAACCTCTATTTGTCGCAACACCTACTATATACGTGTGATCCTCTAGGCCCAATATCAAGCTGGTCGTGAGTCATATATATCAAAACTCCTTATGACTCAGTAAATTATTATCTCCATAATAATTCACTCGACTTATCGACTACGGACGTACTATGTCACTATGTCGCAATCCCGAAACGATATAGGAGAATCTAATCCTTTGAATCTATTTATCCTCAATTACTGTGTACATATAGTCCATCATCCATATAATATCCCAGAGACCATATACTAGGCATATTGCTATCAAGCTCATACAGTTTCTCCTCGAGTCTCGCTTTAATTTGATTCTTTTGGAGAACTATTTCTCTCTCAATTCGAATGACTTTGGTCAAGGATTTTCTGAGCAAAAACACATGGGATATTCTTTTTATGATAGGATGATCCTCTATTGATACTCAATAGCCCTTGTAAGGTTGACTATCACTCCCGATAACTGATTGTACTATATCTGAAACTTTCAAACACATAAGTCTGGTATTAAAGAGTGAAGTGCTCATACATGACATCCTTAGTATCTCAAGTCTAAAGATCAGGTACACCAATGAGACGACGGAATCGTTGTCTGACAATGAGGTACCATTAACCATCCAGCATTCCATGAGCGGATCAATAAGTGAACTTATTCTTCAATGAGCACCTGCACTATAGCCATGGTGTCCCCATATAAGTAGTTATGAGACTAGCTGCCTCCATCATATAGATGAGTATACAACACATCAATCTATCCGGTTATCTCGATGTCCCTCTCGAGTAACCTATGACCATGATTATTTAGGGTCTGTGTTTAAAGGTGAATCGGTCTCATTATCGTGATCTCATCACGATCTAATTCTTATTTCATAGATACATGAAATCATAATATATTTATGCACTAAGCAATATAAAGTGAGAAAATACCATAATAATAATAAGCAAAAAAAATATGTCATATCACACGTGTTATCACTCACGTGATTAGCTTGTAGGGCACCTATGACTAGCACCACACATCCGTAGCTATGAAGCCCGAGCCATGTTGTTTCGACTATTTGGCAATACAACATGCATTCACATTTTTTGGTACTTTTTCTTGATTTACTCCATATTCGTGGGTGCTTGGGCCCTATTAGAAAATCTATGATAGCATCACATACATAGCAGACGAATAAAAAAATAAAATCATAGAATTTACTGTTAAAAAAGAAGGTTTCATCGCCGTGTGAAGATTGATGCGCAAAAACCCGCAAAATAAAAAAATTATGCATATAAGAAAGATATGTTAACTAAGGAGATTATATATCCTTGAAAACTTATAAATTTGTGGGGGAGGATGAATGAGATCAACTGTCCTCCTTTCTAGTGATGTTCCACACAACGAGAGATGCGGAAACGCTCGTCAAATTGCTACACAATTTTTCTTTCCACACGCACCACGTGAACAAGAAGGAGTCAGCCCTTCTTGTTGTCCACACACCCCAAATAGGGGTTGTTGGCTGAGGAGGAGAGGGAGAGAGGAGAATAAGAGGTGACAGCTAAAATGGATCTAACGTATAACACTTTGGTTTCCTCCTATTTATAGAGGTTCATTGTAAACTTAACCATAGTAGATCCTGCCCTATTGGGTATTGAATCTCCATCCAACTATCTAAGACTTTTGAATTAGTGGATCTCTACACAATAATCTCTTATTGGCTCTTATTAGATCTTATTCGTAAAATTCAATAATTTAGGGGCTTATTGAATATCCAATAAGATAGGGGCTCCAATGGATATCTCATATCCGAACCTCTACTCATCACAACACCTATCATATGTGTGTGACCCTTTAGGCCTAATATTGAGCTGCCCGTGAGTCATACCTATCAGAACTCCTAGCTCAGTGAATTGTTATCTCCATAATAATTCACTCGACTCATCGACTACGGACATATTAGGCCATTATGACGTAATCCTTATACGATACAAGATAATCCAAACCATTAGACCTGTTTGTTCTCAGTTACCATATATTTATAGTCTCTCATATATCTAATATCTTAGAGACCATATTCTGTGCATGGTGTTGTCAAGCTCATATGGTTTCTACTCGAGTCTCGCTCTAATCGGATTCTTCCGAAGTACTCTTTCTCTCTCAATCCGAATGACCTTGGCTAGGGATTTTGCTAGAGCAAGAACACATAGAATATTCCTCTCGTGACACCGAAAACAAATGATCCTTTATTGATACTCAATAGCCCTTGTAAAATTGATTGTCACTCCCGATGACCAACTATGCTAGATCTGGAACTTTCAGGCCTATAAGTCCGGTATGAAAGAGTGGAGTACTCATTCATGGCATCCTTGGTGTCTCAAGTCTAAGAACCAGATACATCATTGAAACGATGAAATTGTTATCTAATAAGGAGGTATTATCAACCATCTAGTATTCTATGAGCAAATTAATCAGTGAACTCATTCTCGAATGGGCACATACACTATATCCTAGTGTCTCCACATAAGCAGCTATTAGACTAGCCACTTCCATCATATAGATGGCTAACAATATATTACTCTGTTTGGTTATCTCGATGTCTCTCTCGAGTAACCTATGATTAAAATTATTTATGGTCTATGTTTAAAGATGAATCAGTCTCATTATCGTGATCTCATCACGATCTGATTCCTATTGCACAGATCCATTGATATTAGAATATATACAACATATATGATAAAGTGATAAAATATTAATAAATAATAATAAGTAAAAAGAATATATGTTGTATCACACGTGTCATCACTCACGTGATTAACTTATGGCTTACAAGGCACCTATGACTAGTAGACCTTTTATAAATACCTCATAATGTTGATGAACATAGTCAGTCAATTATTCACAAGAGTTCTTAAGAAATTTAGTTTGTGTGAAGTCACGTATAGTAAAGGTTTTTTCTTTATAAAGAAGATTATTTTAAATGTAAGGCTTATCTTAAGCCTTAAAACAAATGGTTATAAATAACCTATAAGTAACATATCAAATGGTGAAAGCTAATTACCCGACGAAAGTGAGATCGAGATAAGATATACTTAGGATGACCGAATCACTATTCGTACTTGTGCTTATTTGCTTGATTTAATTAGATTTTATTAAATTAGCTCTTTACTCGATCGAAATATTAAACTCGTTTAATATTTGTACAAGCACTAATTCAGCCCCTCTAAGTGTCATTACCAAATCTTAACAGTGACATGCTTAGCATCGACAAAGTTGTGGCCCAATATTATCTTAGCATCGATCCAAATCATCGCTTAATTTGTTAGAAACTAAAAACATATGTCATAGATCACTTATTGTAGAAGAAGTAGGTAAGTTATTAAGTGTTGACTTTATGTGCAGATTTTAATATCTTTAATGGCTAAGAATGTTGTACTTGTAAAAACAATAATGGCTCGAAAATCTCACGCATAGACTCAAAAGAGGTGGTCACACATCCTCTAAATCTACGTGGATGGGTGATATGATTCATTATCTAAGAGTCAGGTCTTTCCTAGTTGACTTGACAACAACTCGAAGGATCCGAAATCAACATTGGTACTCTCTCATCAATTGCCAACTGCACTACAGATCTTACACATCTGTATAACTCTACCACCTCGATATTGTTGACCATTGCATTCATTGGTCTCGGGCATTGCGGTAAGTTTGGCATTCAAAGCTTCTTTGGCTTCGGTGGGAACCCCTTCCTAAGGAATAATAATTAGAGCCTCCTCATTTCGAAGACAAAACGCCTTCCTGTCAGCTTCTTTGGCCCCTCTCACTCTCAATGCTCCTTCAACCTCCTCTATGGGCTCAAATACTTTGCCTCTTGCTGGAGCACCACCTTCTTACCAGTGGAGTTGATGACTCGTTAGGTGATCAAAGTTGTCGCATAGGATGACTTGACCACCCAACGAGCGCTAATCGCTTAGGTACTCGCGGACTGCTAGACTTGGGTGGTTGTGGAGCACTCAGAAGGTCGCTAGGTGGAACCCAACCTGGTGACTCTCCTTAGTGAACTCCATTGGTGCCTAGTACTTGGCAACCTCCTCTACTTTGCATCGGGGGTGAAGAGTTTCTTGTAGCCAAACCTGTCGAGTCAGCCTTTATTGTTGACTTAAAGCTTTATAGAGTCAGCCTTTAATTGTCATCGCTCCACCTCGAGTTGTTGCAATTTGAGAGCTTATTAGCATCAATCATTAACTTGCTTTGACTCCTCCAACTTGGCTTGAAGTCTGGTTATCTCTCCCGCATGGTAGTTCGTATCATCCAATTTATTGTGGATCTGTTCTCACTTTCTCAAAAGGACCAATTATCGTGGCCAAGGTGTCACGAGCTTGGTCGAGCACCATAGTCACAACGTGATGCCCCTGCAATATTAGAAAATAGAACACAAGTTAGAATCAACAGTGAAGTCCAATGTGATGAATCCAAGTGCTTGGAACCATAACATCACCATGTCCTTGTGGGTGTTACGAGAAGGGATTGCATGTCCCATGCATATAGCCCCTTCGCAAGTGACAGTGCATAACCCCTCGATTCCATTGGGAGCCCTTTTGTAGTCTTAAGCCATAAAGCATCTTTCGTCCATGATGTGAACAAATCCGATCATCACGAAGCATCCATCGAACATGATGCGGTTGAATTTGTATCATGCAGTATCCTCGATGTAGTTGAATCCAATCATAAAACATTCTCCAATTATGATTTAATCAAATTATGTTATGAAGCATGTTATAACTATGATGCAATCGAAGATGGTCATGAAGCATATTTCGACTATAACATGAGCAAGTGAATTATAAAGCATCCTTTGAGTTTGACGTGACTAAACCAATCATGAAACATCTTACGACTATGATGTAGTTAAATTTGATCACAAAGTATCCCCCAATCATGATATGATCGACTCCAACTATGAAATATTCTTTAAGTATAAAGCATTCTCCAACCATGTTTTAACTGTATTCGACTATAAAGTATTTTTTGAGCATGATGCAATCAGATCTCACCATGAAATATTCTTCAATTATGATATAGTTGAATCTAAATATAAAATATCCTCCGATTATAACACAATCAAGTTAACCATACACTATGACATGACTATCAAGTGACCAAGCTAATCATATACTATGACACAAGTAAATTGATCATGTAGCTCTCTATGACATAATCGAATTTAATTGTGAAATATTTCCCATTCATAAAATGATCGAATTTGAGTGTAAAACATCATCTTATTATGATGTGATTAAGTCTGACCATCAAGCATCTTTCAACCATCATGTAATCGAATCTAACAATGAAATATCTCATAATTTTTAATAAATTCAAAGCTAAAATAATAGTGCTTGTTATACTGATTATCCTTTAAAAAATAGATTGTGTCCCAATCCTTGCATATTCAAATATAATAAGGGCCGACGATGTTTCTAATATGTGGACAATTTGATGACACATCATTTAGTGTCTCTAATTCTGTTACACTAACATAGACTAGATACCACCCTTATTATAAGTCAGACAAATCCAATGAATGTCATGTGGGTCCTTATTGAAATTGTTATTGTTAAATTTTTTTAAAATTATTTTATAGTAAGAAAAATCTGTCGATGCGAATTGACTATGGTTTAATTTTCATCTCAAATAGATTACATAAAAAAAAGGAATATACTGCCTCCTCGCATGTCCGTTTCTACAAGTAATTCCTATTGCTTTATTTGCTACTTTACCTAATAAGGTTGTATTTTGCTTGCGTTATAATGCTTTGCACTTTACGTTTGAATGTACCTAATTAAGTTTGCTAAACCATATTTAATGGCTGTTTCTTTTACCAATTGATTTTAAGAGAATTGTACAATGATTTCGTTCATCACTTAAAATCATTCGAAATCATGCTAACTTTAGCATAAATCACATCATTATGTTATCAGATATATTCAAACGACTTATTGCACATTGTCTTATCGAATATTGTGTTCAAATGCCAACTTGCTTTCAGATGCTATTAACACAAAAAAATAAAGAAAAAAGAATTTCTTTTTCTTTTTCTTTGGAAATATCTCCTATTTTCATAATTCCCCAACAATGCACCCCCTTTTTTTTTACCTAATACCTAAAATACCATTCACTTGACAAACAATCAACTATCCATTTTTCTTTCTTTTATTATAAACTGATTTATAGGGTGAACCTGTCCCCAATACAGTGTTTTTTACATTATTTTATATTTTTTTAACAATACTAAGAAAACATTGTAACACAATACCAAATTTTTTACAAATTTTATAAAAATATTGTATTTATTATTTTTTATAGATTATATTTTTTTTTGTTATTATTCAAAATACTATATAAAAAAACCGTATCGATTTATCCTATGCATCGATCCATAGAAAAATTAGGAAAAAATAGATTAAGTTGCTAGGAGTATTCCATGTATTAGGAAAAAAATATGTTGTTAGTAAAATTTTAAAATAAGAGACACTTTTCAAGAAAAGTCAAAAAATAGGATTTTTTTTATAGAATTTGTCCAAACAACTAACTGTGTATCAATAGCAATGGGAAATAGCTTTTATTTTTGTTGTAGTTAACAATTAAATACAAATTACTCTAATTGTGAATCAATAATTCAATGAATATAATTAAATTTGAAAGATAATTTTATAAAAATTAGAAATTTTTTTTATTACATCATCAAATGATGTATATTAAATTTAAAAGATGATTAGTAAAAACATGTGTTATGAGATTTAATAGCGAGGTATATATAATAAGTGGTTTTACCAATTCAGAAGAAGAAGCTAACTCAGTTTAAATTTATTAACAGTCATTATTAAATAAATGTAATGCATAATAATTTATGATTATATTTAAATGAGAATTAGCGGTGATTGCTTGGTATAAAAGAAAACTCCATGAGCCCATTTGGTCTAATAATGTCCGCAAAAATTAACCGTACGCGGTCACATGGCGCCACGTTTTTCTTGCCTTTTTAAAAAGGGAAAAGAAAAACAAATTTTAATTTATTTTCTTTTTTTAAAAGTATTTTCGTATCCGAAATGACCGAAATACTTTATACTTCCACTCACTGCACCGCTTCGCGTCGTACCGCTTCACAAAACCCGCTTTCTCCATGGGAAGCTGATGTGGACATTGATTCCTCCAATCACAAGGCAGGTACGACGAAGAGTAGAAGTCGACGGCAGGAAGAGCATTCCGTGTCATTATTATTGACTAAAACAGACCAAAGCCATTTCGGCGACTGCTTTGATTACGGATTTGTTTCTTCACATCCACCCGCGGATCGATCGTTGAATAAATAGGAGACGGGTCGGAGGCGGATTTCGCATCGCTTCTCGTCCTCTCCCCTATTTTCTTCTTAAATCTTCGCGAACAACCTCCACCTCCCTCTTTCTTTTCTCGATTGCCTGTGATCTAGGGTTTCGTACGTCGCCCTTTTCGATACCTTGCTGCCGCTGGTCTTTGATTCGCCCTGACGTCTCCTTCGCGAACGTCTCGTCGGCTCCGACTGCGGTGGTCGTTTCTGTATTGTGGTATTCAACATGACGATTCCTAATTCGGAGGGTTTCTTTCCGTCGGATAGCTGCTTGCCTCGCGCTCCCGCGGAAGAGAAAGATATCATAATGGAACTGATCAGATCCTCCGAAGCCAGTATCAAGGAAGGCGATCTCTACTACCTTGTCTCGCATAGGTAACCAATCAAGTTCCTTTGCTTTCTTCTTCTCCTCCTCCTCTTGTGTTTGTAGGATCCCATTTTTAGCATTGATACGCTCGATGTTATTTGATTGAATTGGCCACGGCTGGCGGCATATGATGTCTTCTTTACCCGCCTGGCGAAGCAGGTTTATGGGTCTTTTGGTATAAGGGTGTACATTTTTATCTTGATTTTGCATCTTATAACTATGATCTTTGATTCACTTGTCAGATGAGTTGTGCTGGTGTTGTATTTTCCCGTACAGGTGCCGACTGCTTTATATAACATCCATAATTGCGAGATCATTTGGTGATTACTGAATGTAAATTTTATGATAGATTCTGAAAAAATATCAGAAAGTTGCCAATTGCATGTCAAAGGCTTGACAATTGATTATATGTGATCATGCATTATCATGGCACTTTTAGCTGGTGAAAAGATTTGCAAACATATCCAATGGTTTTATTTTGTCTGATGAAAACATAGGAGTAGGTACACGAGAAGAATAGTAGATACAGGGAATTAGGTATGTGGCATCTTCCCCTTTATGACTCGTTCTATTTTCATTAACGTAATAACAATCGGATGTAAGATGAAAAAAAAGGCAAAATTATATACATATTTATTTTCATTTCATTATATACTTATCCAAAAAAGTTTCTCTTTACTATGTGAGTGTTAATAAACTAAGGATGATCTTGAGTTTTATTAAGAAGTATATAAAACAATTAGGATCAAATACTTGCATCGATTGAATACAAACAAAAACAAGAATTTGTCCCATTGAAAATGTAGAAACTAATAGGTGGGTAGTGAGTGGCTGGGGTTTTTGAGAAACAAAGATATTAGAGTTTTTTCTTTTGTCATGCCATGTATCAGAATACAAGACCGCATCTTGTTAGTTGCAGAGAGATTCCATCTGACTAGTTGTCTTACAGAGGGGTGGGGGGCTGATGCATGAGGCTTCTGCCAATGCAATGCTTCAGAAGGGTCAATACAAGCAACCTTATTCTTGCCACCAAAGAGGCTATTTTCATATTCGAATCATGTATTAGTAACCTTATTGTGGTGCAAAGGCACCCTCCCAAAGAAATAATAGGCAGAGGCACAACAAGAAAGGGGATGGAAGGATTTTATTTGTTTGTGACACACACAAATTTCTATTGCGGAGAGCTTTGTGTCTCTTGTTGGGGCACAACTACTTCAATAGAAGTATTTGCCCTGGAGCTACTTTACTGCCATCATGAAGTCATATCTTATACCATTGATGCACTTCTTTGTTGGAAGAAATGTGAGGGGTAGCCTTTCTTCGATTTGTGAAAGAGAACTAGCACCTAAAGCTTCAATTTTCCAAAAGATAAATTAAGAGCTAGATTTTTCACTGGATGCTCGATTTCAACTTTCAGCTCTACATGCCTTGGAGACACCTTGGAACTATCATGGTTACTTGAACAGTAATAATCAAGGAAAAAAATTCCCAGGCTAATGTCAAAAAGATGGAACTTTCCAAAAGTTCCTTTGAGTTTCAGATTTGGTGCGATGGTGCATTAATGTGCTTGAAAAGGTTCATGGTGATAACAGTCATTATTAATGGGACTATAGTGTAGTGAATCTGTTGGCCATGTTGAATAGTTTGGGTTTATTTGGTATTATGTTTCTTAACAAGCATGTAAGATACTTGTAGCGATCTTGCTCCAAATTTTGCTTGATAAAAACGTACATCACTTTAGTAATTGTACTTGTTAGGTGATGTTTATGTAATTAATGCACCATGTATTTTTAAATGAGTCTTATACTTATTGCTTCTTATAAACTATTTTGATATCTTGCAATTGAATTGGATGTATCTTGTCATATATGTTTCTTTAAGATGAATGCTACTGTTAATTATGTTTCTTTTACATTCTTGTTTGAAGTTATGAGTCACTATAACAATTGTTTTTAAGGATGAACCAACATATGGGTTTTTTGCTTTTGCAGATGGTGGATGGAATGGCAAGAATATGTGGATTTAGACAAGTCTGATGACAATTCCAATGAGGGCATTTTTTGCATCCCTCGTAGGCCCGGAGAGATTGATAATTCTAATCTTTTATTGAATGAATCAGTTGTGGAAGGTAATGATTTGGATCTTAAAAGATCTTTGCAGGAAGGAGAAGACTACAGTTTGGTGCCGCAAGATGCTTGGAAGAAGCTTCTAGAATGGTATATTTGGTTGTTTCTTTTCATTTTCGTTGAATCTGTTTTGTCTACTGTCATCTGGGAAACTTTTATTTTCTTGGAAAACCATCATAAAAAATCATTTGATTGTGTAAGTTGATCCTTTTTAGATCCAGCATTGACGAGAGCCTTGTGCATTGGCCATGACATATTTCTTCTTAAATGTCCCTGAATAATTAAGCTTGTTGTTCATTACCAGAGTCTTTAAGTAAAAGATTAATATTATCTTCAAAGTATAGTCAGCAAGCCAAAGTTAGTGTAGTTTAGATGTTTATCTTTAGGTTATCATTAGATGTTTAAAATTGTTTGTTGGTGTTTGTTTTCGGAGTTTAAGGTTAACAACATATTAGTGTAGCTTGATAAATTCAAAGAGCATACACATATGTACATGGTAGGTGTTGGGAGACTTTGGTTGGATCAAGGAAAAGGTTACCACTTATCACATTGAGATGTACAAGTGGTTTATGAAGTTTTGGCCTTTTGGGTTAATCCAGTAGTCCTTAAATTGTCATATGAAGAGCTGGCTGTACTGGGAGGTCAAATGTGTTGCCACATTTCCACAAGGAAAAAGAACATGAGGTTCCTGCTATTGTGTGTTTCTGGAGAGGGTTAGATGTACATGCCTAAAACCCCATGTCAAAAGACTGTTTACATAATTTGTCTCGAAAATGCTCAATTCATCGCAATGGAGCAGTCATACTTTAGAGCCAAAGTCCCCTTGAATCTCAAAAAAATTTGATGATGAATGTCAGTTGATATTACCAACAGTTAACTGTGGCTTCAGCATGGCATATAAGTGTTCTTTGGAGGAAGCATTGCTGTGCACCATGGTAGTGGAGTTGTCTATGATATGCCTGAAATATTGATATACTTGGAGGCATGAATCTATCTTTTGTGGCCTCACGGCGTGGAACTGAGGCAGTCCACGACATATAATTTGTAGTACTAGGAGTCATGCTATAACCTGTCTAATGTCAATTCTACGATATTCATTGATTGCCGCCAGACTTTCTTATTTTACGAAGATCAACTATAACCTTCCATTTGGTAGTGTTTTGTTTCATGCTATAATGGTTATTGAATATACATTTTTTTCTGTTTAGTATTCTTCTTTGGTTTACTATTTGTAAATGGTGCTTGGACTTTATTTAACAGGTACCGAGGGGGACCAGAACTACCTAGAAAAGTAATTTCTGAGGGTTTTATTACCAAGAAGTTCAATGTAGAAGTTTATCCTCTTTGTTTGCAATTAGTTGATGGAAGAGACAAGTCCCAGAGAACTTTAAAGATTAGCAGAATGGTATTTCCTATTCCGGAGCAGTATCTCCTACTTTTTTTACTTTAGGTTAATCATTGCATTATTATGTTTTTTTATATCTTATTGTTAACTCACCGTGTTTGAGAACTTTTTTTCTTTGAATGTTGTCTTCTCTAAGATGTCTTTGTGGATGGGAAATTCTGCAATAAAGGTGCAAGTGTTTATGTTTGGATTACTGTAGAATATGTTTCTGAAGAGCTGTCTCCTTATTAGACTATTAGATGGCTGCTTTTATGATAATATTTTCATTTTACTTGTTCATATCTGCATAGATCTTTGTTAGACATTTAATTATGTAACTTGTGTACTCACTGTTTTTCTTGTTAGTTAATGTGCTAGTCCCTTGTTTACCTTTTCTATCAAATGATTTGCTTTTGCTACCGTTTGGCTGTTGATGTGATAACGCTGCTAATGGGATGTGATAATGCTGGTGTTGGCTAAAGGCAGATGTATAACTGTTTCATTACATGGAAAACCAAAAGCTCAGTCCTTCTCTATCTAGCAGAAACTAATAGCTAGGCTAACTTTATTGCAAGAAAACATATATATCCAAACAAGAGCTTTAAGAGCTTGCAAGCATCTCTATTTGTAGGAAGATGCGTGTTCTAAGCTTCGTATTTAATGGGGATTCTAAATTAAAATAAGTAGTTCATCAAATTTTATAAAATTAACTCTGATTTCTTTTAAAGACTTGCAATCATCAGCTTTGCTACAATGTTTTGGAAGGTTCCCAATGTTGCTATCGTCCATAAAGAGCTGAAAATCAGCCGACCTCCTGTATTGGTTAGGACTGTCCCTCTTTTGATAATGGTTCCCCAAAAACTCATCTTCAATTGATCTCTCCTATCTTGAATTGGGGACATGTTTATTAGCTGGTATTGTCTCTTGAAATTAGTCCTAGATGAATTAGCTAATTCACAGGTCTTTCTTTATGCTGTTTAAGCTATACTTTTGATGAATTGGTCTTGATAGCTTCCTTTGTGAAATGAGTGGCTAGCTTGCTCAAAGATCAAGTCACAATCGGGGTTGAATCCAGCTGTTTCATATTGGTCTTTGTTCTTTATGTTGATTAATATTTGCTTTCTAATTCTCTGAAACTTCAATTTCGGGGATACTAGCTAAATTTTATAGACATGACATGTGCATAAGAAAAGCTATTAACTTTATTATACTACAACATGAAAATTTTCTTTTACTATTCAAAAAAATTAATTCTTTTTTTCAAAATCTCTTTATGGACTTTTTAGTCTTTTTGCATAAATTTACTATTTTTTGTTGCCATGTTATTCATTGGTTAAATTTGATACACAAGTGATATTGTTTTTCCTTTTCTTAATGGTTATGGCAGTTTAATACTTGGAACGTATTCTTTCTGTTTAAAGACAAGATATTTAAAGGGGCTAAGGAAGAACATAATAGTTGTGTCCATGTGTCTTAATATCCAAACTGCCTAAGCTCAAGCCATCAACAATAGGCTAAATCATATATTCCTATCAATTTCCTTAGTAGTTCTGTACATGCAATCTTCATTATCAATGAAGATCCTGTCAGGGCACAATTTATATATCCTAAATTGGTTCTTTAGGTTTTCAATGTACCTGAACTTATACTGATAGCTGGTTGGATTAGTATGTACTGCCATACTGCAATTCACCAGGCGATACAAGCTGATACAGGTTTGGAAGTAGAAAGAAACAGGAAGCAGTTTAAAAGGATAGTTGAAAGAGAAACACCAACCTGTCGATTTGGAAGTAGAAAGAAACAGGAACCACTTGAAAAGAGTGGTCAGGAGAAATAGTAACCTGTAATTCTCATCTTCTTCGTCCTTCGCTGATGGTTGGAAACTTGCAGTCAAGCTACCCAGCCAAAGATGTTTGTGAACCCTAAGGAGATGGGGTGTTCTGGGGCAGGGTTGAGGTGGGTCAGCGGCCTGCTGGTTCTGGTCAGAGGGAATTAGAAGAATAAAAAGAGTGGTAGGAAAGCTTGAAGCCAACCTCTTTTGCGTGGTGCTGAAATATTTGTCAAAGTAGGAGTTAGTTAGAAATTAGAGTTCAAATTTGCAGAGAAACTTGTTGGAACAAGTCTCTTGTATGTTATACTTATGCTAGTATCTTTACTCTTATGAATTTCTTCATTTTGGATTATGGAAGGATTTTCTTATGGTTGAATGTAGCTTTTACAATATATGGAAGCAGCACTGAGGTAGATTCTTAATAGTATTTTTAAGTGGTGGTGATCATTATAAACTGTCACTAAGCTGTAAAATTGGCTGTTATACTCTAAAACATGGTTTTGCCGTACCGGTCCGATAGGCTTTTGGTACGCGGACCGCTTGTTACCGGTCCGTACTGTAGCAATGCTACAGTGCTCGGCACGCCTGAATATACCGCTCGGTACACCTGGGTGTACCGAGCGGTATACCGTACCGTACCGGTACCGAGCCCTGGTCGAAACTCTGGTACGGTACGGTATTGCGAACCTTGCTTTAAAACATGGTTATTATTGCTTTATTTATAATATAATGCATTTTATTTAGTCTCAGTCATACTTGACTTTTTGATTGTCCCTTTGCAATAAATGTTCTTATCTGTTTATTTTTAAACATTAAAATTTTCATTGTTGGCAATTTATACTTGGTTATTTATAATTTTATGTTATATGTAAAATCTTTTAAATTTACTGAAATGACAAAAAAATCATCTAAACCGAGGCTTTCTTGATTTGACTAAAACTTAAACTAAAGCAAACCAATTCTTGATTTGCAAAAGTTCTATAGGGGTTGATATGTAGAAGGTGATTTGTCAAGGAAAGAATTATAAATACCATTTGTTTTGATTGCAACAACAACAACAAAACCATAAGTCCCAATTATTTGGGGTCGGTTACATGAATCTTTTGTTGTCATTGAGATCTGTAAAAAATCATATGCTTGGTTAAGTCCCAAAAGTTCTATAGGGGTTGATATGTAGAAGGTGATTTGTCAAGGAAAGAATTATAAATACCATTTGTTTTGATTGCAACAACAACAACAAAACCATAAGTCCCAATTATTTGGGGTCGGTTACATGAATCTTTTGTTGTCATTGAGGTCTGTAAAAAATCATATGCTTGGTTAAGTTTAGAATACTTAGATATTTATTTATAATTTCTATTAAGATCTTTTTAGGTCCTTTTCTATATTTCTTCGGACAACTAACACACTTCCATGTCAGGTGCATAAAAAGTATAACGTATTATGCTATTCTACATATTAGAGCTATGTTATATACTTCCTTCGAATTGATTTTGGATAAAATACATATGCGTGTATCATATTTAGTGGTCTAGGCATGCCTCATGCTATAGGCTGTTTAGAAACTGTGCTAGATACCACGCCACTTTAGCTGCAGAACAAGAGGATAAGATATACTTATTTTTTTTTCCCTTTAATAAGAGAACATAAGTAGTGTAAATCTTGACGCAGAGGATTTGCGCCTCATTCTGTGTGCAGGCTGTACTTCCTATTGTAAGGCACAATCAGATGCCTGTATATAGACCTTTTTAGGCACCAAATGTCTGCATTTAGGCTTTTGTCCATATGTGTGCCTGTACAGTTCCTGGCATGAATTTTTCCAATTAAGTAAACTGTCTTCAGTTCATTGCTGTGGGTTGTTTTAGAAAGTCAGTGGAACTAGAACTTTATTTGGCCTCAATGGTAAGAATATAAATGACATTGTATTGGAGATAAACAACTCATAATCTTCTTTCTTATAGATTTATACTTTATTGGGACCACAAATATATTTTCAGGATGCTGACTTGCAATTGCTTATTATGTCAGGCATCAGTGCGTGAGCTTTACAACATGGTTTGCATGCTTTTTGAACTAGAGAAGGAGAAGGTATGCCCTCTGACTCTGGAATCACAAAATTTCTTCATCAATAATATCTATTTACTTATATCTCAAGTTTCTTTCTTTTCTCTTTCCTCATTTAAGGTTTCAATCTGGGATTATTACAACAAAACTAAGCATCAGTTTTTGAACAACTTTGATCAAACTCTTGAGGAAGCTCAGTTGCTTATGGACCAGGAGGTAAGGATGATGTATTTATTACTTTCTAGATCATGGCTAGCTAATGGATTTGTTCCATATATGGATGAGTATAGGTATCATTTTTTATATGCTTTATGCAGAATTTAATGGCAGGTAAAGATCCATGTAGTGCTGACTTCAAATAGTGAGGACATTATGGCACATGTTCTTAACCTTCAATCCTATATAACCTGTAAAATTGTGTTGTATGGACGTTTGATAGTGCATGCTAAATTGTCTATCTTTTAGTACTTTACAAAGTTCTGGTCTTTAGTTCACTATAATGTTCTGACTTCATATTTCATAAGCTAATTGTTTACAAATCAATAATATGATCATTTGTGAAATAATTATGGAAATCCTTATTCTATATTTCTTGAGGCAAACTCTGGTTTCTATGTTATTATTAATATGAAAAGAAGTTGCCACCTAAATTAATTTAAGAAAACTGAAATCAGCTGTAATTTTTATGCTTCCCATTGCTATTTTATTGACACTAAATTTAGACAGCACAGACATTTTTCTGCACCATCCAGTTGTCTTCAAATTTGAATCAGTTAGTCATTTTGTTAATTCCTATATTCACACAGGTTCTTTTGGAGGTCCAAGATGATAAGCTTTGGCCTTCCAATGTCAGTATGAGTTCAGCTGGAAATGAATTGGCTTTGGTTCCTTTAGAACCTTCAAGGTCTTCTGTGACAATTGCTGGAGGTCCTATGTTATCTAACAGTTATTCAACTGGATTTCGCTCCAATTTTCTAGAAGGGGGCAATTTTAGTTCTTCACAGAGGGACACAGAAGATAGGGATGATGTTTTGAATAATGGAATAAAGGTTGATGGTCAAGGACTGACAGGATTGCATAACCTGGGCAATACTTGTTTTATGAACAGTGCCTTACAGTGTTTAGTGCATACACCTCCCCTTGTTGATTATTTTCTTCAAGATTACAGTGAGGAGATAAACAAGGAAAATCCCTTGGGAATGCAAGTAGGTAACTTGTTGTTTAGCATATGATAATTTTTGTGTATTTTCCATTAAGGAGTTCTTAATGTTTATCAGAGGATATCAAATGGTTGCTGCCATATAGTTTTTAATTTCTGTTATGATCATACAGGGTGAACTTGCAATTGTTTTTGGAGAATTGCTAAGGAAGTTATGGTCATCAGGACGGACATCAGTAGCACCACGTGCATTTAAAGCAAAGCTTGCTCGGTTTGCTCCTCAGTTTAGTGGATATAATCAACATGATTCTCAGGTTGGTGCCACCATCTTCATGATCAATATACTATGTTCTTATATCAATTTTGAGTTTTTGCCTCAAATTTTGAATGTTTAGCTTCATTCACATTTGTTATCAAATTAAGTATTTCAAGAACAAATTTGAAATGGGACATGGAACTTGTATAGTGCCTCTGTTTCCTATTGGTTGCTGCATATGTAGTCTGAAATTTTATTCAGTGTCAAATTCAGCTTTTGGGTGTATAGATCATTTTCAACTGAAGAACATGATAATTGCGGTTATTTTGCTTGATAGACTGATTATTAGGTTACTCAACATTTGATAGTTTATTGTGATTATGGGTGGGTAGTTTGGATCAAGGAATATAATTTTGTCAGGACCAGAATGTAACATATTTACTGGTCCAGAAGAAGGATAGGATCAGACCACCTCTTTATGAGTGGTCTAGGGTTGGGGCAGCAGTTACTGCCCGGTAATCCTTGTGAACTAGGCTTACAGCTCGGCTTTGGCTACTAGGTGTAAACTAACCAGTAAGGCCACCACTCAGTTCATGGACCCAACTTTGGTCGCATTAAAAAGCACAAAACAACCATCTTTCTCACCTTTCCTATCTCTCTCTTTCTTGCAATTAGGTTTCAGAAACTTGTACCTTGCTTTCTGTAAATCATTAATTCAATGCAAATCACATATAGTTCTTAATCAAGGATTTTATGATTCTTAGCTTTTGTATGAATCATCAGCTTTGCATAGATAAGTGATTTATTTCAAATCTAAACTGACATTTTGCAAAAACCATATGCATGACAGTAGGCAAAAACTGTTGCTCAATTCTGGTCTACCAAGTTATTATGTTGATTGTTTTGTGAATTTTATTTAGAAACACCTGCTAGGCCTTTTTAGCATCATAGTGGTTCAACTTCCTCAGTCGCCTGGAAACCAATGATTTTGTTGTGCACAAATGTTGATATTGCCATTTGAACCTGTGAAATGAAATTATACTTTGTGAACATTTTGATGAAATATATAGCACTATGTGAATGTGTCTATTTTTCACTGTTTCACTTTTAGTTGCTTACTAGCAATGTTTATTTGCATTTGATCAGTGACACATAATAAGAAACTCTATTTCATGACCGAGTCCATAATACGAGAGACTTTATTTCAGTAACCTATTGTCGGAAATGGATCCGTGAATCTATAATTGCTTGTTGAAATGTCCTGTACATTTTTTATTTTTCTGATTGGAGACTGGAGACTATGACTGTTAACTGATTGTAATTCCTTTTTTTAGTTATTGTCTTAATATTATCACCAGAAGATATTATAGGTTCATTTTTTTATAATAATTATTTTCAAGGTTGATCGTACCATAGCATACCGCTCGGTACAGCGGAATGTACTGGTTTGACAGGGGACTGGTATGGGTGGTACATCGACATGCCTCCATGTACCATGTGTTGGTATTGCTCGTTTCAGTTCGGTACATATCATACCAATGGTTGGTCGGTACATTGGTACAGACCGGTAAGGTGAATCATGGTTATTTTGACATTACCATTTTGACTCAATCTTTTATCTGTAGGAACTTCTTGCCTTTCTATTGGATGGTCTGCATGAAGATTTAAACCGTGTAAGAAGCAAGCCTTACATAGAAGCAAAAGATGCAGATGGTCGTCCAGATGATGAATTTGCTGAGGAATGTTGGCAAAATCACAAGGCTCGAAATGACTCCATTATCGTTGATGTTTGCCAAGTGAGATATTTTAGTTTCAGTTTGTTCAAACCAAGTTTTCGTTAAAATTTGCATTGAGTATTGTCTTTAAATAAATTCAAATTCTCTAGTTAAACTATTCATAGATAACTTTTGAAGTTCTTTGTTGGCTATGGCATTTGGTCTAGTTGTTCTGCCTTCATACACAGTGGCTTTCATAATCAATTTTTGCCTTTCATCATCCTCATATAGACATTCCAAGTCCTATGCCTCAATTTTACAATTATAGCAGAAATCTTTTCTTCCAGCTTTTGAAATTTTATAATAGGCCTCTCCTTTATAGATATTATAGCAATAGTATGAATATGCTATGAGCTCTTGTTTGAAACTTCAAATGATTGTGAAAGGCATGGTTTTACAGTCAGTTTGTAGTTTGTACAAGTACTTTTCTCCTTGGGAATCTTAGTTTGGCATCATGAATTATTTGAAGATACAGCTGCAGCATGCTTGTTAATCCAGTTTCATTATTTTCCTTTTGAACTAATTGATGTTTGCTGATATCCTGTCCATCGACATTTACTCTCATGTTAACCATGAACACTATTAGAACTTGAGATTTCACAGTTAATATTTGGAAAAGACATTGACATTTATAGAAGCAACACTTGAATATAGAAGTTATTTCTGCTTATTAAGGGTCCATGATTTTCCATATTATGAATTTGCTGACAAATGTTGACAAAATGACATCTCGGACTGATTTTATTATTGTGGATGTATGCAAGCTTGGTACCTAAATATTTAAGGATTTTGTTTAAGAAATATGTTGGTTTTTATTCTAAAATTTGAATGACAGTTTAACTGCTCTCTAACAGTGAAGTTATTCTGCTTCACGTGTTATATAATCTGATGTGATCATGTAGCTTGAACCTTTTGTTGGGCAGCTATAAAGACAATTCTGTAGCTATTGTTTCTAAAAGTTGCTGAACAATCTGTGTCCAATCAATTTGTACTTCATGGTATTTGTGATGTACAAATGACCTGACAAAATTTTCCTTTTTTTCATTTGAGCTAATATTCTGATTGTGATTTAATTTTCACTGTCAAAGTAATTTATAGCCTCTTTCTTGTCGATGTTTTTGGTCATTATTGATATAACATGTTCTTTCTTTGTACTGGTAAAATTTATCCTGATAATAGATATAGTTAGTGTTTTATTCTTAAATGCTAAATTAGTGTCATTGTCGATGGTGGATTCAGGGCCAATATAAGTCAACATTGGTATGTCCTGTCTGCAGCAAAGTTTCTGTGACATTTGATCCTTTTATGTACTTGTCGCTGCCACTTCCTTCAACTGCCACCCGGACGATCACTGTGACTGTGTTTAGTGGTGATGGCAGCTCTCTTCCCATGCCTTTCACTGTGACAGTGCCAAAAAATGGTTGTTGCAAAGATCTAATTCAAGCACTGAGTACTGCTTCATGCCTAAAGCACACTGAGGCCTTGGTACTGGCAGAGGTAAGATGCTGTCCTTGGTTATTTTTCTCTATTTATTTTAAGTGTCGGATATAATCAACATTATTATGCATATCTTGCCAATTTCCAGGTTTATGGCAACCGTATATACCGCTACCTAGAGAATTCTTTTGAATCATTATCTAACATAAAAGATGAAGAGCATATTGTGGCTTACAGACTTCCTATACACCATGAGAAATTATTGAGACTAGAGATATTGCATAGGAGAGCAGAAGGGTAAGATTTTGTACTCCCTCATGTGCATGTATCTGCATATGTTATCTTACATCGTGCCCCTGCTTGCTTACTATTACTTTTCATGGTTTTGGTAATCTAAGGTGCTGCACTTTTATTTATAACTAATGAAATAGAATCATTATCTGAATTATTTGTCACTGAAAAGTTAAAAAATATGAATATTGATGATGCTGAGCCATATATTGAATAATTTGTATTCTTGTTGATTTCCGTGGTTACTGGTTAGTGCTATGTAATAATGATTTGGCTTTATTATTTGATTAAAATTTTACATCATTTTTTAATTAAACTTTACATCATGATAAAATGTCATTTTATGCTTGAAATTTCTTAACAAAAAAAAAGGGCACTATCTTACCTGATTATTTTACTTCCCAAAAGTGAAGAGTTTGTTGGAATTTTTTTAAAGTAACTTGAAATACTCAATCCAGCACGTTCTTTCTCCAGATTTTTATCAGAACCACGATATAGTGCCCATCTGAAGCTTCTTGGAACGCCACTAGTTACAACCTTGTCAGTGGATTCCAGAACTGGAGCAGATATCCATGCTGCTGTTCTTTCTGTGCTTGCTCCATTGCTGCGAGCAAATGCACTTACATGGTCACATGGGGACAAGAGTAGCAGAGACAGTGGCTCTGGGCCAAGCCTGGATTCTATTGTACTCTCGGATAATGGTATTCAGTGCTCAGAAGAGACTTTGTCAACATCAGACATGGAATTAGAAGAGGTCCATAACAGTATTCCTGACATTCAGCTTGCCTTGGCAGATGGGAAGGTCATCAGTAGAAGTACGGTTGATGTTGATTATACTGTTCCTGTATCTCGTCTAAAGGTGGTGATGAACTGGTCAGACAGAGAGCATGAAATTTATGACTTCAGTTTCCTTGAGGATCTTCCTGAAGTGTTCAAGTCTGGTTTCATGTCAAAGAAAACTCGGCAGGAGGCAATCACTTTATATTCATGCTTGGAAGCATTTATAAAAGAAGAACCTCTAGGGCCTGATGATATGTGGTTGGTTCTCTTTCTGCATTAGGATTTTTAAGTTATTTGATGTTTTCTGGATAATTATAATATTTTTCCCTTTTTTGTGTTAGGTACTGCCCTAGGTGCAAGGAACACAGGCAGGCAACTAAGAAGCTTGACTTATGGAGGTTGCCAGATATTTTGGTTGTTCACTTGAAACGATTTTCTTACAGCCGATTTATGAAAAACAAACTTGACACATTTGTGAACTTCCCTGTGCATAACCTTGATTTAAGCAAATATGTTGGGCACAGGGAAAGTGCTTCAAGTTCTCTTGTTTATGAACTCTATGCAATAAGCAACCACTATGGTGGCTTAGGTGGGGGTCACTACTCTGCTTTTGCAAAGGTAAGGTCCTTTCCCATTTTTCTTTCATTAGCATGATTGAATTCTGAGTTAGCTTCAGAGTAACGCATCATAATTAGTTGCATCTTTTTTTCTTAAGACATAGATGCTGAAAATAATAATCTCAATTCAAACTTTATCTGCTAAAATTGTGAATGCTGCCTATAGTTACTTTTTAATCAGGGTTCATCTTTTAACAGCTACTTGAAGAAGACAGCTGGTTTCATTTCGATGATAGTCATGTTTCCCCTGTAAACGAAAATGAAATCAAGAAATCAGCAGCCTATGTCCTGTTCTATCAGCGAGTTGGAGTTGAGTCCAAGATGGATGTCAGGGAAACAGGGATCAGCCCAGATTCCTCAAATTTTTAAGAGCAAATCTGAATTGGCAAGCAATTTGATTTTTGTTTCATGATTCTTTTAACCTTAAATAGTGGAAGGATAGCTGGGTTGCAGCTTTTAACTGATCATGCTGTTGGTTGACATGGCCGTAGAAGTTTGGTGGTGATCATTGATTCAAAATTGTTTGATCTGCCACTGAATACCCACCCACAAGCATAATCCAAGACTGGACTCACAGTGCAATTGATAGTTCAAGGAAGCTAAGGTCATTTATTACATTGTTTTAGAAATTATTGAGGTATGAAGCTGTTGAGTGTTGTATGAGTTAATTTTTCATCTTTTAGATTAGAGTTGGAAGTGAAGTTCACCATAATGTTTATTATTTGTTACTATTAGATTTGATAGATTATCCCGGAAGCAGTTGCCACTACATTTGGCAGATGAGGATTGGAATGTCCTTGAGCTTCTCAATGATCCATTCAAAGCTACCAATCTGGCCCTGGTGATATTCTCTTATTTTTGTAGAGAGATGTTTGAAGCTGTAATGCAAATGTTTTCTTTTGCAAACTGCACTTTCTGCAGTAAAATTGTAATGACAGGTTGAAAAAGTGGTTCAGTGTCTCATTTTTTCTTCATTTTCAGTTCAAAATCAAGGATCTTATGGCCTTTGCTTAATTATGCATTGGAAATAGCTTTTCGTTGCCAATGGTAGGATCATAATGTGACTTGGAATGCAAAGAATGAAGAGGTCTCTAATTCACTTGTGGTGCTGCTCAATTGGATGTAATTCACGTATGGTTCTACCAGTTTTGGATTAGCAGGGTGTGTACCGTTGGAACAACTTTGGTGGCTTTTTATTGTGCCTTGTCCCAAGGATTCGTCCCAGATTTTTATTTTTAGTGTGCAGAAATGGATGATGGTTTGTTTGAATGTGTTTTTTCAAACTATTAGTAACTAAAATGGGATTCCATCTGAGGATTTTGCAATGATATGTGAAATATTCATCAGCAATGTTAGCTCCTTTAAATGCGTAATGGTTGCTCTTTTGTTAGCAAGATGGGTTTTGATATTCAATTGTTAGCACCTTAAAATGCCTAATGGTTGTTCTTTTGTTACTCAAAGTGAGGAACATGCGTTGGTCGATATTGCAACAGGCTAATGTTAGTTTCAGTCATTATTCTTTTGTTGTTCTTTTGTTATTAAAATGGCTAATGTTCTGAACATCAACTTCGCAGTCCATTCGACAAAGGAAGATTACGATATTTAAAGTATAATAAACTTTAATGTAGTGAAACTTATACTAAATTAATGAAGTTCAATTTTATCAGTGCTGAGTCAAAACAGGGTGTTAAGATGAATGGATAAATTATTCTAAGCATTTAAACTCAATTGAATGAGGTATCCGTACAGCAAACTCAGGATGGTTGAAGTAGAGAGGACCCTAAGAATAATAATAATAAATTTGTTAGTTAATTGTAACATTAACCGTGCCTTATGGGTTAAAATGTTGTACTTTTAAGAAACGTTATATATAATAAACAATGAATACGAATAGTAAAATATTTCGAAATTTTCAAGAAACAGGAGGTATAAAATGAACTAAATTTCATAACTGTATATGTATGTGAACATGATTATCTAAATAAACCTCACATTTTAGATTTATCTCTTATATGACCTCCTTTATTTTTGAAAACATAGGTAGCATCACAGATCAGAAGCAATGTGGGTTGAATTAATGTGCAATAATGCTTTCAATCAACTGAAGAAGAGCGTGTTTGCATGGAGAAAAAGTTTTCTATTTTAGAAACACTGAAGTGCGTTGGTGTTGGAAATGGTCGTCGATCCATGTCACCGAGTCAATCTGATCTAGCTGACTTGCTAAAGGTCAACGTGTGTTAAGGGTTTGGATGCTCTTCTATTTAATCGCTCAAAGCCTTGCTCCTCACAATAAATAAACATTACATATAAAACTAGTTTCAGGGCATACGCCAAACAAAAGCTGCTCGAGTTAAAGATGAGGTTTGATATGAGCTTTGAAAGAAAATTTTGGATATCCAATCATGCAGAAGAGACTATGTTGACTTAGCAATTCTATGTGTGTCAAGTTGTGATTGGTTCCAAAATATTGATCTCAAAGTGCAACTTCAAATAAAATTTAAATAGTTTAGTGCACAAGGAAATTAAAGTTTGATTCATGCTATTCATCTATATGACTATCCCAATGCTTTTGTAGCATGCACATTAAAAGATTCCATGCACTAATGTGGAGAGTAGGCGTCTTGCTTGGGGTGGAAGGAGGACAGTGGTCCGATCGAATTCAATAGTTTATTGTTGAAGCCGGTTTTAAGAGGGAACTTCGAAAGGACTGCAAGATTAGGGATATCTTCACCACCTCTTTGATGTCTATAGCTTCGGCATCCTCCTCCTAGAGCTCCTCACCGAGAAAACTCCCTTCTAGGACCTAGTGGAGGAGCATGGTGCCAACACCCCCCGATGGGTCCACTTTGGGAGGAGAAGTGGAACGACTCCAGCAAGGACCCCGAGGCAATCGGGAATGAGGAATCCTAGGAGAGGCTGACAACATTGCTGAATATCGCGTTGGCACACGTAGCGGTTGAGGCAGAGAAGCAACCGTCAATGTGGGAAGTGCCACAAATGATTAGAGAGGCACGGGCGAAGGTGATGGTCTTGTCTAATAGTAGCGACCACTCATTGGGGAGGTGGTCGAATATGTTGCAAAGCTTGTTAAGGGAGCATGGATCGGAGGGCGGCGGTCGCTCGACATTGACATCGACGTTGACACGAATGCAAAGGGAGAGGGGTCGAGGTTGGGATCCGCCCAACGGGTTAGTAGTAAGGCGGCCACCATTTTTGCCGTAGACACCTTAGTGGTCACCACCCTTTTTATCGACACTTACATATTTGTCGTTTAGCAACTGTATCATTGTTGACGCATATGCATAACGGCATGGGGTAAGCAGCGATGAGATCGATGACGCACTCCTCATGGAGGCGAGTGATATCACAGTGAGAGTGGACCTTATCGTCGTTAGAGATGGCCAGGTAACTACGTCGGCGTTGACACTAATGGCGCTGTCATCCGCCACCATCGATGCCACTGACGTTGTCGTCAACCATCGAATATTAAGAGTACCTTTTTATTTTTTTTTTTATTTTTTTTTTATTTTTGTTAATAAATTTGATATTGTTAAGATAAATGAACCTAAATATTTAATCTTCTGGATGCTAATATAATATTTTAAATTATAAGGATCGAGACGTTAAAAGACAACTAGCCCTTGGATTTCTAATACCTAATGGATGCTTTCCTCCGTCGTTAAACCGGTAAATCTCCCAAACCCTATTATTTTGGAAAATGGATTTTCTTTTTGCAGTACTAGAGGACAAACTTGTGATTTTACTCGATTCCGCCCACGAAGGAAACCCTGCGTGACCCCACGAAGCGGTAGCCGTTCGCCCACCCCGTCCATCGCGGTTGCTACCTGAAGCCATTCCGAAGCCGCTTCCGCCGCCTTCATGGAAGGAGCCGCACCAGCCAAGGAGGGCTCAGAGAGTGTGGGAGCCCTCGAATCCGAGGGCGCCACCCGGCCGAGACCGGAGGATCTGGTAGCCAGAGCAATAGCCCCGGTTAAGGCCGAGTACCTCCGTCCTCCGCCTTCTAGGTCGGTTGCCGTCGATTCTGGAGTCGAGGATGGCTCCAACGAGAAGAAGAGAAGTTCCACCAACGTTGTCGTCAAGGAGAAGAAATCTCGGCGGCAGCTCAAGAGAGAACGGAAGCAGGTTGGTGTTTTTCTTTTTGGTGGTTTTGTTTGTTAGATCGGAAACTCGTTACGAGCTTATGGTGTATAATTTTTCTTTATTTTGTTATCACTTTTTTATGTTTAGTTGATGTATAAAGCTCGTTAACTGATCATGTATCTCTGTATACCATGTAGCAAACTATTTTTGTAAATGAAATTGAAAATGGATAATACTGTTAATTAGTTATGTAAAAATGCTCTTCCATGAATATAGATCTTCAACATGGCTTGAACTTTAGAGTAAGAATCATCTGCAAATTGTGCCCTAGTGTTTTATTAGTTATTAAGAGGAACATTACAAAGTTTTGGTGCATAGGCATAAATCCTATGTTTTTGTTTTTCAGGTTTCAATATCAAATGGTAATTATGACTTGGGTCTTGAAAACAGTTTTTCAAATGTGACATTGGCCATTATTGGTCATCTTAGTTTCCTCTGGTATTAGACTCTGTCGGTGGCCATTGAGAGTCCATCTTGTTATACTTAGTTTTCTTTCTATGAATATTTTTTGGTCAATTTCTTCTTTGTAATTTATATTTGCGGTCACAGTAATGAGCAACTGATGCTTTTGAAGTTACATGTATTCTGTTTTTGCTTCTTTTTTTGTATGAAAACCTAAGGTGGCCTTAGCAAGCTTATGCTAAGTTTTTACTATTCTATAGAATGCTGTCAAACTTGTTTCCTGCTCTTTTTGGTTATCTATATTTGAGTTTCAGTTAAGATTAAATATACACTACATCAATAGTTCACAATTTCTTATCCAGAAAACTCCAATTTATGTTTTATTACGGTGAATCTTTTGATCATTTTATGAGTTTTTGCAGATGATTATAAAATAGTTACAGAATCATCTTCATAATTTCACACATTTTATTCATGCAAATACTTGTAGGATTTATTTTATTCTTGTATTGTATGAATTTAGGTATAAGGTGCTAATAGCCTGGTACAACATGAGTGGGATACACCATTACACCAATTCTTGAAAAATAGAATGTAACACGATATGAATATGGCAGTAACATATATGACAACTATATATAATACAATCCTTGTAGTGTTAGCATATGTTGTTGCAAATCATGATAAATAATAACATGTAATAGACTAGATTCTCAAACCTACTCGAACAAAAAAAAGCCTCAATAACATAATACTTCGAGAATTTGAAGGAGATTTCAAACGAACATCATTGATCTAGTGCTTAATAAGAAAATCAAACAATATGATTGTATGTCCATCTTTTCTATAAACAATATGTCAACATTCAAAGTGAACAATTTTCTCCCGTGAAGTATGCCTGAAGTCTCCTAAAATCATGATTCGAAGGTTTGATATCACACCTCGTATCTATCATTGGTTGGATTGATATGGGTCAAGTACGCATCAACACTCCCAATGCATGGTACATCAGCGTATTATTGGTGGACGACAAGGGGGAGGAGAAGGACAAGAAGAGGAGGAGGAGATGAAGAGGAATATTCGGTGAGTGGGCTGCCAGTGGCGGATGATGCCAGGCTTGAGAGGGAGCTCTTTAACTTAAAAAAATGAACCAGATTGGACCAGGCAGGTTGGGTCCATGGCACCGGTTGAAACATGTACTGGTAAATATCCCTTGGCACATACCGGTCTGGGTGAAATTTGAAATCATGCTTAAAATCGTCCGATTTTCTAATAATTATTTGAAGTATCATAATTGACATATCCAAAGTTCCAAACATTGATACAAGCAAATAATTCAAAATATCAATATTCTAACAGGTTACATTTAGTTATGAATTTTGCTCCATTTGATGGAGTACCCTGTAGATTTGTCGAATTTTTATTTGTTGTTGGGTATCTTTTTGGGCTTCATATGTTTTACTTTCGAGAATCTTTGGTGAAGTCATTATATATCTAAAATTATAGATTAGTCTCTTTCTCAATTCCCTCCTATTAAAACCTTAGTTATCCAATCTCTTGTTCTTTAATGTTCTTGAGTCTATGCTTTGCTTTAATTAACTTCAACTTTTGTATACACATATTATAAATTTTTTACCGTTACATTGTTCATTCCTAGTTCTGCATATGCGTTGTATCTGAAAATCTATATTTATTATGAAAAATGTTTAGGAGCAAAAGTCCACAAGAAATATCTGTCCAGAAGTAGCTAAAAGTGGCAATGCTGATGCATGCCCTTATCGTGGTAATTGCCGCTTCAACCATGACATGGATGCCTATTTGGCAGAGGTATACTACTCGATGTTTTTTCTACTATCATATTCATTTTTACCATATCTTCTACCACTACTATGTACATACTGTGTCAGCAATGGATGTAATGCTGTTGCATACAGAAACCACCTGACCTAGAAGGGACATGTCCGTTCGTCAGCGCTGAAGAGTTCTGTCCTTATGGAATAACTTGTAGATATGCCAGTACACACAGACAACAAACATCCTTAAAGTTGGAGGTACCTGCTACTAAGAGCTCTGAAGTCAACAGCCTAAACAAAGATTTGCAGAAGCTTTTGTGGAAGAACAAAGTTAGTTTTCCAAATGCAGATCTTCAGCTCAAACTCCTTGGCCTTGAGGTAGGTAATATCATGGGAAAAAGCACTTCATTTTTGCAACATCATCACCATTATGTATAAACAAATTGTAAGATAATATCTTGTCTTAAAGCTCTTTGTTTTTCCTTATTTTTGGTCAAATTCGTATTTTATTTTCTTTTATGTTTCTTAGAAAGTATTATTGTCGCACTGGTACTTGGCTACATCTGAGTTTTTGGTTCTATCTCTGAGATCAAAACTGTTATTTTCCAGTTTTACGTAACTTGGTGAACCAATGTTGATCTTTCATTTCCTTATGAAGTAATATTAACGGGTTTGTCCCATCTTGCTGAATTAGAAAGAATATTTTTGCAATTGAGAATTCTATTTCTTTTAGGTGTATATTTATAGGGTTTAAATTATGTTATATGACCAATTTGGATACTCTTCTGTAAGTTATTACTAACTTGAATTTCAAATAGCATTTTCTTAAATTAACGATTCACATTTTGAGTCCATTGAATAATCATGATGCACATCCTGTGTCCCTAGAAAAATTGAATGTAGTGCTTGCAGCAAAGACAAGCCAGTTGGGAGAAATTCTTACCTATTTTAATCTTTTCTTGCAAAAGGTCTAAAAAATGTTGTGACTGTCATGTCTGATAGGTTGCTAGAACCGGGAAGAGTATACTAAAAGTTTAACTGTATTATATCTTTAATGTTTGTCTATTTCTGCATCATGGAGCCACTGAAAATATATGCTCCAGGATTGCAGCATGGGAACATCTAAGCTATTTATTTTGGTTCTACTTCTAGTTCCTGTTATATTGATGTTGACTTTGAACCAGAAGCTACTGAGACTGAACCACAACTTCTAGTATATCAGAAACATGAATTCATATCCTAAGTTGTTTATTATGTCACAGTTATTTCTGATAGCAAAAGAGTATTCTGTTTTTTCCCTATACCTTTCATTATTCCACTTTGCAGCGTGGTAATGGTGCACGTGCAAACTCAGGAGCGGATCACATGAAAAATCACCCAGAAAATAATATTCACTTGGATGACAACAAAGAGATGCTTTGCAGCCTTGGAGCCCCCACAACATGTCTAGAGAATGACTGTTTGGATAATGGGTCTATCTCTGATGATTCAAGACCTTTGAAGAAGACAAAGAGTCAAGCTGATAAAATTGACAGCTCTCCTAAAACTAGTAATGATATGCTTGACAACTTATTTTCCATGATTTTGAGCTTTGAAATATCAACTCCTGAGTAATGTGCCTGGTTTAACTAATAACGAGAATTTGGTCGGACACATGCCTTGCAGAAAACTTTGAAGAAAGTCAAGATAGCTGTTTGCAGAATGGGCTTGAAGATGTTTCACCCGATAATTTATATTCCTCCAAAGATGATTTGAGTCTGAAACCACATGCAAGGGAAATAAAGCTCATTGATTTTAGAGGGAAGCTATACCTTGCTCCCCTGACTACTGTTGGAAATCTTCCCTTCAGAAGGATCTGCAAAGCCTTAGGTGCTGATATTACTTGTGGAGAAATGGCTATGTGCACAAATCTCTTGCAGGTGAGCCTTCTAAGACTTTAATTTTTATTAGATGCTTAATATGATCTAATCTTTGTTGATTTTTTCTTGCTCTTGGAGGTGTATAATGCTAAATCATATTTTGCAAACCCATCAAAACACAAGGTTGGAGATGCATAGGACTCCGTGCCATTTTAAGAACTAGGAAAGCTGATGAAGTTTATGTCACAATCATTTTGCATTTTTTAAGAATACATATGGAATTTTTTTACAGATGTGTAGTTAGAAGAAGTTGAAACAATTACTAGTAATCGTACAAGGCGAGATAAATGGACACTTAAAAGACTTTATCAGATACTATAAATAATGATAAAGACTTTATCATATATCCCTCTAATTTGACAAATTCAATTTTCTCCCTGCTGGTTTTGATATCCCTCTAATTTTCAATTGTATCTCTTTATTCTCCATACTTGTAGCTAATATGATAGAAATCTGTATATTCGTTTTTCAGTCCTAATCATGGAAAATTCCTGGATATCTTCAATGTATTGTTGTTTTTTCTTTTATTGTTGTCTTATAACAATATGCCCCTAAACTGATGTTTTCCCATATAGCTCTCACTTGATTATGAGATCTGTATCCCTGGTGAGCAAATTGGGAAGTAAGACAAACATATGCATGTTCACTACAAGTAACATGTATTTGCCATGTGATAGCTGAACCCTTCCATCTTACATCTCCTATATCTATCCATTTTTCTGGGAAGCATATTAGATAGCTGAAACATATTTTTACATAGTATAATAGCATCTCCTTCACCTGAAGACCATATGTCTGTTCGCAAGTGGTATGTATACGTCAACTAAATCTAGCTAACATTTAGAACGAGCATGCCTTGGTGTAACAAGTAACTGGAGCATATTTTTCCCACTAGGGGAGTAGATATAGAATATACTCTCTAGAAAATTAAGTTCTCTTGCAACTAAGATATCTTGTGGTACTAGGGGCAAGCTTCAGAATGGGCATTGCTAAGGCGGCACTCGTCGGAGGACATATTTGGAGTACAAATTTGTGGAGCTTATCCTGATACGGTAGCACGTACAGTTGAGCTCATAGATCGTGAATGTGAAGTTGATTTTATTGACATCAATATGGGGTGTCCAATTGATATTGTTGTAAACAAGCAAGCTGGATCTGCTCTGCTCACGAAACCATTGCGGATGAAGAACATTATTCAAGCAGCTTCTTCTACACTTTCTAAACCTTTGACGGTTAAGGTGCACAAGTATCCAATCCTGCTTTTATGATGTGTTCCATCTGAAGTATGAAAGTTTTTAATCCCAGAATAAATTAATAACATGGATTGGTTTTTACCTTATTTTTTGTCTGACAATGTCACAGGTGCGAACAGGTTATTTTGAAGGGAGAAATCGCATTGATTCTCTAGTTTCAGATATATCTAACTGGGGAGCCGGTGCACTGACCATACATGGTCGATCACGACAGCAACGCTATAGCAAGCTTGCTGATTGGGATTATATCTATGAATGTGCAAAAAAAGCCCCAGAAAGTTTGCAAGTTCTAGGAAATGGTGATATTTTCTCATATACTGATTGGATTAAACACACATTGGACTGTCCCAAGCTTTCTACGTGCATGATTGCTCGAGGGGCTCTAATCAAGGTTTCTCTTCTTGTGCTAACTTTTCATTAACAATTGACATCTATATCTTTCTATTGTGGTTTCCACGTTAATGCCACTAATTTGTAGACATTTGTCATCACAGCCTTGGATATTTACTGAGATTAAGGAACAAAGACATTGGGATATTAGTTCCGGGGAGCGATTCAATATCCTCAAAGATTTTGTTCGATCTGGCCTACAGCATTGGGGCTCCGATACTAAAGGTATGCTTCTTCATGCACTAAAAGAAACCAATCTCATATGCAACACTCAAGAGAGTAGGGTAATAAGAACTTATAACTTTTCAAATTAATTCATTCTTTATAAGTAAATATTCTGATATGCAATTTTGAGATAGATTTTTATTGATTATGTTTTTTATGAAAGAGTCATATTGAACATTACTTGCTGCAGACCACCGCTCAATTATAGAGGTACCAAGCTGGCAATGTTGATTATACCACAAAGACTGGGACATTCTATACATATATTATCGTGCTGTTTCTCAGTTTTGAGAGACTGTATGTATGTTCACATATCCTACAACCTTTGTTTTCAATAAATGACAAACATGAGTCGTGAGATAAACAGAAATAATATTGCTTATTCAGTTTTAGTCCTACTTAATCTAAAATCATTAGTTTCTAAGGATTGTCTCTATAGTTCAAGTTTATAATTAATTTCATTTAGGTTTTTATTAACTAAGACAACATCATCAACAAATAACATATACTAGGGAAGTATATCATGTAAGTGATTAGTAAGTTCATCCATTATCAAAGTAAAAAATTAATGACTTAATGTTGATCCTTGATATAATCCTATGCTAATATGAAACTCACTAGACACACTCTCTATAGTTTTAACACTAGTAACTACATTAGCATACATATCTTTAATAACATCAATATAATTAGTAGATACACATTTTGTTTGTAAAACCCACCATAATAAATCTCTAGGAACATTATCATAGGCTTTCTCTAAGTCAATAAAAATCATATGCAATTTCTTTTTGCTTATACTTTTCTATTAATTATCTTAATAAATAAATAGTTTTTATAGTTGCTCTACGTATAAAACCAAATTGATTTTCAGATACATTTGTTTTAAGCCTTATCCTCCTTTCGATAACTCTTTCCCAAAGTTTCATAGTATAGCTTATGATTTTAATTCCTTTATAATTTGAATGATTTTGTATATCACTCATATTCTTGTAAATTAATACTAAAAAAATATTTCACTATTCATCAAACATCTTTCTGAATCTTATGATTTTGTTAAATAAACTAGTTAACCAAGCCACTCACTCGTCCCTTCAACTTTTTTGGAACTCAATAGGGATCTCATCAGGTCCTACACTTTTAACTATTTTCATCTTCTTTAATGTATCTTTTACTTCACTAACTTGAATTTTATAAACAAAATCTATGATTATTAAATCTATCATTATTATTTATCGTTAAATTTAATATCTATGTGGAATATTTATTAAATAATTTATAAAAATAAAATTTTCATCTTTCCTTAATCTATTATCATTAATACGTATATTTTGATTTTCATCTTTAATGCATCTAATATTGTATAAATCCTTACACTTTCTTTCCCCAGCTTTAGCAATTTGATATATATCTTTTTCATAATCTTTTTGGGCTCTTTTTTAGATTCTTTGTATCTTTTAAATTTTCTCTTTTTATAATTTTGTTTATATTTAAAACATGATATTTTAGTAAAACTTGCTTTTAAAACAACTGTTGCATGCATCTTTAACTAAGGGGTAATAATGTCATTTTACATGTCTAGTTAAGCTTAAGTATAAAATGATTAACAAAAGTAAATGGCGGTGTTATAATTTACTCAAAAGCAAATGATGTGGTCCGAATGAATGGCAGCAATTAAATCGGAAAATGATCAGTAAATATGCTAGAAAAGAATCTCTTGTTTAGACCTCTTTTGTACATGGGTCTAGGCATTGCTTGCCTAGATTTTCTGGGGCATATTTGCGGCTCTAGCCTAAGCGCTCGGGTAATCATGTGTGACAACTTTGACTTTTCTGCATGACTATGTTGTTTGTAGATGGTTCGTTGCCAAATTGTTATCATTTTGAGTTTGTGGTTGGCTTCATGCTACTGTAAACATGGTGCATTAAGCTGAAGTAAAAGAAAGATTCACTTAAATATTTTGGTTTAGACATCCTTTAATTCTTCTTTAATAAATTTGGACACTTACATGCTAGTAAACATGTATATCCATGTGTTTACATTGTATTTGTTTGCTTCAAATGATTATATCATGTTCATATTTGATGCGCTCCAGGTGTGGAGACAACGAGGCATTTCCTGTTGGAATGGTTGAGTTATACATACCGCTATATTCCACTGGGCCTATTAGATGTAGTTCCACAGCGTTTAAATTGGAGACCACCCAGCTACTATGGCCGAGATGACCTTGAGACCCTAATGGCTTCTGATTCAGCTGCTGACTGGGTATGTTCCCATTCTAACTTTTTGCAGATTGTTTGCTGTTCATTCTTTACTTGGTTTTGTGGAAAGTGCAGATTCGGATATCTGAGATGTTGCTTGGAAAGGTTCCAGAACGCTTTACTTTTACACCTAAACACAAATCTAATGCTTATGACAGTGCAGAAAACGGCTAATACCTGAGGTTGGTTCACTCACTTTTGTTCTCTCCAATCCAGCATCCAGGACTCCTAACCTGAATAAGAAATATGGTTTTATTTATGTTTTTACTTTTTAGAAAGTGCTTTCTTTGGGCTGATACGAGGAAAGCTGTACTTGTGAAGCTGAGATGCACACACCGAGACAATAAAAAAAAAAAGGTTACTCATAGCTGGATCAAAGAATCCTGATGTTGATACAGTAAGGACTTACTGTTAAAATCCTTCAATTTTCTCCGTGTTGAGACTGATGTAGAATATTACTAATTTGCTTATAGAACAGTGACATAATTGAAGGAATTAAGTTTATCTAATTTGCTTATGGTTCGTGTCTTATCTTTTAAGGTACTGTCAGTAACATCAAACTGTATTTATATGAAAAAGAAGATAAGACAATGCATTTGTTTGGTTGTGCATACTTGATCTTGGTGTTAGTAACATCAAAGTGTTAAAAGTACTGCTCCCGAGTGATCTAGCCATAAACCATATCCTTGATCTTGGTGTTGGCGCTTGATATGATACTTTGTGGGTGGCATTCCAACAGCAAAAGTTGCCCGCTGCGGCTTATGCCTTGATGCTATTCTTCATCTCTTTTTAGATAACTTTTTCACGGCTCAAGTTTGGCATACCTTTCACAGTTCTTTAGGCATCTCTTTATATGTTTAAGCTTGGCAGCATCCAAATATGTTCTTCCAATCCTTGTTGGTTTTTTGTCGTAAAAGCATTGTTCCATAAGCTAGCTTGGATAATGACCTAAGCTGGAAAAATACATTGGTGTCAATGATATCATATATAATATTATATTTAGTTGGGTCTTTACATGTTGTATAATGAGATCATGTAGATGGTGTCAGATCAAACTTAATTTCTATGAAATGTTCTAAATCTGCACTGCATTTTATGAGATTAAGAAATGATTTAAGTGGTCTTTCGGGGCTAAGCCGCATGTTTTTAACTAGCAGTGCAGTGATATTGATTGTAGCATACGGAACTACGAAATCGGATGTGATTTCCTCGTTTCTGAACTCTGACTACCTTGATGTTTCCTTGGGGGAATTGTGTATAATCTTAAATATTTGTTAAACAAATCATCTATGAACTTAATTGGGAGAATTGTGTATATCAGTTTTTTTTTTTTATGATAATAGTATTTAATAAATTTTTAAGTATTTACATATTGTGTGTTTCTAAATTCAAACAAACAATAGATAATTATTGGTAGAAATTGTTATTCCGATTTCTTGTATTATTATTAATAAAAAGAACAGAGGAGATCAATATTGTGGGAGATATTAAGAATTGGCAAATGAATTATCCGTTGGGAAGCATAAACAAAACCTTTTTATTTATTTATGTATTAAACACCATTGGTTCCAAGATTTGCACATCAAGATGCAAACTTAATTAGCTCTTAAGCAAAACAGGATCCCCTACACACACACACTTGGATTCACCTCTCTGCAGCGGCTTAATCCACCCTCCACAGTGGCCTAAACCACTGAGCGTGGAAGGAAGATTGGTAAGAGACCATCACCAGCAGCACCAGCACCAGCAGCAACACCCCCCACGGCGAGCTCCCCGCCGGATGTATAGACTCCCGCCGCGCCCGCGGCAGCCGGAACACGAACCAGCTATCCCTCACCACGTAGCGGGCGATAACGATGAGCGCGGCCGGGAGGAGGAAGAGGAGGAACCTGAAGCTGGTCTCGGTGCGCCGCACCTGCGTCTTGTAGTCCCCGTACCACGACACGGACAGGAAAAGGATGACGATGGCGAATATGGCGATGAGTTGAGGGGGAGGGAGGGAGAGGGAGGCAAGTGTTTGCTCTCTCCATCCATGCTTCCATTGGGGTCCTCTCCTCTCCGCGAAGAACCACGCCATGGTCGTTGCTTAGCTTGCTTGTTGTCGATGGCTCTGCAGGATGTTAGCTCTCTCTTTGGGGGTACAACACATGAAATATAACGCATAAAGTTCGGCATCAGTAAAGCCGCAGCATCCATCCATGGAGGGAATCGATGCCAAGCTTTTGCTTGGCATCTTAACTTGGAAGTGGATGGTTGATTACAGCATGAAGGAAGGAACCTTAACTTTTGAGTCTGCCGTAGATATGCTTTTCGATTACTCACGTCTTAAGTCCCTAATAACATTAATGATGCGTTAAATTAGTTCCGATAACTAATACGATTCATTGTTATTTTATATTTTATCATAAAATTTGTTATATATATTATTTATATTTATATTTATTTTATGATGTATTGTATTTTAGGAATTTTGATATTTACACAATTTTATCATCAAATTTGTTGATTTGTGTTTCTACTTTGCTGAGCAGCATCTAATGAAGAAAGAACAATGGCCCAAGAAGGGGTTATCTGCCAGCACATCATACGATCTTTCTCATCTTCAAATGTCTTCACTCCTTTAGCAATCGATCTAAGTTTATCTGCTCTTGGGTCACATCCGGACGAAGTACAACTCTGGATAATCTATGACCTAAAAGCTCCCGAAGTCCATCAATTTCACTAAAGTTGATATACCATTATCTTGATCTTGGGCCTTTGCCCCTCAGCACAATCTGCCCTGTACATCACTTTCTTCATAATAACTCGAATTGATAGCATTATAGCATATTCTTTAGGAGTACCCACCATTACGTCCTCTTACCTCATGCTAACACCTTCTGACCACAACATCACATCCATAAGTTGATTTATCTTAATTCTTTCATCAAATGCTTCATCGAGTTAAGGTACATATGCCTTGAAGCTCTCTTCAACTTTGGTACTATATAGGTTGAGTCTGTTCCATTATAATGAGGAACCCATGGAACGACGTGATGCTGCTCTAACCATTACAAGAGTTCATATCCTTGACTTATGTCCAATGGAAGATTCACACCTCTACTCTATATTTCATCTTCTATGTTGACTCTCTTCATGCAACTTAAGTACTTTATTAAGTTCTACCCAAGTTACTCTGCTCGTTGGTTTGCATTGAGTTGATAATGACTTTCGCGCCTACCATTCCATAGGTAAACTCTTTGTTGAGTCCAATCTCCACATCGACCCTAAGTGTGCCTTCATTTGGTGTCGTCTTACGTCGCTCTCCAACTTAATCTTGAAATTCATTATCAACGCATTATCTCATGCGAGATCATGCAATGACTCATCGTTGCTCACTCGATTTGTTGAGCTTTATAGAGTTATTATATTGAGGTACCCTTCCTCAACATGTGTGGTCCGTTACACATGATTCTCCCTTTGGAGAATTAGGATTATCCCTCTTGGATATCTGACTCATAGGAACAATTTGTCTCTAGAAGTTTTGGAGACTATCATCCCCTTGAACGTATTTATCTTTATGTAATAAATTTTACTATCATATTTAGGTCAATTATGCATGATTTACATACATTTTTCACCTATATGTCTCGTTTACAATGACCTATACCGATAAATAAGAATCATGATAATGCTAGTTTTAAAAATATAATTAAAAGTTTACGTATTTACTGCAATTTAATAACCACATTTTTAAGAAGTGAAATAGCTTTTGATGTTATTTACAAGATGACACTTATCATAATTAAAATACTTGTAGTATTTCATGTATTATTTAGCTTGATAACCACATAATTATTTTCTATATACCAGTAGGGATAAATAACTTCCCCTTGTAGTGGACGTCCATACCAAGTTCTCAGTTAAGAGGAATCCTTTCATGCCATCATGTGACTGTCTTCTCAGATTTGCATGTTTTCTAATCTCACTTCCTCTGCATGAATGTTTTCTTTGTTAAAGCTCAGGAAAGATAAATAGCAATGCAATTGATTTCAGTGGCCCGACATGTACACGTTATGCCATCTTCCCCGAGTAATCTCCTGTTGGAAGATAGTCTAATATATTGGTAGCTCAGCAGACAAACTCCGGCCATATGCATTATATATCTTGGGACCCAATTCAACATATTGCAAGGCATCTTTGGTGAGTCATAAATGCATTATATTCCTGTCTCTCTCTCTCTCTCTCTCTCTCTCGTCCTTCCTCCTTTGGAATTTCTTAACTGAGATCATATGATTGGGAGGACATCTTTGGATGCCGGTGGTTATGCATTAATTAGGAGGGAAACGCATGTGAGAATGTTTTTCTGTATAAGAAGTGCATGATCGATTATAACAAGTGATGTATCTGTTCTTAGTGCCCTCAAATTAAGCATGTCAGTTGGTAAACATGTTTTATGTACCGTAAGGGACAAGTTTCAGAAATCATGAGTCTCGTATGGAAAATGACTGCCATGAACAGTATCACATTGAGCTGAGAAGATGTTGTTTGGTTCTACCAGTGGTGGAACAGTTGGGTATTGGAGATGATGAGTGACGGGGACAGTTGGGTTGTAACACATCATAGATCAACATGGAACGGAGGACATGTTTTATGCAGTGGAGATGGAGAAATGTTGGATCTTTCTTTAGATCCACGATGCATGTATATATATATATATATATACTACCGCTGGTGAAAGGGCTCACAATCTTTGCACGATACATTCATATTATATGCATAAAATGGATATAATATGAATGACAAACTCAACTCAGCTGTCCCCAATTTATTCACGTAATCTCTCACATGCACTTCTTCGATTGACTTTATTTTCATCAGCAAACACATGTGAGTGTTGTCGTCTTCACGTGATACCACGTTAATGTTTGAAGCTAAGGGCTTCATGAGACTTCCATCTCATAAGCATATGACCCCTTTAAGCTTTCTCAAGTTGGCAACCTGCATATATTAATTAATATGAAGCCGCAAGATGTGGTAATAGACTGATGTATTTTAAGAACCAAGAAGTCAAACTAGCCATTTTGTTATGGTCTATTTGCATGAACTATGGGATCATATAATCCTGTCATCCCGTGATGTATGTTAATGGTTAATCCCAATTAGTCAGCCAATAGGGAGGTGGTTGATTTTTTCTGTGATTAAATGATAATGCAGGCAGCCACATCTTTTCTCTCTCTTCCCAAAAAATATTTTGTGTGCATACTTAAAAGAACTCATTTTCACCATATTATGAACATATACTACAGCATAATTGATTAAACTACTCTTATGTAGTAGAACAATATTAAATATTGACTATAAGCCTTTGCTTCAACATGAATTCTTTTTTGTCTCTGTTGAGACATTTGAAGCTTCATAAAAGTTATTTAATATAAGAAAAGTATTTTTTAATGAAAAATGAGTTCTCTTTTCGGAAAATTATTTGTTTGTGGGTATAGTTCAGTGAATGTTTCAAGTCCCTTGTGATCATTGATGTATTTCTAAACTCATCATGGATACATACTTATTGAAATTTATATTATTACCAAAATATAAAATGAAATTACGGCCTGAAATGGTCTTTTTCTTCTTTTTTTTAATTCATATTAACTCTAGAAATATTGCTTTATATCATAATTTAATATTAATTCTAGAAATAACTGAGTCTCGTTTTGGTCATCTTATTGAGGTGTGTCATAGTCAAAGTCTGATAGGCCTCCAAAAGAGCATAGTGAAAGTATCTCTTTATTGGGAATTTTTTTCGATGGAAAATGGTAGCAAATTAATTGTAGATTTTTAATGAAGTAGCTAACATATGACAAATCAATATACTCGATAAATCAAACAAGAGAATATTAAATCATTACTTCATGAATACTCAGAGCAAAGACTAGAGAGAAATTTGCTTAATCTTTTATGATTTCCACTCACACCATCAAATGGTGAAATTATAATTCAAATAAGATCTGTGATCAACATCACGATAAAAATATCTACTCGATCTGACGAAGATGTTAAAGCAAATAATAATAATATTAGGTGCGACTTATTTTAGTAACAATATCTTATCGAGATCATGCAAAAATAAAATGAAAATACATGTATGGAATCGAAACTAAATAATAAGATTTGTATTGCGATATGAGCATGACCGAAGAAGTTTTTTAACATAAAAATTTGATGTACAAATTTTAGAGTATTTAGAAAATACAACAAGTGATGACCATAATGGAGAACATGAGTTTTTCTTCTTTTTTTTCATATTATTATTTTTGTAAAGATTAATTTATGACATATGTTGAAATATAAATTTAATTTTGAGAAATCTCACGTATGAACAACCAAAGAATAAACCAAAAAATCTAGCATGATAATAATAAACACCAAGAATAACTCTCCCTCGAGTTAACCAGAAATCCTCTTATATGACTCCTAAGAATAGTTTTCTTAACCCTCTTTTGAGATCTACTAAGAAAAACCCTAAGAGCACACTAAGAAACAGATTGCTCACATGATGCCATTAATTATTACTGCAATGTGACAGTAATTAATCTTTATAGTAACAAAATTAGTAAGTACTACAGACTCAGATCAATATGAATGCCTGAGTTCGGCGTCGTGTCTATGTCGGCTGTGTCGGCCGTATGGTCAAACTATGTGGTCCTCATGCACCAACTCGATCCGTTGGATTTACTACAACCTACGTGAATCTTACATACGTCCACGTAAAAATAATACCACGTCTCGCCTTCCGTTCTCTGTTCTTTCTGACACTGTTATTATTATTACAATGCATCTGAGTACTTCCACTAGCTTGAGGTAGGATAGGGAATGCGCTGATGGAACTTAAGTTGCTTCTCTCTCGATCGATCGACCTTTTAAAGACCGCCCGAGTTGCTTAGTCTTCCGAAGTCTGTCTTCTTTCTTGATCGCCTTCACGAAATGGATCGAGAGGAGACGCTAAGCTTATTCCCGCCTGACTCTTATTCCGACCTCGACAGCAGCTTCACTAGCTCAACGACGTCTGCCTCCACTTTCAGCGCCCGCAGCAGCCTCAGCTTGGCGTCCTTCTCGTCCTCTACTTCCTCCTCTTCTTCGTTTGCTCCGAAGCCCCTCCCCCACAACTGCTCCGATCCCCACTGGTCTGCCCTCCGCGCTGCAGCGAACCTCTCTCCTGATGGCCTCCTGCACCTCCACCACCTCCGGCTCCTCCGCCCTCTCGGCTCCGGCCATCTCGCCCGCGTCTTCCACTGCCGGCTCCACGGCTTCGATGATGATCACTCGTCCTCCGAGTTCGCCCTGAAGGTGATCGACCTCGATGCTCTCTCCCGCTCCTCCGGCAACTACTCCAAGCCCGATGACGACGAGTATGAGGAGGAAAGCGGCGACGGCCGCGGCAGGGGGAAGATGTGGCACGTGCGGGCCGAGGCTCGAGCGCTGGCGGAGATGGACCACCCGTTCTTGCCGACTTTGTACGCCCGGCTCGACGCCTCACACTATGCGTGCTTCCTCATCGACTACTGCCCTGGTGGTGACCTGCACTTGCTCCTCCGTCGCTGCCGCGGGCACCGCCTACCGCCGGTGGCCGCCCGGTTCTACGCCGCTGAGGTCCTCCTCGCCCTCGAGTACCTCCACGCCCTCGGCTTCGTGTACCGCGACCTCAAGCCCGAGAACATCCTCCTCCGCACCGACGGCCACATCATGCTCTCCGACTTCGACCTCTCCTTCCGATCTCACGTCACGCCTGTCCTCCGCCGCCGCCGCCATCGCCGCCCTCGCCGCAGGAACCGCCTCTTCTGCTGCCTCCTTGGCTGCAGCGTATCCAGCGAGGACGAGGAGCACGAGTTTGTGGCCGAGCCATCGTCGGCCTTCTCGAGGGCGTGCGTCGGGACGCACGAGTACCTGGCCCCAGAGGTGGTCAACGGCCGCGGCCACGGCAACAGCGTCGACTGGTGGGCGTTCGGGGTGTTCCTCTACGAGCTCTTTTACGGTCGCACGCCCTTCAAGGGCGCCACCAAGGAGGCGACCCTGCGGAACATCCTGACTCGGGAGGTCAAGTTCCCGGAGACCAACGGCGGCAATGGGTCGGAAACCAAGGCGAGGGACCTGATCTCGCGGCTCCTGGTGAAGGACCCGGCGAGGCGGATGGGGTCGGCCCGGGGGGCGGCCGAGATCAAGCGGCACCCCTTCTTCGAGAGCGTTCAGTGGCAGCTGATTCGGTGCACGCGGCCACCAGTCGTGACAGGACCCGCCGGCAGCGCGCATGAGCGGGCGGCCAAAGTGAAGAGAGCGCAGTGGTGGAGTGGTTGGAGAAAGAGCGCCGGCAACAGTAGTAATTGTAGGAGCAATAACAATAAGACGAAAGGACTCAAACCGGGATTTGGGTTGGCTTTGTTGCGATCCAAGAAGGGGACGGCGGAGAGGAATGACAGCGGGAGATAGATGATGAGTTTGGTTTTGTTCTTGGAAGCCGTATGTACAAAGATGAGTTGAAGCAGCAGCAAACAATGGATGTCATCGTGTAACTTTGAATGTACAGAGTTGGCTTTTAGTACTACTACAGCTTTTACTTCGTATAAGCTAATCTGGTGCTAATTGTTAAGGAAGATTTGGATTTCATGCATGTCATGATAAGTACGTGCAGTCCAAGTAAAAAATCTTTCTTGTTATATCCTCCTTTGTGCCAAAATCAAGTAAGAGTTGAACTGTCTTTTTCTTTCCAACAAGAACTGTGAACGTAAACATGTTTCCTCCAACTATTTGATGTCCCAATCATGGCAGATTAAGATGACAGCTTCAAATGAAAGCAGCCTCGCATGAAGCCTCTGTACTCGTTAACTGTGACGTCGTCACAGAGTTACTTGCATTATTGTTGCGTTGATAAATATATTTTATAGTTTTAAATAAAAATATGTTTATTTGTAGGTAAATTTAGGGCACAAGTTATTTAGAGAGATTAGTTTAGTTGAAAGCAAATTCAAGTTTGAGAGTGGTTATGATCGAAGAAAAGACATTTTCGAAAATTAATGATTAGGCACTTTTGGTGAACTCACTGTGGAGGAGTGGCTTGATCCACTAGTCGATATCCGGAATCGTCGTGACTCGGGAACACATCCTTATGTTGGTCGGGTCGGATCTGAAGTCGGGTTGAGCTTGACGTTGGGCTGGACGTGCTTTTGCCGAGGGTTTAAGTTGACTCCAGAGTCATCGTGCCCCTGCACACAGGCTCGGGTCGAGGAGTTCCTGACTTTGACCCCTCGTAGATTAAATGAGTGGTCCGATGATTTGCCTCTCCAAAGTCCTCCTTGACCAAATGTTGTCCAAGGGCTTTTATATTGGTGCTCAAGGGTTGGTTGTATGCGACGATCAACTCCTTGAGCGATGAGTTTGTACCTGCATTCAACTACCGCTTCAATATGTGCGGAACAATGCCATGCGACGCCATCTCGAGTTTTCTGAAATGGGACTATCGAGAGGTTGCCTCCCTATATAGGCTTCAGCTCGACGAGGGAGGAAGACGGTTCTTGTGCTGAGTCTCAGGAGTATATCGGATGTGGCACCTGGTCTATGTCTCGAGGGCTTACGTTCATGCTGAAGGTGGATCATGACACGGAGGATCATGACACGATCGAGATCCGAAATACGTCTTATCAGGTACAATATATATGTTAAAATTTTGGTATGTTATACGCGGAGCCGATTTCCGCGTGACGTAAGCATCCGAATCCGAAGCTTACCGAAGAGACGAGAAATATGTCGAGACCGGTTGGGCCGCAAATTATTGCTCTCTACAGTACGAATCCGAAGCTTGCGGAAGAGTCTAGAAACATATAGAGACCGATTGGCACTGAATAACTAACTGCTCTCTACGATACCACGTTCTTCGGAGAGAGAGAGGAGAGAGAGGCGAAGATGATCGAGGTGGTGCTGAACGATCGGCTGGGGAAGAAGGTGCGAGTGAAGTGCAACGAGGACGACACGATCGGCGACCTGAAGAAGCTGGTGGCGGCGCAGACGGGCACCCGCGCCGACAAGATCCGCATCCAGAAGTGGTACACCGTCTATAAGGATCACATCACCCTTAAGGACTACGAGATCCATGACGGCATGGGCCTCGAGCTCTACTACAACTGAATCGAAAGGTTCCCTTTCCTTGTTGCTTCATTTTTAATTTGATCCTGCCATAGTTTTAGGTTTGGTTTTTAGAGGTTCCTGTTTTCTTGATAGATTACTTGATCTGAATTGAAGAACATCATGGTGGTTCATAGGTCTATATTGATTAATGATTAAACGCGGGATTTAGGGTTTCATTTTGGGCAAAAGTTCGATTGAAATTAAACGCGTGAAATTACTGTATCAATTTGGCATTTTTGCATTAATAAATTACAGGTTTTTGGGTAAGTCAGTGCATTGTAAGACGTCAATGAGCTTCGAATTGTTGAACTCGGTCAGCATCTTGCTAGAATCTTTCTTTGTTCCAAGTAGAATTTTGATCAAGTAATGGTGGAGAGGGAAAACAGTCGAGAGCAAGTCCTCGTGGAATATTTTACTTGTTTTGTGCTGAAAATTGTAGTGCTTATGCTAGTCAAACAGTACTAGATGTTTAAAATCAAAGGGAACTCATGGATAATCCTATCGATGGAATCATTCAAGAAGTTTCATGAAAAATTTATAGTCGGCGGGGATTTAAATGATTATATAAGAAGAAATCATGGAGAATATATAGGACGAGGAATATAATAGGGAGAAGAATTAATAGGGAATTGTTTATTATCTTAACCGTGAGGCCTAACTGATGGGAATTTGTTTCCCTTACATTGCCTTCTCTTTGAACCATGGCATTCTTCGTTTCTACCTTAATTGCTTCTTGGATGATTTGGGTCAATATACACAAGGCAAAAACCAAGCTATAATTCATGCATACATGTTCTTTAGGGTACTCCAGCTTTCTCTTTCCAAGTGTAAGCTACTATTGATCTTGATCCTATGGGCTGACAAATCTGCTGTAAGTGCAGGTTGGTTGATTGGCTGATCCACACATCAATAGCTGAATACAGTACGACTTGGTGAAATCACAATGTTTTCGGGTCGGTAACATCCATGATAATTGGCAGTTGTACATTATGGTGACTCTGGTGTGTTAATGATCAGCTTGGACATGCAAATGGTTCTTATTGTTGGAAAGAATAGAAGATAAAAAATAATTATTGAAAAAGCTTTATTGAAGATAAAAAATTTTAGTTTGAATATATTAATACATATTTTTTTTATTTATATAAATTATTATACAAATTAGGAGGAAGGATTTCCCTCAACAAAACAGAATAAAAATAGAAAATCTTATCTTGCAAGTTGCTGGTCGAAGATAAAGGAATAGAGGATTTTCCTTAACAGAATAAAAATATTTCTTCTAGGGTAATCTTATCTTCTATCACTTATAACTTATGAGGTAAAAAGATGATGAAGAAAACATGAAAGTCATTGTTCTGAAAATATAAATCTTGATGTCATTTAATATTTTTGTCAATAAGTTTATTGGGTAATAACATGCAAATCGTAGGATACTTTTGTGTACATGTATGCTTGAGGTAACATTTGTCACGGTATGATAGAAATTATAACTCTGATTTTTTCAATCATTCTTTCGATTTTTAAGTTGTTTAACTTCTTCTCACGCAAAATTTATTATTTGATTACATTTATAATATATTTGCATTATATAAACTTTTTTATAAGATTATATACATTCATTTTATTTAAGAAAGATAAAATTTTCATATAATAATTAGTAAATTTTTAGATATAATTTTATCAAACAACTCTTATGTCAATGTATATTATTTTTTATTTATTGTTTATTAAACACACAAATAATTTTACAACTAAAGACTCACTCATTTTTTTTTAATATATATTAAAATACAAATGTATTTCTAATTGCACTAGTACTATATTATATGCTATAGCTCTAATTTCAACTCTCTTTCTCTCTGTCGTATGCTTTGTGCCTTCATGTATTATAATAATGATGAAGGTCTTCACTAAATTAAAGTTTAGTTTCTCGTAACAAAAGAGAATTTATTTAATGAGTACAAAATTGTTTGCAACATATTTTTTTGAGCTTTTGAAATGGAAATGATTTATTGGTGTGTGTTCTTATTCTCTTTCCCTGCCTGCTTTCAATGGAAATGGTCTTTCTTTCCCTGTCATATTCCACATTCCTTAACCTTGCTTCTCCGATCTTGTTTGTGCAACAAATCTGTTTTAGGTAAAACATCACGACTTTGCCAAGATTGGACGTTTCGATTCCAATTCAGAACAGAGAAACTTGTTGTATATGTCAGGACCAAGAAGTTAGCATACAGGTAAGTAAAGAAGAAAGATGGAATACATGGAGAGGTAAGAGTGATGATACTCGAGCAAAAGGCGAGAAAAAGAAGAAAAGATGTATAGTCACCTGAATCCATTCTTCTCACAATTTGTTGGTCAATCTTTTCAGACATATATTAGTCTGTGATCAACGTGAATATTCTACAAACAAAGATGAGAAATGAAGGAGCAAATTCTACATGGCGGCCTAACAATCTCATTCATGACTCTGCATGCCTACCAAAAAGAATGTTCGTTCGTCCTTCAAGTCCACGCATGCTGTTCCTTTCATGCCTAAATCACCTGTACTATATACTTCCGAGATTTCTCAATCTTAAACCAATTCAATGTTTCAAAGACTCTACCCAACCAATATATATATATATATATATATATATATATATATATATATATATATATATATATATATATATATGAGATGTTGGAATGATCCAAATTGATCCGAAGCAGTTTGATCCAACACCGAGTGGGAGTCGAATAGTCGAGACAAAACCCTTGATCTGATACCTATAAAAGAAGATGAATATTGGATGTGCCCGACCTGATACAATGCCCCTAGTGAGCAATTTATGTGGCTCTTAGACAATTTAAAGAAGATTTAAGAAGAAATTTTTTAAAACTTCATACAGAGGTTTAATGTTATGAACATTAAACTCGAACATACTTGTCTGCAAGACTTCTCTTTTATAGCTGCAATCAGTGTTTTTTTGCGTGTGCAGAAGATGCTTGACACCGTAAGCTTTTCTTTTAGCAGTTGCTCTCAAAGTCTGAATTATTCCTTCAATATTTGCTAAGGACTTGTCCATTTCCTCTTCCAGACCCATTGCATGTTCATGTGTGTTAGCTGCTGCAAGAAAAATTGATTTAATTTATTGTATATCCCTTGTGTTGGAATAATACACCATCAAAAGATATATAAACATGAATAATTTACCATTTCCTTTCTTTTGTTGGTATTGTGCATTTCACTAATGTAGCCAACAAGGGGGGCCGCTGCTGGACCCAACAAGCTCAAGCTATTAGGTTATATGAAACCTTCTCCTATGTTTGAGCTGTGATCCTGACATTTTAACTCGGCATCTTTACAGCATATCAGATCTGTCATCCAGATTTCATACTCACAGCTGCGAGATCAACACCGACTCAATCATGAAGTATTATTAGCAAGGAAGAAAGGTGGTGGCCACATGACATGAATGCATACATACACATCCCCCCCCATGTCCTCGATCCAAGTATTAGTTGGTCGCAGCTTGCAGTAGTACCAAAGTGTAGGTTGGCACGTCACATGTCCTCTCCGTTCTGGTGGATTCCCATTTGCCCTGCCACAAGAATCTGAGTTGGATTTGGTCTTCTCTTACGAGGGTGGATCTACTTCTCACGGCAAAACAGGACCGTAACTTTTGTGTCTTTAATAGCCAACATCTATAGATCTGTGATGGTTAATTACTACAACCGACACACACAACACACATAAAGCAGCAAAGCAAAGCAGCTCTTTCTTCAACATAGACCACGAAGTACAGCTTCAAATCTTATTTGCTTGAATTATAACTACAGAAAAGAAAGAGTAAGAGTGAAGCAGTACAGATCACATTCCCACCATGGCTAGCAGAAGATTTCCGAGGGTTTCTCCTTGTCAAAGCGAACGCTTCTTACAGCACAAGCGCACAGCTTACAACCTCGTTTAATCCTCTCCCTCTCCCTCCAAGAAATTAAAACTAAAGAATAACAGCATGATAATAATAACGAAGCACTACACATCTTCAAACAGTAGTCTCTTTCTTATCATCATCATCACATATATATAGATATATACTTGTGGATGTAAGTAATCATGATAGCTCTTCTGGCTTCCCATCATCGAAGTTTTGTGCGTAGCCGACCGAGTCATACCTAAATCCCTGTGTGGTAGGGAGGGAGTTGGATCGCATGAGCTTCCTGATCTCCGAACGCACCCTGTGGAAGATGTGCCGCCAGCTCCCCTTGCTATGCCACCCGAGCATGGCCGTCTCCTCCTCGTTCATCTCGATGTCCTGAGCGAACACCGGCTTCCTCGACAGGATCCACCCCCACCACGAGCCCCACCACCTCCTCAGAGGCCCACCGGCGAACTCCCCGATGGACGGCATGGACTTGCACCGCCTGATGGCCCATTCGGTGGAGACCGAGGACAAGGGCTGGATCTTGACGGAGAAAGACGAGATCCGCTTCCTCAGGCCTATGAGGTGGGTGTCCTGCTGCTGCTGCTGCACTTGGAAGGTGGGGAGCTCGTCCTTGTAAGGCATGGTGGGGAAGAACCTTTTCTTCTGGACATTCTCGAACAAGGAGCCCATGGTTGCAGGAGAAGAGAGAAGAAGAAGAAGAAAAGGATTTGAGGTTGGCTTCTTCTCTTAGCTTTTGGTGGCACTTAAGGAAGGCTAAGGGTAGATAGAGAGAGAAAGAGAAGCCCAGCACTGTGGACAGGCTGGTTACATGGGAGAAGGGCGGGGGCCACGAAATGCTTTAGACTCTGCTGCTTTGCACCCCTCAAAACTAGAGAAGGTGGAATCATTTTGGCAATTTACCAAGCAATTATATTTTTTATTAAGTTAGACATCAGCATCTCACGTTGTTCATAATTTTTTGTCCCTGGTAAGAGAAGCAGTGTGTTGATGACTTTTGTAAACCTCTGAATGTGGGACCAGGAATTTGGTGTGGGTCCTTCGCTTAGTAAGGGTAGATCCAATCTCTCTTTCCGATTTGACACAATCATTAGTATTTGTGTGGCATTTTTCATACATGATGATGGTCTTTCTTATTCCGGATTTGCCAATTATTTCATTATTTTTCGAGAGTCGGATGTCTCGAAAAATAATCTTTTATATCATGATGATGATGATGATGATTAAGTATCGAACCCTCCTCAAAGATGAGACATCATTCAATAAATATTTACACCTAAAACATTTAAGATCTTTCTGATCTGTCTTGTTTTCAAAGTGTTTGTTGAATTTCTTAAGTACTATGTCTTTATTAAGGGCTTTATGTCGCTTACTTTCGAAACTAATCAATATTTTCTTTTAACACCTGAGTAAGATTGCACGTATATTGGCATCTCATCATTTAAGCAAATTCAATTACTTCAATACAAAATCAATGTTCTCAGTTATCACAGGGTAACTTTTGAAGGCGTTAACTATGTATGACAAACATGAATGAACGAAGGAAGCAGAGGTGCAACTCTATTATTTCACCCTCGTCAAAAGAAAATAGACATCCAGAGAAATGTACATTGCAAAATCTGGGAGCGAAAACACCCAGGAGAGGTGTCGGTGCTAATGTCCCAATCCTTCCACCACGTTTCCTTCTTGCTGCCGACGCTTCTTGTATTCATGGTCGGTAGGAGAGAGTTGCCCAAGGTTTAGGTGGTGAATCATGTCGCCTTTGGTGTGATGGAAGGTGACACACACCCCTCCGTTAGGTAGCAAGAATTATACAATCAGCGTGACTCAATCATCAAAATCTCATCCTTTTCTAGTGGAGAAGATGTATTCTGGAGCGAGCACCCATTTATGTTCTTTCTACATGTTCCCACATACAAAACCAGCAAGCTGTCTTCGCAACATGGATGAGGGTTTGAGATTTGAAGTCCAGTCACAAAGAGACAAGGTTTGTCTCGATCCTGGATCTCCAGGATGATGATACCTCAACACTCTTGTCATTGACAAGCTTGGAGATTCTTGGTGAATGAATACATTATATATATATATATATATATATATATATATATATATATATATATATATATATATATATATATATATATATATATTCCACCTAATCAATTTTGCATCATATCTTCAATAAAATGATAGGGAGCCGAGAGGATGGATGATAGTATCTGTAATCCTCCTCTCTGGTGTAAATAGCCAACTAAGCTAGAGGTTATCATGTTCCTCCTGATCACTATCCTAATTATGTTAATTATCAATTTACTTATACAGCAAAGTACAACAAGATTTAAATGGAAAATCCAGGCAATTATTTGGATTTATTCAGTTCTCCTAGAGTTCTGAAGAAAACAAAAATTTCCTTGATGATTGTTCTTATATGTGTATCTATAATGTGATGACAAGTTCTATAAAATTTAGCTTGGAAACCATCAGGCCTTGTCACATTTTTAATCACCCAGTTAAGCTCTATTACATGTAAAGAATAGTATTAGAAATTTCTGAGGTTTCTATATATCATAAATGTAACTTTCGATTTACATCTCCGAGCTTCATCTAATGGATTTGGACCTATGCTTAATAATAATTTCCTCAGCTGACAAGAAGTCATAATAACCTTCCTTTTGATGTTTTCTCTCATATGGAACTAATCCTGTGTTACATTTAATCTAGCATGGTCTTCTCCGCAATCATGACTAACACTATTAGTTACTCTATTGATATATATAGCAGCACCACTTGACATCAGCAAAAGACTTAATCGAAAGGCTTATGCCATTAACAAGATTCCTTACAGTCCAGAGCTACAAAGCCAACTAGTGATTTGATTAGAGTCCAGTTACACCAATACCTGTACAATTCAAAGAAATGTTTTATCTCATTGAGAACACAATTAGTCACCATAGCAGCATTGCCCGAGATCCATCTTAAAGACCACTCACTATATATGAAGTGGTATCTCATGCAGTGCTTCCGTATCCAACACAATGCATCACAACGCCCAAAGCGTTCCCTGATTAATGAAACAGCACAATGTTTTAAGGGGCTTACAATGGTGGCTGATCTATAAATGTAGAATAATTCAGTATCTTCTCTCTCTCTCTCTCTCTCTCTCTCTCTCTCCTCTGCACCTTATGTTGGAAGCGAACTCGGCTTTTAACCGTGTTATCTGATGAAAACTAGCGGGCGGGCATCATTGATTGGACGATGGAATAGTAGTACATTGATTGGAATGTGGGATGGATCTTAATATACCATTCCAAACAGTATATTACGGCCATTCGAATTGAGTATAGAGATTCCTGGTCTGGTCCCGTGGTGCTTGCACCAAAACACGGCCACCAAGATGGAAGCATGTTTGAAGGGAAGGGATAGAGCTTTACAGCTCATATTTTCTTAGGTGCATGCAGCTTGATCTGTTGCTTCTTTCTTTCTTTGGATTGGGTCCATCTGACAAGTCGTCTTACATGGATATCTGGCTATTTGGATTCCACAGGCATCAGAGCCAGCTGTAAGTCGACCTTATTGGTAGTACTAATAAGATCGAGGATGGCTCCATCCCCCTCCTGCTACAAGGGGCTTTAAGTGGCATCGGGTGATTCCATGGATTTGTGAATGCTTCAGGCGCACTGGTTGACATTGGAGTGTACGCCACATCTGATGCCACCAGCCGCTTCTTAAAGCCCTTCCAAACAAAAGATATAAGGTTTGGGTCAGACAACCTGCTGCTTTTGGCCTTTTATCTGTGCTTTCGAGGACGACTTAATTGACAGTGCCTACGATTCTCTATCCACCAATCTAGAAGACAACGTTACGGCGATTCAAGTGGTGTATTGAGTTGGCTGTTGCACTATTTCTTTTGCTTCGTTGGTGCAAAAGTAGAGAGCTGCTCTTGTCGCAACCTCCATTATTCGAATACACAAATTAAATATATGAACAAAAATAACTCACATTCTACTGAAATGAAATAATCTGATACAAATAGATATTATATTAAACCAAACAAGTATTAGATTAATACTATTATAATCTAATACAAATGGTACTAATCCCATAAGTACCTTGTCAGAAAAAGTACAAGACAAGGTTAGGTATTGATCAATCTAATCCCAAAAGTCGAATAATACTAGTTGAAACCTTTTTTAGGCTAATTTATTGAAAAAAACTCATATTGTTGTCCTTTTTGGGATATTATCCCATTTTTACTTGGGGCATCCTTATTTTTTTTATTTGTATGGAAATACCCTTAAGGCTCTTTGCCTCTTCATCCTCTTCCTCCCCCTCCACCTTGCGTCCTCAGTGTTCTCTCGTCCGTCCCCCTCTTCGCTCTCCCCTGCCTCAGCGTCCACCTGCTACTCCCTCTCATTTGCCTTCTCCTCCTCCTCCTCCCCTAAGCACACTAAGAGTGACTAATCAAACTTGATTCCATTAAATCACACTAAGAGTGGCTAATCAGATGCGACTGCCATATTTGATTCCATCAAATAAGTATACAGTGTATTCAATACTCTAAGCACTTCTTTTCCAGGAATCTCCCGAATGATGAGGGGCAGGAAACAAGCCACTGGAGGAGCCCAGTCATGAACATTTAACCACTCATCAACACAAATATTTTCATCACTAGCTAAAGTCAATATCTGAATTCTGAAGTAATAAATCAGATTATAGGACGAACACTTGCTACAAATTGATAGGTCAGGTCTTAAAACCCACAGTCGTTTCGTTTCAAGGTTTTGATGCTTTGTGTAGGCTAATATTCAGGTATGCACAAGTATTCTGGACTGAAGAAATCAGGTGAAACAAGAAGAAAGAGGAAGAGCCTGTTTTGGAGTTTGACTTTTCTTATGTTACAGGAAAAACTAACAAAACCTAGCTAAATGCACATAATAGTTTGTTCTACCTTTGTTTTTATTCAAAATTTTTATTCGTAATATAACACCTCAAAGAATTTACATCTACATACTGACCTTCTGTCACTCGAAATGAAGTTCGAGAAAATAGAGAAAGATGATTTTCATACCTCCCTCTCCTAAAATTTTACTGTGACTTCAAAAACTGAATTACCTTCGTCTTATAAATTCTTAATCATGAGTAATGTTAGTGTAATCGTGCTGTTGACCTCTGGAATATTATTGTGTATATCCATCTGCCTCAAGAATTTCACCACTAATCTATCCTGCAGAACTACCAAATGTTTTCCATAATCTTGACACCTAAAACAGATTCATTATTACCAGCCCATCCTGCACAACAATATTATGTATCATACCTCTGTTTACGATGTATCTAGGTGACTAGAATTTAAGTTAAAGGAACAGTCCTTTTGCTAACAAAAATAAAGTTCACATATCGATCCTCCCACAACCTATATTGGCAGGAGCCTAGTCACTATGTGACCCATTTTTTATCTTTGTTATTCAACTTTTCCTTCAACAATCCTCCCTAAGTATATAAGATTTCCACCATTTTTCTTTATTTTGTTCCCAACTGAATTTAGTCTCAAGCTAGAATGTAATGTCCAAATGTCTAGTTTCTTATTGTCGTGATATCAACAATTTGATATTATTTCCATCTTTAACAATATGCTTCAAGTAGTAAACCAAATCCTTACCTCCAAATACTAGCTTCTTTGCCCACTGAAGCGCTATTTGATGTAAACGATACAGGTCTAGTTATCAGGGAAGCCAGATGTTATGTATGCATCGTGACTTTTCTAATGGCACGATAAAACACATAACTAAACTCAAGCCTCTCCAGAATAAGAATAGACAAAATCCTAATCTGTGGCTGCAGAAAAATTCAACCGTCAGTTTCAGCTGAAACTAATGTGTTTTTCGGAAATTTTTCTGAATATTGTCACCCTTAATTTTATAGAAAATTGTAAAAGTTTTGCTGAAATCCGAAAGCCAACCTAAAACCATTGAAACCACAAGAAGTCTCTGAAATTTCTAATGACCTGGACAAATTGATAACAAAAGTTTAACAAGAAATCCTTCAGACGAAGTGGATGAAAGAAGCAACAATAAGTATTCTCAGAAACCACCTACAGCAAGTTTTTGTAGATAAATTATAGCTGCTACAGATGGAACCAAGTGCTTGCAAAGTAGCCAAACAAGCTTAACGGATGTAATTAACTACAAATCTATCAGAATGCTCCCCTAATAGCTAATTTGCAAAATCTAAAATACCCAAATCTGAGATAAATTTTGCCTATGTTCAGTGTTCGATAGATGATGAAAACCCATGAAGGCTTGTCTCTAATCTTTGGAGATAGCTCACAATTCCCAACACACAAAAGTAAAATGCACCCTACGAAGATCCATCAGTAAGCTGGCAGTACTTTCTTGCTTGATGCCTACATGGAGCCATCGACACTTGTACCGAAGAAGACAAATAATTTTGGTTATAGCAATGCTGGGATTTCCCAAGTCAAGAAATGCTTTAAACACAAACGATGTACATCTCTTAGCTCATCCCCAATTTCCAAATGCTACCCAAGCTTAACAACATATACAAAATGCCCAAATGATCGAATGCAATTCTCGCAAAAGACCAAGCGTACAACAAAATGCAAGAGCAGATAACCGGTTATCGAGCAAGCAAACTCACGGATTAATGGGCCTTGCTTCTCCGCTCCGGGCCAGCTTGCGGTTGCTTGTCGGTGGCTAATCTGTAGATCCAATAAACCTGAGAGGAACAAACACGTATGAAGGGCTGGAAAGGGGCAAATCGAAGAGGAGAGGGAGGAAGAGTGGCGGTTGATTACCAGGGCGAAGACATGGGCGGCGATGAGGAGGATGACGATGGCGGGGAGGAGAAAGTCGAGGATCCACGGCCGGGGGATCGGGTGCTGCTCGCCCGCCATCTAGGGGCAGTATTGTAGTGTCTGCCGCGACGGAAGAACCGAGGAGACCAAGAGAAACAGACGCCACTTCACTTTCCTCTCTTGTGCTGCTCCACAATATGTTTTTGGTTTTAGAAACAGAAGCCCGAAAACAAACTTGATTGACATTTTATCGGATATGATCAGAGTATATATATCTGATAAAATAAAGTTATATATATATATATATATATATATATATATATATATATATATATATAATAATAATAATAATAATAATTTAACTAAGTTAATTTGATTGTAACAGAAATGTTTTAATCCTAATTGACATGTTATCTGTAAAAAGATTTGTTGCGATATGTATACACTCAACCGAGTGGACTCAAACGTCATGAACTGATATATATATATATATATATATATATATATATATATATATATATATATATATATATATATATATATATATATATATATATATATATATATATATATATATATATATATATATATATATATATACATATTTTTAAAATTAATAAAACGTCTCATTAATAGTATTTATACTCAGAAAATATATTAATCAAGTTGAAAGCTCAATATCTAATATATTTACTTACCAAGGGTTAAGAATTTAAAACCTCATTCGATACATTTTTATACTTAAAATATTAATATATTAATAATATATCAGCACTATTAATCAAATCTTAATGATCGAGTTAAGTTGGTTAGCTTTAAAGATGTTTGTATATCATCATAAGATCTTGAGTTTGAATTTTATTTTTATTATTTATCTTTTGTTCAAAAAAAATTATCTTTATTATTTATGAAATGTTATACATCTCATTTCAAATTTTTTAAATTTAAAATAATGATATTTTAGTATATATTAATTAAGAATATGAAATCTCATCCGATAAATCGTTTTAGAAGTTTTTTTTTGTGTGAAAAACAAAAGATTTACAAAAGTTCCATTACTGATTTAAAATCTAAAAGTAAATAAAAGGCTGGTGAAGGGTTGACGATCAGTAGATCTACAGAGCCCTTAAGCATTCTGCGTTGGTTGCCCGACCTATGATTTAGGACGTGAGCATTAAATATCAATAGATGGTCTATTAATGGCTAATCATCAAGTCAATTGACCCTACACACCTTTAAATAGCCATTAATTTTCGGCACATTTTCTTGTGTGATGTACTTTTTACCATTAAAAGGACCCAAAATGTACAAAGATTTCAGGCAAACATTCCCAATATCATAATTCTAAATATCATCATCCAAATACCTATCTTACGTCTTGAATATTTCAATATAGTTTTATCCTTTCGAAGCTTATAAACTTGGATAAAGATGATCCGATAAATTCATAAGCTCTTGGTTTCATTCTCCTCAATCAACGTGGGACTAAATTTTTTTATCAAATTCACGTTAAAAGAAAAACTATGAGCCCTTGGCTCATCTTGGGGAGCATTGATAAAGACATTTAGTCTCACATTGATTGAGTAGGAGAATCAAGGGCTTATAAATCTGTCGGGTCACTCTTACCCTCAAATATATCTTTTGAGGCTCACGAGGTCAAAAAGGACAAAATCATACGAGTACACCCAAAACAAATAATTTCTCAAGAGCCTACGGGACTACGTTAATGACGATCAAATACCGACTTATTAGATTTGCGCTAGAAGGAGGGTTATGAGCTCTTAGCTCCCCTACGAAAGGAGTACTAATAAAGATATTTAGTTTCACATTCGTTGAGGAGTAGTAGAACCAAAGGGGTTTATAAGTCCATTGGATCACCGTTATCCTCAATGGTTTTTTTTTTGGACTCACAAGCCTTGAAATGATAAAATCGTATGAGTACACTCAAAACGAATAATTTTTCGTGAGCCTACGAGATCAATCTAATGATGACCAAATATTAACTTATCAAATTAGTGCTAGAAGGAGAGCCAGAAGCTCTTGCCTCTCCTAGGGGGAATACTACGTCGGTTCACCTTTACTCCTAGAGATATCTTTCGGGGCTTATAAGGTAAAATCATACAAATATACTCATAACGAATAATTCCTTACGAGCCTACGAGATCATACCAATAACAACCAAATACTTGACTTATCAAAATTCATAAATCATACATCTCATGCCTAAAATCCTCAACAAATACATGAGTTAGAATTTAAATGCCTACCTGGGTTTTTAAAAGACCATGAATTCCAATAAGCATAATATAGGCTTTTCACTAAAGAAACCTAGCATAATAATTTAGATTGGCAAGTGAAGTTAAAAAATTTCAAACTCGTGCATCCATTGGCAACAAATTTTCAAACCGTATATGAAATTAAGAACTAAAATAAAGCTTCCAATCTTCGTTGGTTTTATGTCCATGATGACGTTTTAGTAATATGACTATAAATTTAATTCATTTCTTATGAAAATGATTGTATGTAAGTTATAAGACATAAGCTATCATAAAAATGTGTGCTCTCTATCTATAAAGAATAGAATCGTCAATTCGAAGACGTGAAGTGATAGAAAAGAGATATTATAATTGAGATATTGAGAATCATTTATTATTTTAGGTTGACCTATTTTTCTTGTAGGACCTCCGTGTCAATCATTCCTCCTCCTATATTGCCAAAAATATGGAACCAAACCAAAAATATTGGCTAGTGCTTATGAAACTTCATTTTTGATTGGAAGAGACAAAAACAAATCTCTGAACTTGTTATATGTTATCCAATGTTTAAACACTAGAAATAGAATTGATTACATCAAAACAAGGTTGTCGCAGATGCATGTATCTTTACGCTTCTATTTTATATTTATTGTAATGATAAATAACTATTATAATTATAGTAACATTATATAAATAGTAAGTAATCTTAATAATAATTAATTAATTTATTTATAGTGGATTAGGTATAGGATAATATTTTATAACATGAATAGAATATTCCCTCATAGATATAATAATAATATTATAATGCTTATGTGGCTGTCATATAGCGTATTTAATTCCTATAAATTTCAATATATCATATATTTCCTCCAAATATTTAAATTTTCATACACACCCTTCTATTAATATATATATATATATAATAATTAAATCTCGTTGTGAAGGTTATTATTTTTAACTTTATGATTATATACAAAAAAAACATTACCAGTCTCTGCGGAGGACATATATATTAAATTAATATTCATAGGGACAAACATGAAAAATGCATCATTCAGAGGAATAGAATTTGCAATTTTCTGGTCTAGACGCTTAATTTAGCTTACGACGAGGGTGTAAATGAGAAAGTACTCTGAAGGATCAACAACATCGGAACGGATTCGGTACAAGCGATCACGATCCGTCCTCGACAGCAGCTCACTCGCTCTCGCGCTCACTTTCCGTTGCTCGTTTTCGATCATGGCCTACGATGGTGTTCTCTTGGGGATGGGGAATCCCCTCCTCGACATATCCGCCGTTGTCGATGAGGAATTCCTCAACAAGTATGTCCAGTCCTTCACCGATCCCGTTTCTCTTTCCCTGTTCTTGGTTTTCTGATGTTTAGATCTCACTTTCTGGCCTGTTCTTCGTCGCCGGCGTGTGGATTCGTGTCCTTGTTTTTTTTTCTGGTTCAGTGATCTGTTTTAGGCTCCGGGTTTCTGCTTGAGCGCGTTGAGGTCTTAAAAGTTGGCTTTTCTCTGGAGAAACGGTGAAGCTTAGATCGTTTTACTTGGATCAGTGGTTGATGATGAGATCGGATTTGGTTTCTTCTTTAGATCTGAGCTTGTGGAAATGAAGCTTGGGTCGCGGGATCAGAACAACTGCTTATATTTATACTGCTGCTGTTCCATGCTGACAGATCCTGTTTCTTACCGATTTTGAAAGCATATGCTTATTGATTGAAGTTAGTCGTTGTCTGAGGTCACATCTTATAGATTCGAATTTTTGGATTGCATTGGATGACTTTGAAGTAATCTGAGCTGATTATTTCCTGCATTTATTTTAGATTATTGTGGATCTGTTTGTCGCTTCCATGTCCAATATGTAAAGCATGCGAAACTAATGATACTTTTTCGTAATGCACGAATCATGACTGGTTGAAGTGTTTCTTGGACTGTAGATACTTTATGTAATGTATGCTTCTCTTTGTGGGATTAATCAAGTGTTGGTACATTGCTGTAGAACCAGTTACATTCCTATATTTTATCGTTTGGTTATGCATCAAAGGAGCATACAAGAATAACTGATGATGCTTTCTGACGCACCTCATTGTTGTGGCATACAATTCATCTTTGCTGTTAACATGTTTCGGAATAGTTTTTGGTGTTACTTGTAATTTTTCTACATTGTAGAACTATATATATATATATATTAACAGTTCCTTGTGCAACTACAGTCCCCTGCTATGTCAAAGTCAGAAAACTAAAACACAAATGCGATAGAGATTGTACATGCAACAACAAACATTTCTAGGAGCAACTCAGTATGTTCTGAAATAAATTGGATCAAATATCAATCAAGAATATTAGATGCATTAACGATAATGCATATGGCTTTCTTAAGGCAAACTCTTGTTCAGGATTGGTCAAAAATAAATTATTTGGATAGTATCAAGTTAGGCTGGGTAAAATAAATCAGATAAAAGTTTAAATAATTTAATCCGGCATAAAATAACCCATTTATAGAGCCGAGTGAAAATTGTTTTAGCAACTAAAAAGAAAAGAGCATTAAAGGTAATTGGTTGGGTTAGGATAGATTATAAGACTGATATTTCAACCCCAATTCATAGGATTTTATTTCTTTGGAATTGTAACTCTTTACTTTATGACAGTTCTTCTTGAACTCAGCTTTTTGAAAGATTTTATTCTTATGGTGGTTTGTGTCCTTTACTTTCCCTTTCGCTTAAAAGCTGAACTTGGCTAATGTATTTCTTAAATGTCATATCAATAGATGATAAAGATCAGACTATCGCTTTGGTTGTACATATTGCTTCAGAAGTGTTACTTACCTTTTTGTGTTTGCCAGATATGATCTCAAGCCAAACAATGCAATTCTTGCGGAGGAAAAGCATTTGTCATTGTAAGTTTTGTCATTGCTGTCTGGTAAGTCATATTACCCTGTGCAGCACAAGACAATTTCTCCTGCCTTTATTTTTTGGGTGGCTTTTGGACTTGCAGTGACATCAGCACTCAATTGTTTGGTTTATGTTATAGATATTATTTTTTCATTTGCTTTCCAACTTTGATCTTTTTCTTGTCTGAAATATTTGATAGCCAATTTATTCCTTATTTTACCAGGTATGATGAATTAGCTGCAAAATACAATGTCGAATACATTGCTGGAGGTAGCATTTGGGTTGGAGTTGACTAAGTTAAGTTAATTCAGTTAACTATTAGTGTATAATCTGATTTTGTGCTATTTTGATTTGGTCAGGGGCCACACAGAATACAATAAGGGTTGCGCAGGTACTCTTTGCTTTGTTTTCAGAAATTATCTTCTATCAATAGGTTGAATAACAATGGTATTTAGCTAATCACAAATTGATTCTGTAGTGGATGCTTCAAATTCCCGGTGCAACTAGCTATATGGGTTGCATTGGAAAGGATAAATTTGGAGAGGAAATGAAGAAGAATGCAGCCGTTGCAGGCGTTAATGTAGGTCTACTTTTTATATCCTTTTTTGTATAGCATTCTCTTTACACTGACATGGTTAAATATCTTTATAAAACCTCAGTGGAATGTGTATAATTAACTCACTTGTAACACTGTTCCCTAAAAAGGTGGAATTTGTCATTTAATGAATCAACTTTTCCTCTTGGATGTTTGACCTAGTGGGTACACGAAGCACTACTTCTTATTCTGAGTAAAGCTAACATTTTTTTCTTATAATTCCATGCCATGGATTTAAGTTGTGGTGGCCCAGACCTGGAAGTACTGGTTGGCCGCTGGAAAAATTGATGCTGATGTTTTAACATCTGTCAACAACACTAAAGGGAACAAATAAAGGGGGAAAGAAGGAAAGTGATATTTTCTGAGAAATTGAGAAATTAACCTTCTCATGACTGGATCTGATTTGGTCTACCAATTCCTTAATTTTTTTCAAAGAAATAGAGAATTAGAGAAATAAATTTTTGCTAAGCTTTTCTATGGCCAATGGTTGCATTATCTTGTTGAGCTTGTTGGGAGGAATTAAAGCAATAGCATCCATGAGCAGGAATTAAACTATCGTGTATCCATTAAGTTTGATACAGTTTGTGTCAGTTGAAGTTGGTCCATTTTGTTTCACAGCTTAGTATTGTTTATTCGAGAAATTTCTTAAACAAGGAAGTATTACAGAAAAATGTGCATCCTAAGTTTTGTATGTTGATTAAAATGATACACGATAGTTGATGAGTCGAACTCGCCAACACTTTAAACAATCTTAAATGCTATTTTTCCCTTGATCAAACAGGCTCATTATTATGAGGATGAAACAGCCCTGACTGGTACATGTGCTGTATGTGTTGTTGGTGGTGAAAGGTAAGTTTGCTGACGATCATTCTTTCCTTATTTTTGTTTAATTTTCTTGCTGATAAATAATTACTTCCAAATGTTTGTTATCAAATTTTACTGTATAAATACATAATTTCTTTGTATCTTAAGTTTTGGATTCAAAAAGTTTATAATCATAAAAGCGATGGATATAGCAATTGTTCCTGTAGACGCAATCTGAAATATAGTTTTTTGAATAAACTGAAATATAATTGTATGAGATCATTCAAGTAAACCTAGAGAATAAAGGTATGGTCCTGCAGACAGGGATACCAGCCTGCATTAAGGTGAATAAAGTTGGTTAAGTTGTGAAATAATAAAATCTGAGTGTGGATATCCATAGTCAAGCAACTTTGGTTATTTTCATAGTTCATTTTTTCTTTTCCTTTGAATTTTAGTATAAGAGGCAAGGAATATTTGTTATTCATTTATGATATGATGCAAGTGAAAATGAATTTCATGATCACTTATCTTAGTGAAACATGGGATCATTAACCCATTTGTGGTTTTCTGACCACTTTGAGACATTTGTTCATCTAGACAGTTTTTATAATCATTCCTGCCATATTTTATTGTGGTTAGCATTTAATTTTCTTGCTGTAAGTCCTAGAATCCCGCATTTCTGTCACAAACAAAGTGGTCGCAGATATGTCAGCTTTCTTGCAAAAAAGTGTTGTTGTCTATAACCAGACCCTGTTATGTAAGATATGTACATCTACACATTGGACTTCTTTTGAAATAAAAGAAATAATATTTGCAGCTTCTTTTGTCAAGTTCCATAACTAAATCTTTTGTAGATTAGTATCATGAAAATAAGCTTTCTTGTTACCTAACTGCAATTGCTAAATCTTTCTGTTTCTATTCTCCTCATCTGAGGCTGTTCATTGTAAGATCATCTTGATTTAGCAGGATATCCATCTGTTTCATTGAATTTGATCCATTTATTTCATTTTGTTGTATTGATCATTTGCCATATTTTTCTTTCATTTATGAGCAGGTCCCTAGTTGCTAACTTATCTGCAGCAAACTGCTATAAAATTGATCATCTGAAGAGACCAGAAAACTGGCAATTAGGTAACATAATTACATTGTCCTTCTTTGGTTCAATTTTTTATTCCGAGCATAAGTTCTTAATAAAAATGTAATAAGGGTGACAAGCTTGTTGTTATTGAGAAATTAGGCCTTGATATTGATATTCCTAGTTGTAATGTGGCTAAAGTATTTGGTCACTTTCTATTTTGTTATATTAGAGGGTATACTACCTAAAAACAAACTTGGCATTTATCTGATACATGATGTTTTCAAGGATGTGGCATTCTTGTTGCATCTAAAAGAAGCTATATCAAGAAGATTTTTGGTAAATGGTGACCGTCATTGTTGCATCAATTGTCCAAGAAGAGGAGACATTCCTGTAGGTCCTTGTACAGTTTCACATTTATGGACAAGTTTTGTGACAAAATGTTGGGGAGCTTTCTGGTTTGCAATCTATATGTTATTATGTTTTGAAGTTTCCAAGGAAGATAATGCTGATGGACTTTTCAGTTGCACAGATAAGTAGACGAAGAAAACAAAGTAATACGGTTGTGCCGATGAAAAAAGTGAAGGAATATGGATAGAATATAAATCCAATAGAAAATTGATGTAGAACAAGGTAGAGAAATAGAGAGAGTAAAAGAGGAATAAGATTAGAGATTAAAGAGGAGATAGAGAGAGGAATGAGATTAGAGAGGAGAGAGAGACTAGAAGAGAGAAGATGTAATTTTTTTTCATTTAAATTTAAACTCATCCATTGACAAACTCCAATATTTATAGGGGTTTAGAATCTTAGTATAAACAATGAAGACAATGATTCCTAAGAGTAATCTCCTAGAGAAAGAATTAGGATGCATTTAAGAAATCCAAATTGCGACTTTTAAGATAAATAGTAAATGAGTGCACTTAATATAAAAGAAGTCCCTAGAAAAACCAAAAAGACATTTCAATTTGCAAAACAACTCTTAGAATTTCTAGGCCAACTAATTGATAACTTCTTAGTTATTTCTTTACCTAAAATAATTTTTTTTGAAATTCTTTGTAAAGCTAATGGTTCTCTATCATTCTTCCTCAGTGGAAAACAATGCAACCCCGGAGAGTGATCTGTAAGGTATTGGTTCAATAAATTTGGTGCACAATCATAAAGTTCCTCCAAAGTAATCCAAGACTCCAAGTGACATCAAAAGTTGAAGAATCATGCTACTTGACAAGAAAGTGTTGAGTAATGCTAGTAACAGACATAACAAGGTGGTCATTAAGAATGACCTCTACGTCATCCTTGTATTGTGAGAGAATTGGTGTTTTGGAATGATTGTCACCTGTAGAAACACAAATGGACAGACAAGGAGGCTCGAAAGTACCATAATATAGAGTTAAATCCTTCACATTGAAAACTGGACTAATATTTAAGTCTGAAGGCAAATCGAGCATATATGTATTAGATCCCGGTTTTTGGATAATGGGGAAAAGATGAATGGCTCGAACATGCAAATTTTTGAATGATTTTTTAGAGAATTTCTTAGGGTGAACACGAACTAAGATATAATCGCCAACTTGAAACTTTTGACTTTTATGATGTGCATTAGCAACAAGTTTGTAACTTTCATTACTTAGGGCAATTTTACATCGAATTTCAGCATACAAATCATGAATATGTTTAGCGAAGGAGTGGGCTAGTTATGAGGCATGATAGTCAAGTGAAAGGGGTGCAAGGTCAATGAGGGTACGAGGAATATAGCTGAGGGCAGTTTAAAATGGGCTTTTTTTGATGGAGCGGTCGATTGAGTTATTATATATAAATTCTGCAACAGGTAAAGTTAAGACCTAGTTTCTAGGTTTCTCCCCAACTAAACATCTAAGAAGATTTTTTAAGAAATGATCAACAACCTCAGTTTGACCTTCAGTCTGGGGTGAAAAGTTGAAAAGAATTTCATTGTTGTGCCAAATAGTTTCCACAAAGTTTTACAAAAGTAGCTAACAAATTTCACATCCCTATTGGACACCATGATTAAGGGAAAATCATGTAATATAACTACTTCTCGAAAGAACAATTTAGCAATGTGCGAGGCATCATTGGTCTTGTTACATAGGATAAAGTGGGTCATTTTTGAAAATCGATCAACAAGAATCAAAATAGAGTCATGACCACAGGCTATTTTGGAAAGTCCAAGGATAAAATCTAAACTCACATCTTGTCATGGTGAATGCAGAATAGGCAATGTGGTGTATAGGCTAGTATCGTGGTTGCGAGTTTTGGCAATTTGACAGGTGCAACACTACGACACCACTCGAGCAACATCTCACTTTAAGGAAGGCTAGTAAAATCTATCCTTGACCAATACAATGGTCTTATCTCGACCTTAATGACTTGCTAAACCATCGGAGTGCATTTCCTAAACGAGGAAGTCTCAAAGGGGGGATTGAATAATACACAATTTAGTAGATCGAAAAAGGTAACCATCCCTAAGAATGAAGTTTGTATGTTTATGATGGTTTCCATCTTGGACTTTTTGATATATGTGACTAAAGTTTAGACATTGGGTATACTCTTCTTTTAATTGCTTAAATCCTATGACATTGACACTCGTGATAGATAGGAGTATAGAAATTCTATTGAGAGCATCAACAGCTTTGTTTTGAGTGCTAAAACAATGCTATAGTTTTAGCTAAAGGGGAGAGAGAGAGTGATAAATAGAAAAAAAAAAAGAAGGAGAAAACATGGGGAGAAGCGATGAAAACCATGATCTAATGAAATATACGAATTTTCTTTTCAACAAAAAAATTAGTAAAGATTTTGAAAATTTACCCGACACTAAGAGTTATGTGGTCCACCAATTTTGTAGGGACAATCACCCCAAAGTCCAACTGCACACACTAGGGATTGACATTTGAGGTGCAAGGATCCATGAGTGATGTCACTGAAAAACTCTTTTTTTTAAGTCTAGATTTTGTTTTCATCCTAGTCAATTTTTTTCATTTAGCTTAATTGAAATGAATGTTTCTTTTAACTAGTTACCTTTTAAAAAAAGAAAACAAGAAGAACATGATATTGAAATATAGAACATTACACCCCAAATTTGTCACATATTAGAAATGGGAGGATGTTATGAACTTATAAGATTAGATAATTCTACTACTATTTGGGGTTAAGTATTTTGGGTACATGATTTTATTTTATCAAATAGTTTTGGGTTCATTAACTCTCTCCAGACCTTGCATTGGCAAGACCCTTGTACTGAGTACGTCCATTTTTTTTTTTATTTTGGGTACATTACTTTAGACTCATTATGTTTTGACTTTTGATTGTATTAATTGGTATCAAAGTAAATGTATTACTAGATATCATGAGAGCTTACATAGAAAAGAATTATCCGTGTGCGGGATTAGAAGTACATCACAATATAGAGCTACGACTCTGTTCGGCATTACACATGTTGCTGGTGCTATGTGCTAAGCCTTTGAGTTTTGATGAGCATGCCAAATGATGGGAAAATTTGTCAAGAGTGGGAGGATGTTATGCCGGTTTATATGGCTAAATGAATCTACTATCGTTAAGTTGGGTTTAAGCATTTTTCTCATCAAGTGATTTTAGACATCAAATTAACAATTAGTTTTTATATTGGTCTAGATTGTAACATTTATCAAATGTGTGGATCTTCTCTCATAACAAAGATCAATTTCATAATGCATTGTCTTTTTCAAAGATGTAAATATGGTTCTAAAATTTGATACTAGTAGTTGGTCAGACTAGTATTAGTACTAAGATACTGAGCAATATACTGACCTATTTTCCCAAATTACTGAAAAATAAAAATTATAAAATAACAGTATCTGACTCATTGAGCTGTATGTTCTATTGGTGGTTCTCGATTGGACTGGTGAACATCGGTTGGTACGTACTAATCCTATTGGCTCTTTAAAATAAAGACTATTCATAGATTACAGTAAAATTGGATATGGTTGAAAAACTGCCACATTTTTGTCACAGATTATTTTTTTTACTGATTTCTGAAATTCAAATTGAGAATGCTGAAGTTATCAAACTGGGTTTTCTTTGGTCTAACTATTAAGTTGTATGCAATTTGACAGTTGAAAAGGCAAAGTACATTTACATAGCTGGCTTTTTCCTAACGGTGTCTCCTGATTCCATCCAACTTGTAGCTGAGCATGCTGCTGCAAAGAATAAGGTATAACTGTATGAGTTCTTCTTGACTTAAACCTTTTACTTTTTCCACTTGTGGGATTTTGTTCCAATTCTATGTAACTTGCAGGTCTTTATGATGAACCTCTCTGCTCCTTTTATCTGTGAATTCTTCCGAGATGCCCAGGACAAAGCTCTACAGTGAGTGTTCTATTTTCTTCTCCTTTGTACTCTCAAAAGGTATTTCTAAACCACATTGTTCACTGATAATAATTTTCTATTTCATCCTTTTACAAAATAGTGGCTTTTATCAACCTACAAGTCTTTCTGTTTAATTGTGGTCATGACAGGAATGGCTAAAGGCAACTACCCGCTTTTCTATTTTATTTGGCCTCACTTTATTAATATTCAACTTACATGAAAAATATTCGCAATCTCAGTTATGTGGATTTTGTCTTTGGTAATGAAACCGAAGCGAGGACCTTTGCAAGAGTCCATGGATGGGAGGTAATTGTCTTCCCTCCCTATTGTATGTAACAGCTTGTTGTATTAGACTTTCTGACCGGTTATTATGATGCTTAGACAGGAAATGTTGAGGAGATTGCAGTAAAGATCTCAGCTCTGCCCAAGGCATCAAAGACACATAACAGAATTACTGTCATCACACAGGGTTGTGATCCAGTTGTTGTTGCTGCTGATGGAAAGGTGAGTCTGGTTAGGTTTTTCTGTATGACCTTTCCATGAACTTCAAATGACTAAAGGATTTATATGATGAAACACCATGTTTGCATCTCTCATATACTATCGAGTTACAAATAAGTTAACAAGCTTCAGAATAGGCTCTGTTTCTCATGATGACACTTTTGGTATTACTGTAGACATCTTGATACACTTTGTAACAGACTTCCATCTATTTTCTATTTTAACCCTTAAAAGATTCCAGAACTTCTTCCGGGACTTCCTTGTATCTTACTGAGACATGTCCGTTTCATTCACTGGTTCTTTCTTGCTTGTTGCAACTTCCATGAATTTTTTCTGATATAGTCATCCCTTGGTTTATTCTTTTGACTGCTAGGAACAGACATCATTTTTATCTCTCACTTTGATGTTGATTTTTCTTTCTCATATCTCCCCATTGAGGACATATTGTGTCATCTAATTTTGTCTTACTGGTGTTGCAAAAAATATCTTTACAAATTACTCGACATACATAATATGAAGGGAAATTTAATTATGCTTAGCCTTATGGTATTTTGCCTGCAATTTGTAGTTTGAATCACAAATTACTGATAGACTTTTTTGATCATTGCTTTATCTGAGCAAACTGATGTGTATCTTTTTCATGGAACCTTGGCATCAGGTGAGATTGTTCCCTGTTATCTTGTTACCAAAAGAAAAGCTTGTCGATACCAATGGCGCAGGTACTTCAAAGCTATTGTTGTTGTTAACTAATGACAAATTTCTAATCGGTGTCCAACTTGAAGAGCTTATGGCACAACACCATTGGGATATTATTTAGGATTTATTAGCATAAGTTGTGCGTTAGAATTCTCGGTTCTTCTGTATCATTCTACATTGGTCCATTATTGCCACTGTTCGACTTATTGGCCATGCACTTCTTAATGAAGGTGATGCATTTGTTGGAGGATTTCTGTCTCAACTGGTCCAAGAGAAGAGCATAGATGACTGTGTAAAAGCTGGGTGTTATGCGGCAAATGTCATAATCCAAAGGTCAGGCTGCACCTACCCAGAGAAGCCAGATTTCCGGTAAAAAGAAAACCACGATGTCACGGTGAGGATTTGCCAAGATCAGGCCATCTTATCCTTCATATTAATTAGCCATTTGCTGCTACGTTGTCTCTTCAATGTTTTGGGGCTTTTCCACTTGAGAAAGTATTACTTTCAACATCGCATGGTGTAGGTGGATTTCTCCAAATGTTCACTCGTGAATTGTTGCTGTGAGAACTAATTTGCCACAAAGGATGCTGCTCATGTTACTGGCGTTGGAAAACATCCATCGGGACCTCAACATGTTATTGGAGATCTAATTTGCCCGTGCACCTTATTGGCATTGCATAAGAGACTTCCTCATCTATCATCTTGGTTGCATGTTGTTTGAGTAATCTATTATGCTAAACATTCCAATTGAAATCTAAACTGTCGTATATAAGGGTTAGTATAGCTTACCTTTTGATGATATTATTGAATCGTAAAACTTTTGTAGATCTGCACAAAATGATTAGTTCTTTCTTATCTTTCTTACCTTTTACAGTATAATGATAGTATTGGAGATTGATGACATAAGAGTCTTTCCTAATAATTTTTCAACATTGGCAGGGCATTAATTTTCCAAGGATCTAATTAAATCTCTAATTTTTTTTAATCTTAAGTTATAGGGTAACGAAATCTAATACATGTATCGTCCTCATGATCCATTGCATCTAACTTCTCATTTCCTTAAAGGTTTTTCTGTAGGAGTGATTGTTTTAAAATAGGTAGATATAGTTGAGAAACCTTGTGGCAGTATCAGAACCGATGTTTCGATTTCCTAAAACCCGAAACTGGCAGTTCCAATTTCGATTCCGGCTCTGTTGACTTCTGGTCTAGTTCGAATCATTATCTTTTTTATTAAAATTTTATTTAAAAATATTAAAATATTAATAAATTTTATTTCTAAATTTTGAAAATAAAAATGGATGTATAATTACAATAATTGTAGTGATATAAAAAAATTAATATAAAAATGAGTAAAATTATAAAAAAAAAAATCCATTGCTTTCCCTATCGGATGTTTCGATCATCCCTTCACAACCTGCTGCAAGTCCCTCTCCCTCTTGGTTCCTTTTTCACATAGCCAAGTCCCGCCGTTCCATCATAATATTATTATAAGAGCCATAAGTGTCATCTTTCTTTATAAATTTATATCAATCTATCATACGTATTAAATTGATTCTCTAATCAAGATTAAATATCTCTCCGCCACCTTTCTTCGCCTTTCGTCTCACTCCCTTGGCTTCTGGAGCATGCTTGGGGACAATGAGCAACCCCACCGCACAATCTTTTCTTCCGCTGGTCTTTCCATCGCTTTCTAACAGGGAACGCATGCATGTAAGCACGTAAGGGTTGTTGCTGACTCTCCAGAGAAGATGACTGGTGCAACAGTATGACAATATATTAATTATTACGATGAGTATCAAATAGTTGGAAAGAGAAGCAGAGTTCAGCGATAGGTTCCTGTAAAGTATCGAATTAAAAGGAGTTAACATTCAGACTCTTTTTTTGTCTACTTCCGATGTCGAGCTAATCGGGTCTCACAGACATCGTACATAAAACCTCCTCTTCCTGCTCCCTATCAGGCGCTAAGATAGTACAGGATGCAGAAAGCCAGAGTTTCTCGTGAAGAAACAATGAGCACCATCCGAGAGTCCTCACACGTCTTATGCGAACAACTCTCTCATCATTCCCACCTCCAATCCGAGTGCTATTACGTCCACCACCTCTATACTATGGCTTCGTCGTCGACTGTCATCACCACCACCACCACTACCACCATCACCACGGCCCGCTCCTGCCGACTTCGACGCGGCCGTAGTAGGAGATGGATCATAAATAAACTCCTGGAGTTCGCCCTTCAGTGCGGGCTCGCCCTCCTTGGCCCCTTCTTCATAAAAAATGCAGCTCATGAGGACTCGGCTACATCACCACCGCCATGGACTGTGGCTGTGCTCGGCATCTCTATCCTCGTGACGCTCTGCGCCGGCATCGGTAGCGTCGCTCTACGAGGTTTGCGTGGACCGCCGTCGTTCCTCCCTGATTTCCTCCACTTCGTCACGTACTTCTCGGCCATGTCGGCGTTCGCTTCTTTTGTTTCCACGGCGCTGGGGGGGCGATGCTGGTGGATCTCCTACGCGTTCGCTTGTTTCCCTTTGGCTTGGGGCTTCCGCCACCTGCTCCTACGATGGCGGCTTCGCCGAAGAAGTTGATGTAAAGAAGCGATCGTTCCACTGAAAACTGGTAGGCCAGTGCAGAATCTCCTCGTCAACCACGTATTAATAGGTTGTACCACAAACGGACGGCTGTTGTTAGTTCGGGCTGACTGAACCAACCCTCCAAGTACTACAGGACCGCGTGGTTCCTTTCCATTTGCGCTTAATGTCATAAAACATATGTACAACCCTACAAATTTACATAGCTTTGTCTTATTGGAGCAATACTTTTTGCTATGGGGGGAGAGAGCGAGAGAGAGAGAGACTCGACTAGGGTTTCCCTTTCCGGTTTCTGTGGCCGCCGGTTATCCCTCGCCGGCGGCAACGCCATCCTCACGGGCCTCCCTTGGCGCTGTGTTGCTGCCTCGTCCCTCCCCTGCGGGCCCCACGGGGCATGGTCTCCCTCGCCATGAAGCTATTGGCATCCGGCCGATGGCGTTTCGTGCTGCTGGCCCTGTCGTTGGCGCTGGGGTGCTGCGCGGCTCGGCTTCAAGGCTGCTCCCGTCCCACTCGCTGCCGAGGCGTTCTGGGCCGGCGGACACTCGCTCCCTTTCTAGTCTCCCGCGATTGGTCTGCCTCGGTCACGTCTCCGTTGGACGCCCCCTCGCCTGTGTTGGCCGGCGTCCGTCCTGCTCCGTCGGTGGCCGCCGATCCATTGCTGTCGGTTCTGATCCGGCGGCGTCTCTGGCCTTCGGATCCTTTCCGCTGGCATCTCCTTCCGGATCGCAGGTGGTCACGGCCTCCTCCGCTCCTGGCGCTACATGATGCAAATTCGAGCCTCCGTGGGGATGCGATGCTGTCGTGTCGGCTTCGGCGCCGATCGGTCTCCCCTTCCGGCAGTGTCTCCTTTCCAGCGGGGTTGTCTTCTCCCGTGGGACCAGCATCGGGGGACCCACTGCCACCGACTTCCCCGATTGCTCTGGCTCTCGAGAGATTGCTTCCTTCTCCGGCGAGCTTCGGATCTTCGCTCACCGTCGGCTCCTTCCCCTCGGTGGCTTGTGCCGGTGTCGCTTCTCCGGCTGTGGATCCTGAACCGCCGGAGTACGATTGGAGATCGATGATGTGCTCATTTTGTAATCTCTTTGGATATGCTACCAAGAAGTATGTATGAGAGACACACTTGTAGAGAAATCCCGAAACAGCTACTTTGTCGGTTGTAGATACCAGGGTCTATCGTACCGAGCCGTACCGTCCGGTATGGGCGGTACATATCGGCCCGATATATTGTCGGTACGCGGATCGATTGTTACCGGTCCAAGTGCACTGTAGCAATGCTACAGTATTCGGCATACCTGAATGTACCGCTCGGTATACCGTACCGTATCGGTACCGAGCCCAGATCAAAATACCGGTACGATACGGTATTACGAACCTTGGTAGATGCACACTTTGTCGAAGGCGATTCTCTTACTACCTGTGTGTCGGTTTTCTTATAGTACTCATTTCTGTGCCAATTGTGTCAAAGGTTGGAAGGAATAGAAGCTGATCCATCATTTCTGTCCATGTTACTGTAACGAATATGTTCCTTCGGGATTTGACGTTTCTTCGTCCAGTTGGTACAGTTATTTCAGCTATAAACAAGGCATCATGACGACCGAGGTGTCAATACGATTTAACTCGTTCCGAGTACGTAAGATCATTAATATGGTCTTTGAGTCGGAGGGTGTTAACCCGAGATTTGATTGAGGGGGTGTAGGCCTCGTTCTCCCAAGTGGAGGTTGAAGATGAATCATTTAGCTCTCCAACTCTCCGTTAAGTGCTTGAACATAAATCATAATCGAAAGGGGGATTCCTGATTTAGATCCCTTCGGTGCTTATGTTAGGTTGGCTTTTTTAATAGCATGTGGACCTTTTAAGACCCACATTGCTCTTGTGGGAGGAAAGAGGGGGCATAATAATGTCGGTCTTTGTCATTCTCACCCACAACCTTCACACAAATGGGAGAGTTCAATAAAATCGCCATAGTTGCCCATTGCATAGGAGAAGAGGTGATAGATTTGATGAGGCTAAAGATGGAGGCTACTATAGGTCCAATGAGATAGAGGAAAGGGAAGACGATGGCAAAGGTAGCAAGCACTAGGGTAATGTAGGATGATGCGGGTCCGATAGGAGCTAAGGGTAAATTGATCATTTTAAAAAATATTTTATGAGAATTTCTTAAAGATAAAGAGCTTCTTCAAAAACTTATCATATTTTATTTGATTAATTTTTTTATCAAAATAATTTATGATTTATATAGTTTTATTTTTATCGATGGTATACTTAATTGTTCATGAATAATTTTTTTTATTCTTTTTCATAATTCTTTATATTCATCTCAATATTCTCATCGTAACAATATAATTTTCTTATAATCCAACACTAAAATTTTATAAATTATGATTAGTTTTATAATCCTCTTATACGTTGTTTCTTTTAGATTAAAAGGATGACCATCACCCGTTAAAATTGACTGCAGCATTTTCACTTTTATTCAAAATTTCATCCAACAATGACACTAATAATATATTCAAGATAACTTTCTAGAACTTCACGTGTATCTAACATACTTATATCTTTGGTTATTCTTAGTGCCATTAAAATTACATTACTCGAAGGAAATCATTACTTATGAGGTTATTTAAAAAAAAATAGTATTTTTTTTAATTACAATTTTATTATATTAAAATAATATATATGATGCTCATATGTGATTAAATTTAAAATCTATCACTCGTATAACAAAATATAATAATTAATCGAATATCTCAATAAAGACTTAACGATTGTATTTAAGAATTTATTTAAAAAATTACTATAGTAGATTAATCTATTATTCATCAACTTATGCAAGCAACTTGAAAAAAAATAATTACTTGTATACTTCTATTTTTAACAGTAATACGATTTCTTTTTTATTCCCCAAAATTTACAGTGTCTTTTTTACCAATAAAGAAAAAAAAATTAGAAATTAGAAATTTTATGTTTAATTTTTAATCAAATATAATTAAATAAATGTATTAATTAAACGAACTCTTTTCATTGACTTAATCTCGTTTGATTAGTTCCCAACGAAACCCTCCGAGCTTATCGCTTCGCTCGATTGCGACACGAAGCATTCCGCAGCGCCAATGGCGGACTCCGACCCTCCGCGACTCGACCGTCGTCACCTCCTCCTCCACCACCACCACCGCACCGCCGGTCACGTCCTCCGTCACTCGCTTTCCTCCCTCCTCTCCTCCGGCGTCCTCCCCTGCCTCCTACTCGCCTCCCTCCTCCTCTTCGCCTTCCACTCCACCCTCCTCGTCGCGACCCTCCGCCTCTCCGCCCTCGTCGATCGCGACCCCGCCCTCCTCTCCCTCCTCCGCCGCCTCTCCTCCTCTCCCTCGGCTGCCCCCGCCCCCGCCCCCGCGCCTCCCGCCCGCCCGCGCTCCGCTCCCTTCCTCCGCCTCACCCGCGCCGGTGACTTCTTCTCGGAGTCCGACCCCCCCGCATCACTTCGCCTCTCCCTCAACGCCTCCCGCCTCCTTTTCCTCGATCCCGCCGTAGGCTTGCTCCCGCGACCCCCCAAGTCCTCCAAGAGTAGTGTACCCTTGTTCCCTTCCGCCGTTTCCCCTTTCCTTTTCTCGTTCCCCGACGCCGACGACCGCGGCGGCGGCGGTCGAGATCGGGCCGTCGGTCAGCAGGATTTGGGTCGGGGTTTCGACATCGACCGTCGAGATGCCACTGCGATGCTCTACGTACTCGTCCTCCTCTCCTCCACCCACTCCCTCGCAATCCTGGGGTTTGTCATCGCGTATACCTCTGCTCTCGGCATTGTCTTCTTCTCGATTGCTGCCTTCCACGTCCAGAGGCCCGCCACCGTCGTCGAGACCATCTTTTCTGGCGCTCGGGCGGGGATCCGACGGCTCACGGGGTTCGTGTTCTTGCGGTGGGCGGCGAGGGACATGCTGATCCAGTTCCTCAGCTTCTGGTTCTTCGCCAATGTCGAGGATCAGGCCGAGCTGTTCAAGCTCTTCGTCAAGGTCAAGCTTATGCCTTTTACATTGTCGCCATTCAACCCATGGTCTGGGCTGCAAGACGAGGCGCTCTCGGGGTTTTTCTTCGTGTGGGCTCTAGTCGACACAGTGGGGTCGGTGATGGTTGTCCTCATGCCCTGGGTGGTGATAATGGACAACAATTTGAGGCGGGGTGTGCTGGATGAGGTGAAAGAGGGGTTTTATTTCATAACTCTGATGCCGGCACAGGCAATCTGGATCAAGTTCTTGGAGATGATGATCTGTGGGAACCTGGGGACGTCAGCAGCCATGATGGTTGGTGGGAGATTGTTTGCCGGTCTGTTCCATGCGGTGGCGGAGGTATACTTCATGGCAGTTTGGTTGATTTTCTACTTTGCAGCAAGGGGCAAGGATGGAGAAATGACGGGGCGGAGGTTTGGGCCAAGAGACTTGCAGCGTTGCATCGATGAGCTCAGTTGAGATGTACCGTTCGTGCTGGTTGTGAGGATCATTCTGCTGGTAGCCGCATACTCATGAATTCGGTGAGGTTGCGCCCTTTTACTTTCTTTGTTGTGATAGAACTTTTAATAGTCCTCATTTATACTTTCCATTGGTTAAGGGGTTTTGGATTCACATGTACAGTTTTGGATGAAGAGATTTGTTGTATAGGTTGTAGACATCAATTTGTAGATCTCCTGTCTACTGCTGCTTAATCAAGTAATTGATAACTCACACCAATATATTTTCCTGGATGTATGTTTTGCATGATCTTTGTTATGCTGGCTGGTTCTGATATCCAATGCTGAAATTTTAGGAGTTTACACTTTGAAAGTTGACACAAATATTTTTCGACTATGTTATAGTGTTAGTTTGATGATATGTTAGCATAAAATGTTGCTTGATGAAAACTGTGAATTTTGATGATTATATTGAAATTTATGGAAACCCATTAAGAAGGATAAGAGGATGATGGGCAATTGGTAACAGAAGTGCTTGATCATCTCTTTTTCAGTAAGAGTTTGTATATGTGATACAAAAGTTTCAAATTAAGTGGGCATCTTCTACTGAGAAGGAAATGCCAACAAAGTAGAGTACAGATAGGTTCTTAAATTTGAATCCTTACCATATATATCCTCTATACCAACTCTTAGAGCCAACAAAGTACAAACAATCCATAGTCACCAAAAACACCACGTCCTATCTGTTTGTTTCAGTTATGTGTTTGTATGATTTTGATGTGCCAGAACTACAAAAATGTTTCTCTTTTTGTGTTGAAGAAACATACTTTAATATCATTTGAAATAGACAGCATCTATGAGTTTATGTCTATTTAGTTATACTCTTTTTAGATGAATTCTTATGATTATAGTATTGATAAGCAAGGTAGGCAATACCGAATGATACCGCCCGATACGGGCGGTACATACCGGTACGCGGACCACCCGCAACTGGACGGAACGTTTAAAAGCGCCCCGTATCAGACGATACGGGGTAATATCGAGCGGTAACGATCGAAATTTCGATCGTTACCGCTCGGCACAACTCGGTAACGGTCGAAATCGACTATTACCGCACTGTAACAGTGCTACAGTGCTCCAACGGTTAAATTGACCGTTGGAGCCCTTTCTCATAGTATTTAAACCCTTCTTCTTCCCTATTTCACTTCATTAGATTTTCATGCTCTCTTAAACTATCTCAAACTATTTTTTCTCTCCTAAACTCTACAAAATAATTATTTGTGAATTCAATCGATGCTAATTTGGGAAGATTAAGAGGAAAAACTTTCTAATTAAAAGGTATGTATTCTCTTTCTTTAATTAAAAAGTAATTAAGATCTTTAATATTATGATTAGTGTGTTTCATGCATATTAAATATTAAAAAATATTTATGATGCTGCGATTAGTAATTTTAATAATGATTTAATCGAAATTTGTTTGATTTTATATCAATTTATTGTGTTTAATACATATTAGGGTGTTTGTCATATTTATAGTGTTGAAAGAGAAGTAATTAGTGAAAAATTAACTATGTTAATCATGTAATTAGTGTATCGAATGATGATTTTATCATAATTTGAATCATATTGGATCAAAATTATATATTTAATGTTTCTTTTATATGTTTGACATATATTTCAATCACTGAAATACGAACCTTGAACAAGACTTCCTCAAAGCCCGAAAAAGATATGTGATACTATTCTTACATAATTTACATTGATTTTGTTAAACTTATACTATTACTATATTTATTTCTAACTTAAAAACTTTATCTTAACTTTTTTTTATTTTTAGGTATTTTCGGAGGGTTTTACACCCTAAATTAGGTGTACCGCTCGGTACATGGTATCGTACTGTACCGAGCCAGCCTCGAAACATCGGTACGGTACGGTATTGCATACCTTGCTGATAAGTACTAGATACACAAAAAACACTAAATAAAGGAGGTTAAGGCTTTTGTTATATCATTATGGGTTAGGATATCATGCTTGTTTAACTAAAGGAAAAAATTGCTTTCCTTCTAACTTCAATGAACCTAATACACTTTGACGAGAATTGAGCCAATTTATTGGCTTAGAATCAAGTATTGGTTGGCTAGAGTTACGAGACTTACTAAGATTTCAGCTAGGTGCAAGCTTGTGGATGTGGTAGTTAAGTATGAATGAGGTTTCAGATATTGAGCCTATGGCTAAACAAAGGTTTGTTTTGAGACAATGTTCTTAGAGTCATAAACAGTTAAATACCTGGTTGTTAAGCCCATATTCCAAACTGTATATGTCGACAAATTTAACTAAAATAATTTTATATTCATCATTTTTTTATAAGCAACTTTATTGGTATTTCTTGGTTTAATCTATTTTAAAAAACTTTCTTAGCTTCAATTTAATATGGAGCTTATTTTGATCTTTCCATTAAACAGAAAATTAGTCAATAAATTCCTGGGATCCTTTTATGTCATTTAAATTGGATATTTTGCTTAGTTTCAGAATGGAATAAGTCTCAGGATTGTGCTGAGGTCTATAACAAAGGTTTAAAGTGACTGACAAAATATGGAGAATCTTGTCTTTCCTTATTGCTAGTGTTTTTAAGAAGTATATATTCTACCTTTCTTCATTCTACACCTCGTATTCTTTTATATCCACAGGTTACATCACCTGAGAATCAAGTTTAGTATTTCATTTTGAATGTTAGTGTTTCATTTTGAATACTAGTGCTTTTAAGAAGTATATATTCTTCCTTTTTCATTCTACACCTCGTATTCTTTTATATCCACAGGTTACACCACCTGAGAATCAAGTTTAGTATTTCATTTTGAATGTTAGAAAAATAAGTTGAATAGTTTGAAGGAACAATAGGATGAATAACGACTGTGTACAAATTAATGATTGCTAGGACTGGTGATGTTTATTGTGCAGATGCTTCTTGCTAATTTGACAAATTCAGCAAGTGCTGGAAATTTTGCTTATAGGACTAGTGACTAATTAACTCTTCTTCTATTTACCACAGTGACAGTTTCATCACCTTCAACCTCGGATGAGCCTTGTATGATCTTGTAGACATGCTTTTGAGGCCATATGTATAACTATTGCTCTAGGTAGATATACCTAGAGGTATCCTAAAGTTCGTAAGCCAAATTGTAATATGGAATTATCTCAAAATGTGTTAGGGTATGCATATGACGAATATGAGTACTCCTTGAAGCCATAGTCATAACACCTGTTTGAGCGATCCAATTTTGAGATTGTGAGTGAAAACAGCGATGGTATTTATGAAGAAATTGTCCTTGAGCTGTTCCGGTATTATAATTGTTACTTCTTTTTTTTTAGTTTTGGATAGATAAACATCTTTTATTCATAAGACTTTGAATGGTTTAAGTTTGCAAAGGAATAAAGATTTTGGGTTTTGGTTGATCATGATTTACTTCTGAAAATGAGAAAGAAGCGAGAAAATCTTCTTTTTAACTCTGATTCTCCCACTAATCATTGATTTTCTTCAGGTTATTTTGAAAGTAACTGCTTCAGATTCAACCACACTGATTGTTTATATTACTATAAAACAACTCAAACAAATTAGCCCTTTGAGTTTCCCTTATAGAAGTTACCATATTTGGGGTTTTGACTACCCTTAGTTCAATATAAGATTGTTTTTTTTCTTGTACTAATTAGGCATCATCAAGGATATCAAATGTAATGTGCCCTATTGTGGTGCTTCATTTTAAGGTTAGAACAGAGATTTATTAGAAACTCATAAAATGAATAATGCAAACAAAGTTTTGTATACAGAGTGAACCGTTGACTTAGATTAACCAGCTGAATATTCTGAGAGTTTTGATTGATTAACTTCAATTTTCTTCCTGCTGCCTAATCATTTTGCTTGTATAACACAGTAAAGGATAAAATCTTGAGACATTGACTGTCCCCTTTAAGGAACTCTCACAAATACATATGGTTTTACAGCACTTTTGATTTTTTTACTTTCTTGTGTCTTTATGTTAAACATCCAATTGTTTATGTTTGAAAAGAATCAGCCTTCGTTAATGAATTCTAATTGAAATATGACACTCTAATAACCCTTTCTTAACAAACAAGAGAAACTGCTCGATTTTATCACTAAAATGACGAATAAGAAGAATAATAGTCATATGGTCTTCAGATGTTACAATCATGACCATAGAAACATGAAATTTAACTTATTGATAAACATAAATAATGCTGCCAGCTGAAAGAGGACTAGGAAATGAGAGAGTATATGGTTGGAAGAATGGATTATGGACCTAATAGCAATAAAAAAAATTAATTTAATAGGAGCTGGCTAGTTCGATAGACAATAAAATTGTAAAACCTTGTTTACAAGGTTTTCTTGATGGAACAATTTATTGGAGCAGCAGCATGTTTTTCTTGTACCATTCAATGATTTTGCATTATTTGTTGCCCTTTTTTTTATTTAGTAGAACAATTTTGACCTTTTTATGCTTCAATCATGAATTTTAGATTGTAGATATAGCTTGCTAGTTTTCACCTGCTTGAAGAAGTTGATACATTTAGATTGTTCAGATAGATATTTGTTGGACCATCTCCAATTTTACGTTGGTTAACTGTTCACAGAGTGGGACAATGACCTACAACTTGTTCTTTCATCATTTCTTCGTTATATGTTGTAGCTGAATGGCCATAAAAATTTTATAACAAGTTGGACACATCCATGTGTTTTTATATACATAGTTGAAAATTTTGGTTACCAAATCCATACTAATCTCGGGTGGATGGTTTGTACGGTGTGTCTTAGTTTATAAATAACAATGGTTTTATGGTACGTATATCAAGAATAATGTTGTGCCTTAAAATGTAATAAAATTTCTAACTATCGAATCCAACATTAGGTTCTTAACTGATATGATAAAATTAGAAGTGGGCTTGTGTATGATTCCAGAGTTTCTCATGAATTTATTCTCTCATTTCATTTAAATACAACATCAAAAGAAAACTAACTTGTTTGATTTCTCAGAACTAATTTTCTTTTATCTCCTCAAAACTCTCTGTATCTTTTATTCATGTTGATTGCTTGAATACTTCTCAGATTCAATTCAAATATCTGTCTGTGCAATAATACCATAATGTAGTCACTGTATCTCAAGATGTGTTTCTGGATTTCTTCTTTTTTTTTAACAATCCTTGTATTAGCTGGTTTAACATAAATGCAATTGTGAATTATCAGGAGACTGTAATAGCTTTTGGTAACTCACTGAAATTTTAAGGACCAATTTATAAGGATTAAATTGTGGGTCCTAAGCTGCTGTCCATGTTGGCTTGTCCTAGTGTGTCTACAGTAAATGGCCTTGGCTAATTTCTGATGATTTCATCATTCATTCACTTAGACACCAGGTTTCTACTTTCTTATCATGTATCCCAGTGATAGCAACAAGTGTTGTGAGGACTTGAAACACAATCAGATATTTCGTCAACCAAAATTACTTGCATGTTAATTAGTTGCAGTAGCAGGGTATTTCTCTGTTGTTGTTTGTTATTTGTTGTTAAAAGTTGTACTGATTAAATTGTGCCCATGCATCCCATATTTTATACATTGGATCCAACAGTAGAATATGTGCATTCTTGTTATCGGTATGGCTAAGAGTACGATTTTATCGGTTAAATCGATATTTGTTGATTGGTATTCTGTCCATCTGTCTAAAGATTGATGCCAGATCATAATATAATTCGGTAGTGATTGTTGTTTATTTTCTGGCTTTTTAATGATATCGACTGGGATATTAGAGAAGTTATATCAGTAGTATTTGATGAAGAAGGTTGTTTAAACAAAATATAGTTGTTTGAGATGTTGAGGAACCAACCTTGGTTTGATATTAGGAGATGAATGGGTTCGACAAAGTATTCTGTAAAATTTTTTTTATCGAATTTGTATAGAGGTTGTGTCGGACAAGGATCCTGCTAAAGTTAATAACTTGGAAGAACAACAATGATTTAGGATTTGAAAGGTTCAAAGAGTTGTAGTTGCAGAAGCGTATCTGAGCCTTCATATAGAATGATATAGTGATCATAAGGATTAAGTGGGGGAGTTGATCCATGGAAGTGGTTTTGTCACATTGTTGAGTGTTACCTAAAACGTCGAGCATTGCGATTGACAAGATTATGTATGGTGACCGTATGGGTCATTCATTCTACCTGTCGTGCCGACAAGGCATATAAGTGGGTGGCTGTCTAGCTGGCTACCAATGATGCGGTGTTCGAATATCTATCATATCCATCAGTAAAAATCTCTCTCGAATGTGATGCTTTGATGCATGGCGTACTTCCAATATAAGCGTCATGAGTCAGTGTAAAGATGTCATTGTTTCAGCACAGATGTTGTGACAATTTATCAAGGATGGATTGGGTTTTAGATGGAGGATGTGATTGTTGATATGCCAAGGAAGAAGAATCGATGTTTTCTTACAAATTTGAGATGGTACTGCTTTATGGGGGAATTAGTGAAGAGGATTCTCGCACCCCCATAAGAAATTGCATCTAGGAAGTATGGGATATTGGAAATGGAGAGGCAATTGTAGTGAGTGTGATGGGGAATTAATTAATGAAAGATAAATCTATTTTCTAAGGAGGTAAAAAAGTGAAGTTTGATCAGTAAAATTATTTTCTTATAAATAGATCAAAATGGGTTAATCATTAATAATAGCCTTAGGATGTAAAGACACTTTTCCTCCATAAAATTAATTATAGATTAATATTCATAATTAGTTATTTTTAACATCTCGATCTTTTTATATTTTTAAATGTTACGTTAGGATCCCTATATTTTCGAAATAAAATTATTTAATTTTTTTTTCTTATACTATCAACTATGAAAATATCGTACAATGAGATAGAGTTAATACAATAAAATGGAGTCAATATGTACCAAGTGATAAACCCTATAATATTTTTAGAAATAGAGTCAACATGTACTAAGTGATAAACCCTATGATATTTTTACTCTTAGAATCAATATGATGAAAAATAAGATTAAATATTTTACTTTCATAAATAAAAATCAATAGGAATTAAAGTGATAAAAATAATTAATTGTATAAAATATAATCTATATGTCGCACGGAAAACCACTCATCCCTATCCCAAAGAGATGATAGGTTATCATAGCAATAAACATGAGCTCTTTCCAACTCTGAAACATTTTTATCTAATTTTTTTTTATTCTAACTATACCATGAGTTTTAGTCAGTATCGGATACCCGTCCCATTTAAGGTGGAGTATAATAGGAGTTTTCATCATTGGCCTCAGTACAACACGAAATCTCTATTAAATGGAGAAGGAAAAGGATCGTACTAACGGAAAATGGACGTCCGTCGAAGGTTTGCACGCTTCAATGTACAACTCCGGTGTAGGAATCCCATCTCTCTCGTTGTCCCGTACATGGTTCAAGCTTAAAGGTCGGCGTACGGTGCGAGCTACGCGCATAGACGAAGCAGCGGGCCTTCGGGCCTCTCCGTGGCAAGCGATGGATCTCGGCTTGCTCCCTCAACCGTACTCAACCCTCCACTTGTGATCCAAGGATGCCCTTTCTCATGTTAAATACGTATTAATGCCGAGGAGGAAGAATTTGTAATAATTATTTCTAATTAAATAAGACATATTAGCAGAAACAAATAGGAAAAGGAAGGCAGCTTTTCTTCTGCCAAGGTTTAGATCATCAATGTAATCGACCAAAAACTTCCGCAATAATTCATGAAGGGAAGAAATAAATCAAAGAATGAGTTTAAAAATCCCCAAATCCAAAACGAGAAAACAAATCTTCTGCGGTTAACAACAACAAATCGTCTAACAGAAAACAAAACGATCAAGATGATGGGCGGAGTGAGATCAAAGTTGAGACGAAGGGTCTGTTGGTGCTTACTGAGGACTTGCTCGGCGGAGAACCTTCTCGAGACGTCCCTGCAGAGCATCCGCCGCAGCAGGTCCTTGGCTGCCGGCGATACCGAGCGGAAAACCCTCGATGGGAACCTCAGGTTGGCCCTGGCCACCAACTCGAAGGTCTCCGCCGCCGTATCCCCGTAGAACGGCGGCGCTCCACCGGAAAGCATCATGTACATCACCACCCCAGCGCTCCATACGTCCACCTTCTCCCCGTACTCCCGCCCCATCACAACCTCCGGCGCCACGTACCACGGGGTCCCAACCAGCCCCCTCATCGGCGCCCGTCCCCCATCCGCCCCCAGGAAGCACTCCGCCGACCCGAAGTCGGCCAGCTTGAGCTGCCCCAGCGCGTCGAAGAGAACGTTGTCCGGCTTCACGTCCCGATGCGCCACCCCCCGCAGGTGACACGCCGCCACGGCCTCCGCCAGCGCTTGCACTACTGCCGCCGCCTCCGGCTCCGGGAACGGCGCTCCCCCGCGAGCGGCGATCCGGTCGTAGAGATCCGGGCCCTCGAGAAGCTCCACCACCAGGTGAACCCAGTCGTCGTCCTCGTACGCGTCGTGAATCTGCGCTGCGTGGGGGTTCCCTGAAGCGGCCAGGCGATGGACCTTCGCCTCCCGCGCCGCGCACTCGCGATCGACGGCGTCCGCCAGGACCCGCTTCTCGACCGACTTTACGGCGAACTCCTCCCCGGTCGCCTCCGATCGGCACCGCCTCACCACCCCGAACCGCCCCCGCCCGATCTCCACGCCGATCTGGTAGCCCCTCCTCACCAATGCCTCGCTCATGCCTCTCCAATCCGATCTCCACACTATAGAATCACGCCTTCTCTTCTACCTCCCGTCCGTCTCCTGCGACTCTTCAGTCCACCGTTGCTCGGTATACTTATAGTCTAAGACGAATCCGAATCGGAGAAGGAATATGCCCTGGCATTTGACCACGTGGACGGTCGATTCCATCGGATCCCTATAATCGGACGGACGACGGACGGCCAAAGAACCCTCCACTCTATTAACTTCGAGCCGATGTCACTCTCACCCACAATTACCAAACTATCCCAGGAGACAAAGCAACGGCTTAACTAATGGACATATATAATGTAGCGTGATTAGTTTGGTCTGTTAGGAAAATCCTCCGACGTGTCATGTCGTTTTGCGTATACTTTTGAACCATCAGTTCGTGAATCAGGACCGTCCGATTCGATTTTGAGTGAACTTGCACCGTCCGATCGGTAATTCACCAACAATTAGCGGAAATAACGTGAAATGACTTGCGCGTTCCAATAAGTTATCGTGGTCGCGGCCATGATAAGCCGTTGTAAATTTGACGGCGAGGGAGCACGTGGCCCCACGTGGTTGGAGGAATAGGACGGCGCGCTCGGAGAATCCGCGAGGAAGTTGGACCAGTTTAAAACGTGTCCTTTACTTTTCTGTCTTTTTTTTTTTATTCCTCTGTGTTCTTTGTTTTTATTTTTTTATAGGTCGACATCAAAGACCGAGCGAAAATTCTCTGCTTTGACTCTCTAGACGATCGATAGCATGTCTCTTTGATACCTTGGAGATTCTATGTAAGATGTCAATGCTAGAATTAAACCTCCAATTCGAATCGAACTCGTGTAAGAGTTGAAAGCTAACCAAGGGGGCAGTTAGAATTATGAACCATGAGAACAAGGGCAGATGCATCTTCTTCCACTGCCCAGATTGCATGCATGGGCAAAGTCATTTCACCGTATCTTGCTACAGCATCCGCCATTTGAGCGGCTGAATCAAGATTCAATCCCTCGACGAGCACCGCCGCCCACTTCCGATCTCGTCGTAGTCCCTCCCTACCGCTCCGATCCCATCTCCACAGTCGAGAATCACGCACTCTCTTCTCCCTCTTCAGCCACTCGAGTCCATCGGCTCTCGGCTTGCCTAAGAACTGCGAATCGGGGGCGGAACGATTCTACTTTGTCCGGTCCACTCGTAACCCCACGCGGGTTAAATGATCGGCTAAAAGGCTCGTGTGGGACCGGACCCACACCTTTAATGTCCGGTGCTCGACGAACCGGCACCGTCGGATCGGATCAATCACGATAATGAATGCACGGAAACAGACAGAGATGAGATGAAACCTATGGATATGTTTTCTATTTGTTCAAAAGATTACGTTTTATCACATCATAAAGGTCGTATCTTATCTACGAGTTTAAACTTTTAGATGAAATGACATTAATTAAGGTTTAAGAGGTTAAATATTTGATAATCCCAAGATTAATCACGGAGGTCAGCGCGTCGTGGGGGTGTCCTGCAGCTGCAAGGCGGTGGCGCAATGGCGGCCGTTGGTTTCCGAGATCTAATCGGATTCTATATACGAACTACGCCCATATCCGAAATCTAATCCGATATCCGATCCCCTCGGGCATACGTCTCCCCATATATACGTACTATCTACGCACATCAGAACCGACTCTCCTCCGCCGTGACTCCGGCAGACGCCGCGGAGGGGGGCGAACGCGCGAAAAATCATGGAGAGACGAGGCCCCATCAGTCAGTTTCCGGCCGGCTTCCACTTCGTGCCCACCGACGGTGAACTCATCGGCCACTATCTCCGGGCCAAACTCGACGGCGAGGACTTGCAGTACAAAGCATTCAATGACGTAAAACTCTACGACTACCATCCTGCAGACCTCGTGGGTACGTGCGTCGTATACACCCATGTATTTCTGGAGTTGTATTCGTATCTGTAGCGAGTATTGTTCTATTGCCAGAAAAATACGAAGATTATGGAGAAGGGAGGTGGTTCTTCTTCACGTCCAGAGAGCGCAAGTACCCCAATGGAATTCGTCCGAACCGTACCACCTGCGACGGCGATGGATACTGGAAAGCCACAGGCACCGAGAAAATCATCTACTATAATCGAAAGCCTGTTGGAATCCGAAGGTCCCTCGTCTTCTACACTGGGAAGGCTGGCAATGGCCAAAAGACTGATTGGATCATGCAGGAGTACACCACCAAGTCCACCTCTAACAAGCCGCATCGTAATTCCGACGGCTCTCACCAGCCGCATCGTAATTCCGACGGCTCTATGCAGGTATCGATAATTTTTAAGATTTGCTTTCGACTTGATTGATCCATGATAAATGGGTGCAATGATATTTGGTGATTTTGTAGTTGGATCCGTGGGTTTTATGCTCCATTCAAAAGAAGCGAGGAGCGGATAAGAGGAAGAGAAGTGATTTGGATAGTGGTGGACGCAGCAGAAGCAGCAGCCCTCCGCCTTCGAAGATTTCTAGAACAGGCGGAGGCGGAGGCGGCGGCGGCGGCAGCGTTCCCAACGAAGAAGGGCTGAGTTATATGTTGGCTTCGACCGGTTGTCAAGTTGGAGTTCATCAGGGTGGGTGGGATGATCCCCCGAGCATCTGCAACAATCAATTCGACCATGAAAACAACGCACCGCTGTATGCTTTGCCCTTGGGGATGCAAGACTATCGTCGGTCTGCAACGGCTCGTCAAATGCTTTCGGCGGACTTCTCATCAGAAGCGGCGAGCTCATCATTGCAATTCTATTCAGCCGAGGCCATGAACTCAGGTAAGCAAGTGTACCCAATGGAAGCGGCGAACTCATCACTGCGATTCTTTTCAGCCGAAGGCATGAACTCAGGACTGCAAGTCTGTGCATCAGAAGAGACCAACTCATCGCTGCGATCCTATTCAGCAAAAGCCATGAACTCACGAGAGCAACTCTATCCATCAGAAGCGACCAACTCATCGCTGCGATTCTATTCAGCAGAAGCCATCAACTCCGCACAGCAAGTCTATCCATCAGAAGCGACGAACTCATCGATGCAATTCTATTCAGCAGAAGCAATGAATTCTGCACAGCAAGTCCACCCGACGATGAGATCAGAACAGAAATTCTACGCACCGGCGATCTCGGCCCAACAGTTCTTCCTACCACCACCGCCGATGAACTCAGCGCAGCAAGTCTATCCGTCATTCCCGCCGATGAACTCGGCGGAGCAACTCTATTCGTCATTAATGCCGGTGAACTCAGCAGAGCAAGTCTACTATTCAGGAACGTCGATGAACTCGGCGGAGCAAGTCTATCCGTCATTAATGCCGGTGAACTCAGCAGAGCAAGTCTACTATTCGGGAACGTCGATGAACTCGGCGGAGCAAGTCTATCCGTCATTAATGCCGGTGAACTCAGCAGAGCAAGTCTACTATTCAGGAACGTCGATGAACTCGGCAGAGCAGGTCTATCCGTCATTAATGCCGGTGAACTCAGCAGAGCAAGTCTACTATTCAGGAACGTCGATGAACTCGGCAGAGCAGGTCTATCCGTCATTACCGGCGATGACCTCCGGAGAGCAAGTCTACTCGTCATTACCGGCGATGACCTCCGCAGAGCAAGTGTACCCTTCGGGAACGTCGATGAACTCGGCAGAGCAGGTCTATCCGTCATTACCGGCGATGACCTCCGGAGAGCAAGTCTACTCGTCATTACCGGCGATGACCTCCGCAGAGCAAGTGTACCCTTCGGGAACGCCGATGAACTCCGCAGAGCATGTGTACCAATCAGCAACGCTGACGAACTCGGCACAGCAGGTCCTACCATTGGTCCACACGTCAGTGAACGACAACCAACTATCGGTCCACTCGTCGGTGCAAAACAATCCATCAGAATCAGCGTACTCGCAGGTAGAGCAGAACCCGCCGAACTCGGCGTTGCAAGGCAACTCATCAGAACTCACAAATACAGACTCGCCGTTAGAACTACTTGACTTTTCAGATTTGCTTATCCAAGACGAAAACTTATTTGGCCGTCTACACTTGGAATTATGTGATGATCAACCACAGTTCCCTAATCTCTCTGAACAAGACGGAGGCTCGCTACAAGCACTTCCTGGTCATGGCGGCTCTGGTCTTCCTCCTCCTACCTCAGACATGCCTCCAAATAATGATAGTAAGTTTCAAACAGGTCATCGTCATCTCTCTAAACAAGACGGAGTCTCGCAACAAGCTCTTCCCGGTCATGTCGGCACTGGTCTTCCTCCTACCTCAGACATGCCTCCATATTATGATAGTAAGCTTCAAGCAGCTCGTCAACATCATGCACAGTATAATCCACAAATAAGAACACTGGTAAAGTTGATTTAGTTAGTCTTTAGCATGAGTTCGACTAGTGTAGATACAACATATACAGTGTAGCATCAGCATGTATGGTCATATACAATGTAGTATCATCATATCTCTACATTATATATTAAACAAAATTCATATTTTTACAGTGTGTCAATCAGCATCTACTAGTGTAGATCAGGTATTTTGTTTCATATACAGTGTAGTATTTTGTGCAAATAATACATCTTGGGATGAACAGTATCTGTTGTCACCTTGCAAATCTTTACTACCTTCAAATTTAGATGACAACTATTTATGATTGATTTTATCTGTTTTTAGTTATAGTGAGGATACAATGAAAAGAAATACCACTACCAACTCATCTATCTTTGTCGATTCTGCAGTAGCTATTTACAGTCCTACAAAAATCCAATCTCTCATCTCTTTACTTTGATTCAAGATAACAAGTTCCTGTTAAGAGAAACAATCATATCTTTTATATGTTGCATTTGGATCATGAGATTCTTAAAGAAGTTTACTATTGATAATCCTCATTTTAATATTAAAATATATAATTTTACTATTTAGTGTATTATTCTCTTCATCTTTTCATCTCAAACACATTAATATATTTTTTTTATCATCTAAAAAATTATATTTAATTATCAACGTTAGAAGCATCCGATTGTCTACGTATATATGTATATTTATGATCTACTTGTATCTTTTCACCCCCAAGAAAGCACGAAGTGGATTAAGGTAGCTTAAACTAAACAATTAGTCAAACAAGTCTAATTTGGTTGGCTCCATTTGTACACGTACACATCCTTCAAATCCTACTCTGGCAGTTCTTTGTTGGCTGCGATGATTGACGACTGGTAATTTGAGATGGGAATAGACAAGGTTGACATCAACGTCTTGAATCCATTCATCGTATGGACCATCATAATTCATATCGATAGCTATGTTTGGTGCATTCGTGTACTTCGTAGAACAAACGATATCACATTGAGCATCAAAGAGGAAATTGGAATATCACAACTTTTAATTAAAGGTTTTCCTTTACTTTTTCTTTTGTTTTGCTCATCTCAATGCTCTCTCTCTCTCTTTTTTTTGGTCTTTGTTTTCCATCAAACTTATCATACTAATGTGACGATGGATTAATGAAGTCGGTAGGATTACTTTTATGTTAAGATCAACTTATTTTAAATCAATTAAACATGTGAAATTTAGCACCCAAAAAAGTAGATAATGTAGATTATATATATATATATATATATATATATATATATATATATATATATATATATATATATATATATATATATATATATATATATATATATATTAGTTTGAATGAATATTATCATAATTAGTTTTTCATCAATCAATCAGTAGAACAAAGATGTTGAAATTTTAATAACATTAACATCCTTCAAAAAAATAATATATATTTCTATAAATTGGCAGTTTCTGTATTTTTTTCCCTTTTAATTTAAGTTTTTCATGAAAGTATTAAAGCGTGATTTAGTAGTTATCTTAAATTATATTATTTTCTATATATAAGTCACTAGAAATCATAGTTTCATAATTAAAAATGACTAATCTGAAATTTTGGAACTGTACTAATATCTAAAGTGATATAAACATATGGAGTGTTATATGTATTAAATTCTAAAGGAACAATTATGATGTTATAAAAATATATGTATAAAGGTGAAGTAAAAGGAAAAAAGATTCTTAGCACTACAAGATCTAATGGTTTTTTTTCTAGTGTTGGAAGATACATGGTCACAAAGTCAAGTGCACGAGCACGGATGACCAATCAACTAATAAAGCTAAATCAAGGTGATTAAAATTTTTTTAATTTTACCCCAATTTTTTATATATATTCTCATAAATATAATATAATAATCTATGTTAAACATGACGCATATCTCTCATCATCATCAGCTCATCATAAGTTACCATATGTTAGTGTTCATGTATCACCTCGTATTTTATCTATGGTTACATCTCTACTGATTCTTCTTCGTATATAAATTCTAAAAGGGATGAGAAAAAATAGAGAAATATTCCTAAAAAATATATATGAGATTTGTTTGGAAGTTTAGATTAATTCAATATATCTACAGTTTATTATCACATCATTAGGAATTTAATTTTTTTTTCTATAAGGAAGAAGTATCAAATCATGTTTTTTTTTTCTTAAAAAATATTATTATTATTATTATTCATCTGAAATATTCCACTGACAACATAGTGATCAATGAATGCTTCATTCAGGTGAAAAGAAAAGAAGAAAAATATATATGCAAAGAGATTTATGCTCGAATTAAAGTATAAATATAAGTATGATATCATATCATATATTCAAATAAATTGCATTGACAACAATGAATATATTTGATTCACCAACGTGAAGAACGGTGCAAGCGAGTGAGAGAATATAGTATGTTTCCGACAACAAAGATCCGACACATTGACTTGCTTATTTCGTGGGGAGATGTGCTCCCACCACTGTCGAGAAGAGCCAACGCAGTAGTCTTCACGCACCTCCCCTTCGTTCCAAAAGTCAGTCGACAGACGATGTGAACGCGTCTGCAGCCTCTCTGGCAAAGCGGACGAGAGCTTATCCATGTCGTCGTCATTCTGATGGCTTAATCCCCACGTGGCTCAACGCATCACGTCACGTTTGTGTTGACCGCAGCGTTTGACTGCATCGCCTTGGGTTTCTGCTGCTCGAGGGGGTCAGACAGTGGAATGGGTGTTTACTAATAGACACTTTAAGTTGCAGTTGCTAACAGTGACACCATTTATTATTTTTACGACTCTGATTAGGTTCAAATCATTCGGATGATTAGATATCTATTTTTTCAGTATATTATATATATATTTAAAATACTTTGGATGGTAATAAGATTTTTCTCTCAAAAATCGAGAGAAAAAGCTCTTCGAAAATATATAAGAGTTTCGGACTGATTTTGATTAACTGAAGAGATTATTATTCTTTATTATATATATATATATAATGAAAAATCAGGTGTTTTCCATAAGTGTAGATTAGGGTTACAAAATCATGTAATTAATTTTATGTCGTATTTTTTGGTTTATTTCTTAATTATTGATCTAAGAATTTCTTCTTTTTTGGTAGCCCTTTTCCCTGTATGTCCTCATCCTTTCATTCTTTGTTCACGTTTGTACCTTTTCAATCTTGTCGAAATCAAACCGGATGAGTCTTTTGCAATCATTTTGGATGAGTACGCACGCCACCCTAAAATCCCCAAAAGGTGGTCAGATATCACTGCTGTCTATCTCTGAGAAGAGACATTCTCCATCATCACTAACCAGTCAACAATATAAGGCTTCTTCACATTTCTCCATCCACTCATCCCATTCGATTACTTCAATTAAATTTCTGTGATTTTGTTATATATTTCTATTGAAGATATTTCTAACAAAAGATTTTAGAGATCCATTATGTAAATATTTGTATCTAAAATAGATAATTTTTTATGAGCTTATGTGCTTTCACAGAAAATAATAAAAAATAAAAAAACTGACTTATCAAGTTTATACATCATATCGCTTTCATAAGACGCATTAACTAAAAGAAAATTCAACAAGATGCACTAAAACAGCACCTCACTATCCGACTCGGTGACTTGATCTCATCCGGCTCACCTACACACCATTAATGAGTGTGGGTGGGATTGGGTCGAATTCCTAGACCAGCATAATAGCATGACAAGACATTGACTGCCTCGGCCAATATCAACAGTGTAGAGTAACAGAGACGACATTCTCAGCTGAACCAAGTCTTCGGGTGCGACTACTTCCAGGAAGGTGCAGAAGTGGCATTACTCTTTTCAAGTCGGCATTGTGATTCCACGTATAAATGCTCCTGCGAAGCCTTTGAAAGTGGGCGTGTGTGTGTGTGAGAAAGAAAGAGAGAGAGAGAGAGAGGATAGGAGAGGAGGAGAAACAGGAAAGGAAGAGTGAGAAGAGGTGAATCTACCCAGCATGGTGAGATCTCCTTGCTGTGAGAAGATGGGTCTCAAGAAGGGGCCATGGACAACGGAGGAAGACCAGATCTTGGTAGCTTACATCAAGAGGTACGGCCATGCCAATTGGCGAGCGCTGCCCAGACAAGCTGGTGAGCAAATGATTCTCCTCGAGATTTATCATTCTTGGCTTGCTTTTGAGGAAATGATCGAGTCCTGACCATGGCGGCTTCTCCGCGGCGATGCTTCTTCTCAGGGCTTTTGAGGTGCGGGAAGAGTTGCAGACTCCGGTGGATGAACTACCTGCGGCCGGACATCAAACGAGGAAACCTCACCAAGGAAGAGGAGGAGACCATCATCAGATTGCATGAGAGGCTTGGGAACAGGTACGACACCTCCATCTCCAAAAGCAAACACGAATTCTGATTCGGACGTGCGAGTCTCTGATACGGTAGTTTTCTTCTTGTCGACAGGTGGTCCGCCATTGCTGCCAGGCTACCAGGGAGAACAGACAATGAGATCAAGAACGTGTGGCACACCCACTTGAAGAAGCTCGCCGGCCCCAACATGGCTTCCAAGGAATCACAGAGGAAGACGCCAGATCGTTCCATGGTGAAGAAGAAGAAGAAGGTATCCCTGGACACGGTTCGCGATACTGCAAGGCTTGTGTCGGTGTCACCAGAACAGTCAGACAGCGACTTCTCGTCCTGTGCCACTGATTCATCAACGGCATCAGCAGAGATCGGTGACAGTACTGTGGGCGTCAAAGAGGAAAGCTGTCCCGCGGAAGACTTGCAAGAGATCGATGAGAGGTTTTGGCTGGAGACGCTGTCGGTGGACGACTCCGCAGCGTCCATGGACATCACGAGCCTAGAAATCCCTCCTCCTCCTCCTCCTCCTGCAGTCACTGACCACTTCAACTTGCTCACCTCATCCAACGGTGACGACATGGATTTTTGGATGGAGGTCTTCATGAGATCTGGAGATTTGCAGGAACTGTCACAGATCTAATACAAACATGGTCCTTTAAGAATTCTTTTATAGAATATTTTTGTGGCCTTGAGTCGATCCATTCAAGATACAAGTACCACACCATCAAGCTTCAATTGTGGAAGACAGAGAGAGGACAAAGCAAAGCTTGATCCTTCGGTTCCAAGGTGGATGACAGCTTACTCTAACCATGTCAAGCATGATTTGATCAAGTAAAAACAGATTATTCGTGACATTTTTAATTACCACTTGCTGACTCATGCGTTAGCTATGGTGATAGTTTATTGGTTTCACTAAAAAAAAAAAGCTTCGAAGACCAAGTCTTGCAGAAGATTACCACCGGGCTTTCATTGAAATCCTGTAACCTGGTCACGGATGTGTGATTTCAGCCACATTTAAATAAGCATAAACTAAATCCACTACCGGCAACTTTCTCTCTCTCTCTCTCTCTCTCTCTATATATATATATATATATATATATATATATATATTGGTTTGGATTCCGAATGTGCTGCAACCCGGGAGATAGTTTACAGACGTCGTCAACAAAATGTGACCAATTCATTGATATCTAATTATTATTTTGTCTGAGAGTGGCATTCCACCATATCTATCCATAATAGGATTGGAAATAACTTATTTGCCCTTCAACAAATTCAGATGATTTGCATGAAGAAATTAACCATCAAAATTCATCTTAAAATTTTAAACTAATCATTATTAATATTAGTTAGTTCTGATTTAAAAGTTATAATATTGTAATGTTCGTAACATCATAAAGAGTTTTAGAAAGTATTCATGCAACTTAGAATTGCAAATACTCGATGGAGACATATGGTCATATACACATACTCTCAGACTCACAAATACATATGAATTCAAAATAAATAAGAAAGTCACTTTTGAGGTGTATATATATATACATGCAATTTTGCCCCCTTTTTTATTCAAGATATATTCAGACAAATAAATCTTAACCTGGATTACTTTCCCCGTGACTTGCTACGGTGTACAAGACAATAAATCTTAACCTCAAATAGCAGCATTTTTACCGATTCCTACTCAAAACATCAGTCGCCTTCCATATCCGAGAAACGAACAATTTAAAAATAATCGACAACAACAGTAACATTTTCCCTTAATGTATTTATTTTCTTGCTCTTATATTTTGCTCTTCCAATATCAATCTCAGAAACCCCATCTTCTTCGGGAACTGAGCTTATTGACCTTAACTGGTACATGAACATCTATTCTCATGTAGAATCTAACGTATTAAAAAGTCCAAATGCTACAAGATATGAAGTTGAAATCCAAATCTACTCCCCAAATATGTAAAACAACATCTATTGTAGATATTTGGTAAGAGGCAGCCGACCTGGACTTCCCTAAATTGAATTTGTCACGGTGTCCTTTAATATACGGCCTCAATTTTCTCTCTCTAAAAATATTTGCAATTATCAACTTCAGCAGTTTTCATCTAACGAAACAAACAAAATAAATACATAACACTAGAACTATGATGACCTATCCAGAAAGCCAGCGTTTGAAGTTTACACTACCAAAGAACAAATTAAAAATGAATGAACAACTACATAAAAAAAAAATGAAATGTCTAAGTAATGCAAGACTACAGGTCATAGAAGATCTCAAAGTTGCCCTACATTATTTTTATATACCATAAGCATTTCATTAAAAAGAAACTACAATCATAAAGAAAAAATATTAAGTCAAGAAAAACCTAATGCATCTTTTAGTGAAACATGCAAGCAAAGCATCTCGTTGTTGCATACCTCAGAGTGCTCAAGTCCTGCTGGAAGCAGTATTAGATAACACATAAGACAAAACATGTATTCTTGCCTTGGGACAACAACAGGCCTATCATTGTCTACAACATCTACATTATTCGAAGCTGAATGTTACAGCAAAAACTGTGTCAAAACAGCCAACTGTCATGAAAGCAAAAGTAAATTTATTCAAAACCTCCAAGAGCGTTTTTCATGGGCGGCAACAGAGTCAACCCACAAGTAAATGTGAGGAAAATTTTAAGACAAGCATGAATATGCAAGAGCCTTCTCCTCAGACAATTCCTCAGCAGTTGCATCCAATTTCTTCCTTGAGAATTCATCAATAGAAAGTCCTGATATGATGGAACCAGATACATAATGGCCAATCATTTCTATTCTTTCATAGTATATTATTTTACAGCAAATTCTTCAAAATGACAAATAAAAGCTTTCTAGAGAAATATGTTATATACTTAATTAACTGGTTACGAAATTAAAATATGACTGGAATATAACATACCTAAAGAAACTTGAATCCAGGGACTAATAGCAATGAACTTAAATACTATACTACTAAACTACAGGTCACAACTTTTTATATCTTTTTTTTTTAAATTTTGCCTAGTATATTTAAATCATACTTGTTTTCATTTAAATAGTATACAACAAGCAATATCAAAAGTTTATGCCTTGAGAGGTGCACTACCTCTTTTTTTTCTTTTTCCTACCTGCCTTGGAAGTCACAGGACAATCTACCATCGTCAACCCACTTAAGTAGCCCTGCCAACTCACTCACTGCCGGATCGAAGTGATTGGCAAAAGTATTTGGTAGTCATTCCTTTCTATCCCTTCCGGTACATCTTTCTTCCAATTGAGTTATTCCAGATTACTTTTGAAGAGGCATAAACAATCCACGGTCCAACTCTTAGTCCCTCCCAGTTTTTTTTATCCATTCACTTCTTTTTGTGTGAATTCCATTTTGAATTTATGCTACAGTTATGGCCGGACTTCTACACCTCAAACTTTTGCCACCTTAACATAGTACTAGATCATTTTGCATCAACTCCAAAAATAATATGAAGAAAAATTCAAACATTTTTATGTTAAAAAATCCTAAAACTATTAACTTATATTACATGAGCAACTAGTAGTAATGGCAACACACTGACACTTCTAGAAATTAAAAGGCATAGGCCCTTCCACAGGATCAGGGATTCAGATTCAGGGTACATCACTGATTATTTTAATGCAAGTACTATCATGCTTGCTGTAAGCATACTAATCCAAGTTAATGTTGTGGACTTATATTATCTTAAATAGCATCACAAAAGTATGTTGAGCTCTACCCCATATAAAAAGAAAAAAACAAGTACAAATATCCATGTAAATTTTGGCATCTACATATTGCATATCTTACGGCAAGTAGGAAACATGGAATGTGACTTGTCAAGAAGATTAAGTTAAATGGTTCTTGCAGTGCTCATTATAATTAATTGGTATGATTCATCTTGAAGAGTAAGTTGAATGACACATGCATTGCTCATTTCAATTTATCAGTCATTCTCTCACTCTAAGAGCAAAAAGGCATCACTATATTCAACCAATCAATCATGCATTTGAATATAAAAATGCCATATAAAACATCCTCAGAAGTTACACACCTTGGACGATTGTCCACTCGCCAGCATTGCATGTGACAGGAAAAGAATAAATCAGCCCAGCCGGTACATTGTATGAACCATCAGAGTAGACACCCATGGAAACCCATGTTCCCTGTTGCGAAGATAGGAAAGAATCAGGATACACTTTACCCAAATAGCATTAAGTTCTAAAAAAAACACTACAGAAAATAACCTCAGGGGTCCCGAGAACCCAATCACGTATGTGATCACAAGCAGAACTGGCAGCAGATAAAGCACTAGAAAGCTTTCGTGCTTTAATGATTGCAGCACCACGTTGTTGAACAGTTGTAATAAATTCTCCCTTGAGCCTGCGCCAATAAGATGCAGTGATGATTATCTAGTCTAATTTTAAAAGTTTTGAGATGATTTATAATCCAGATCTGAAAAAAGTAAATTTGAAAAATGTTATCATACCAGTCATCATCAGAAACAAGCTGACGAACAGGCTTTTCTCCACTTGGTGTTTTAACAGTTGCATGACTTACATCAGGATACTGAGTAGAAGAATGATTTCCCCAGATGATGACGTTCTTCACATCACTGACTTGAACATTTAGTCGCTCAGAAATCTGACCCAGTGCCCTGTTGTGATCTAGCCTTGTCAAACAAGTGATGTTTTTTGCAGGGATGGAAGGAGCAAACTCTTTCAGTATAAGAGCATTAGTGTTTGCTGGATTTGCCACAACCAGCACCTACAAGGCAAGAGATGAAGGATTCAAGCAGGAAAAAAAAAACATCAAGCACTGGTATGCTATTGATAGGAAATACACATACATTTCAAGTAAACCTGAAAGCATTTTTGTTGAATCTTACAAACAGATTGCAAATGCAATTACTCAAAATAATACCTTGCAGTTCGGAGCAGCATATGCCTCTAAGGCTGAAGCTTGAGATTTATAGATGGAAACATTTTTTGACATCACATCCTTTCTCTCCATTCCTTCCTTCCGTGGGAACCCACCAACCATAACAGCTATGTTGACTCCAGTGCAAGCCTCCACAGCATCAGTTGTGGCCACGACACCTAATTTATTATTGTAAGAGTGGTTAATTAGAAAAACAAGATAAGAATAAGGACATATATGGATTGGATAATATCCAACATGAAAGGAAAATAATACCCTTAAGAAGAGGAAATGCTGCATCAACCAGCTCCATCCTAACTCCATTTAGAGCTTCTGCAGCAGGTGGAATGTCAAGCATGTGCAAGATAACAGGTTGGTCTGGGCCAAGCATCACACCCCGAGCAATCATTGGCACGAGTGCATATCCAATTTGTCCTGCAACCATAAAGTATATGAGTAAATTTAAGTTTTTTACAACTAATTAAGTAACAGGAAATGATTGAAAAAATCAATTTCATATGAAACAAAGGTATGTAACACTTATCTACTTCAATGAAGACAATTTTTTTTTCTTTTTTTGACTTGTGAACAGACTTTGGTGGAACTAAAGACATTTTTTTCAGCATTTGGGTGATAATTAGCAAAAGCTATCATAAGAAGATTCTAGAATGTTACATAAGAAACATATCTTTTTCTTAATGCTTACCTCAGAACAAGCCTCAAGTAGTTCTACTTTCAAGATTCAGTACATCTCCTTGTTGTCTTTGGCAGAAACAGAAACATTAATTACTATAACTAAATTACTGTCACTCCACAACAAGACCTAATTGTACTAAATGTAGAAACTAAGTGATGTCCAGACTAACTCTGACAATTCACAGAATATAAGAGGAATCAATGGCTGAAAAAAACTCCAAGTTCTATCACTAAGATCTAAAAAGAATAATGATTATCTGAGAATAGAGTTAATTCAACTAAATGATGCACGCATATGATAATGAACAATGAACACGATGGAAATAACAAAAGTTCCAATAAAACAACTCTCATAAACATGCAAAAACATTTTGATCTTCCAAACGGCCTTCATGCTACTACTTATACCATTAATCAATCAAAGGTAACATAACACTAACATAGATAAAATGATATCTGGATGTCAGCTATTCAATAATAACACAAAAAAAAATCCCCAAGACATACCGAAATACATCGTCTTAATGCCTTGTTGTAAAAACTATTGCACTAATGAATGCACTAAACCCCATAATTAAGCCTTCATTAGAATTTTCAGATTACTTTCTCAAAAAGACAAAGGTGGCCCGAACTGATAAAGACCCACAATAACATGCAGAATGCAACTTTCTTAAGAGACTGTTGAATGATCCTTTTTTATACCTCATGATATCAAAGTTTAAAAGAAAAACAATGAATGCATTATTTTATGGTGGATCTTTCATGAACACAATCTAAAGTAATCATTAAAGCTTTCTTAATCTATTATGGTTTCACTTTATCTAAGACCACATGCAGATAATATGGACCAAATACAATCAAGCATATTACAAACCAGAAAAGATGAGGACCATTTGAAGATGGACAAATAACAGAAGTGTCACCATGAAAAGACTATGATTAAAAATTAAATAAATCACAGTAATACAAAAGCTGAAAGTTCTCTCACACAAATAATCAACTCTCTCATGTAAATACCTGTCTTAACAACCTTTGCTAGCTTTTGAGAAGCCAGCTTAGGCAGGTTAAGTCACTCGAGCAAAGACAAATAGAATTGATGGATTACCAAAAATTGGGCAAAGAAACCTGTCTTAATAACGTTTGAAGTAAAAACCTGTCTTAACAACCTTTGATAGCTTTTGAGGAGCCAGCTTAGGCAGGTCAAGTCACTCGAGCAAAGACAAATAGGATTCTATAGTGCGTGAAGATAGTAAACCAAAAAGACTGTCTATATAAACAACGTTTTTGAAAAATTGATGGATAACATATTCATGTAGACAAATAACCACATATTAGCCAAAAGAATACACGACTGATATATTTCTTGCTGGCAAGAGAGTACATGATTATTCGGAACAAGGACAAAATCAAGCACATCTTTTCTTTCTTCTTCTCGAGATGTGTTCACACATAAATGATTTAGAACGTTGCAATGACATAGTATTCAATTATTGGGTAGTGCTTTTGGATGTTACCAAAATGAACAAGTATTTCAAAGTAAAAAAAAAGGACTTTCCGATAAGTTCAACTGAAAAATCAATCCCACCCCGAATAAACAATCAGAAAATAAGCGAACAACAAACACCAAAAGAAAGTGAAAGGAGCCCCAAATCACCGTTAGACAGCTCCTGATCTTCCTCCGGAAAAAAAATCCAAAAAGTCGAAATCAAAGAGACCCGACTTAGCAATTAGCATATCAAATTGTTAGATCAATAACGAGAAAGAAAAAATCGATCTAAGACCGTGAGGGGTTCAAAGTGACCAAAACGAAAGCACCCACAGCCAAGTGATTCAGAAAATCAAAGAAGAAGGCAGCTGCACAGGCTACGTCGATTCCGATCCGACATCCGGAAGCCTAAAACCAATCGGATCTGAGATCTATGACCGATTAAACCAAACAACCCCCGATCACGAAGTAGAATAGATCAAAGGATGATAGCAGCCAAAGAAGAACCGAGATCTATACCTGCAGCTCCCGTAACAAGAACTCGAACGGTATCTTTCGCCATTGAGACGCCGAGAAGATGCCAACCAAGCAACACAGGCGATAACCTAAAAAAGAGGGCTAATGGAGAGTGAGGCTGCGCTTGGAAGATAGTAAAGGAGTGAGGATAGGGTACCTATAAAGGCGAAAAGAACCTGGCAATGGACGGACGGACGGATGGAGAGATCGTTTGCTGGACGGTTGCTTGCGCCTGGGACTTTCATAATGGACGGATTAGATTCCATCTACTGACAGAGGGCCAGCGATGGACGGTGGATAAAGCGTTTCTTTACGCCAACAAATCACCAATAAACAAATAAAAAGCTTTAATTCAACAATAAAAGCACAAAAGAAGGAAAAAGTATAACGATCACCCAAACAACCAAAGTGACCGTCTTAATCACTAATGACGCTTTAATATAACCATAACTTATTATTTTCGAATTATGATCATATAGTTCTTACAACCGATCGTAATGGACATCAATTAAACTTGGCATGCTTTTACTAATCCGTACTCCTACTCGTGTTTACCACGTCTTTATAATTGAGTTTAAAATGGGAAACTATAAGTGGGTCTACTGCGCTCTCCAATAACAAGGCAGGTAGGTATATGAGTAATTAATGAACAGAAAGAAAAGCTTGTTTAATTATATAAATTGGATAATATTTATAATAATATTAATCCGCGCACTAAGTTTATCAGTCATTATTACAACATGAACCCCATGTTAATTTTCCAACTACCAATGTGTCTTTTTCCATACTAAACACTCGTGGATCTCGTCTTGCACCACTAAAGATGAAGTGTTAATATATATATATATATATAAGTTTATAACGAGACAAACAAAGACCCAATAGGTTTCGGACTGGGCTCGTTTCTCGCTGTATATATATATAAGTCGCTTTACCTTTCCTCGTCTTCCTTATTGACGTCCCAGTGAGCATCGGCGGGCATCGACAGCGAAATAGCGGCGAAAGGCTTTGGTAAGTCATCATCCCTCCTCTCCTTCCTCTTCCTTCCTCCGCCACTCATGCACATGCCTTACCCTTATTTTGCTCACGCCCTAACCCTAACCTTATACCTGTCTCTTATTTTTGGACCTGGATCAAATCATTATACCTTTTCCTGATGTGCTTCCATTTCTTTAGCATGATTGTTTGGTTTAATTCCAAAGACGTTTGTTTGATCTTGTAATTTACAGGTTTGATTCGTGAACCCCTTTAAAGCGGAACAAAGCAGAGTGCGCGCGCCCTTCATGGCGACGGCTTCAGGTATATTTCCATCTCTTGTTCGTCTTGGATTCTTATGGCCTAGTCCCCCAACTTTGAGCTCTGTGGGGATCAGGTTTAGTTGTGGTGTTTCTTGATTGGAAGTGTGCGGTGACTAGGGATTATATGGTTTAAGTTATGGCTCTTTTTTATAATGGTTTGGCCTGTAATTAGGGTTTTGCCTTTGTGAAACTCTGCATCTAGAATTTGTAATTTGTATCACCTGAAAAGAATTATAGTTCTCTGTGTGCTATTGACATAATTAAGTGATTTAATCATGGAACTTTGTTATTCTTAGATATAAACTTTGTGCTTCCCCTTTCCCTTCACCGAAAAGTTACCCCCACTTTTTAGTTGGGGTGTTGCTGTGGTTTCCAGTTTCTGTTTGGCTGTGAGTTTGATGGTTCTGGCTAATGATTATGGACCAAATTTGTTAAATTTTTAGCATATTATTATGCACAAAAGATTGTCATTCTGTAACAGAAGGGGGTATTGGCAACTTTATGTCATTGTGTGATTTCTGCCATGCTGCTCGGTCGACCATGTCGCTGGCATGGGTCAGATCAACTGGCATGGACCGAAAAGTGGCCTAGCTAGTATCTCGTCGGGCCTATGCTGACACATACCAATCATCATGACAATCGTATGGTACATAATGCATGGGCCGGATCAATCAGCATGGACCAGTTAGTGGTAAGCTATTTGGTAGATCATCCAACCTTTGCTGACATGTTGGTAATCACGAAATTTGATATTCTGTGAACCATCTATTTGCAGAAGTTTGATGGAATTGTATCTATCTCCTGTGTAAATGTTTTATTAATGTAGTTGCTTTGATACATTTTGATCTCTTTACTGCAGCATCATTCAAATCACGAGAAGACCATAGGAAGCAACTTGAATTGGAGGAAGCACGTAAGGCTGGGCTTGCTCCAGCTGAGGTTGATGAAGATGGAAAGGAGATCAATCCACATATTCCTCAATATATGTCGTCAGCTCCTTGGTATCTTAATGCTGAGAGGCCTGTAAGTTTCTTCATGAAAATTCATTGTGCTTCTCACTTAATATCTTCTTTCTTAGGAAATTAGTAACCTGTGCCCATTCTTTTCCAATAGAGCTTGAAGCATCAGAGGAAATGGAAGTCGGATCCAAATTACTCCAAATCATGGTATGATAGAGGTGCAAAAATTTATCAGGCTGATCGATACAGAAAAGGTGCATGTGAAAAGTAAGTTCATTATCTTTAGCTTATGTTATTGGCACTTTAAGTAGCACAAGTCGTTGCACTATAAACTATTATACTTTTCCTAAAGTCCTGGTTTTTTGTTGTTGAATCAAAGAATTATGATCCTATACTGTTGATACTCTTGATTTAACAAGAGGTTCTTATAATTTATTCGAAATTGTTATGCCATACATTGTTTTGTAACTGCTTGATGTTTGATAAATTCTCTTCAATGTTGTAGTTGTGGGGCAATGACACACGACAAAAAGTCCTGCATGGACAGGCCTAGAAAACTGGGAGCCAAGTGGACAAACATGCATATAGCTCCCGATGAGAAGATTGAGTCATTTGAACTTGATTATGATGGAAAACGTGACCGTTGGAATGGTTATGATGCTTCCACTTATTCTCGTGTAATTGAGCAGTATGAGGCTAGAGATGAAGCCAGGCGGAAGTATTTGAAAGAGGAACAGTTGAAGAAACTAGAGGAGAAGAACAACAAAAAGGCTGATGAGGATGGTGGTAGCGATGACGACGACGACGATGATTATCTGAAAGTTGACGAGGCTAAGGTTGACGAGAGCAAACAGATGGACTTTGCAAAGGTGGAGAAACGTGTGCGTACCACTGGGGGTGGAAGCACTGGAACTGTCAGGTAATTTGATATGAAAACACAGGAACTTTGTGAGCTTTGCAATTAAACATTTGCTGCCACTGGATTTACTAGGACTTGTATGCATAAATGTAAGTCGTTTGTTCTTTCAGGAACTTGCGTATTAGAGAGGATACTGCAAAGTACCTTTTGAACCTAGATGTGAATTCGGCCTATTATGACCCGAAAACCCGTTCTATGCGTGAAGATCCTATACCTGACAGTGATCCAAATGAGAAGTTCTATGAAGTGAGTTTGCATTGTCTTTCTGAAACATATGTCAAGTTTCTTCCATCTTTCTGCTTTACAATAAATAGCTTATTTTTTTATGATTTGCCATATAGGGTGATAACCAAAACAGACTTAGCGGACAAGCACTGGAGTTCAAACAGCTTAACATCCATGCCTGGGAAGCTTTTGAGAAGGGACAGGATATCCACATGCAAGCTGCCCCTTCTCAAGCAGAACTACTCTTTAAGAATTATAAGGTTATCAAGGACAAGTTGAAAAACAACACAAAGGATACCATCATGGAGAAATATGGAAATGCAGCATCTGAAGAAGCATTACCTAGAGAACTTCTTCTTGGACAAAGTGAGAGAGAGGTTGAGTATGATCGTGCTGGTCGAATAATAAGAGGCCAGGTACGATATCTTGACAGGAGATCTTTTTGTTGTCTTATTTGATTACTTTTAGAAGTCAGTAATGCTTTGTTATCCTTAGAAGTCAGTAATGCATTGATATCCTATAATTCCTATTATAGATATTCAGCAATAGTTATGTTACATAGAGACTTTTTCTCTGCATAATATTTGGTCATATTCTGCCATTGATTGAATTTGGTTTCCTCAGCATCTTATAACAAGATTTTTTTGGCTAATTAGATCATTAGGTAGTTTTCGGTCTTATTCTGCTATTATTTGAATTTGGCTTCCTCTGCATCTTATAACAATATTTCTCTCACTAATTAGAGTATAAATGTTGGTTACTTGTAGGAGACCTCCCTTCCCAGAAGCAAATATGAAGAAGATGTCTATATCAATAACCACACCACAGTTTGGGGATCATGGTGGAGGGATCACCATTGGGGCTACAAATGCTGTAAACAAACCATCCGCAATAGCTACTGCACAGGCTCAGCAGGAATTGAAGCTGCTGAAGCTGCAACAGAGCTTTTGAAGGCAAATATGGCTCGTAAAGAAGATGCAGAAGGTCAATATGATAGAAATTTTCATTCTTTCCATAACCAATTTAAAAATAAGATCATTCTTCTTTTTTGACATTGTCTTCAAGGTCATGACAATCTCATTGGCATTTTCCTGCTAAACATGCCAATTTGAAGAATTCTTCGAATTCATGTTCATTTCCAAGTAGCATAAATCTATAGAGTTTAAGACAAAGGGAGAGAGGGAAGAGAGGCATCAAATGCCTGCTTGGTTCAGAGCAGCTGGACTGTCATTCATAGTGATGGCAGTGAGAGAGAGAGGATGAAAGTCAAAATCAGAGACTAGAGACTTCATGGTCTGATTTGGTATACAAGGCATTGGGGTTTGATTTTGTTGGTTCATTTTGACAGCCCTCTTAGTGCTGAGCCGACTTCGATTGTCGTGGAGGTTTTTGGCCAACCTAAGCCTCGTTTAATTTTCTGTATAATGGGTTGGTTTGGACTGGCTTACTGGACTCCTACCTTTCAGAGAGCTGCAGTTTTCTATAATTACCCCATGACATTGTTTGTAACTACTAAATTCAATGCGAAGAAGTACCAAGTGAACTGACTGCTTAAGATTTTTCTTGAAGTACATGACCAGACAAGCTTAATACATTTTACGACTGAAGTTATCTCAGTCTGGCAGGCCGTTTCATATTAGTTCCATGTTTTCATTTGATAGCGATCGGTTTCTACTTTGTTGCATGCTGTTTGGTTCTCATCTTCCTTTCTTTTTCCTCCTTTCTTTTTAGGTGTGTCATCGATAATCTTCTATATCACCTTCAATTTTCTCATATAAAATGTTGGTGTCCTGGTAAATGGGAGAAGAAAAGAGAAAAATGAAAAGGTGTTCATGTTCAACATCAGTGCTCATCTTTATGTTCCGTTTGACTTAAAAAATCTTGAACTGAACTAACTAGAGCTCACTTGTTCAGTTTAGGTTTTTTATGCTCAATTTAGGTAGTTGCTTTATACAAGTTTCTTTTAGGTTATTAGCTTCTTTGATGTAAATTACTGTATCATCGAGAAATTCCATGGTATGTAGGAGTATCAATATTATAACTACTATCGATACCATCCCCTTTTTCGTATCTTCATGAAAGTGTGACAATCTTTCTTCGATGCAAGGATCCATGATTATTGGAGCTCAGTTTCTTTTTGAATGTATGAAAAATATGGTTTTGGGCCTCTAAGGTTTTTCCTAGTTTATTTTAGTTCTTCATTTATATTTATTTATGACATTGAATATGCTAATATATGCATTTTGCAGATAAGCCTGTACAGCATGAAGAAAAGCAGCTTGCCACTTGGGGAACTGAGGTCCCTGATGATCTTGTTCTGGATAAAAAGTTGCTGGCAGAAGCACTGAAGAAGGTAGATTAGTGGCTCTTACTTTTGTTTACTCGTGTGCTTTTTGTTAATTCATTGATGCTAAAACTAACTTTCTGTTTGTACAGGAGGATGAACGAAAGAAGGAAGAGAGGGATGAAAGAAAGAGAAAATACAATGTCAAATGGGATGATGAGGTACTTAATTCACAAATCAATTCTTAATTGATGCGCTAAAATATGTTTTCAGAATCACAAGATCCTAAAGCTTCATAGGAACCTGAACCAATAAAAATAAATGAAAAATGAATACCAACTGACTACACTGAGTTATATGGTAAATTGTGGTCGCTGGCTAGACTAGTAGTAGATGATGGTACATACCCGTCCGGCTAATATTGTTGAACATTAACGCCATGGCAAGCGGAAGCAATTCCCAAAACAGATTATAATGTGTGATCTTTTTATTCGTAGGTGAAGTTTTGCTGCAAACACATGATCGGAAGGAAATCCTTTAATTATGACAATATTGTTGATTTATGTGGGGAGGTGGATGGGAAGTCTAATTCTCTTATGATTTTATGTCCATGCAGGTTACCGTGGAAGATATGGAGGCCTATCGAATGAAGAAGATCCATCATGATGACCCAATGAAAGATTTCCTCCACTAATTATAATATTATTATTATCCTATAGGGTCCTCCTGTGTGTATATATACTGAGATTGTTGGACTAGTTGCGATTGGGTTGACTAGGAGTCCCCTGGCATGACTTGTATGGCTGGATGTTTTACCAACCGTTGAAATGACAGATATATTTCATCTCTTTTTTTTTAGTTAATTAAACCTATATAAAAATGATTCGGTTTGTAATCCTAAATTAAATTTTTTTCGTGCCAGCTGTGTGTGTAGGCCTAAAATTGGACCGGATGGGGAACATGACCGCTAACTGGTTTGACTGCCGAACCGATTTCCCGGTTCGATCAGGTGTCATCAATCAGCACGATATCATAAATCTATTTATTTTTTTTTTAATTTTAAAAAATAAAAGGTAAATTATTATTAAAAATAAAAAAATAATGGTTGTTACCAAAGTGAGTTTGAACTGATTGATTGGTTTGAGTGGTGTTGGATTTCCAATCAATGTAGTCTTTTCTTTCCATAGGAAGATTTGGGAACAAAATAAAAGATGTAAAATATAATATCATTTTCTAGTGTCATGGTATGATTTCTGTGCTAATCCACCACCATGGCAAGCTTGTCGCTAATGACGTTGAATGCTTTGTCGTGGAGTCAAAAAATGGTAGTTTGTCGTCTCAGTAAATATAAGAAGAAAATGTACTATAAACTTATTTCAGTAATAAAATAATTAATTATGGTAAGATTACTTCTTGAAGAAAGAGTCTCTTCTACTGTTCCTTTCTGATGACACTTACAAACTCTCCTTAACCTACTATCTTTATCCATGTTGGAATTCAGATAAAATTGTGACTCAAAATATGTAACGTCAAACTCAATAATAGGCAACTATTTATATATTATGTATCCTAACACTCTTGCTGGCTATATAACACGGTAGACATAGAAACGACAACGCGTACATCTTTTGAGATGTATTACGTGACACCAAGAATGTCTCAGGTTGAATTGATTCGTTCATTGATGATTGGGTTTATGTAGCATCAACATCATCTGGAACACTCACGAGCAACTTCCTTTCCCTTTAAATCTGTAATATACCAACATTCTTGTTCTTCGAAGAATCATATGGCGAGATTTACTGAGTTATACATATGCCTTCCACAGCTTTATGATTTCCACAGTAACATATCATTTTATTTTATCTCTATCCTCGTTCTTTTTATAGTCCGATTAACCACTTAATTATTTTCATGAAAACAATGTGAAATAGTGTGAGAAGTAAATTGTTATATAATTGGTTTGATGTTGATGACTATTTGACATAGAATGTGATAAAAACTTTTGATCATAATTTTATTTTACCTTTTTATAAAAGAAAAATGAGGAAGACTGAATTATATACCAAACATCTTCAACCTTATTAATTTATGCCAAGAAAGATTGAGATGTCGAAAACCTCGAGGAGGAGTTAATGATGTTGATACAGATAGTTGTTGATCCCTTTTGGGCATAGTAGCATCATGCTCACTAAATATCTAATAACAACAGTGAACTCGTTTGGTCCTTTAGCCACATTATGCATGAGATACCTTGGATTCATTTGCACCGACGACTGGTTTTCATCCTCCATAGGAACTCACATGGGCATGCACAATGGTAAACAAGTGGTTCGTAGTCATCCATCCTCCATAGGACTGGTTTATAGTCCAGTCTTCTAATGCATTTTAAGTTCATCTTGATTTCTATAAGAGAAAGAAAGAAAAAGGAATCACGAATCTATGTAGGTAGGAGCTCAAAATCAAAGAGCTGTATCTTCCACTGCTTGGAAACAAACAAGGTGGTCATTAATGGATGTGTCAACTCCAACGAAAAGACCATGAGAACCTATTATCCTAGGAAAAGAAAACAGAAACCAAGAATCACTATCGTTCTTATTGATCTTCTTCGACTCAAGGAATTTCTTGTGCAGCAGATCGAGAAAATTGATGGGAGCGAAACAGTAGCGGTTGCAGGAAACAAAGCTTGAGATCGGAGGAGAGGAAAGCAAACAAAAGGGGAATCCAGCATTCATGTTCCGAGAAATCCTTCATCCATCCTGACATGGCACAGTAAAATATCTTTCTTCTCCCGGTCTGTCTTCAGTTCCGACAACCATTAAATGAGAGAAGCTTCACCGCTACTACAGCTCGGAAGGCGTTTGGATCCTTTACATCATTTTGTTTGTCAGCCAAAGCAGAGATGTTGTGAGCACAAACAATAGGGTTTAGGGTTTATGTGATAGCTTATATCATCTTCATATAATTCGGGTGCCATCGGAGATCACCAAAAGAAATCCAGTGGACTGTATCACTCACACACCCCTGAAACATGGTAGGCCGATGATGATGATGATGATGATTCGGACCCTCACAAACTGGCCTTGTCGATCATCGTTCTTCGACAGGTTACATCATCCCTGAAATTTCCGATGGTGGTTTCCAAAAGCCGACCTCAGGCGGCCCCCCAGCGAATATGATTCTTTTGCTCCTTCCACCGCCTATACAAGTCTTTGGAATTTGTAGGATCGGTGGGTAAGAACAGTGCAAACGTCAAAGCGTGATCAACTGTTCCTGTGGACGCAACCAGCCGAATCGGGAGCATATATTATGGGGAACCGAAGCATCATGATCCGTCCCTGAATTCCACGTTGAGAAGCAGTGGGGAGTTGGTGCGTTTAGAGGAGGAAGATGGAGATTAGTGAGGAAATAGGGAGATGTTAATGGGATGATTCCATAATGAAGATAAGTTCGTTTCATCCCCAATATCACAGCCCCCACCAGTGATTACTTTTTATCTTGTCACATCACCTTTCGTCCCACTGTCAAGCTTTGTCTCCATTGACACAGAAGCCCTAGCTGTGCACCGATGCACTTTCTCTCTCACTCATTCAGCTCGTTGATTTTTCTCATTGGTGTAGGCAAGACCTGCCCAGAAATTGAGCAGGATTCTCGATCTCCTTTTATTAGGCCGAGCAAGAGTTCCACGGGCTTTGGGACTCCCCTCTTGTGTACAGAAGAAACATGTAGGCTTTCGGAATCTTTTCTCTCGTAGCCAGACATCAGCCACTGGAAACAGTAAGCTTCTCTTACCTCTCGTCTTTCCTTCCCGTTCAGATGTGATCCCCTGATCATGGCTTTCTAGGTCTTCTAGTCCTTCCTCGTCTCCAACAAAACGTCAGCCGCAACCACATAGGCAAAATCCATGCTGATCTGAGCTAGATCTGTAGTAGAGTAGCTCTCTCTCTCTCTCGCTCTCTCTCTCTCTCTCTCTCTCTCTCTCTCTCTCTCTCGTAATGGAAATGGCTAGATCATCTAGCTTCTCGAGCTTGTCAACAGGTAAGTGAAGAGGAAGAGAAGTAGGGGGCAGCCGCTAAATAGGTCATCGTATTTCATGGTCGTCGTCACCATCATCCATTCGTTTTCTGTCAGCTGTGACTCGAGAGTCTTATGCAGGATGAGCTAAGGAAGTGTAGAAGGAGTCGGAAGGATCACTGAGAAGAAGAAGAAGAAGAAGAAGAATCTACAGTGATCCTCCTTCATGGAGTTGGTACCAAACCCAGATAGCCCGCATTCCAAGAACAGCGGTGCCATCAGTCCCAGTAGCAGGCGGCAGAACTTTAGCACCACCTCCTTGGCCGCTGCCAGCGCTGGCGGAGCTGCCACCTCCTCTTCCCCTCCGTCGTTAAGCCGCTACGAGTCTCAGAAGCGCCGCGACTGGAACACATTTGGTCAGTACCTCAGGAACCACCGCCCACCGCTCGCCCTCTCCCAGTGCAGCAGCGCCCATGTCCTGGAGTTCCTCCGCTACCTCGACCAATTCGGCAAGACCAAAATTCACACCCACATGTGCCCCTTCTTCGGCCACCCCAACCCCCCCGCGCCGTGTCCGTGCCCCCTCCGTCAAGCCTGGGGCAGCCTCGACGCCCTCATCGGCCGCCTTCGTGCTGCCTACGAGGAGAACGGTGGCAAGCCTGAGACCAACCCATTCGGCGCCCGCGTCGTTCGTCTCTACCTCCGCGAGGTTCGTGAAGTCCAGTCAAAGGCACGGGGCGTCAGCTACGAGAAAAAGAAGCGCAAGAAGCCACCACCACAACAAGAGCATCACCATCCTCCGCCGCCTCCGCCCGCAGCCTGATCTACCTGCATTAGATCTATGTGCGTGCATTAGCTATGTGGTGAGCTTCCCTTCATTCCATTTGGTTGCCATCATCATCATCATCATCCCTTTATGTGCTCTTTAATTCCCAGCTGATTGAACCTATGAACCAAACTGCTGCTACATATTTAAAAGTATCTCATGAGATGTCGGTTTTGTGCAATTAAATCCATTATATGATCTGAACATTTTTGGTGCATTAAAATAGTCCAGTAGCTGCAGTGAGTGGTAGTGCTCTATCAGTCTAGTGGGGGGAAAACAAAAGAAAAGGAGAGGGGGGGAAACAACACAAGTACAGTACGCTCGTGGAGGTAAAAAGCACCAGCTAAGAGGGAGCAACTGCTGCAGAGAGACCTCTGGTCGTGGGGAGGACTCTCCATGAATGGTAAAGAACAAAGAGAGGGATGTGTTCACTATTGTAGTTTTGACTGAAAGAGGTCACTGCGACGGGGTGTACTTAAGATTCTTATAATGGCAATGCAAGCATCTATTTCGCCCACAGCTCAGACCAACTTTTCTTCTTCTTCTTACGGTATCAAAAGCTTAAGTGTGGAGACCTTATAATATCTTGTCAGTCAGTAGTACCCATGTATGGTTTCTTTTCCACACATTTATAGAACTGGGAGTCAGTGCTGCGATTCTGCAGCAACTTTTCAGATACCTTACCATTCATTCTAACACCCATTTTCTTTTCCTGCCTCGCTATCATCTCTCCCTCCTTAGGAATTATCCTCAGCACCGGCCGTGTAGGACTCTTTCATTTCCAAGGTTTCCTTATAATCCACCACCCCTTGGGCTTGCCGTTCTCGATGTTTTTGGCAATCACAAACGCACCCACCCACTCCGACTTTACACTCGCAGCGAACCCAAAGCTGATCCCAAGGTTGTGATCGAGATTGCCACAGGTATTCGTCGATGGAGGCGTAAGAAAGAATCGAAAACTTGGGGAATAGGCATCCCAAGATTGTGGTCTCACACTGTGTTGCTATGAATGATTGGATGGCATTTAAGACTCCTACCGCTGGGAGTGTGAGCAGACTCCAATATCTTCTTTTTACACTCCACTCCACTCCACTCCACTCGATGGGAATAGTGTAAGGTGGTGGTAATATATTGATTGCATCGGTGGTACTTGTGCATCTTTAGAAATTCCTCTTCATTGATGAGCATGACCACCACTGAGTTGGCTCTTATACATGGTAAAAACCATGGCGTCCTCGAGCAGGAGATACGGCGGGGTTTAAGGTATCCTCCAGATTAGCGTTGAGTTGCATGACCTGCAACTCGCAGGCTTGTTTCTTCTTTGTGTCAGTTTACTTGCTAGTTTGAGGATTACTGGATCTGTGACAATGCAAATTCTCAGATGACTTGTCATGCAATGACATGACTTTCTATCTTGGAACCCTTTTTTAGCAGGTAAAAGTATCAGAATTAGCAAGTGAAATAATTCTTTTTCCTTCACACAGTAAACAACTCTACATTGCAATCAGCACATAATTCATTTTTGGCTTTCATCGTATGATTCTAGGGTTTCGATGCTAATTGTTGCATCTACATGCAGCAGCAGCAGCTGATAGGTTTTGGTATCAGTATTGCAGATGGTTGACATTTGACCGCTTTGCTTCACTTCATCTGCATGTAAAAGTGATCTTTGCATGGTTTATGCTCCATAGATGCTTCTACAGGAATGGTTGTCATCTTGTGCCATCAGCTGTTGTAGACTACATATTTTAAGGGTAGGAGATCGGAAGACTCGTGCGGTGAATCTATTTAACTGAAAGGTTGATCATTTCAAGGCAGTGATGGATGGATTCTTATAGTTCCCATGTCGTGTTTCCAGATTCTCTTCCTATTTGGATCATCCAAGTGAAACCTTCGTCTAAGTTTCTAAGGTCGTGTCATCCAGAATAAAATAGTGTGGTAAGATTCAGCTTGTCGAGGTCCTGAGATTGCACCATCCTAGTTTGGATCGAAGTGCAGGTGAGGAGCAAGTCCTTGAGCTCATGCATCTTCCTTTATGGATCTTATCAAGTATGCCCTAATCATCAGGTATCAATAATGTCTTGGATCCTCTAACGACACAGATAAAAAGCAGTGACAAAACATATCAGTCCAAGATCTTGAGCTACACCACTGTAAGATTGATATGGAAGAAGATTAAGGAGTAGTAAATGTCAGGTTTTGAGAGAGAACGAGCTACAGCTAATTTCCTATTTCTCCTTGTGCACTAGAAAAGCTTATAGTTCTTCTTTTCCTGCATCTAGAAAATGTGAATAGCAACTAGCTTTCCATTTTTAACAGCAGTTGTGCACTAGAAAAGTGACTTCTCCTTTTACAGTGCAAGTATTTTGCTTTTAGCCTCTGATATATTTCATCCAATTAAATGTGCAAAGTAAGAATGGCAATTTATTTTAATTTGTTTGATTTGTTTTCTCTACTACATAAACTCACAATCACAAAATAATGTTGTGCATCTTAGAAAAAGATCACAATTAATGGTTGAGATATTGATCTTATCATTTTTGTCTTAGCTAGTTTACATGGTTATCCAAATTAACTTCCAAACAGTGCATTTTCTAGTGATTCAGATATTAAGCCAAACATTTCTTGGTCTCATCTTTTCTCTTCTTTTTTTTGGATCATCCAAACCGAACTTTACTATAGATGATTCACATGCATAAAAATTACTACACTACCATAGTTAATCATGAGAACTTTGATTTGGACCTCTTTGATCCAATTGGAGAGAGATGAAAAGAAATCAATATTGCCGCTCGTATATTCTGAATGGAGATACAGAAGATCGAGACGCAGAATGTTTCTTATTCGAGAAGGTAGATTTGGAATCGACATCGATTTGGATTGTGATGCCTCTCAATTTCGAGTCTGGTGATCCTTTAGATATGGTTTTGTAGCCAAACGAGTGTTCATTTGCGTGCTTCTAATTGAAATCTACATATGCTTGACAACATTTGACAACATATGGTTTTCTTTCCGGCAATTCCTCTTCCATCTTCCTCTCTCTACGAGCCTTTGAAGCATTGAATGTTGGTAGGAAAGCAGTACAAGGAGTGACTGTTGATCCTTCTATCGTACACACAGTCTATGAACATGAAGACACTAAACCACATCCTTTACTCTTTCAGTCTTCTTCCTTGCCCTATTTAATGGAGTAAAATACCAGTGATGTTAAAGCAAAAAATTCCAACATCAGTTCCATTTGATGTGGTGCAATAGTAGCAAGAGAGAGAACAAAGCTTGACATGATCAAGCGTTGAACCTTGTAACACAAGGGTTTATACATATGCTTATTAGGTTTCCAAGCTCAATGTTTTTGATTGTAACTATCATAGCAAATCAGAAGTACAGTACACTCAAGTCTGCTGCTGGGATTAAACCCACGCTCTTCCTTCATACCGTTGCAAACCATCCAAGTTGCAATCATGGCACACAAATAGAGATAAGAGAGACGAGAGAGAGAGAGAGAGGAAGGAGTCACAATCGATCAACACATAGGATGCAACATAAGTGTCCCTCTGGAGAATCTTTTTAGCGTTTCAAAGCCTCCAAACATAAATGGGACAAAATAGAATCAATACTTGAGTGCCAAGTGAATGATTATGGCTAATGATCAAACCATGTGGCAATCGCTGCACTTGCATCACAATCTAAAGCTGTTCACTTTCACGGAAGCTTCCATCGATGAAGAACACTCGATGCCGATGCCTGCCGCGTTCATCTGACCCCCATGTTGCCAATCGAGACTCACTTGAACAGGGAATGCAAGTGAAGACTTGCAATGAAGTCTCTTCAGAGCTTTCTGGCAAACAGTGGAACTGGAGATTGCTATCATACGAATACAAGGAAAGCGATAGTCCGCCATGGACATCGATTGTTTCTTTCTGGATCCATACCAAGGATTGTTTCTGCAGATCACTGACTCTTGTGACCAAACACTATCTTCTGCTTGTCACCTACTCCTACTCCTCCACCAGAGGCTCGACCAATACAGCTAACACGTCCTTTTAACCTACTCCCAATCAAGCATGACTGAACCTTTGGCTTCTCTGTCTTCCTCGATTCCTAATAATTTTTCTTCTATTTTATTTTATTTTGTCATGGTGGTGTGTTCATATTAATCGACTAATTTCTCGTTAGCATGATGAGAGGCAAAGCATCGGATCCAAATTTTCCATTAATATTTTCTCTATTATCTATTATATTGATTTGATGATGATAATTATTAGCAGTGGCAGCATGTTTTCTCTCGCTGCGTATGGTCACTGTGTTCCCTGGCAGGAGTGCGAGGATGGGGTCAGGCCAAGGCGTGTAGTGGCAAAAGAAGGGGCCTGCAAATTCTTGTGAGCTGATGTGACGCCTCGGAGCACGAGGGCTGCTTCCCTCGATGTCGGCGTTGCCCGTGGCACCAGTGGCCGGCGCCCACACGTCCGCCCCAGGGGAGTGGGCCCCTGCGGCGCGTACGGAGACGCCAGGTGGGGGGCCGACGTCCCGTCGTCGTCGTCCCCGGTGTGTCAGCGTGTTTCCTGAAGCAGTAAAGATATGGCGGTAGCGGTGGCCGCAAGCCACTCGCCTTGTCTCTCCCGTCCCACCCTTTCTCGGGCTGTACGAACGAACGCTCACGGATTTGACCTCCCTATGCGGGTTGATGTGAGGTGCATTAATTGGCACGGCCAACAGGCAATTAGTGGGAGGAGAAGGGTTAGGAAGAAAGCAATCGGACGGTTCTCATTAGATGACATTTCTGCCCAAATTTCTCAGGTATTTCTATTTGTTTATCATAATATTGTGTGTATATATATATAATTTATGAAATTTTTATAGTAAAATTAACAATGATAAAACAAAAGGAAATTTGCAGAAACTTCAAAGAAGATTAGTAGAATATATTTTGTAATCATGTGCTGGCATCATCATGCATCCCCTCCCATAGACCAACCCTAAAGATGGTCTCAACCATTGAGGTGGCCATTCGGCCACCCAAAAAGACTAGCAATTATTGAATAAGCTTGTCGGGGTGTCATTTGCAATCATTCAATACCCAATCAAGGATTGGGTATGACGTTAGATGGATGGTCTTTAATCTTCAACTATTGTTCGTATTTTTGTGTGTGTGTATGTGTGTGTGTGTGAGAGAGAGAGAGAGAGAGAGGATATCTTTTGTAGATTATTTAATTATCTACTAATCCATAATATTGATTATAATCATATTTAAATTATTATTTATAATATTACTTCTAGTACATCAATTATAACCACCTAGTTAATATGATATTAATCTTTTTTATTGAGACATCCTACATCTGAGTTAATGTATTGTTTCACCAGGTGATAAGTTTCTCGAGTCTCCGTATAAGTAATATTTTTTTAAAAAAAATAAATATATTATTAATAAATTTTAAAAACTTAAAAATATTAATTTATTCAAAAAAATTATAATTACCTTTATTCTATAACATAACACACTATAGGTCATCTGAGGAAGGTTTTGGGATGCACTAATTATTTGGTTTGGGCTAGCCATCAGAGGTCGTCAACTCTAACACTTGTATTCAATTGCCTTTTAACAAGCCCAATCCAAGTTCAAAAAAACCCAACCAAGCCTAGTAGCATTGTTTGCTGTAACCATCACTATTATTCATTTTTTCTATTTTTTTGGGTATATATCGCACAAAAGCTGATATTTCTATATGGAAGCTTGGAAAGTTTAACCATCACAAGGACTTTTAAATAAGCCCTACGAATAAGAACATACAAGCTTGATCATAGGTGTGCATTGTTATGATGCTCTGCTCAATCTTGGGTATTTGCAGATTCCTCAAGGCCTTGAGCTGATTAGATGCTCTGCTCAATCTCGATTTACTGGTACAACTTATTTGAAAAAAGTTATCAAACAGCTTCTTCACCAGCTTAGTTAAAAAAAAGTAGTAATCATAATTTAGTTAAAAAAATTAATCCTAATAATATTTCCCTTATTTTGTTCTGATTGCTGGCAATCTTTGCCACCATATTAGAGCCATATCTTCCTACTGTATAGAAACCCTGCTTCACCAGCTAATCTTCATCAATTTCCTTATAATCACAAAATCCAACATTTTACTAACCAACCTATCATTTTGTATGAATATTTCGTTTTATAAATACTAAAACACTGAAAATAAGAAGAAGAAAAAATCCATATATAATTAAAAAGTCAAAAGATACATGAAGAAATATAAAAACACATCTTAATTTGCTATTATGACATGCACTGCATCATTAATGGACAATGTTTCATTGTTTACTGAACCATCTGCCATTAACAATGTACAAAGGTTCACCCAATAACAATGAATATAATTTCCCTAAAGTCTACGAGAGGCTTGTTTATGGTACAAAACATACCCCTGCTTTTCTTTAGGTAACCCATTCATACATCCTATCCTAATTCTATTGATGAACTTCTACGACAGCCAAACATCTCTTACTTGGGCAGTTTGAATGTGATCGTGGAACAAAATGCTGAAGCAAACAATTAAGGTCCCATGCAAATATATGGCACAAAAGAGGCAAGATACAAATCCGGCTCGTCTAGCAAGTGCCCACCGACCTGCAAGTATCAAAACCATATGCAGTCCATATAAGGTTGTATGAAGGTTCACCCAAGAACAATGCGCATGATTGATATTCCTAAACTTTAGAAGATGCCTGCTAATGAGCAAAAGCAGGCAACTGCTTTTTCTTCGAGGAAGACACATGCACAAACATATACACTAAGATCTAAATATCATAAACTACAAGAAAAGAAATGTACTTTTTTTCTCATAAATCAAATATGTCAAAACAATTGGTCAACAGAAACTATAAGGTCACTTATCATCAGAGCCAATAATGCTCACTATATGATTTAACATTACATTTATGAGACAGTAACAAGCAGGACTGTCTAACAATAACCTAAAACCCAATCTTACATATTTTAAGTCTATACCTTCAAAAGAGGGCTGCAAATCATGGGAACTTGAATGCTAAAACAGAACTAACTGGACAACACTTAAAAAGATATCTATAGACAACCTTAATTGAAGGTCCACAAAGAATACATACCTTGGTAGGCCGCTTTGCTTCAGCTTCACCTTCACACCAATACCATGATCAATGATCAATTGAAGACAATCTGAATCTTCCCTTCAATTCATTCCCCTTTTCTTGGTGTGCAGACCACATTGTGAATATCATCTTCAATTGCACGTTGGGCCAAAACTATTCCAACAGCAGTACAAGCAGATGCATCTTTCCTAGACTTCAAGTCAAACTTTGTCCTTCAGGATAGAGTGTGCCACAGCGATCACCTTGCTCATGATCCTATGAAAAGTAAAATCACGAACCGACCATTTTGGAAACATAGATTATCAAGACAGAATGGTAGAAGGTATGGATCAGTGAGCTGGTTAATTGTCAGCATTCTCACCCCTTTTTTCCTCCATTGCGATTGATTTAGTACCTTAATGTACATTTTTTATTACTGGACTTACACCCCTTGTTCCAAAGCTTTAGCCACGTTTGGCTTAATGACTTTTTGTTTCTTCTTCTACATCATTGAAGTCCTTTATATCAGTTTTGTTGTCCTTTCATGACTCTTTTTAGCTGATTTCTTGCGATGGAACTGTATATTATACCTTTTGAATTCTTTATAACCCTTGTTGAGATTGTAGAACAATTTCTTATGCAGCCTCAAATCCTCAATCTCATCAAACTCCAAGGATTCCTCTACTAATGTGGCAGAAGAACAAGAACATGTCTCATCATTGATCTCCAAAGAGGATGATAAAGTTTCCTTGCCCCCATCAATAAGATCCAACAACTTCATGGGGTTCAAAGAAACCCCCAAGAGATCAGTGTCAACAACCTCGATCCAGAAACTGTTTTCCAAGTTATCTCTACCAGAAGGTATAATCTGCAGCAACTTGATCATCTGAGAATGATCTGAGGCCAGTAAACATGCATTGCAAGTTCTTTCCAAGGATTATAATGCCCATGCTGCCGAGAAGCTACAGATCTTTAGAGTGAATGATGGATTTGCTGTAAACTTTTGTCTCAGTGATAGGAGGAACATGGCCATCGGTGTTGCAAGATTACTTCAATCCGGAATCACGTTGTGGCTGGGAGAAGATGATCCATCGTGTGGTCTAAGTGGGAGGCAATCTGGGGAAGCTCACCATCTTTTCCTGCTCCTCCAGCGAAGAATATCCCTCGGTCGCCACCCATCATTACTACTACTCTATTCCTTCCTCTGCAGCAGTAGGGCATCAAAGGGAAAGCAGCCCTACAGTTTTAAAAATGTTTGTGTGCATTAAGAAAATCTACATGGCATAATTAAAAAAAATAAAATGATTGAACATCCAATGTCTCATCATTTACTGAACCTTATGTCATGAACAAAATATACAAAGGTTCACCCAATAACAATGAGCATGATTGATATTCCTAAAGTTTACGAGATGCCTGTTTATGAGCAAAAGCAGGCAACTGCTTTTTCTTTAGGGAAGACACACATGCACAAATATATCCATTAAGCTAAGATCTAAAGAACATAGAATACTAAAAAAACTGTAGTTTTTTTCAGAAATCTAAAGATATCAAACAATTGGTCAACAGAAATACAAAGGTATCTTATCATCAAACTCAATAATGACAAGCAAAACTGTCTAACAATAATCTAAAACCTAAACTTCAAGAATTTGAGTTTGTGCTTCCAATAGAAAGCAGCAAATCATGGGAACTTGAATGCTACAACAGAACTTGCAGTGATTAAAAGCTTGGTTTATGCAGCATTCAAAAGTAAATTGAGAAAGCTACCATGGAGATTTCTGACAGACAAAAGATAACTAAGAGCATTCTTCCACACAAGATGTTACATACAGATTCAATACTGGTTTTCAACAAATCAAACTGTACATCAACTTGTCCTGCCTGGTATAACTGATAAACATAATAAAAATATGAATACCAATATATGGTCTGATACTGAACCTTGGTCAGAGCAGTAAATAATGATCAGTACAAACCATTAGGACCTTTTTTTGGAACCATGCCGCCTCAAATGTCTCCATTTCCAGTATTCATCTTCTCAAAACTATAACTAATTTACTCAGTTTGTTCTGCAACAACAACGCCTATCTGTCCCCTACGCGGCAATCAGACTCAAGTTTCATAGTATAATTTTTGTTTGATTAAGCTTATAGCTGAAAACTTCAAATCCTCAACAGGAGAATTACTCCAAAAGCATAAGATGATTCTTTGAATGCTATAAAGTAAATCAATCACTAAAGAAAAAAAAGGAACTCGTAGGGACTTGCGATTGGCAGGATTGGTGGGTGGGTTATCTCAAAGACGTAGCCTGAACGATGAGGAATAAGGAAGCCATAAAAGAAGGTATTATAACAAAACGAAAATTCTGAAGAGGTCAGATGATAATGATCTAACCCACCACAATACTGCCCTCAAAGATCCGTCCGCCCGAGATCTCAGACATCCTCCCGCCTTCCCCCTTTCGGAGGCTGGGAGGCGTTCGGAAACATGGCCTCTACCTGGCGTATATATAGGAATTAAAACCCTAACACATACCTCTCCTACTCCATCGGATTGGTCCGGTTGACGGCGCGAAATCGCCCCAATACTGAAACCCTAATGGATAAAGTGTCTGATTGTTTCGGCGCGGTTTAGAGCACTCTGAACCGGATCAGCGGCCGAACCGGGTCGACCGAATCGACGCACCCGGCCCAATTGGATTGGGTTCGGACCACAACAGGTCCCAAATCCGAAATTATAATACTAGTATGTTAAGAAAATAGGGATTATGTACTTAAATATTTATATTATATATATGATCATTATAATTACGAAGGTATACTTAAAATGATATGGATCAATGGCAAGTAGATAGACCCAAAGAAGTTTTAGAAACGGGACAGATAGGACATGATCTAAAATGTACTCGATTTGTTATTGGTTAGGTTGATGATGTCCAGATTTGTACAGGAAATATGAGAAGAGGTATTTTTGCAGGGATGTTTATATAATTAAGATTTTGAGATATATATATATATTCCTCAATTTTCTACTTTTTCGAGGTGTATGTACATAAAAAAACCAATATTTAATATAATTTTTGGAATATAATTAGATGAAGGTTATCTCACTAAATGTTGTGATATTAATTATCTCACTAAGTGAATGGTCTTATTATCTCTCACAAGGTAGACCAAATTAATGCATACATTCAAAAATTAAACATCACATACATGTAGTATATATTTAAATGTTCACATCCATTACACATGTTGTGAATTTAGATATCATATATACTTTACTTTTATAAATAAAAAATAAAAAAATATATATTATAGCATGTAATGTCTCGACCTCATTATATGAACATAAAGCCTATTAATTATTAAATAATACTTAAACAGTTAAAAAAAAATGCAAATTACTAAGTGAAAATTTGTGGCTTGTGCTTTGTTCTTTACAACATGTGAAGCAGACATCCTAATAAATTTATATTTTCTTGACATGTATTAAACATAATGTTTAGTTAGTCAATAAAGAACAAGATGCATTGAGGCCTGACCAATGAAATTTCATTTATAAAAAAAGCCACTAATTATGGAGGAAACATGGATCATATAAGATTATTCCTTGGAGATTAATTATGTGTTGAAAATGATAAATTAATTTGTCAAACCATGTTTCACCAAAGTTCAAAGAGATGAAAAATACAATTTATTACATCCATTTTATGGATGGATACGTAATCTAAATTATATATTTATAATCTCAAAAAATATATAACAAGTGGGAAAAAATTTGTAGACTCGACACCTTAAACACTTTAAATATTGAGCGGATGATGATGAAGGATCGGACTCACTTACCAAAAAATTAAGGATCTAATTTCTTATCTGACATAATTTTTTTATCTTCGACACTTATTTTTAAAAATAAAAAATAAAAATCAAGAGCTTGTGCTACAAGTCTTAACCTATGGCTAAACAATCCTTGGGTAGCTAACTTTGTGATTAATCTGTAGGAAGTAGTGCCAAAACTTTAGACTTATGGCTGTTCTTATATTATCAATTGAACTATTGACATATAATAAAATTCTCCTTTTGGATTGTACCAGTTGACAACACAATTGAGTGTGTTGTGACACTCAAGAGAGATACTTGGTTCTTTTCTTCTCTTTTGAAGGAGGTAAATATGTTGGATATTAAAGCTTCCCCTTTTGCATTCTGCCAGACCAAGAAAAAGTATGTCACATTCTGCCATCACCATACTTCCACATGCTGCAAGTGTCAGAACATATTATTGATCTCCTGATACCAAACAGAAACAGAAGTTGTGCAACCAACCAAGCACAGGATGGCAGCAAATCCAGTGTTCATGTAGCCTTTGGAGGGTACTTAATTGCATTCTTGACTATCTTCTTGGTGGCTGCATCTCCAAGGTCAATACCACATACATCAGAGAGTCTTATTAGGTATAACAGGACATCTGAAAGCTCCTCCCCTACATGCTCCTTCTCTGAATCCTTCCAGTTAGGTAGCCCCTTTGCCACTTCTCCCCTCCACATGAATATTTCTGCAAGCTCCCCCACTTCACCAACCTGTTGAAGAGAGAAATGAGTTCACTTTCTTCTTCCAAATTATGTATATAAATAAAATATGATTAAGACAATGTAAACTTTGACTACTAGGCATTAAAATTTTAAGATTCCTACAGGCATTATATGAAACAGAAGTTTCAGATTACAGGAAGTCAAACTGTACACTAGAACAAGACCAAAACAGAGCAGTGTAGTCTCTAACAATCAAACAAGTAGCTTCAGTAACATGGATAAAGGCAGCATACAAAGGAGCAAGACGGCAGTAAAAGATCTGCCAGATTGTGCTTTGTTGATGATGTAGCTGTTCATGAATTGTCTTCGGATAGATTTTGGATCTCAGCAACTTAGCTGACTTACATAAAATAATATCGGCATTACATATGAAAATAATTAGTGCATTACCTGAATATTGATCCTAAGAGTTGATTATGCTGCGACTATCCATAAGTTTTAACAACCCAATCATATACTACGGAATCATCAAACATTTGAGTTTCTAACCCTAGTTGTAACTCGTTAGAGACTAGGGAAACAAAGAGAAATTATATACGGACAAAATATCCAACATCAAGAAAAATAACAAGGATTGAAAAAAGAGACTCAGAGAGTATTTGTTGATCTCAGATTTATCTATATCAATGGAATGTGTGACTCATTATCTGTACCAAGATTCTACAAACACTTACCTAAAATCTCAGCTATCTGAACTCACTGTGGAAGAATCTTTTTGAGAAATCGGTCATGATATATTAGATCCATAAAAAACATCATGAAAAATGAATACAAATCAGTGACTGCTACTTTAACTGTTATTGTAGTGTGCCAGAGAAGAGTGAAGCTCCATTTCTTACACAACGCTTTCCTGTTTCTGGTGGTAGCTTGACAGAGCCACCAAAGCCACCATCATCACAACAACCATCTGCCAGATCAAAACATTGCGAGATTCACATGCAAGTCATAAGAAAAGTATTCAGTGGCATCAGAATTGTCACACACTTGTACTAATGTCCACATGGTCCCCTTGCTACAGTTAAGGATACCAGTGAGGGGTTATCCAATCTTCCTTCTTCAGAGCAAAGTCCAGAATAAGGTTTCCTTCCTTGTTAATGTGTTGCCCACTAAGAGAGACAAACATAGAAGGAATCAGAGAAAGAAGCTTTCTCTGAACTGTACATCTAAGTGTCTCAACAAGTCATAACAGAATAATCCTACTTCTCTGCACGACTCAGGAAAGCCTAGAAATAGAAGAACAACACATGTGATGAGCATAATAACCCCACTTTTCTTGCATGGACCAACTTAGCTTGTTCATATATAGCTTTACAGTCTGACAAGTTCTTGTGCGATCCAGATTTTTAGTTTTTACTAATAGAGAACAAGTACATAACAATTTGTTTTTTTGCACACATCAGAACTCATTCCTCACAAGTTTATGGTATATTATGATTGGGTGATCCATGCTTGAAGTAATTGAGGCAAGTCATGGATGACAATGAATCAACAGCTTACAAGCAAAAACATAAATTACATATTAGAATCTTAGAGTTCACAAATTCGAGGAAATGCTGACTGACACCTTGTACTTCTGGTTGGTTCTTGCTTTGCTGAACATTCATAGGAGACCAATATGGGATCACTTGCTCAACTAGCCCCTAGTTAAAGTACTCAATTCACTGACTTTTTCCTCGTCTAATGTGATAGGTGTCTGAACATATTAGAACATTCAAGTGCATAGAAATCTTAATAGGAATGTCCATACTTTGCCATTAGGTTCATCATTGAGCTGGTATGATTAAATATAGAAGTGCATAAACCGAAAGAAGAACATAAGGGAAAATATTCACCAGAAAATCTAAGATGAATTTTCTTAAAATGAATCGATCATATCGGAAGGCTGTAGAGAAAATTCTTCCGAAGAAAACGAAAGAAGAATGAGGTTTTTTCTTTTGAATCATTTATCATATAGCTATAGGGCAAGAAAAAACCTAAACTGGTTCTCTTCTAAAATTCAAATAGATACAAGGAAAAAGAAGCCCCACAATTAGTGATGCTAACTCAATCAATGTACCAAGGAAAACATTGTTTTTTTACTTATGTACACATAAATATTGTAAGATATTCTACTTTATAAAAGTGCATCCTCCAAGCTTCCACATTAATCACAAGAAACAACAGCCATTATCCAGGTTGTTATCCTTTGATTAAAATCATAAGAGAAGAACTTAACTGAAAGGTAAGGAAACAAAGAGAGGCAACCAAATATTTATGAGCAGTCAAGAGGAGCAAGACAGAGTATTACCATGGCAAGCAGCAGATTCCTCGGGCTGTGGTACTGCTCCCAGTCCCTTTCCCTGGCAAACTCCTCAAGCTTCTTGGAGAGCTCTTTGAGGCTCACATCAGTCACCCTTGCCTCCTCCCCTTCCATTACCTCGTGCTTATCCCCTTCCATATCTTTGTCACTCCTCTTGTGGCAAACGAGAGGGGAGACGAGAGAGTTGACGCCCTTACAAAGTGGGGAAGGAAGTCGCCGTAAACACGCATATAAACAAATCAAAAGAACTCCTCCGGGCTTGCAAAGAACTAATTGGTGGATGGGGTGGTGTAAGTGGACACGGAGGGGTAGCAGCATACTGAATGCCCGAGAGAATCCACCACCACCACCACCACCATGCACTATGACCAAATAAACATGGGACTATCAAGCGAACCCATGTTGCTTTCCTTCCACGGACCTGCTCTAACGGTGGGTGATGCAAGGAAGAGGGAGGGCTCGATCAAATCCATTGTATACACTGTTAGCCATTTTGGCATCATTTTTCTGAAGATTGAGACCAATGGAATCATGAAAAGCCCTGTCAAAAGATGCATCACAATAACTACCTGTATGCATGAGTTAATCCTCTCACCAAGCTTTATGGTCAACATTAAAAACACTGAAAGCAACTTAATACCATCTCCATAGATGTAAAATATAGAAGCTATTTCCACTTGTCATTTAGGGCATGGGATGGTGCATTAATTAGTATGTGTTGGCCCATCAGTCTAAATTATCATGGTGTCAAGTAGCTGGACCACTACTAACATCTATATTAATTGATCCAAAGAAAGGTTGTGCTCATATAATTCATATTGTCATGTAAAACTTTTTGGATGTATATTAATGGGAAGAAAACCTTTGATTAATCATTTAGAGATTTCATGTGATTCCAATGTTGAAATAATGATATGATTATTATTTTCAATCCAATAAATTTTTTTTAATAATGTACTATTATGGTTATGATAACAACATTTCACATAGTAATTCATAATAATTAATGCAAATAGATACATATTAGTGATCTGATGGATGACTCATATCTACTCGATGCTGACTAATTAAATATTATTTAAAAGATTTAATTATTATTTATTGTATCAAGTGATGTACAGGATAATAAATATGATTTCAGTTCGACAATTTTGCCACACAAATCATTCCTTGTAAAACCGGACCGAACGACCTGATCGGACCAAATAGTTTATTATTCAAAGGTAAACCGTACTGAACCGGCGGGTCGAACCGAAACGTCCCTCTCGCCCTCGTACTGTAGGCCTGCTTTCCCTTTGGTGCCATACCGCCGCGAAGGAACGTAGTATAGTGGGCTGGGCGGGCGAGTTCAACCGGGCGCGATCCGGGCGCTCGCGTGGACCCAAGAGCTGGGCGGGCTGGCGGCCGTCTGATTCAACTCAGGCCGGGACGAGTCTGAGTCGAGCCAATTTGATATCTAGGTTCGATTGAACAGATGGTCTACCCCTCAACCCCAAAACGCAGAACTGTCACTTTCTCCTAGTGTTTCGGTGCGCGGCGGCTGACTTCATCGGCAGTGACGCTGCGGTGTTTTCCTCGGCGAACGGCGGCTGCTGCTTCTTCCTGTCCATCGGCAAACGGTGGCAGCGGCGGCGGCTTCTTCCCCTCCCGGCATCTCTCTTTTTCTCTTCCTCCTTCGCCGTCGTACACTGCCTCCTCCCTCTTCCCCCGTTCATCGCAGCCCCCGTTCCCCGTTCCCTGATCCCTCTTCTCTGTTCCCCCTTTCGTCGCGGCTCCCCCTTTCCCCGACATCACCCTCCCCCTCCCTTCTCTTCCCTCCTCCTCCCTCTTCCCCCCCCCCCGTTCATCGCAGCCCCCGTTCCCCGATTTCTCCTCCTCCTTCTCCCCTTTGTCGCAGCTCCCATCCCATCCCATCCCTCCTCTCTCTTCTTCATCGCGGCCCTCCCTGCTCCAGCTCCCGGACCACAGCCCCCTATCCTCCTCTTTCCCAACGACCTAACAACAGCGACCCACACTACCACCGACAGCAGTACTACAGCACCCTATCCTAATGAAACGAACAATTGACCAAAAATTGGGAGTCTCCCATGGCCACCGACGGCCACCGAACCAAGCTTCTCTCATCCTCCTCCTCCTTCTATTATTAATATTTTTTTTTATTAATATAACATCTGAATTTTGTATCTGTTAGTATTTGTCATTGGTGCTGAATGCAACTTTGATGTTATTTTGTGTTTTACCTCATTTCTATCAATCATGATATGTAATTCTTAAATTATAATATTCAGAGCACCTCGCTTCTTTTGGGCGCCTTTGACTACGCTGGTGGGCACCGAGGAAATTTTTCTCTGGAGAGGCAGGAAAAGACAGGCGAGCGTCCTCAGATTCCCTCCCACTTCAACCACGAGATGGATAATCTTCTCCCAGCCACGACGTGATTCCGGATTGAAGTAATCTTGTAACACAGATGGCCATGTTCCTCCTATCACTGAGACAAAAGTTTTCAGCAAATCCATCATTCACTCTAAAGACCTGTAGCTTCTGGGCGGTGGGAGCATTTCAATCCTTGGAAAGATCTCGCTGCGCAAGTTCACCGGCCTCAGATCATTCTCATATGACCAAGTTGCCGCAGATTATCCCTTCTGGCAGAGATAACTTGGATAATGGTTTCCGGATCGAGGTTGTTGACACTGATTTTGTGGGGGTTTCTTACAAGTTTTTGGATCAAATCGATGGGGGCACAGAGGCTTTATCATCCTCATTGAAGATCAATGATGAAACTTGTTCTTGTTCTTCGGCTGCATTAGCAGAGGAATCCTTGGATTTTGATGAGATTGAGGATTTGAGGCTGCGTAAAAAATTGTTCTACAAGCTCGACAAGGGTTCCAAAGAATTCGAAGAGTATAATGTACAGTTCCATCGCAATAAATCAGCTAAAAAGAGACATGAAAAAACAATAGAAGCTGATACAAAGAAAGAATTCAATGATCTAGAAAAGAAGAAGAACCAAAAGGTTATTAAGTCAAACGTGGCTAAAGCTTCGGAACAAGGGGTGGAGAGTCCAGTAATAAAAAATGTGCGTTCATGTACAAAATCAACCATAATGGAGGAAAAAAGGGTGAGAATGCCGACAATTAACCAGCTCACTGATCCATACCATCTGCCATTCTGTCTAGATATCTATGTTTCCAAAGGGTCAGTTCGTGCTTGCATTGTTCATAGGATCACTAGCAAGGTGGTCGCTGTGGCACACTCAATTTCGAAGGACATGAAGTTTGACTTAAAGTCTAGGAAAGATGCAACTGCTTGTGCTGCTGTGGGAGCAGTTTTGGCCCAGCGTGCGATTGAAGATGATATTCACAATGTGGTCTACACACCAAGAAAAGGAGAAAGAATTGAAGGGAAGATTCAGATTGTCCTTCAGTCAATTATTGATCATGGTATCGATGTGAAGGTGAAGCTGAAGCAAAAGCAGCCTAGTAAGGTATGTAATCTTTGTGAACCATTAACTATCATGTCTTTATTTTTCATATTTGTTGATCTTGGACATGATACTTCTCCCATGTAGCAAGATAGTTGTTCCTAAATTGGTAGACTGACTTGAAATTTTCTCTACTGAATTTTATTTACATATTTATTATATTTAGAATTTAGAAAGAATATCCAAAATATTGGAACGTAAGGTATTCTGTCTTTGATCTTGGTAAGTTTCATGTCAGTATTGATCAAGTTATTGCTTCTTTAGACAAACAATAAATGTAATCCATGATAGGTTCCCAAAGGCAGTCCAGGATAGGGCATCTATTGGACTTCTTAGGATGCTAAAATTAGCTAGTCACACAGATCATGACCAGAGTAACCCAACTGAACCTCTTACTGTTAAGACATTATTTTATTAATCGAAATGTTGGTCATAATAATTGACTAATAGTGGTTCTGGTGAAGCTCTATATGCAACTAGCTCATGTGCAACATGTCTAGGTTATGGCCTAAAGTGTGTGCATATTACTTTTTTCTTCTTCTTGTCTCTCTTCTCTCACTTTAGGTCAACATCTCTCTCCCCGTCCTTTGCCTTGTTTGTGTTGTCGCTACTTTGTCCTGGTGGCACGCTACCTGATGTCACTCAGACTCACTCCTACTGATAGGCCACGTTGCCACCTTCTCATCTGTGTCATCGCCTCCTGCTACTAGCACATATGGCCACCTGCTCATCTCTTGTGTGTGTGTGTGTGGTTTAGGTGGTCTCAACATGTACCAATGGTATATATATATATATCGGTAATAAAACCATGCTAGTCTGGCCATCGATTGGCATCATTTGTGAACCTAGATTTAATCCATGATTCGAACTATTCAGGTTGACTACATGGACTTTTTCCTATTATTAAGCTCTATAGAATGTAGTATACCTAGTTAAGATTAGTCAAATCTTTTTCTTTTTGTTTTCAATAATTTCTTTCAAATATCCCTTACCTCTCTTACATCACTAATTCTTATCTTCCCATTTGTTCTAGCTGGCGTAAGTCTCCTTTGAATATGTTTATACCATCTTAAATAAATTTCCTTGTAGTATTCTCTTTCAGAGTCACACTAAATGGTTCATAGATAAAGATATTTTTTGTTGTATCTTTTATAGCAGTCGCATATATCCACATCAATTTCCTCGTGTTGGCTACAGTAATGTTTTGTATAAAAATAAAGCATGGTTGGCTTTAGGAGTATATGACAATCACACAAAAATCTTGATGTACCTCTCTATCTTACCATCCTTGATTAGTTTTCACTTCTAGTAAACGACCAAGTAACCCTGTTTTATCACTAAACTTCGCTTTATAAGCTACCCACAAGACATGAACTTCCTGAATCAACAGCTGAAAGTCAAAGGCACCTCAAAATCCTTTATCATTGAACCACAAGCTTCTTGGTGAATGATGTGCCTGGAATCCCTGTTGGTCATTATTAATAGATCCAGGTTTCATAAGAGATGGCTAAAATTGTGAAGAAAATGCATTACTGATCTTTCACATCAGATCTTCGAGAAAAGTTTTGATCATGCTACAATTTGTTGATCAACCTTTCATCGAACTTTAGTAGCAAATTTTATAGAGGACATTATATATATATGTATATATGTATATATATATATATGTATATGTATATGTATATATACATATACATATATATATATATATACATATACATATATATATATATATATAAATATATACATATATATATATATATAAATATATACATATATATATATATACATATACATATATATACATACATATATATATATCATCCTAGGGCTAATGTTGGAAGTTTTGCATTACCCTTAATACTCAAATTTTGGTCACGAAAATATTTCTTTACTTTTTAAGTGATGAATTGGAAGCAATGGATATATATAAGTGGTTTATCATTCACTTTGAAGACCGTGTGAAACTTTCCCAGCATTTTCGTGAAAGACTACATAACAAGTTACTCTTTTCAGATGAGATAATAGTATGCCAGCTTTTAAGTCCTTTATGCTTGTTTATATATTCATAAACTGATTTCTTTCAGCTATTGGAATTATAAAGCACAGCGAATTCTCATTTTTTTGTAGTCCATTTTATTAAATAGTTTGATTACACAGGTAAAGACGTGTGGCTATGCAAACGACTAGTTTTAAATCTGATTGCCAGGGGCTCACCAAAATGGTGTATCATTTATTTCAGTCGGATGATTTGGTCATTGGAGCTTCTCTTCTTATAAAAATGAGTTATCTGGAAGTTCTGCAAGTAGAATAATATAATTAGTGCCAATTTTGTTTGTGGAAGTGTCAAGAGGCTGTTGCCAATGTAAATGTGTTGCAGATTTTGCCATTATGGCATGCAATGTCATCGTGGTTGGTACTAGCTTTATTTGTATGGATGCCATTGCATTATTGCCCTTTTGTGTTATGCTTGTTATACATAAGAAAGAGTTTGCTTTTACAATTATTATGAACGATCTAAGCCAAAGAGCTTAATTTATAACATATGGATAACAAACTAAGATAAGATAAAGATAATTAGATACCTTACTATGGATCGAGTGTTAAAAGTTTAGAATGAGAATTGGAACCCTCAATTTCACAATTTCACTTTTAGTATTTGCCCTAGCAATTAGAATCAAGTGAGATTTTGTCCCTTTATTTCTTCGATATATTTCTTTTTTATCAGATTGTTGGGTTTACATGCATATAAAATTTTTGATAGCTACAATCGAATTAAACCCAGTTGGGAGGCACAAAGTGTTCATGTGTGTAGTATTTAAGGCTTTTGTTACGTTCCTAAATTTTATTATTGAATTTCATATCGTAGGTGATTTCACAAATAGTAAATCTGCTTCCCTCCTTCTTTGATATACTTATAAATCTATTTAAATATTTATATATTATATATTCGTTCAAATGTTTAAATCTTCTATATATACAACTCTATTTAGCATCCAACGTTTGGGAAAAAAATTAAATATTTAAAATGTTTCTGAGACTATCATTAATTATTTAGTTTCCAATTTCTTAAACTTCAATTTTAAGAGACAAATACAAAAATTAGTACTTAAAAAAGATACATAAACAATAGTTTTGAAGGGTATTAACATTAATCATAGTCTCAATGTGAATGCATATATACATCCTAAGTTAATTTTAAGGATAATTTGAAGAATATATATATATATATATATATATATATATATATATATAATTTTTTGCATTTTAATTAATATAAAAGGAACATACGTACTGCCTCCAAGGAAATAAGACAAAGTGGCCGTTACTTCGGCTTCGAATGAATCGGAATCCGCGGTCTCCGCTCCTCCTCCCTCTTTCTTCTTCCTAATTAACTCTAGGGTTAATATTAGATCATCCCCATTTCATCGACCGATCTCTCCGGCCGTAATCCGAGTACTCCAGCTCTCATCTTACAGCGATTCCCTCCCCTCCAACCCCACCATTTCTATTCCCTGCCCCATCTCCCTTTTACACCCGTATCTTCTTCTCTCCTCTCGGTACGTAGGATGTTCTGCTCCGCTTTCGAATTTTTTGGATTGGTGCTTTGGTTTCCGTGCTCTGAAGAATGTCGGTGTATTGCGTTTGGTGAGTTGGGTTGGTCGCGGACGCGGTTCCGATTGGATTAGCTGTCGTCTCTGGATTTTTTGGGTTGCGGCTTCTTCTTAAAGGCTGGTCCTTTACGTTCCAATTGTACCTTTTGAGATCTTAGTTCCTTGTGGTTGGTTAGTATATTATCTCAAAACTCAAACGTTTGTCTTTTAATATGTCATAATCGAGAGAAGAGTACATGAAAAGAGTTAAGTTATTGCAATTGTTTGTTCGGAAAGTACCGCCTAGCATCTTGTTGGAGAAAAAGGAGAACCTCAATGCAATTAGGCAATTCGTAGATATTTAAGTGTTGTTCAATAAGTAGCACTGATTTCTGTACAAGATTTCTATCATCATATCTTTTTGATGCAAGGTTGATCAGGATCTATATGCAGGTGAACAGTGATCCTGGTTTTGACGTTGTAGTGATATCTAGCGGATACTGATGGATTCAGCCAGGACTTGGTTTCAGAAATTACAGACTAAAGAGAAGATTGCATCTAAGAAGAATGAATTGGGATTACACGGAATGGATGGTACTGAAGAAACACCTTCTGATGCGACAAAGCAAAGGGTGGCAGCTGCTAAGCAATACATAGAAAATCACTATAAAGAGCAAATGAAAAATTTGCAAGAACGCAGGGAACGGTATGGCTTAAAAAGAAAAAAACTTCTCTCCTCTCCATTGTTATTGTTATTATTATTTTGCTTCCTACTTTCTTTTGTTTCAATAATGGAGCTAAATAAATATATATTTTCCTAAATTTTATCTGCTCTTATGGGTATTTAGAATTTGTCATATAATTTTTAGGAAAAATAGCCAGGAGAAACCAAATCCATGACCAGCTTTCCATCAATGCTGAAGAATGGTGGTCAATGTTTGATATGTGAAATACTGAGTAAAATCATTTCCAGCAGTGGATTAGAGTCGCATAGATCTATTCTATTTTGCTACCCCATGAGTTTTCTGCTGGTGTGGACAACCTGAATAAGAATGAAGTTTCTCCAGGAGAAACTGCACCATGGGAGCCAACTGCTGTTTTTCACACAAAAGCAGTTTATATGGTGCAAACCCATTCTCAACTCTGATCTAGCATCCATCATCAATCCAATGCATTTTATAAATTAAAGCAACAAATAGCTAAAAGTTAATTAAATATATGAAATTGAAGTGAGATTATGAGAATGTAAGAGATTGTGAATGAAACTAGCATCATAAGGAGAGAAGTGAGTAAAGCCGTAAGTCCTATCATTATTATTGTCATTGATATTTAAGACTGAGAATTGGATGTCCTTTTAGCAAAAGTGCTATAACAATCCACATAAGAGACATTGAACTAACTTCAAATATTTTATCATAATCTAGAAGTGCAAGAACAGGTCTACTGGTAACCACAGGTTCATTATTTGAAAGCTAGTTCTCTGCCTCATGCGTCCATCTAGCGCGTCCATCTAGCTCTCCTTTTCACATGTAATCAGTCAGAAGGATTGCAATACTGTTGAAGTTCCATAAGAATTGGTAATAACATGATGTCAATTCATGAAAACTCCTGAAATTTTGTAAGGACTTTGGTGTTTGCCAAATTTGGATCACTGCAATCTTTTTTGCATCCACTTAAATACTTTTAAGGCAAAGCCTGAAAGGTATGCCAGAGGTCAGAAAAGAGCAGTTGTCATGATTTACATTGAGCTTTTTCCCATCTCAAAGTTGTCAGGACAGCTCTTAAAGTTTCACCATTACAATTTTGTTACAGCTACAAAAAAGTATATTGTAAATGCACACATATAGAACTTTATAGTAAAATGAAGAATATCTTGATTCATCATCCACATAGTTGTCTTAGGACATTTGAGAGTCCACATGACAAGACTGACCATTTATAGTAACCTCCATGTCTTAAAAGCTGACTGCCATTTGTCACCTACTTTGATTTTGATATTGTGCTAGCCACTTCTAAGATTAATTTTATAGAATATTTGAGCAGCAATGAACTTGTTGAACTTGTCATCCACTATAGAAATAAGAAATTTTTGACTTGATGGTGATTCAGTTAATAGCTTGCTTATTCATAACATTCATCAAGCTTAATAAAAAAAAAGAAACATTCATCAAGCTTCGTCTTTTCTTTGGATTTAGTAACATTGGAATGATAAATCGACTCAATTTCCTGAATGTATCTCTTGTTTGGTAGGTTGATGACTAGTATATTAAACTCATGAACTCAAAATTTTCCTGAATGATACATGGACTTGTCTATCTCTTTGATTGGACATTCAACACCAAATTGAAACTTCCTGGGCAAAGTATTGACCAAATCTCTTCCCTTGTCTGCATCACCTTGCCAGTGGAGACGCTATGTTAATGGTTTAGTTGATGACCTGGTTGGCAGGCAAGAAATAACATTCCAAGGGATCAGTTGATGGCATATCCCAGTCATCAAAGGAGTCTTTTCTTGGTTTAGTAGTTCCATTGCAATCTTTAATGATAACAATATAAACATATCAATCGTTTCAATTTGATGGTTGTATCACCATTAAGGTCAAGATAGATGTTGTGTCTCTGACTTATTATCATGTCTGGGTTTGTTTAGTGAATTTGGAATCAAAATGGTGTTGTAGCACCTTTCTTATGATAAAATCATTGAATGGACCTTTTAAGATCTCAATTTTTTGAACTCAAAATGATTTTTTGACAATAGTCATGCCACATCATGGGTTCATACATGTCACATCATTTTTGTCATCTGTTGGAGAAGCTCAAAGGTCCAAGCAGCCAAATATTGTTGATACTATGAATGAGTTTGTTGCTTTTTTTGCAGGAGTGTGCATTATCATTTCCTCCTTTCACTTTGATATTTTGACAATGTTTTGATCAATTAATTAGCTTGAAAGAGAACTTATGTTGCAAGTACCGAACTGCTTAAGCAAATTTTAAGTGAAAAAATATTGATAAATTTAATCACATGGCACTTGATAGACCTTGAGTCAAATTGTATAGGATACTAGTAGAACCAAGATTCATCATACCACAGCATACCGTTCGATATGGGCAGTATGTACCGGTCTGACAGGGGATCGGTACAGGTAGTACATATTACCGAGCAGTATATACCGGTCCGATAGGGGACTAGTATGGGTGGTACATATTGGTACATCAGTATGCCCCACCATATTATGTGTTAGTACGTCGGTATGACTCGGTATATACTGTATTGATGCTTGATTGGTATACTGGTATGAACTGGTAAGGCGAACCATGGATAGAACATCAATGCTTGGATGGTTTTACTAAGGCCAATATAGAATTGCATGACTGTATTCATGCATGTATGTTTAGGACAAGGTACATATTGATAAAAATTTTATTCCTGAACTGTATGGTAACTGTTACTCAATACTTCTTTTTAACAGGCGTCATAATCTGGAGAGGAAACTAGCTGATGCTGATGTTTCTGAAGAAGATCAACACAATATTCTTAAGTATTTGGAGAAGAAAGAGACAGAATACATGCGCCTTCAAAGGCATAGAATGGGAGTTGATGATTTTGAATTACTTACGATGATAGGAAAAGGCGCTTTTGGGGAGGTATAATTATCTAAAGAGCTCTACGTGCTTTTAAGAGTTCGCTCAAACACTCCCACTTTGAACAACAATAATTTTCTATTTATACATCTGTTTTCCAAATTTATGAAAATGTTCCATTGCAGTATGGATGTATATATGTTGTAAAAATATATTTTTATGCTTTAAGTGGGAATCCTCTTTAAGTATAAGCTTTTTGCAAATAGTCAGTAGAAAATGCAGTTCATTGCTTGAATCTCCTGATGCAAGCATCTATTGTGTCCAAGTCTAGTCAAAGTAAATTCTGCTTGCTGCATGCATGTATTTTTGAGGCACTGAGGCTTGCATCATTTGTGACATAGTTTTACATTTTTGCTTCTTCCACGTTTTCTTGCTTAATTCGTTACTTTTCTTATTCATAAAAATCATATCCTTTAGTAACCATTCTCTACTGTACTCAACTTCATGCATAAATTAGCTATCATAAGTTGAAAGGTATAAGAAATATCTGTATAGCAGCTCATGTAAATGATATTATTTATTAATATCATCGTAGCAGCTCATATGAGTGTCATCCTGCAGATCAGGGTCTGTAGGGAGAAAGAAACTGGTAATGTATATGCAATGAAGAAGCTTAAAAAATCAGAGATGCTACGTCGAGGACAGGTTGAGCATGTTAAAGCTGAAAGGAATCTTCTTGCAGAGGTTGACAGCAATTGCATAGTGAAGCTATACTGTTCCTTTCAAGACAATGAATACCTATATCTTATCATGGAATACCTACCTGGTGGCGACGTGATGACATTGCTTATGCGAAAGGATACACTGAATGAGGATGAGGCCAGATTCTATATTGGTGAAGCAGTTTTGGCTATTGAATCCATCCACAAACACAATTATATTCACAGGTTTGTGGAATACATTTGAACATGCCTTGGGATTGTCATCTTCTCTCATCAATATTTAGAAGCTGTAACACTCTGTTTTGCTCATTAGGGATATAAAGCCTGACAATTTGTTACTCGACAAATTTGGTCACCTGAAGCTTTCAGATTTTGGATTATGTAAGCCACTGGATTGCAGTAATTTTCCAAATTTGCAAGAAAAGGATATTACTAGTGGAAGGAACTCTGGCGGGTCTTCCCACTCTGATGAACGTTCATCTGCACCAAAGAGGACACAACAGGAACAACTAGAGCACTGGCAAAGGAATAGAAGGACATTGGTGAGCTACTTATAAATACATATTAAGGATAAAACGCAATGACATTTGAGTCACAACATAAAATTACTATAAATTTGTACCTGTAATGCTTTGATGGTTTTATTTTATTTTCATCTATAGCTAGTTGGATCTTAATGCTTTCATGGCTTTTGTGCCATGAAAGTATTACATAATGTATTTTATGGATTATCCCTTTAATTCATCGGTTTATTGTCAATTCCATTAGAATATGCTGGTCAATTTACAGTATTCATGTTTATTAATAAAATAAAAATAATGGTGCAAATTATATTTCCACTAGAATCTAGATAAGTATAAGTTGAAAACATCATGTTAGAATTAGATTATAGAAAAAGAAGATGTTATGAATATCTAAAAGCAAATATAGGATCTTCTTCTAACATTATAGGGACAAATGGTTGAACTGCAGAATTTTGTGCTGTACTTTCTTCGTGTTGCATCCAAGACACAATCTCCTCTTGTTCTTGGAAAGTTGGGATGCAACAACCTCTCTTTCTTGATGTTTTCACTTTTCATTGTAACTATTTTTAGACTCATGCAAGGATTGGGAAATCATGGAACAGAGCATACTCATGCCTTTTTGACATGGTATGATTCTGTTATGCTGATCGGCACACACGTGTTGCCCAACACTAAGCCAAAGTTTCCGTAGCCATATATCACGACCCTCAGTGCTGGTTCTGACTGGCATTTCAAAATTTCCATAAGATGAAGCCGTATCTTTGGCATGGATTGGCATAGCGGGTATCAATATCTTCTCAGCATTATATGTTTCAACTCATGCAAAAACTTCCCAATCAATACATAATTTGGCTTCAATTGACAAATTCTTTGTTTGGTGCTTCTCACAGAGAATCTTCAGAGGCTAAGCAGTTTTGTTAACTATAATAATTAAGGAAAAAAATACACAGTAGCTGAGACAGGACCAAGCAAGTTGCAGCATATCTTAGATTTCTTTATATTTCTGCAAAATCATTTTGGTACCACATCAACAAGCATCCATTGTTTGCTCTACAATAGTGCTTGTATGAAATATTGACTACTTATTTGGATCCGAACCATTGAGTGGTTCTTGGGTTCATATGTTTGACCTGTTTTGACCTTGATATATTTCAGTCTATATCTCGGTCTTTTTGTTGCAGTTTTTTTCCTTTTTCTATCTGGTGTTTGTTGTTGGATGGCCTCTAACGTCAGGTCAATCAAGGTATCCGAGTGGTTAAGGCACAAAAATATGCAGTCAAGATGTCAGAAGTTCAACCTTGTTGTGAGAGTCTAATGTGCATATTATGTAACACTTGAATGGATGGAGTTTCTTTTAATGACAGTTCAGTGTAATTGTTTGTTCGAAAGAAATTAAATTTGTAATTTTCTTCTTTACTATTGCTTGAAATAACCCTTTCCAAAAAATTAAGATTATAGACTTTGTAAATTATTGATCCCGCAAAACTCCGTTTGTTTTGCATATTCACTTTGGGGCCTTGCATTATTATCTCAAATTCTCAATGCAATAACTAGATGTTGGTTTTGGATCGCATATACACCCTTTTGAGAGATGTATATATTACAAGGGGAGAGAGAGGGAGATTCCTCTACTATTGACCGAACATGGAGGTAAATACATATATGTGTAAATGAATAAAGGCAAATTTGGAGTTTGCCTTATATAGACGGAAAGTCTTATTACCATATGCATATGTTGTGATATATAAGTCTTTTGAAGATAGAGGTAAATTATTGGAGTTTGTAGGTTACACTAGAAACCACAAAGATTATATTCATTTTGCATTATGGTGAATTGCAACTCAAATAGTGATTGGGTCATTGAGGATGAGTTGTCACTGACAAAGAAATCATGCCAATGTTACAAAAAGGGCAAAACTAGTGCATGAGGTTGTCATCATTATGTAGTCTTGCCTCTTTAAGTAGAGAGGATGTTTTTGTGATAACTGATTCCCTAGGTCACAAAGGAGAAACCTGGTGGTTGTGCCAGCTACCAAGATAATACTCTCATGTCAACATTACTTAGTAGGACAAATATGCTTACTTTTATGTACAAACGTACTATTAAATGCTGCTAAGTTACAGTTCTACAAGTTTGCGGGTATCTAGGATCTGACTTCTCTGATGTTGCTATTGGACATCTTCAGGCATACTCTACTGTTGGTACACCTGACTATATTGCTCCAGAAGTTCTACTGAAGAAAGGTTATGGCATGGAATGCGACTGGTAAGACTTTTTCTTTTTTGGCATTATAAACCAATTCATAATGCATCTCAGGTAATGGAATTCTTGTGCTTTATAATATGTTTTCTTATCTTTATGTAGGTGGTCGCTTGGAGCCATCATGTTTGAAATGCTTGTAGGTTATCCTCCATTTTATTCTGACGAACCTATGGCAACATGCAGGAAGGTAATGCCAATTTTTTAGACCTCTTCTACAACATACAAAGCATACTGGCCATGGAATATTTATTGTTTGTTAATGTTTATGTCATTAAATCAACTAGTCAAATGTACATCTCATTGTTTTGTTCCACCGCATATTTATAAAACACTACTTGACATTTGTAGTGATTTCTGAATTCGTACAGTTAGTCATCGACTCACATAAATCCAGTTTTATTTTGGCATGGAAGAACCATCTTTTTAAGATATGTATCTAATTATTATTGTCTCCTAATCACGTTGGAGCCTTGATCATTATGGATATTCTTTTGCCTGGTGAATTTATTCAAAATTTTTGCTAAGCCAGTAACTAAATAGAGCTAGCCTTGGTTACTAGTTTCTTTCATTTTACTTTCGCAGCTTTTAATGTTTGAACTTTGAAGTCTATATTTCCTTTTCTAAGTTGCTGTTGTATCCTGTAAAGTAATCTGAAAGATGCATTGCATATAGGATCTCTTTACTGATTTGTCATTGTTATCATATTTTCTTTTTGTAACTTCAGTCTTTTCCCTTTCCCTTTTTGGTTAATTTATATAGATAGTTAATTGGCGAACACACCTGAAGTTTCCTGATGAAGCAAAACTATCTGCTGATGCAAAAGATCTAATCAGTAAACTCTTGTGCAATGTTGAACAACGGCTTGGCACAAAAGGTGCTGATGAAATAAAGGTTGTTTCTTATGTTTTTTTCAAGTTCTAGAAAAATTTAAAGGACTCCATAGCAATGCTATATATACTAAAAGTAGTACTGCTGCAGGTGCACCCTTGGTTTATGGGCACTGAATGGGACAAACTTTATCAAATGGAGGCTGCATTTATACCAGAGGTGAAGGATGAGTTGGATACCCAAAACTTTGAGAAGTTTGAAGAGGTATCATTGGTTGTCAAGATTCTTTTATTTGTTTTACCTTATAAATTTAATATGCATTCTTTCCCTGTCAATGTCTTGCAGTCTGGTGAGCAAATTCAGAATTCATCTAAGTCGGGCCCTTGGAGAAAGGTCACTATGACTTTTTTTTTCAAAAAGTTTGGACTATTCATTTCTAGCATTTTTTTTATTGTAACAATAGTGTTTACTTGAATCTCTGTTGCATCATGTTACTTTGCATCTTCATTATTTAAGATGCATACAGCATACTTATAGACTTCTTTATAGATGCATTCTTTTGACTTTATAACATATTTGGGCATCTCCATAGATTTCCATTCTTTTGAGTCTGGTATATATATGTGTGTTTGTCTATCTGTGCATTACGAGGATCGCCATCTTGGTGACTTTTAGTGTTACAATAGTGTATCAAAAAACAAGCACATGGATTGCACAGCCACAAAATAATACAATCATTCTTGAACTCTTCTGACCAGCATATCAATCTTGCCATGGCACTTGTTGGTCTTCTATTCTGACTTGTTGGTGGCAAGAAATGGTACACTGTTTTGCAATAAACATGTTTCCTATGACAAACTGGTGTAGAAGGTCGCAGAACACCTTGTATCTGCTGATCGGGATGTTGATCAAATTTGATTTTGGACTAGCTGAAAGATAGGTACATTATATTAACACAATCTTTTCTTTCTCCTATTTTTTATTTCTAAAGACTATAGCTCCCTGTTTTTCTCTCCCTGACGTTTGAAGCATGATGCTTAGGACCCACCAACACTTTTTAAATTTTTCATTGCAAACCACATCCTGTTGGCCACCTGTCGCTTTGGTCTTGACCATCCCTTCAATGGTCTCAAGTATGGATGCAACTCAGTTAAAATCAGTTCGTGTAAACCAAGCTAAGATCATTTTGGTCAGCCTATAATCTAACTCGACCCAGCCTAACTCCAATCCAAGATCAATTTAAGGATGGGCTGGGTTGGGCCTCGGGTTAATCAGGTCTCCAAAGAGAGGAAGGGAACCCAATAGAAGGGAAAGATCTAGGTGTTCAATGCACCAAGAAATAAAAAAAAAAAACATGTCATAGTTGATAAATTGCTCATAGTTTCAGAAGTTATTCCAGGTTGTGAAAGGAAAATGGTTTCAAGTCATTCAACAAATAAGCTTAATAAATGGCGATTGATTGGTAGAAGATGCTCTACCTCTATACAACTTCAACAAAAGCCTGGCATTGATTAAAAAAATTGAAGCTTCTCATAAGTTTCATTATCATTGCTCCACTCATTCTACAAATGCTTAATAGATCTAATATAACAAAGTGGAAAGAAGCATCCTTTCAATATCCCAAGCTGTGAATAAGAGTTTGATAAAATGCTCAAGTGTATGATTTTCTAGAGTGTTTGTGGGAAATTGAGAAAGAAGGAAACAAAAGAGAGATCATGGATGCACGAGGGATGCAAGAATTCATGGAGGTGGTAGGAAAGCCGGTGAATTGTCATAGAAGAGGGTGCGGACAGGGCTGTCAAGAGGAAGGTGATGCTATGGTGGGAAGCTATTTTAAGTTTTGACTGAATAACTATATATACAATATTTTACATTATGGACTTGTTAAATTAGAATGGAAACAGGGGTTGCCTCAAATTGCCAAAAACCTCAATCAAGGCCCAATTCAAAATAAGTAGGGTTAAGTAATTGTAGCCCAGCCTCACCCAAGCTTGTAAAACCTAGCCCAAGCCTTTTGAAAATGGATTTCAATAATTTTTGGGGTAACCCCTCCAACTTGCAGCCCTAGCCTCATAGTCGTGGGCCCTCTAGATCATCTTATTTCTTGTTGGTAGTTTTCTTATAGAATTATAATCGCCTCAATTGATAGTCATAATGACCTGCAATTGATGAGTCAAAATTTCCATTAAACACCATTGCTCTAGGTGATTGTTGAGATCCCTCTACAAAAGGTAACTGTGGCTTTCTTTAGATTTTTAGCTTTACACTAACTTACCTTCAAAATGTTATTTATTTTTTATATTTATTCTTTCCCATTATGTCATTCAATTTGTCTCTGTTGCTAGCTGTCCTTGCCGCTCCATATGTCTGCAAGATGAAATAGAAGTGCTACTGAGAAGAGGGTTTTGAGTCTTTTGAGTTTTGACCAATATTGTTTTTGATATTAATCAGTATGCTTGATATGGGCTTGAAATGTAAATCCTTACCCTATAGTTAAAAACATGGTCCATTGGTGTTGCCCAAAACACATATAAAACTCTTAAAATTATACTGAAACATTTGAAACCATATCAAAACTTCTTATATATTACATCTAACACCCCTAGATTTAGCATTAACAAGCTAATGGCTCGAGATGGCCCAATACTTGAGTCCTTGGCATGCAATACATATTGGTCGGGCCAAGAATTGGGGTGGCACTGGTTGAAATCCCTAGTTAATGGCAATTTAATGCTTGCTTCTTTCATATTAATAATACATTATTACAACTCTTATATGCATCAGGTAAGTGAGTAGGGAAGGCTCAATTTTCTTCTTTTGGTTGTGCATGTAAGAATCTAAGAGTGAGGCTATAAAATTTTTTGATCTCATTTGGATTGGCCAAAACCATGCTTGAGACTTTCAGTCTCTCAAATTCAGCAATCAGCCTAGGTTAATGTGTGACATCTTAGCTGCGATGACCAATTGTAGCTGATCTACAAGAACCTGCTTCTTGTAGCAGTTTGTGAAACTGTTCTTCTGATGAGTGATGTCACTGTAGATAGAATCATTTCGTGCGTTTTTTTTTTCACTTTGTTATTTGCTTTGATTATTTACAAGTAATTATTGTGATGGCTTCCTTGTCTACCCTTGCAGATGCTTTCATCCAAGGATTTGAATTTCATGGGCTACACATATAAGAACTTTGAAATAGTTAATGATCATGTAGTGCCTGGGATAGGTATAATATTCTTCCTTTGTCTTTTCCTTTTTGGCTACAAAGACAAAATATTCTTGGTGCATACATCACCTATCCCACCCCTAGGAAGATATTTTTGTTTGTTCAGTTCCCCCTATAATTTTATACTGTGAGTTGCATTATGTACCGCTGCTGTTCTTTAGCTGTAGTTTTGAAAAATACCAACTGACATAGGATCAAGGCAGCTGGAATCCTCACAAAAATGAGGAGGAAAATAATGCTATGCTGTAGTCTATGTTGCTATTCCTTTAAATGGATATTATGCTCACACTTTAAAATAAAGGGTTGTTTGACATCTGTATGTGCTAGACAGTTGTGACTAGTTAGAAAACTAATAGCCTATGGCATCAAATGCTCAAATGTGGATGAAGGTTTTATGGTGGAATCATGTCTACCATTTGATGGTTTTCAAATTATACCTTTTTATTTGACTACAAGACCTTTCGTACTTGCTCTATGATGCTAGGTAAAATGCAGTTACATGTGCCTATTAGAACCTTTATCAAGTCAACTTGAGTCTTTATTGGGCATAGTATCAATACTTGGTACATTACAACATGTCTCACTTATAATTGTTGATCGGATATTTGATTTGGTACAAGTTGGGTGTTCTCATGGAATTCAATTAGGTGCCAAGGGGGTTGTACTTGCTTTTTAATATTAGTTGTGTCCTGGGATTATATGACCTCCTAGTCTTGATTAGGATTCTGTCTGGTCTGGATTTCCTTATAAAGGAAATCCAAAGTGAATTTGCACTCTTTTTAAAAATAGGGAATTAACACTATTCGTGAATATAGTCTGCCATTTGTTTCTTGTTTTAGATGATTTGAGTAGTCTTGACATGGAAAGACACTTATTAAACCGATTTTTTGTTGGAATAGGTGATATATATGTAATTTTGAGTTAGACATTTGGTTATGTTTAAAAGGCCATAGGGTGGCATATTGATTATTACAGTATCGTTCAAGTTTGAATAGATATCTAATTTTTGGGTTTAACTGGTTAGGGTTTGACTGCTAAGACAATGTCCACTGGTTGTGTCTTGCAAAATGCAGATGAGAAATGATGGTTGCAGAATTGTATAATGGAAAAAAGCGAAAGTAATATATAAAAAGATGAGAAAGAGATTGAATTATTTTAAACTCATCCAAACCATATAATGGCCTCATGCCAGGGTCCTTTAGACTCATATGTCTTCAAGCACAAGTGAAGCAAAGTACTTGCCTCCTTCGACTCATTGTCTTTTTGTTTTTTTTCCAAAGTCATTGTTAGTATCATAAGCAGTCAATAGCTCTCCATCACGAAGATGGCACATATTACCCAAAATAGCTGACCATACATATTTGGATGTCAACCACTATCCTTACTAACAAATAAAACCTAACCTAAGCATAGCAAAAACAACTGTTGGATCCTTCTTTATTTTCTTTACTTTTCTTCTTGATCCCCAATCTATATTATCAATGTACTCTCACAGTAGGAGTTGACAGAAAGACAGTGGAAACAAGGCTTTTGATCTTGGTCTGGTACCAATGTCATTCCTTGGTTGGACTGGTACAATACTGGTACTGACCCATTCTATGTTAGAGTGCCTTAATACATGTCGATACATCAGACCAGTTTGATCACTGGTTTTATTGCATTTTTTTTCCATAATTGCGTCTTTATCCATACTGTTAAGAGATGTAGTATAATTGATATACCAAAAAACATAATTAAAATATCTAAAAATACAAAAATTATAAATAAGGAACATACAGATGTTAATAACAGTAAGTCTGATTGCATGTCAATATATTGGATCATATTAGTGGAAGCCCTTGAAAGGTGGTTATGGCTGGAGGTCAAGATTGTAGTTTTGTATAATTTATGAATGATATTTACCCCAATGACATTAATAGTGGCCGGATCTTAGGTGATCTAGTCATCTAGGTCGAATCAGTTATGATTAAATCTATGTCAAATCTAGAAGGACCTAATCTAGATCTATGTGAATCTTGACTGAATCCACACAAATCTAGCTCAGATCTATGAGTATCTAGCTTAGATCTATGTGTATCTAGCCAAGATCCATAGAAATCTAGGTTAGGTCCGCACGAATCTGATTTATATTTAAGTAGATCTACACTACAAGCAAGTAGATCAACCTCAATGAATAAGAAATGCAAACAAAAAATTAAACATTAAAATAAATGACACATAAGCATGAAAAGTAAGCATGAATTAATAGTTGAACATGCCATTTAAAAGCAAAATAAGCACCAAACCAGAGAAATAACTCCAAAATTGCCATTATTTGGAGAAGAATGTTAAGCTTCATTAAGTTGTTTCGCTGATTTGGTGTTATTTTTATCCAAATTTAAAAATATCAAGAAAGAAGGGACCCTAAGGGTGTTTGCGATGAAAATGAGCGAGAGGGATAATGGTAGCAAGAGGTAGGCTTACCAACTTGGTATGTTGCCTTACTGCTTAAAATAACCCTGAGCTTGACTTTCTTGGTTTGCTGAGTGGTATGCTTGGAACTAATTGGTACTGTGCAGTAAGAGTCAGTCTGCATATTGGTCTGAGGTCAAACTAGTAAATATTTGTATGTCTGGAATTTTAAGCCTTGTGTGTAATAATGTTGCCGATGCCCGCCCTTCAAAGTGCATTTCCTGTGAAAGATCCTGCTTGCCAAACTATTCTAGTATTTCTTTAGAATGGCCTCGTTCCTTTGTAAAGAGCAGGATACATATTTCTTTTAGATGGGTCTCATTCTAAGCCTTCACAAACGTTGTTAGGGTTTAACCTACTTTCATACATGGAGCTAATTTTTTTATAAATAATTTATTTCTTGCAAGAAAACACATAAAACAAATATGAATTGCATATAATTAGTAAACATCAATGTTAAATGAAACAAAATAATGCTAAACTACTATCAAGCTAGTTTCCATTAAGCAAGCGATTAAACAGTTTTGATATTTTGGTGGAAAGCTAATGAGCAAATTTATAGATCAAGCCAGTTAGTAGTAATTCCAAACAAACAAATAAGCAATATAAATAGAGTAGTGAAGAGAAGAGAATAAGACTCGAGGAGGTATAGTAGTTTAGTCAGCCTAGATACACTCCTAGGCATGCTGACTCCTTGAGGTCACCAGTTCCACTGCTTGGTCCTCTTCTGCCATGAAGATCAAACCACTCATGTAATTTATTTTCTCGAGTTAAGAGAGAACCTTACAACAGTTATTTTTTAGGCTAAGGAAGGACTTTACTTTCTTATAACTTGTAAAGGCCAGGAAATAACACCTCTAAACCCTCAAAAGACACAAGAAATAAAAATAAAATGCTCTCAAAACAAGCACACCCACAAGACGATAGAGAATCCATAGTATCAATGCTAAAGCTTGTGATGTGCTAGTTGGAGCTAAAGAATATTTCAAGTGAATGGTAAATGGAAGCTTAAGGGATGTCTCAAGTGAGTAGCAAATGATAGCACAAAGATGAGTCAAATGAAGCTCATAGAGGGCTCGAATAGAGGCAAAAGGGGCCTTGAAAACAGCATCTGATGGATAGAAAACAGTCAGAGAGGACATTTTCTGGCTGAGTGTGTTTCTGTATCTAGTGAGTAGTTAGAGGATGTCCTATCAGCACATAGATGGTCTTCTAGTGATAGTGAATTCCAGAGGACAGAATTAGTGTCTTAGGCACTTTGAGTCCTAACAAGTAAATAATTTAATTTCAAGGGGTACTCAGTCATGAATCATGGCATTGCCACATTTTGGATAACATAATGTATTCATACTTCATAGTCCCAAGTCATAACATTTATAGAATAAACTATTAACCATTATGTATTGTGTTACTAGTCACGAATCATGTCATACTAGGATAGATATTTTCATCCTTGAATATACTTTGTTACAAAAGAATTTCTATAATGTTATTAAGCAACATACTTGTGCTTACATGCTTCTGACCTGTCATCTCATGTCCCTTGTAGCTGAGTTGAAGAAGAAGGATAAACTGAAGAGGCCAAGTATCAAATCACTCTTTGGTAATCCTATTTTCCCTCGAAAAGGATTATGGCTCTCATGCTTGTTGCTTGTTTAGAGAATAAAATTTCACTTCTTATTTGACACTCTTTTTAAAATGCTATTTCTGTATTCTAGTAAAATGCTCTGTGACTAGAACTTTGGCCACCATCTGCCACATCATACACTATAGCTTGTTTCATGGTTACATATCCATTGCTAACATTTAGATAAATATCTATCCAGCTTTATTTTTTTAAGTATAAGATGATGAAACATGAAAGAAACATTAAATGCTAGGAGAAACAGCCTATATTTGAAAATTTTGAAGTTCACTTCTTACATTTTAACGTAATGGTTTTCTGCAGCTTTTTCCTGTGAACAAGCATTCTCACACAAGACATTAAGACAAATGATCAATAATTTATTACTTCTTAACATATTTTCTGGCATTTAGATAATAATCCCAGGATGTTTAAATACCATAAGCAATAATTTTGGAATATATGAATGTGCATAAGGCTTCTCATCTTTTAAATGAAACCCTTCTTAGGGTCAATATTCTGAATATTCATAAAGAAACCTCTTGCTTGTTATATCCCAAAGGACAAACCGTGACAGAGTCCAATTTTACAGTTTAGATGCCAAAGAATCTGAAGTTTTGATATCAGTGACCATGTTAGTGAACCTTCACTGTAGATCGAAGTGCCCCTAGACTTCCATATCATTTTCTTAAATGTCTGACACTTTGTCTATGATGAGTCTGTGGCTTATGATTTCCCATCACATCTTTATACAGGAAAAAGTGTATAGGGAATAATCAAGTCTAAAATTCAACTCTAAGACCTACCATGTATTTTAATTTTTACACACATAAGCCATTGACAAATATTATAAAGAAATGTTTATATTGGTCAATATGTAATGATTGGAGAGGCACAATGATATATAAACAATCTTGCTATCTCAATGCTCGGAAGTAATGATTTTGGTCCATTCATTGAATCTATCATCACATTGTATTAAATAGTTCACAAACAGGGCTTAAATACTTAGGAACTAAAACTGCTTTAAATTGTAGCAAATATTATTTTCCTTGTAGGAGGTTCCTGTCTGATTATGTGCTACATATTAACTTACAAATTAGGAACTTTATGTATTTAGTTAGAGGCAGGGAGTAATTTGCTGCTGGCACCTCACATTTTATTGTACGTATTTAAGAATCCTCAGAGACAGAAGACCAGTCTGATGAAGCTATTCAAGGGACCTTCATAAACTCCTGCCAATTAGAAGTCTCAAAAAGCCAGGGCTCATCTTCTCCATGAACGCCATTGATTAATATCAGCAATTACGGAGGCTCATCTTTTCGACAAATCACATTGGTCACCAAAGGGTGTTGGTCCAAATAGGTCTCTGGTGCAGCATCTAATCAATCAGGCAAAATTGCAAGCAATCAGCAAGACCCGAGGGCAGAAGCAGCAATACTTGGAAGTGACAGTGGGAATCCTACTGCTCCAACGAGAGAGTTCCTTTTTCTTGTAAAGATTTGCTTTCATTTGTCTATCATTCGGTTCGGCTGTTTCTTTTTGTATTTTATGATGATTTTGTATTGTATGTGTGAAAAATTGTACAGAGCTTCTTGTTGAGTTTTGGGGGAGCTGCTCACTAGTGATTTTGGATGTTCCCTTTGGGTTAGAAGTATGATGTGAGGATTGACTGAGATTGACATATTAATTTTGTTTGATCCTTCGGGGACCAGATATGTCACACATATTGTTCTGATGATCCACTAAATTTGTGCCTAAATCTAGCTAGCTAGATTGAGGTGTGACTCATTATGTGGCCACATTGCATCAACTGAGGGACAGACATACAAAGCTTTAGATATAATCAAGATCAGTCGCTATTTCCTGCTGATGCTTTGGTAGTTCCATATGTGACGTACTTAGGTCCATTGGCTGTAGAGAGAATTAGGGTTTCAATGAGAATTTTGACACCCATCATCACACACATCTAGGAATTTACAGAAGATGAGTAGAAATATTTGCCCCTGTGGATTGACATGAGCTAATACAAGTTCAGAAATTTACTGCAATAGATTCGTGATTTACCCTTACAATTAGATTTTTTGTTTTCCTTAATCAGCGTGAGATTATCTTAGCAAACCTTGGAGTTGAGAATCCTAATGCTATTAGGAAGATGGATACTTTAGGAGTCTCTGATAAATTTTATTGCATGATCTTTAGATAATGACTTTGGATTTTGAGCTAGAATGATGATTCTCTTGGTAAATCAATTATTATAAAAATAAAAAAATATAAAACGATCTCTCAAGTATGTTTTTACAATGATTAAAATAATATTTTTTATTTGAAAAGAACTAAATAAATAGTTATGACTTTAGAAGCTTGGGAACAAATTTTGTAATAATCTAGAGGTACTTTACTTAGTTTTTGGGGTTTGAAGTTATTCCTTATATATTTTTCTAATCGACATGCATCATAAATTTTATTTTTAATAACTTTAATTTTAGATATTTTTTATACAAATTCTTTAGTTCTAATTTATGAAATTAATTTTATACTAACATGTCCTAGTCTCTTATGCCAAAATTATACATCATCATTCAAAACTGAAAAATAAGTTACATTAAGAAAATCATCAAGATCAATAGTATAAATATTATCACTTCTTAAAATTATCATAGATTTACTCTTACTTGATATTTCTATGATGGAAGCATGAAATTCAAATTTAATATCATATTTCTTATCATAAAGTTGACTAATGCTTATTAAGTTATATTTCAAGCCATCTACCAAAAGCACATTTTTAGTTAAGATTTGATTTATTATCAATATTTTCAATGTCAATAATTTTTTCTTTATTATTGTTGTTGTCTCCAAATGTAATATATCTTCTATCTTGACTAGTGAGATTGGAAAGTTTATAGGATTTGTGACCTAAAGATTAATCTTAGATTCTTTTATTTTACTTGTGCTTTCGTAAGTGACTTCAAGTATGTGTCGTATATCATGTGTAATGTCATAAGTAGAAACTCAATTAAACCCATTTTTCTCTAAAGTACAAAATAAAGTATTCATAGTTTTAGCATTTAAAGAAAATATTCTCTTTTAAAAAATATTCCATTGATTTAGAAGATTTTTAAAAATCAAACTTAATAATATTTTATAAATTAAAATTAATAGAAAGTAAGAAAATCCTTATTCATGTTTTTCAAAGTGTAATCCATTCCATCGAATATCGGAAGAGTTGTGATAGAGTATTGCTTGAAAATATCATTTACTCTCTCTCGAAAGTTAATCTAAATAAGAGAATCTTACTTTGATACCAATCGTTAAGAACTTAATGACATTGGCGGGTTGTGAATTAGTGCAATAGTATTTTTAATCGATTTTAAAACTCAATCAATAAATCAATATATTATGAAAACTCGACAGATTAAGTTAAAGTTGTAACTAAAGAGAATAAAACTAAACCACATGTAAAGAGTAAATAAATTGAGGCATAGTAGTTCAATTTTTTCAACCTATGTCTACTCTCAATTCCTCTTCTCTCGAGATTATCAGTTTTCACTATCAATCATCTTTCTAACAAACGAAGATCAATTATCCTTATTATAATTTTTTTTCTTTTTCATGCTTAGGAGGTAACTTTTATACTATCTTTTTATAAGAGATATCTCACATCCTATAATTTAGAATTTCAATCAAACTAAAGAGAATGAGACTCAAACTATACATAAAATGAGAGCTTACGACACTTCACTAGCTTAGCTAAATATTCTATCAACCATGTCTAAGTGGGGTATTCATAAGTTCCCAAAGGCTTCAAGAATGAAGCCAAATATTCAAATTCTCTGAAATTAAAGGTACGGGTAGTATTACCATCGTCAATGGGTAGTATTATTATTGTAACCATGTTATAAATCTGGATTGGTGGTACTATCGTTGGCCTAGGTGATACTATAGAAATATTGATAAAGTACAAATAGTACTTGATAGTTGACTCAAGCAGTACTATCGCTTGAGCTTAGTAGTACCATCACCCAAGCCTAGTTTAGGCCATCGCTTTGGCCTTCTAACGAGCCTAATTCGGCTCGACTTCAAGCCTAATGGCTTTCTTAATAAATTGATATTGTTTTAGCCTAATACCCACTCAAATTAATTCATAATAATCTCGATCAAGACTTTTACAAATCAACCATATATTCGACACGTTTACGAAGCTTTTGACAGGTTATACACTATTCTGACATATCGTCCGATCTTCTAATACCTTACCCCAACCTTTGACACATCGCCCTTTCATTTGACATATGCTCATTCTATTGATATGTCAATTTTTCTACGACATTCTCTTCTGGTGCAATATTTGATCCTTTTAACATAATGCTCGAACCTTTAGCATATAGTTCGATTTTTGACACGTCAACCAATCCTCTGATTCAATATCTAATTTTTGACATGATAATTTTTCAACATAACGTTCTACTCTCTTACTTAATAGTTGGCTTTTCGTGGTATGTGTGATCAAAATATTTTCTTTGTCACTTATCTTAAAAGTATATCAGTTTAATAAACTCATCAGTTAGTTTTATCATTAAAATTCAAGATTCACCTCAACCTTACTCTATCTAATAATGAAAGGAATCTAACCAAGTGATATTCTAGAACATGTTAATAACATGCCACGTCAATTATCAAAGAATACCAAATTAGTTAGGCATTTAGATATTATAATTTAAATCGATGGTTATAAAATTTAATATTATATGGAACGATCTTTTAAATATATTTTTATTTGAAACAAGCTAAATAAACATTTACGAGCATGCTTGTAAGCACATAGTAACTTGACCGTCAGAAACATTTTTACCATGAGATAGACATAAATGTCCGCCAATACCAAGAATGTCATTACTAAACAGGGGAGATCGGAAAACCTTTATGTGAGCGAGCACAATATTTGGATTCATTTTTATAACAGCAACGTCGTTTAATGTTGGTTCTTGTGCTAACAAGAGAAAGTTTACATACATATATATATATATATATATATATATATATATATATATATTTGAAAAGGAAGTAAGCTTAGTTGGAAAGCGATCAACAATAGCATCATGTACATTGCAACATAAAGGAGATATAGTTTATGAGTAATGTTAAAGAAAGGTAACGTAGGTGATGTTAATCACTGAGAATTACTTTAAAACAGAAGTTATATTAAAGAAAATAGCTTCTAATAACCAAAGGAACAACATACGTCAAACGTTGTATCTTGGAGATGGACCCTCTTGAGAACTTCCAAACCGTAAACGGAGTGGATGCTCTACATCGACCAACATTGATTTCCAAGGAAGAATTGTCACCTCTAATAATGAATCCTGATCACAATCAAGATAAGAAGGTTACATGAAGAAGAAAGTGATCGTCCGTAAAGACGATAGTTTTACGACCTAAGACCTTGCAGTTGATCTGACGGTTAATCAATGGTTTTTCTTCTTGAAAATTAAAAAGCATAGTAATTTTAATCAAATAAATCTGTATTCACATTTATGATATGTTTTGCGTTCATCCGCCAATGCACACAGATAAACGAAAAAAAGCAAGATATGTTAGTGACCAGAATATGTTCTATATGTATAGCAGTATATCATAAACGGGCATAAATGTATAAGTTTACATGTATAAGGAAAATTGTCAATTTGAGCAACAAATTCTATTTTATATGATTTGTCAATGCTGATCAATGTCTCTACCATTGTATATGTCATAAGAGCATATGTTATTTCTTTTTTAGTTGTTGTTTTACTGAAAGGAGAATAACTTTTCAGTATTTTTTATAAATAATAAATGATGAAGACCAAATTTGATTATAATACTTTACCAACGGTCAAGATAGACATCGACTAAGCCATAACAGAGAGTCCAAGCGAAGCATCAATTATGTCGAAGAATCAGTGATTTAAAAAGCGCTAAACGCCAAGGTCCAAAAACACCTGAGGCGCTAGGCGCTCGCCCGAGCGAAGCGAGGCGCTAAAATATAAAAATATAAAATATAATTAATAAATATAATTATTTAAAATTTTAAATAAAAATATAAAAATATAATTAATAAATATAATCACATTAACAGTATAAACCTGCTGACGGAGAAACGAGGAAGCAGCGGTGAGCGGCGGTGGCAGCAGCAACGGCGAGCGGCGGCAGCAGCGGCGGCGAGCGGCGGCAGCAGCGGCGGCGAGCGACGGCAGCGGGAAAGGGAAAGGGAGCGGAAGGCGCGAGCAGCGGGAAGGCTCGCGGGAGGGTTCGCAGGAGGCGAGAGGGCTCGCGGGAGGCGCGAGCAGCGGGAGGGCTCGCAGGAGACGCGAGCAGCGGGAGAGCTCGCAGGAGGCGCGAGCAGCGAGAGGGCTCGCGGGAGGCGCGAGCAACGGCAGCAAGCGACGAGATCGCGATCGGGATCGGGATCGGGATCGAGAGCTGTAGCAGGTTAGTGTTGGGTTAGGGTTAGGGTTGGGGTTATATCGGTTTAGTTGGTTCGATTGAACCAACTAACAACCGAACCAGGACCGAACCAGACCTAAAATTCTGGTTTGGTCACCTTGGTTTACCCAGGCGCTTGCCCGAAGCGCCCAGCGCCTGGGCTCGGGCGAGCGCCCAGGCGGCGCCTGTTTGAAGCGCGCCACCTGGGACATTAGCGAGGTGCTCGGGTCTCGCCTCGCCTCGCCCGAGCGCCTAGGCGAGCGCCCGAGCGCCTTTTACAATCACTGCCAAGAATATTCTACAACAAAGATGATTATGAAATTAGTGTCACCAAAATGATGAGGCAAACCCCAAATCAACACAAAAGTAAGGTTACTAAGATTGACACCATATCCCATTTAGAATTGAGCTAAATTGAAACTAACACATATTTTAAATGTAAAAACAACTCGAAAAATATGATATTGTTGTGTTGTCGATGCTACCATCATTACTCGGTCATTTTGCCTCCATTCTTTACGATGATCACCACCCATCTCATCCCCATTGTTGTTGATGCCATCACTCACCACCATCACCCTTATTACCACCACAATCATCACACGGCTACCACACAGTTACCATCATTACCACAATCATCTTGTAGCCACTACCACAACTATATCATAATATCACCATCATTGCAATCGATATCATCTTTAGTGTATCAATACCATTGTTATCACCACTAACACCGCAACAACCTCTACCATCAAACACATCATTACTACCATTGTCATCATCTCATTTTGCCATCGTCACCACTCCCACCATCACCACAAATTGAGGAGATGAAAATGAATGAAGATAAAGTTTTCAAGTAAAAAATCTACTTAATTAAGATATACATACTCTTAATCTCTTCTTGGATTTCCATGTATCAAGGTGCTCCATAATAAAATTATTTCACTTGAAAATGAGGAGTCATGAAATTTTCATGAGGCTCCTGCTGCTAATGGAGTTTTCAGAAAAAAAATCCCATAAGCTGAGTGGTTTTTTCAAAACTCCAACACTGAATTTTCAGGTTTGGCAATGTCACCCTCTAAAAATCACGTGAAACTTAGCTCCCTCGTATCATAGGTGATGTCTTGACAAACCATTTGACTCAGAATTTGGTCCCGATGGCTGCTTAACAGAACACATTTAACTGGACTTCCTCATATTGCTTTGTAACCATATTCTCCATGGCTCTTTCTAATTCAAGGCAGAACCACATATATGGACCTCGGTGAACTACAAGGCAAATGATAAAGGGATTTTATCCAAAAACTTCACCAAGAGAAAGTGAATCAACATAATAATCTTCTTTCATTTCTGCAGTCAAATGCTTCAGAGTGCCACAGATTTCGATAGCATCTGAATGCAATTTGTCTCCTGCAACAAATGAGACAGTTTCTTTTCCAACAGTAATCCAACTAAATCCAGGTAACTTCCTCACTCCTCTTTCTCGCATTGCTTTTCTCATCATCTTAGCCCTGCTCCAATCACCAGATGCAGAATATATATTAGAGAGTAATATATAAGGAGAAGAGTTTAGCGGATCCAATTCAATGAGTTTATCTGCTGCTCGCTTCGCCCTTGTTTCATCACCATGCATTCTGCAGGCTGCAAGCAGTGTAGCCCAGATCACACCATCGGGTTCAAATGGTAGTTCATCGATGAGTTCCTCAGCCTCGTTAAGATAACCACTGCGGCCAAGGAGATCAATCATGCAAGCATGGTGATCAACTCTTGGAGTAATTCCATACTTTGTAGTCATTGAACCAAAGATACTATGGCCTTTGGAGACCAGGCCTGCATGACTACATGCCGTAAGGACACCAAGAAATGTGATGTCATCAGGCTTTATTTGTAATTGCTCCATTTGCTGAAAGAGCTCAAGAGCTTCTTCAGCATACCCATTTTTCGCAAAACTGACTATCATAGAATTCCATGAGATGATGTCTTCTTTGTTCCCTAACTCCTGGAACACTTGAAGAGAAGCTCCCACTTCACCGCATTTGGAATACATGTCTATAAGACCACTAGTTGTGTGTTCATAGGAACCAAAGCCAGTTCGGATGATGAGGCTGTGGACCATTTTACCATTTCTTAAAGCAGCCAAGTCAGCACAAGCTTTCAAAACACTGGCCAAGGTGGATTCATCTGACTTGACATTGTAACTACGCATATCATGAAAGAGAAGCAACGCATCATCACTGTAACCAATTTGTGCATGTCCTGAAATGATTGCTGTCCATAATACCATGCTCTTTCTTTCAGGCATCTCCCAGAAGAGCTTTTTGCCATCTTCGATTTCTTTGGAGTTCAGATACATGTCTAAAAGTGAGGTTCCTAAATATGAACTATCATATAGAAGGCCAGACTTGAGTAAGTGGCCATGCACTTGTTTCCCCATGATTAATCTTGAAGGCTGAGAACAAGCAGGAAGGATGCTTGAAAATGTGAACTCAGAAGGCTCCAAGTTTTCAACCTGCATTTTCCTAAACATCTCTAACGCTTCCTCCTCATTGTTGTTTTGAACAAGACCAGCAATCAGCGCATTTGTTGAGACTACACTCCTTTCATGCATCTGTCTGTAGACTCTCTTGGCAGCTTCAATTTCTCCATGTTTTGAATAGAAGTCAACAAGCGAGCTTGCCACATAAAGATTTGAACTGAAACTAGATTTGATAGAACAGCAATGAATCTGCTTTCCTTTCTCAAAAGCTTGTAGATTAGAGCAAGCACTTATAACACTAGCAAAGGATATCTCATCAGGCTGCACCTCATCCATCAACATCCTATGAAACAGACTGAACGCATCACTCTCTTCTTCATTATGCACAAGCCCAACTATGATTGCATTCCATGAAACGATGTCTCTGTTAGGTATACATTCAAATTGCCTTCTTGCATCACTGAGCTCTCCACATTTAGCATACATATCTAAAATTGCATTCCCTACAAACAAACTGGCCACAAACTTATTCTTGACTGTAAAAGAATGTAACTGCCTACCCAAGTTAAGATTCTCCAAGCTAGCACAGGCACCAAAAACACTAACAAAAGTGAACTCATCAGATTCAAAATCAAGCATTTTCATCTCAGAAAACAAGAGCATGACTTCTTCTGCATACCCATTCTGTATGTATCCACCGAGCATTGCATTCCACATAACGATGTTCTTTGCATCCAAGAAATCAAACACTTTCCTTGCATCTTCTATTTGAATACATTTAGCATATAGGTTCACCAAAGAACTCCCGACGAAAACATTTGAATCCAGACCAAACCTAATTGCCTCAGAATGCACTTGCTGGCCTTCAGTTAGGGCCATGAGGTTGGCAGCAGCACTCAACACACTTCCTATCGTCGAGCGAGTGGGCTCAACATCCCTTCCTCTCATTTCTTTGAAAAAACTAAGAGCTTCAACCTCATGCCCATGTTGAGCATGACCGGAGATCATCACATTCCAAGCTACAGTGTTTGGCAAAGGCATCTGCCAGAATAAGGCTTGTGCATCGTTGAGCCTTCCCAAACTCAAAAGTGCAGTTATAGTGGTCACAAGTGCAACCTGGTCAGGTACACCCCCCATCTTCTCCATTTTCGCAAACAGTTCCACCGCTTCATAGCACATACCAATCCGAGCATAGCCGGCAATCATATTAGTCCAGGAAACGATGTCAGGGTTATTGATTCCATCGAAAACTTTGCGTGCATCAGCAACGCAGTCGCATTTCGAGTACATATCAATCAAAGACCCCTCGCAGAAAGAACTGGACTCAAACCCCGTCCTGACAACATCACAGTGCACCTGTTGGCCGAAAAAAAGACCCGTTAACCGGGCGCAAGCCGAGAGCGCGATTGCAAAGCCAAACTGGTCCGGCTGCGCGCCGGCGAGTCGCATCGAACGGAACGAGTGCAAAACCTCGTCCGGCAGCCCATGGCGCGAGTGGGCAGAGAGGACCGAGTTCCATGCGGCCGCGTCCCGCGCCTCGAGGCGGTCGAAGACCCTTCGGGAGTAGCAGACGTGGCCGCACTTGGAGTAGGCATCTACGAGGGCGTTACCGACGGCTCCGGACAGCCGGAGTTCGAGCTTGAGGACCCGCGCGTGCAAGGTCTTGCAGCTCTTTGAGAATCGATCTCTAAGGGGGGTTTCGTCGAACGGGTGATGGGAACCAAAGAGAACCGCTTGTTTGGAGAGCGATGTGAGGAGATTGGTGTAGATTTGAGGGTCGGCAAGTATCGGGCGATAAGTGGCGTTTTGCTCAAAGTTTGGAATAGTGCGAGTTGCGAAGAGGGAGGAAGCTGAGGCGTAGGGTGTGGCTTTGGCTTTGGCTTCCGGCGTTAATGAGCGTTTCAGAGCGCGTGTTGTGGGATGCATCTAACTGTGATGGTAAGCACTGTGAGAGCGTTACATAGCATTGGCTTCATATCTTCCATATGTTAGAAACATTATTAATCTACCTCTATTTAAATTTTATCTTTATTATGATGCATACTTCTCTTTATATTCCTTCAAAATAATGTTTGATTGTTGACTTCTAAATTCATCAAGTATAATTTTTTAAAAATAGTTGGCCATTATTTTGGCAAAATATATGATTAAAAATATTCCACAAACATAAATAATATGATTAAAACATTATAAATTAACAATATTTTGATTATTTATGAAAAGTGAAGATCTCTAAAACTGGAAAATTCTTAGAAAATAGAGAGATGCCCCTTCATCATATTTCCCAAAGGTGTTCCATCTTTTTATAATCTCTTAAATATCATTGATATGATATTATAATATTTTTTTATTTTTATTGAACCGATCTATTGAATGAATCCATTCATTGATTTTGGACCAATTCAAAGGATGAACTGTAAGTCTAATTTTTCAATTATAATATTTTTAAATAAATTTATAATATTTTAAAAAGCACTGTAAGCCTCCGAAATGAAAGAAAGTCTTTTTATTTCTAGTTAGAGTATTTGTTAGATAAGCTTATTATGTTAGAGGCCAAAAAATATTACATTAAAAAATATTATAACCGACAAGCTTCCTTATTTGGTTGTTATTGTTTCTGTTATTGGAGCTCTATTTTTATATATAAGTTAACTATTATTAATTTTTGAGTTAATTTATTTAATTATAATATTTCTGAATAAGCTGATAGTGTGATGAAGTGTAAAAAAAAATATAATAATTGAAGGTAATTATTAGTATACAAAACAGCCCCACGGATCTATGGATTTACGATTTCACCCAACCTTCGCCCACGGTTTCTTTATTCTCCTAAACCGCTTCACAAGGCCCAACGCCAACGCGCTCGGAAGCTACTAGAAGCCGGTGGGCTCGTTCTAAATCCCTCTACAAAAAGTGCCCTCGGATCGATACCCTCTTCTTGTTCGCCTCACTTCCTCGACCACTCGCGCTCTCGTTTACGGCGGCGAAATGGATGCGGCCAAGGTGAAGGAGCTGCGACTGTTTGTGGAGCAGTGCAAGAAGAACCCCACCGTCCTTGCCGATCCTTCGATCGCCTTCTTCCGCGACTACCTCGAGAGGTAAAACGTCCCTTTTTCACTTGCGATTCGTCGGACCGATGTCTGAACCCGGCGCTTGTTCTGCGTTTAGTTTGGGCGCGAAGCTTCCTTCGACGGCTTACAAGACCGGAGCGTCACCCCATTCGTGTGCATGCGAGGGGGTATAGTCTGCTAACCCTCTTCCTTTTCCTTTTTTCTATTTGGTTGTGGTGATATACGTTTGTCTGTCAGATTCTTCCTATTTCTCGATTGTTTGATTTCTCTTCAAATCGGTTAGGTTTCTGATATTTAAAGCTTTTGGTACCATAGAGTATTGTCATTGCTTATCTGGAACTTGATGCGGACTATGTTGCTTGGATCTGTGATGACCTACCGCAATCAAGTTTTTAGTAGCTAATTTCTAATGATATGCCCATATCATAGCAGTTCAAATTGGAGAATTAATGTTTGATATATGGAATCCTTTGGGAGGCCTGGTAAATTTGGCTATCTTTGTAAGAATACTTAGTCTGTAAATTCTTCCACCACAGCGAGCATTGGTTTATGGATTTAGGTAGCTATCTAGCCATGTGAACTGTAACGTTGGTGATTTTATAAACTATCCAAATGAGAGTAACCTATTGGGAGCACCACAAGCTAATCACCTTTGCGTAACAAGAGATGCATAAGATTTTAAAGAATGATGGAATTTAAATAACGAGGCTTATTGTTTAAATATGTTAATGTATGTACCTGAAGTAGCAACAGTTTGGTGATTTTGCAATGTGGTGATAGGCACAAGTGGCTGTGTGGAAAAGAGTGGAAACAAGAGGAAGGGGAGAAGAGGAGTCATAATAAACAAGATCCACGCCACAGTTGTCTACTATATTAAGCATGTAGGGAATCTTTGAGTTGTTTCCTCATAAAACTTAAAGTGGCAAACAATCATGATACATTTTCTTGTTTTGATTCTTTTACGGTGAAATGTTAAAGGCTGTTCGAGTCACCTTGCTAGTGAAACCTTTGCAAGTATTGAAGAACACCTACATGTAGAATTAAAATAGAAGAAATGGACTTTCATGTTGTTTGCGTAAATTGGTTATATCCAGGGCATATTAAGTGCCTGGGCAGTTGTATAGGCTGTTACTTGTAACAACATTCAGGATTTTATCAGGATTAACCAAACACCTTTACAAACATTACTTATAAAATCTATCCTTTAAATCTGTCCCTTCAAATTTGAATGTTTTAATTCCAAGGGCACCATGGAATTTCTGTATCCTGAATTTGCACATTTCAATGCATATGTAAATGCTTGAAATTCTTTGATCAATCACAAAATTTTATCCTTACTTGTGGCAGTTATCATATGTGGCTACAATGACATTTTAAGTACACAATCACCACATTGTGTATCATGATGGAATATAAAGAAGCATGAATGATGCAAGTGCACTCTGAAATGCTTGATATTTGTGAACCACAATAAGTGGTTGTCCAGTGGTGGGAAGCAATTAAGTTTACTCTTTTATGCACAGCCCACATTATTCCAGGAAATGAAGTGTGCATGTAGGAACTAATCAGGAACCTGCAAGAAGAAGATTAACATACTGCATTTTCATCCCATTAGGGTGACTTAGGGGGCAAAGTGACCTCAAGTACATCCTTGACAATATTGGCCTATTCTTACAGTTCTCACATCCATGTTTGTTCTGGCCTCTTTGTTATTGGTAAAACCTCTTGATAGTAAGCAAATAGTGATGGAAGGTTATCAAATACAGTATAAAGATCTGTTTTTAGTGGAGAACATGACTTAAGTTCAGTAGAAATAGCTGATAGTTAAAATTCAAGGAAATCATTGTAAGATGGAGAATCAGATTGTTCAAAAGGAAAATGCCAATTTACTTGTACCATATTCTCTTCAAATGTTCAAATAAACTTTGATTCTCTTGGCTGATTTTTTGTGCTTTACAGGTTATACATTGTGGCTTCTGATCAAATCAAGTAATCAGCAAGCTCAATCAGAATTCAAAAATTCCAACAGTCAAATTCAATAAATTAATAAATATAAGATTCACTACTTTGTCAAAGAAAATACCATAAAAGGCTCTATGTCTTGTGGAAAGACAACAGGAAATCCATATTTAACGAGTTTCATGAGGAGAGGTTATATGATGTATACTTGTATATACAGTAGAAGGACCTAAGCATGATAAAAAAGGATTAAAAATGGATGATAATTGAGTTCGGTGGCTAGAAGTAGTAATAAATGTATATTTTCTCATTTTGATAGGAAAGGACACTCTTAAGCCTTTGAAACTAGTACAATTGAGAAGATAGGGAGCAAATGTATAGCAACAAAAGTTTCAAACATATGTTTTATGTTGTGTATTGGCCATCAATACCATTCAAAGAAATATTGTAGAGATATTCTATATTGAACTGCAAAATTTGACATAACTGATGATGGAATAAATGCCAACACTTCAGAATTAATTTGAACCATTAACAAAAATAAAATAGATTGGAAACTTTTGACCCACAACAGTCAATTTTGATTGGAAGTTATATTACTGTAATTGAATTTATTTCCAATATGATATCTGGTAAATGGTAATTATAACAATCAATAAAAAATGGAGTAGCCTAGTTGATACTTGAGCTGATTTTATGTGGGAACTGCTGATGTGGACCAACCTCGACAGATGTTGGGAACATGGATTATAATACCTTGAGAAAATTCAGGATCTTGGGAATCATGTTGAGCAGTGAATTTTGATTTGAATATCTAGATTGAGTTCAATTGTGTAGGCTGATATTTAGAACGTTGCAAATTCAACTTTTAGTTTTTTTTTCCTGAACAATAAGTTTCATATCCTATTAAAAATTATATATCATCCTATTAAGTATTTACTTTTAGTTTGTAATGTAATTGAAGCATTTATGTACATCAAATGATCTGAAGTATGCAAGAGAAGAATCTCATAGCACATGTGTGTTGATGTTGGTGTCTTGTACAAAACAAGAAGCTACTTGCCTACTTCCATTACTGGTGGTTTTTGTTGTTTGGAGAAGAATCTTAAAACCTGATGTTGATTGTCTTTGTGTTAAGTTCAAATAAAAAAACTTTAACATGTTCATGGGAGTTAATGCCTTTGCATTGTTCTGTCACACATTTAAAGACAATATCCTAGTTGATTTGTTTACTTTATTTGTATCCTTGTTGCTAATTATTCTTTTTTGGCTCAATGCATTGAAAATCTAATTTTGATATCTTGTTTGTTGTTTGTCTTGCTAAGTTACATGAACTATTTAGCTCTCATGTGTGCCATGTTATGAACATTTGAGATAATTATTTGGAATGCACTACCTAATAACAATTGAACACTTGTGATTACGTGATAGGTTTAAATTTACCAACTGTTTGGTAATTTTTCATGGTGCTCATAGGATTTAGTTAGCTGATTTTACCACTTGTGTCCTCAGAGTAGTATTATGTGACCATTAGCTTTATAAAACAAAGTTCCAATTTTATGTACTTTGCATGACAACTTTTGTTTTTTAGAAAATAAGAAGCTTTCCATTACTGAAGAAACATGCCAAGGGATTAGCTGGATAGCCTATCACCTCATATCTTCTCAGCTTGCACACCTTATTCGAGCCATACAAATTCTCAAAGCTGGGTGGTAGATCCATGTATACTTCTTCCCTTAGTTCTCCATTAAGAAAGACATTTTTCACATCTAATTGGTGTAAAAGTCATTCAAAATTAGCTGCAAGAGATAACAATACTCGAATACAATTTAGTTTTGCAACCATAACAAATGTTTCTTGGTAGTCAATACCATATGTTTGAGTAAATCCTTTTGTGACCAATCTGATTTGGTATCTTTCAATAGAATCATCTATCGTTTATTTAACAGTAAACACCCATTTGTATTCCATTGGTTTCTTCCCCTTTGGTAGATGCACCACACTTTAAGTTTTATTCTTTTGAAGAGCTCTCATCTCCTCCATAATTGCCTCTCTCCATTCTGGAATTAATAAAGCTTCTTGTATAATTTTTGGAAGTTCTAAACTAGATAAGTGATTTGTAAAAGCTTTAATGGCTATAGACAATCTATAATATGACACATATTTAGATATAGGATGCATCAAACAAGATTTAATTCCTTTTCTAATGACAATGGGAATATCAAATCCGAGGAAGGAATATAGTTACTTGAGTCTATGTTTGGATTTACTATCGGTCCAGACTGTTGGCAGTACTTTGGAGGGTGAACATCGATCTTTCCTAGATTTTGTTGTCTTGAATACACACGAAGCTCAAGTGCAATCATAGTGATATCTCCCCTTGAACTAGATTGTTAAATAGCATGTTGTGACATTGGAGATTTGGGTTGTGGTGTTGGAGATTTGGATTCAGGAGTATCGATGTGACTAGTTAGTTTTTGGCTAGGTAGGTTTGGTAGAGTGAAAATAGCAGATGAATCTGATAAGGATATAGGGATTGGTAGAGACAGTCCCCAAAAACAATCTTCTTGATAGAATTCTCTCTCTGAAGATGAATTTTTTGGAAATATGTTTGGTTTTAAGAAAATGTGACATCTATAGTGACAAATATTTGTTTCTATATAAGATTATAACATTTGTAGCCCTTTTGAGTCGAGTAGCCAATGAACATACACTTTATGCACAAGGTTCAAGCTTACATTGATGATGATTATGGATATGAATAAATGCAATGCACCTAAATATCTTTGGTGGAAGAGAGTTAAACAGTTTCACATGTGGATGAATAGAAGATAAATGATCAAGTGGTGTTTGAAAATTAAACATTCTGATAGGCATTCAATTAATCAAATATGAAAGAGTAAGAATGATATTCTTCCAAATATATTTAGTAACATAAGTGGTAAATAAGAGAGTGTGCTACTTCAAGTAGGTGTATATTTTTTTATTCTGCAATACCATTTTGTTGAGGGCTATTAATATACGAAGACTGATGAATTATTTCATGCTCTAACAAGCAGGAACTAAGAATGGTATTAAAGTATTCTCTACCATTGTCAGTTCTTAAAACTTGTATTTTTGCTTGGAATTGATTTTAGATCATCATTTGAAAGTTCTTGAAAGTCTTTTTAGCATCAGATTTTTTTTTTAAGAGGTAAACCCAACATGCTCTTGTATGGTCATCAACAAATGTTATAAACCACTTAGTTCCAGACAGATTTGTCACTTTAGAAGGACCCCAAATGTCACTATGTATAAGAAGAAATGGTTCAGATTTTTTGCAAGGCCGAGAAGGAAAAACAGTGCAATGGTGTTTAGCAATTGACAAATTTCACATTGAAATAGTAAAGTATTCTTATTTTTGAACAGTGAAGCTAAAAGTTTTTACAAATAAGAAAAGCTTTGGTGGCCTAGGCTCTAGGGCCACAACATTATTTCACTACTAGTAGGAGTGTTACTATTTATTGTCAATTGAGTTTGTCCATTCCAAGTAGTGTCATCTTCAAGATAGTAAAGTCGTTCACTCTCTTGAGCATTGCCGATCGTCTTCCCTGAATACAGGTCCTAAAATTCATAGTGAGAAGGAAAGAATTTAGCAACACAATACAAATCCTTTGTGAGTTTGCTAATAGACAAGTTACAAGACAGGTTGGGAACATAAAGCACAAAATTTAACACAAAGGAACCTGAAATTGCAATCATGGCTTTTCCTGCTATAGTAGAAAGTGATCCATCAACAACTTTTATTTTAGTTTCCAGGACAAGGTGTGTAGGAGAATAACAAGTGTGAAAGGCTAGTCATATGGTCTGTTGCACTTGAATTTATGATCCAAGAAGCCTTAAGACCAAAAGAAGTTGACAAAGCTATGAAACAATTACCTTTCTTGGCGAAAGAGCAAGATGATGAAAGAGAAGGATTAGGATTTTGGAACTGGTTCAAAAACTTAAACAATTGTTCAATTTGTTCCTTACTGAACAAAGGCATTTCGACTCCTTCAAAGGTGGTGGCAGATCGATTGTCTACTCGAAATCCTTGGATAATAGCCTTATATCGAACTCGATTGTTCTTCCAGTTTGTTGGTTTTCCATGTATCTTCCAGCAAGTTTCTCTTGTGTGTCTTGGTTTATTGTAAAAATCCACAGATACTTTGTTTTTATCATCTCCCTTTGATTACATATATAGTATTAGCAGAAGAATTAATTTTAGCTGTCATAATAATTGCAGAATTTTCTGCAACCATAGATGGAGTGGAAGATCTCATCATGACTTGTCTTTTACTTTCCTCCCTCCTAACTTTGGATAACATAACTTGGAGAGATGGCGATGAATCTTTCCCAATATCTTTCCATGAACTTCATCTAGTTCTTTTGTTTAAACCTGCCAAAAAATTGAAAGGATCCATCCCTCTCAAGCATTTTTGATGTATCGAGCTCTATTAGTAGCACATAACCATTCAAAGTTATAAAAAATATTAAGCTCTTGCCAGAGGGTCTTCAAGGTATTGAAGTATTTTGTAACACTAGTATTACCTTGTTTAAGCTTTCTGATCTTATTTGTAATATCAAATACTGGGGTTGAATTTCTTTTATATGAATATATCTCGACCATAGCTTCCCATAACTCCTTTGCTATTGGTAAAAACATATATGTTTGGCTTATTTCTGGTCCTATAGAGTTTATCAACCATATGATATGATCATAGAATTTTCAGAATTCCATACTTCAAACTTGGGATCATCCTCTGCACATGCTGTTGTTGATTCGATTAAATAATCGATCTTTCTTCTTCTTTGGATATACAACTTTACGAATGGAGACCAACGAAGAAAGTTTTGTCCGTTGAGTTTATTTAAACAGTAAGGATGGATTGTCACCTAAGTTGTTTGTTGGAGATGGAAGCATTGGTATCATCTTCTCTCCTCCAAACATAGTAGCGTAGGTTCCTCACAAGCAAACAAGGAAGAAGAAATAGTAGGGGCTGATCCGGAGAGTGACAGAATAGAGGAAAAGACCTTCAGCAATTAAGGCTGAAAGAAAGAAGAAAAATGATTCTTATAGGAACCAATATCTGCTACCATGAAAATAAGAGAATATAATTTTTCTCATTCATTGATCTTTTCTGTATACAAAGGAAGACATATATAGGTTGATTAAAACCTGTACATATACAACTAAGGAAATTGATTATATTGATTCTATATAATATTTCATTCTGATTCATTTCCTATAATATGGGCTGGTTTATTGATTGAGAATCCTTAACTTAGATACTAATTGATTTGATACTAATTTATTTCGTTAATTATGGGATTATAAAATCTCTTAATTATGAGATTCAAAAGCCTTTATTAATGGGATTTTCTACACATATTAATTGTGACAATCAAATTTTCTTTAGTAACCATCTGATTACGTCTGTTCGTGATACATACAAGCGCATAAAAGTCCATATTGTGGATGGATAAGTGGTCCTGTCACCCGAGACTTGTCAAAAAGAATGCTTAGCCTTCCCCACCTGTCTTTCTATCCTTCTGCATCTATCCTTAGCATGTGAAGGATGCTATGTGGTTTCAGAAGTATATGTCTGAGCAGAATAACATTTGTAGTTGGCTCTAGATATTTCAATTATAATTCATAATCATTGTTTGACAAAATCTGCTATTTGGCTTTTCAAGTTCACTGATTCTTGGCTTGAGTTTATTTTATCATATAACAATGTGTAAATTGGGTCAGCTTCCCAAGTCCTTGAAATTAGTATGTTTTTTGTTTTGAGGGAGAATAGGAAAAGATCTTTTGCCAAGAAGTGCATGACAACAATTCTTTAAGTTACTTTTCCATGACATGGATATCATCTAACACCTTATTTTTTTATGAGTATGCTATTATTTATATATCTTTCTTCCTTTTGGTTACACGAACTGACCAACCATTGAAGCAATGATTAAAATTCTGAACTATGAGTCTCCAACTGGTTGCCTATCAGACTAGCATGACAAATTTTATACCATTATTGAAAAGTAACATAATTCCTTTTTTTTGTTACTTTTACTCAGATTGTCACTCTTGATCTGTAGCTTTAGTTTTGATAACCAACACCCATTGCAGAAAGGCCCACTGGTGGATGAAATAGATGAGGATGATTTTGATGCAAAAGATTCTCCTCAAGTAGACCATGAATCTGATGATGAAATTATTGAATCTGACATTGAGCTGGAAGGAGAAATTGTAGAAGCTGATAATGATCCTCCTCAAAAGGTAAGTGTATATGAATATCATGTTAACTTCTTATTGTTATGATTAAGTTATTATTACAACCAAGTTATATTAGTAGAGGCATTATCTTGTTCTGCTGTCTTGTAGATGGGAGATCCATCTGTTGAAGTAACAGATGAAAATCGTGATGTCTCTCAAGAGGCTAAGGGTAGAGCTATGGAAGCAATTTCCGAAGGTATTACAAAATGTTATATAAATTGGTATTTCTAAGGCAGACTATTATTACTATCACTTGTTTTGCCTAATTTAAAGGGAGATTTGAGGAGGCTATTGAGCATCTCACAGAGGCAATATTATTGAACCCAACATCAGCAATAATGTATGCTACTAGAGGTAAATGCAAAATCAAATTATCAGTTGTACAGCACCTTTTATAGCACTGCTGCTTTGGAGGTAGTTTAACTTGGTACATTGTTTGATCACTCTCTGTAGCATCCGTGTATATCAAGATGAAGAAACCTAATGCTGCAATCCGTGATGCAACTGCTGCTTTAGAGGTAGTTAAATTTTCATACTTTTGATTGCTCGTAACGTTACCCTTTTTTTTTTTCAAATGCTTGATTTTGTATGCTGACTTCTAGAAAACATTGTCTCTAATAAAGGAAGGCAACAAAAACACAAAGCATATGCATGTACTTAAATAGTTTAACTTTTACTAAAATAGGGTGCATAAGTGCAATAATGGTAATTATGTGAGCTTATATTGAAAACAAGAAACTTAAATGGTTGGGGCATTATGACTTGTTGTATTAAACTACAAAATGAAGAAAAGTAAATTGACAACAAGAAAGTAGTGGAGATAAATCTCTGGAGTTGCACATCAAGTTGGTAGCTTCTTAGAACTTTTTGATTATGCGAACGAGAGAACAAGAGAGATGATGTTTCTCTTTGGAAGCTTCAGTTGCATAAAGATTTTCACTAAAGAAAATAACCTAGGAGGCAGTCCTTATTTGATAGGCCTGTTACATCAGATCTGTATTTAAATCTGCTGTTTACATCATGATCCCTTCTTTTGGATCAATATCCATTATGGGGTAATTGAGGGTCTGAAAGTTGAAATAGTTAATTTATACATAAAAGTAATTTGATTTCTTAATTCATACATGTCAAAGATAAGTGCAAGATTGTATATATAAAGCACCAATTGCATCAATGTTTTGTGGCCATCTTATAGATAGTGGTATATGCATTGGATGTGATTGTTGGTCTCAGAAGCAAATTTTCCCCTAACTGTACACCATCAGATACAATTTTCATGTTGGTGATTGAGATCATAATTATCCATCAAGTTCCTTCGTGTTATAACAATTATGTTCTGGACCTAGAGGTTACTGAAATGGGATTTCAACTTTTTATCATCATTCTGAAACTGCACATACAGAGGACCAATAAATTTTGGGGCTTATTGGAAGATTATATGGAGTTGCTAGTTTGCTGAGTCATCATCTTTTGTGTGCGTTCTTGTGGCATTTACTTCTTGCTCAGACGAAATTATTTGTGCATTATATGCTTCTATAGCTTTGACAGACATTAAATGTTTATCCACGAAGGATTTTAGTTTTTAGTTTAAGATAAGATACTTGAAAACCTTCTCTGCTGGTATTTTCATATGATCTCATTGTGGATTGGTATTTCTCTCAGATCAACCCTGACCCTGCAAATGACTATGCTAGTATTTTCAAATGATCTCATTGTGGATTGGTATTTCTCAGATCAACCCTGATTCTGCAAAAGGCTATAAAACCCGGGGTATTGCTTTTTCTATGCTTGGGAAATGGGAGGAAGCTGCCAAGGATCTGCATGTGGCATCCAAGTTGGATTATGATGAGGAGATAAGTTCTGTGCTAAAAAAGGTAGAGCGTTATGTGCAAGTTTTCTGGCATTCTAATTATGATATTCCAAGAATATATAACATCTGCATGGTGGTCGTATATAGGTTGAACCCAATGCACACAAGATTGAAGAGCACCGTAGAAAGTATGACCGGCTACGGAAAGAGCAAGAGGACAAAAAAGTTGAACGTGAGAGGCAGCGTCGAAGAGCTGAGGCTCAGGTAGTTGGTTTGAACAAGTAAAACTACGTTGTTAAATGACATTTTGCTATATGCCTTGACTTCTATCTTCTCATAGGCTGCTTATGAGAAGGCCAAAAAACAAGAGCAATCATCATGTAGATCATCAGGATGCACACCTGATGAATGCGCTGGAGCCATGCCTGGAGGTTTCCCAGGAGCCATGCCTGGAGGTTTCCCAGGAGCCATGCCTGGAGGTTTCCCAGGAGCTATGCCTGGAGATTTCCCAGGAGCTGTGCCTGGTTCTGTGCCGGGAAATATTGATATGAGCAAGATTCTGAATGTAAGAATACGATCTATTTTATTTTTCTTGCAATTTCATACGATAATACATTTGCAAATATTCTCGGTTGTTTTACTTTGTGGAGCAGGATCCTGAACTGATGGCAGCCTTTAGTGATCCGGAGATCATGGCTGCTCTTCAAGATGGTAAGTCTCGATTATCGCTATTGTGGTGACTTATTTTTATGTTTTTTTATTATGTTTTTCTTGATTAATGTCATATTAGTTGCTACAATTCAATTGTAGACTCTGTTCGTTCTGAGATATTTACAGTGACAATGTTATTTATAACTGATGAAAGTGATGTCTGCAACTGGGTCTTTAAGTCCATAATTAGACATAAAAGCCCCCGAATCTTGTAAATTGTTTTATGAGCTGCAATTATTTACCATAGTATTTTCTGATTTGTAACAGCCTTTTTGTTTATGAGGATAAGGAACCTTGTAAAGTGGGCTATCCATTTATATACAGATATGCAACATCATCTAGTAGGTGATTCTTTTTCTAGAGACGGCCAGTTTTCTGCATCAAAGAAGTCTAGGTTTTAAATGCCTCTGTAGGCTTTTAGCAGCTTAGGTTTCATTTTTAATGTAATGGTTAGTGGTCACCAAGAAGACAGCAAAATTATCTAAATTCAGATGGGTCAAAGGCCTATTTTATAAAAAAGTATCTTGGACAATTCTGATTGGTAGACTGGGCATATCATTATGTCTGATGTTTCTGTCTGAGTCCAGAAGTGAACACTAGCAGCAACATCTAGTGAAAGCTCTTTAAGGAAATAAATGAACAACTAAAGCTGGTTGAAGTTTACTCTTAAATAGCATATAATTATATCTGCAAATATAAAACATGGGATGATCTGCTTGTTAAAAACCTGATAATGGATCGAAGTTTTGACCGGTGTTGAACTTGTGATTTTTCATTGTTCCACTGAGAGAAATCATGATTTTTTTTTTATTACTTCTGGTACCTTCTATGATCATCTCAAATAGATTGGTGGAAGAGAGATTATAAGGTCTTATTTTCACTTTAGATAATTCATCTGTGTGATTGTAGTTTGTTACTTTATTATCAACTTAAATGATTTCTCATATCTAAATCTCTCGTTGAATGATCACATTGCTGTTGTTGGTGCAGTGATGAATAACCCAGCAAACTTTGCCAAACACCAAGCAAACCCCAAAGTGGCCCCCGTCATTGCAAAGATGATGGGGAAGTTTGCCGGACCCAAATAGGACTGTCGTCCCTCGAGAAGCTCACTGAAGAAGATGGTCATGGTGGTTCAGACTCGTCAGTAACTAGTTTCTCTTTGAAATTCTACAACCATGCTTATTGGGTGGATTTAATGTAACAGAAGTCTCTTGAATGACCTTCTGTGGTTGGTTCTCTCATAAGATTGAAAAAATTGGTACTTTTAGTGTCTAATTTCCGGGTCATTCATGTGTCTGTGGAGCCTCAAGTACAAATGATTTCTTGCCCACTGTTAGGTGGCCTCGTCAAAAATTATCTAGTTTCTAGGGATGAACGACAGCCTCTAGAGCCGCGAGAATGCTGTGGCGAGAAGATTGCATGTGAAAACGCCCCATTTGTGATCATCCCAACCAGGTAGATATCCAATGATCCACATATGGAGACTCTGACTTGGAGCAAAGAAATGGATCGTGTTTCCCTCCGCTTCCTTCTCTCCATCACCAATGCCAGTGGCTTTCCATTTATGTTCAGATGAATCCCTCGTACTGCAAATTTGTAGGATTTGCTCCCTTTCATATCAAGATTGTGATCGATCATTGGAGGTCTCTCCCTTTTAAGAGCCGAGCAGATCGATGGATGCGTTCTTCCATGGCCTCGACTGCCGGCTGCGAGTGTCGGGCATGGTGGCCGACTCCATCATGATGGGGATCGTCAACTCCGCAATGGAGGACGCCTACAAGAAGAGCTGCACCGAGGACGGCGACCTCGACAGGTTGATCGAGAAGTCGAGGTTCTGCGAGCTGGCCATCATGCAACTGGAATGGTGCTTGAAGTACCTGCAGGAGGAGATGGACAACGCGACCGTGGACAACGCCTGCGACCGCGAGAAGCTGTTCTGCGATCTGTTGGAGACGAGAGACCGCATCGACAACAGGCTCGACGAGACCAAGCTCGCCATTGCAGAGAAGGACGTGGAGCTGGCCAGGAGAAAGGAGAGCGAGATAAAGCTGAGGCTGGCCTTGGAACTCAAAGGGGAAGAAGTGAGATCGTTGCATCATACGCTCGGGGCTGACAAAAGAGTGAAGAATGATGCATGCGATGGGTTTGCTTGCCGTGACGACGTGAACGAGGATGAGAGCGACGGCCATGTGTTTGATGAATTGGAGTGCTCCATGGGCAAACAGCTGCGGAAAATAAGAGGCAAATTGGAGCACGGGAGGCAGGCTTTGACCAACGTGATGCTCAACATGAGGAGTAGTCCTCGTGTTGGCGCTGCGAACCCCAACGCTGGGCTTGATACGGACAGCGGCGGGCTGAAGGCGTTGCATGAGCTGCACGACATGGCGCAGTTAACGCTGGACTTCAACGACATGGTCATCGACCTCGACATGCTCAAGGAAGAGGTTCGTTCTTCTTTCGAGATGATCGTGAGTTCGATTTCTGTGTTCAAAGCAACGACAGAAGAGCAGCGGTGGGCTTGGAATATGGAGAGGGAGATCGCTACCGTCATCATCAGAAGCTTTGTAAGGGATGTTCGACGTGAATGGGCTGCAAACCCTGATACGAATTTGTTATCGTTTATCGATGAGCTCGAGGCATTAGCCTCTCAGATCACCGTGCCATCAACGTCGTCAAATGATGTCATGGATCCGAAAGCTCAATGCAATCCTCTCTCAATAGTACCGGACATGGACGAGGTGGAAAAGGATGCATCTGTAGCAGGTAACAGTAGCCCTCCAAAGGGAGATAATCTCTATGGAGTTTCGCAAGGAGGAGCAGAAGATCATGTTGGTGGAATAGAAAGAAACGATGAGCTGATTGATTCTGCTTTTCGAGCTGGGGAATTACACAATATGAATGATCTTTCCGAAAAAAGTCCACCAGGAAATTTTGTTGCTGACTTGACAAACTACCATGATTCCATTCGAACACAAAAAATTGATTCAGATAGGGAGATGATCACTAAAGTCATTTCAAGATTGGAAGGCATCATCAAAAGAGCAAAATCAGAGTCTTTTGCAGACATCCATATTCCAAGGCATACTCCACCAGATTCTGAAACAAAGCATGAAGCAACGAAGATAATTCAGAAGCCAATCGATAGTCATCTGAAAGATCTCGAGCTCCATGAAGAAATTAGAAGATTAAAGGAAGAGAAGGATGAAATGGAAACTAAAGCTGTGATAATGGAGGATGTTTACAGAATAAATTACAAAGAATTGATGGGAAGGCTACTCACTGATTTCTTCGATGTCGAATTAGAAGTTCTTACAAGGGAGGATACATTCAGAATTGTCTTCGGTGAGCTGATCAAAGAATTGATGAGCATGAGAGAAGCTCACACTAGCGAGCAGCTCCTCAGGGAAGAGATTCGTTATATCATTCTTAGTGAAGTAATTAAAGGTATTCTGTGTGCAAATAATGCTACAAAAGACACAGAATTCAGTGGAAAGCCAGAACAAGGAAAGGACTCCCTACTAACTAATCCCACGACAGAGATGGGATCAGATTATGTTCTCGACTCAGGAATTAGAAAGAACAGTGTTGATGACTCGAATGGGCTTGACGTTGAAGAAAGTGATGCTTTTAGATCTGCTAGCAATCTTGAGACCTCTCCACAAGGAGTAATTACTGGAACAATGCAACAAGGAGAACCAACATTGAGCTATGCCTCAATCACTGATGAGAATAACATTGTGCATGGTTCTGGAGCTTCAACCAGGATCCAAAAACAAAATAAAAGTGAATTCTCATGCATGTCTGCAGGAATTGTTGAAAAACATTGGGATGATTTCCATTTCATGATTATGCCTGTTGAGCAGATCATACAGATGGTTGATGATTTTGGGCTGCTGACATGTGAGAAGATTAGCATAAACATATCGAGGTACTTCATTTTGCTGGATTTAATGAAATCAACATTTCATACTCTCAATCAATTATGAGAATTTGACATCCTAAATCACATTTAGTTAACACGTAAAATAAGGAATTTAAGCCTTCATATCATCCGATCGATGTGCTATTTTAAAATCTAATCTTGCTCTTTATTCTCTTTATGCTTTTGTGGGATTTGTTGGAAACAACTCAAACATGGGACTCAATTTTGTTTTCTTCTAAGAAAAACCTATCAGATTATGTTTCAAATATAGGCTAAATCTTGACTTAGATGGGTGATCAAGCATAAGGAGATGATCCAGGCTGATCATGATTCACTCTGTTCCAAGACTAATCTAATTCATTTTGATCAAGAGTTTTATATGTCTAATATTGGTGGATAAAAGAAAAGTAAATGGTGTCTTTTACTATAACTTTGTGTTGATATTACAAATACAATCACATGTTACCTTATCATAAAATACTTAACATTTTAGTATAAAATGATTTAAAAAATATGCTTAACTATTTTTATATATTTTTTAGGTTCTCATCTTCTACAATCAAATGCTTAACTATTTTCATTTTTTTATATCACATATTGTTTTTATTCATTTGAGGGAAGATCGATTTATATTTGTTCTTTTAGCAACTACTAAATAATCTGTTATCCATGACATTCTTTCTTCTGCAATATGCACAAGAAACTATGACTTCTTAGTTTCCTATCTAATGCATGTGCAGGTTGGATAATCTAATTCATCAGTTAAATCCCATCTCAGAGCAAGTCAACATAATCAAGAGAAATGAATTACTCTATCGTAAGGCTTTCGCAAATAGATGTTACAATCTTCAAACTGCAGAAGCAGAGGTTTGGAAGCTTCAGCATTTTATGTTCATCATAATTCACATCTCATTTGAATGGTGCTCTATTATTTTAATCATCTAACAAGATAATGTGATTGGTTTTATTTTAAACTCATATTTCTGCTTATTGCTTTCGCACTTTTGATGTCAACTCAAACAATCTAAGTAGCTATTTTTTACAAACAATTTCTTAGCTAGAGTTCAATGTGAATGAATACCATCCTGATCATAGTTCCAAATGCTTGGTTAAGCCATTGGTCTCCATGGCAAACTATTATCTGATTGATAACTATATTTGACGAAAACAAAATGTAGAGTTGAAGGAAATAGCATAAGAAAATGGACAAATCTGGTAATCTCAAAGTCAAGTTGGAAAGGTACAGTGCGTGAAAATTTCTTAGTTGAATGAAAATGTCAGATGTTGTTAATGTCAGAATTGATTATTGTTGATTATTTACCTGTCACATGATCAAACCGACTTGGCCAACTTAATGAAGCTAATTGTGCTTTGGAAACTGATCTCCAAGGAGGTGGGTGTTCCTTCAGGATGATTCCTTCAAATCGAGTCCCTCACGATAAGAGCATTAAAGAACTTTCTGCACCTAACACCATCTCAAAATGGAGTAGCAAAAGTTAAAAACAGATCTTTCTTGGAAATGGTTAGTGCTATAATAATTCGGAGAAGCCCTTCTTACTGCATGTTATATTAGTAATAGAATTATAAATAAGAAGCATTTGAAATCCTCTTATGAATTATTGATTAAAAAAATCTAGCATTAATTATTTTAGAATGTGGGGTTTTATTCAATATACTTTAGATGCTGCATTGAAAAGACCTAAGTTAGGAAGTAAAACTGTTAAATCTATTTTCTTAGGTTATTCTATGCATAGTAAAGCATATGGATTTTTTAGTCTTCATTCCAATAGAGAATTTGAATCTGCACATGCTATTTTCTTTGAACACTCAACAATTAAAGATGCAAATAAGTTAGAATTAGAAAAGAATTTATCAAGTGAGTTGGATTCACATTTTGATCATGCTTCTAGTTCTAATATAGATTTATCTATTTCTGTTTATCATAACAATTTGTATGATACTAATATGATTGATAATATTGTGAGAAGACATGATGAACCTAATCTAAAGAGAGACAAGAGATGTAGAATTGAAAAAATAAATTAGTTGTGATATGAATAGATATCTTATAGAAGAAGATCCTAAATCTTTTTAAGATGCAATGTTTTTACCTGATGCTAATATATGGAAAAAGGGTCATGGATGATAAAATTAAATCTATATATAATAACATTACATGGACCCTTAAAGAATTTCCTTCAAACACTAAACCTAATAGTTGCAAGTGGGTTTTGAGCAAGGTTCGCAATACCGTACCGTACCGGTATTTCGACCTAGGCTCGGTACTAGTACGGTACGGTATACCGAGCGGTACACCCAGGTGTGCCGAGTACTGTAGCACTGCTATAGTGCTACAGTGTACTGCTACAGTGCACTCGGACCGGTAACAGGCGGTCCGCCTACCGACAACCTGTCGGACCGGTACGTACCGCCCGTACCGGGCGGTACGGTTCGATACAGCAGGCCCTGGTTTTGAGAAAGAAACTCAAAACTGATGGAACAATTGATAAATATAAAGCAAGATTATTTTGAATTTTTTTCTCTTGTAAATAAATTTACATCTATTAGAATTATGTATAATCTTAAAGTGCATCAAATAGATATAAAAATTATATTTTTAAATAATGACTTAGAAGAAGAAATTTACATTAACTAATTTGAGAGTTATATTGTTAAAGGTCATGAGCAGAAAGTCTGTAAATTGAATAAATTTGATAATAGTATACAAAATTTTAAAAAAATTAGTTTTAAAAGAATGTTGTGTGTTTACTAAAATCACTGCAGAATATGAAACACTCGTTACTCTTTGTGTTGACGGCTTACTTATTTTTGGTACTAATATAAATTGCGTAGATAAGACTAAAGAGTTTCTTGAGATAAGCTTTTGACATAAATGACTTAGGTCCTGTCAATGTCATATTGGGAGTCAAGGGTCTCAAAAGAGGAATCAAATTTGTTTTAATACAATCTCATTCTATAGAAAGGGTGTTAAAAAAAATTCAATCATTTTGATTCTAAATCTTCTAAAACACCTATGGACCCTTATGTAAAACTAGTTCCAAATGAGGAAACGATAATAAATCAAAGAAAGTATGCTAAGATTATTGGAAGCATCATGGATGTTATGAATCACACAACACCGGAGCTTGCATATGCAATCGGTATATTGAGCAGACTCACTAGTAACCCTAGTTAACAACACCGGAAATTATGGATTGCATTATAAATGTACAACTTCTATACTTGAGTGTTACAGTAATGCAAATTTGGTTTCCAATAGATCAAACTCTAGGTCTACTAGTGATTGTTGGTCACTCTAGATCTACTAGTGATCCAAGAAATAAAATTGTGTTGTTCTATCTTCTATGTGATCAAAGTTTATTCTAATATCAATTACAAGTAAAGAGATTGTTTGGTTTAAGATATTCCTAAGAAGTATTACTATATTGTGACAATCAAGCTGCAATCCACAATACAGAGAATAAAAGGATAACGTATAGCAATAAACATATTACTATCAGATATAACTTTGTTCAAAAAATCGTGAAAAAGGAAAATGTAGTATTACAATACTTACCTACGAAACAAATGCTAATAGACCCTCTGACAAAGCCTTTATCAAGCAATAAAATTATTCAAACCATGAGAGGTATAGGGCTATTACCGATAAAAGAAATATCTTACTTGAAAGTTGAAACCAACTTTATTTCTGTGATACCACTTGATAGTGGAAATCAAGTTATGAGAGTTTAAAAAGCAATTCATTCTGATACATTTGTGAAATAGAAACAATGATACATTTCAAGTGCATAGTTAAGAAATAGTGGGGGTATATTATTTCTATTAAAGTCTTATATCTGGTTAATGCTTTGCTTACCACAACAGAAGGTTAGAAAATGAAGTCCTTTATAGATTTATAGCTTTGTAGAGTGAGTTGTGGACACTCTTGATGAGTCTATCTTTGCTAGTATAGAAGTAAGAGGTCGCTGATTACGAATCATATCAGTAAGATTCTGAGTACTAGCTAGCAAGGCCCATTAAAGCACTGCTAAATTTAGAATTTAAAACTCATAAATAGTGTGAATATGGTTTCTTATGTCCCATTTTCAATCCAAAGCTTAAGGTTAATCCACTTATGAATATACACGATATACATCCCAAAGTTTACATTTTTGACTTATAATTTTATGATTTATATTTTTATTTTATGTAAATTAGTGGGGGATTGTTATATATAAGGAATTTACTATAAATTAAAAAACTCTTCAAGATAACTGAAAGGGTATTTTAGCATCCTTTCAATGTCTATATATACTTCTCTATATTGAAGAGTAAAAATAAGAAAATTTTAGTGCAAACAAAGTATTAAAATTTTCTTTCTCTTTATTTTCTGGTTGAGTTCTAACTCTTCAAGTAATCAAGAAGTACAGTCTTGATTATTTCAAGTAATAGGTATTGTATCATGGACATAGAATTCCGTGAATATATTTACACCATAATTAAAAAATTATCTATACGTTTTCTTGGAAACTGTCTTGTCTGATTCTGTTTTATTCAAATCTTATTCAGTTCTTTGTCTTTAGTATAACACTCTTGGTGGGATTAATCTTTTGATCACTCTCAAAGAACCTTTTGATTTCTAAGGTATAATTATTTGTGCAGCTTTAGTAGTATATTTAGATATCATGTAACAGTGTACACAAACACACAAAAAGTGTTTGCACGTTATTGAAATCCTCTTGTAATTCTGCATACATGCATGTACACAGGATGCCATCCACACTAATCCAAGCTTCGTATTTGTATTTTATTGCATTAGGTGGATTTGCTAGGAGATGAACTGGATCTACTTTTTGGGTTGCTTGAGAAGATCTATATCGCACTGGATCACTATTCACCAGTTTTGCAGCATTATTCTGGGGTAATTAACTTCCTGTTTGAAGTAACATTATCTTTTTTTTTTTCTATTTTGCTTTATTCTCTATTGTCTTAGTGTTTGACACTTTTGAATTTTTTCTCTTTTTACTATATTATGTTTACAAATTCTTCTACCTAAAACAGCAGGCAAATTGCTCTATTGTCATAATGAATCTTGGTTGATAATGAAGTTCCTATTTCCTTCCTAACATATTTCCATAATGTTGAAATTTGAAGGTAAAAAAAGTTCAAATTTTCTTTCACTGTTCAAGGACTTTAGTCCCACATTATAATTGAAAGACTTCTCCTTCAATTCTTTTATTTTCTCCTTAAAAATCTTAATAAAACAGGTTAAGAAGTAAAGTTGTTTGATTCCACGAGATCAAGGAATACACTTGGAACAATCCTTGCATGCCTCTGGGATCACTTTTTTACTTCAACTTTTATACATTTAATCTGTTTTAATTTAATCAGAGTTTATTTTAATATTACTGATCGAATACATAGTTCATTCAGCTATATCATTTCCTTTTGGGCATTATTTGACATGTACAAGGTTACATAGTTGGGCAAATTTTTTCCACTCATGTTATGTTCTTGACACAAAATTACTTTTACAAGTAATGTATCAATCAAGAAAGTCCTGTTTCATAGAATTCATGGTATCATTTATTTAGGCTTGCACAAGTATTCTTATAGAGTGTTTCTTGACCCAAAGGAATGGAGATAGAAAAAAGTTTATATGTAGTATAGAATCTATCTGTTGATTTTTATTATTTGTCCTCTCTGATATATATAACAGATACATTGTTTGGTTGCAAGACTTGTAGCTATTTTCTTGATTTCAATAAATCATAGTTTTATCTCTAACTCTTGAAAATAACATAGTAAAATATAAGGTTGATGTGTTGCACATATGTTTCTTATTAAGAAATCAATGCATGGTTATTTCATCATATTCCTGATGCTCTAGCACTCAATTTATATTATGGGGAATTAAGTTTTAATGGATCTTTCATCTTGATATGATTGTTTTTGGCTGTGGTTCTCTCAGATAACTGAGGTCTTAAGAATGATTAGGAGAGAAATATACGGTGAAGTGGCTAATACAGCCAGGCAGTAACAACAGTGCTTTCTTCTTCTGCAATTATTTGCACATATCATGAGCAAACTTTAAGAAGTAAAGTTGTTTGATTCCACGAGATCAAGGAATACACTTGGAACAATCCTTGCATGCCTCTGGGATCACTTTTTTACTTCAACTTTTATACATTTAATCTGTTTTAATTTAATCAGAGTTTATTTTAATATTACTGATCGAATACATAGTTCATTCAGCTATATCATTTCCTTTTGGGCATTATTTGACATGTACAAGGTTACATAGTTGGGCAAATTTTTTCCACTCATGTTATGTTCTTGACACAAAATTACTTTTACAAGTAATGTATCAATCAAGAAAGTCCTGTTTCATAGAATTCATGGTATCATTTATTTAGGCTTGCACAAGTATTCTTATAGAGTGTTTCTTGACCCAAAGGAATGGAGATAGAAAAAAGTTTATATGTAGTATAGAATCTATCTGTTGATTTTTATTATTTGTCCTCTCTGATATATATAACAGATACATTGTTTGGTTGCAAGACTTGTAGCTATTTTCTTGATTTCAATAAATCATAGTTTTATCTCTAACTCTTGAAAATAACATAGTAAAATATAAGGTTGATGTGTTGCACATATGTTTCTTATTAAGAAATCAATGCATGGTTATTTCATCATATTCCTGATGCTCTAGCACTCAATTTATATTATGGGGAATTAAGTTTTAATGGATCTTTCATCTTGATATGATTGTTTTTGGCTGTGGTTCTCTCAGATAACTGAGGTCTTAAGAATGATTAGGAGAGAAATATACGGTGAAGTGGCTAATACAGCCAGGCAGTAACAACAGTGCTTTCTTCTTCTGCAATTATTTGCACATATCATGAGCAAACATATGCTCAGGTAAAGTCTATTTTTATAAGTCAACATGCTTGCTTCTCTTCTTATAGGTCAGTATGCTCAGGTGTTTAAAGCTCTGTTACCATTAGTAAAACTTCATAACAAGTTTTAAGTTTCCATTGCATTTCCAGCTTAATTTCCTATCAGAATTCCTTCTACAGATGCTTGTAACTCCTGCAAGCTAATTCGATAAAAAAAGATGAGCTAGATTTTTTGTTAAATGCTAATTATTATCTTGGAATTCGGTGGCTTTTTTTGTTTGTTTATTCATTGATTTATCAATTGCTAGCTTGATCTTGTATGTATGTATACTTCTTATTTGGATGTTATGCAAAAGAAAGGATTGTGTTGTGATTTAATAGATTTGAAGTGATTAAAAATAAGAAAATTAAGTGGTGAAATATGCAATTCTGAATCATAGAATCTATTTTATGGGTACCAAATGATCAAGTACATCAAATTATGATCAAAATAACTGTATTCAATTTGAAATGATTCATCAAATCAACTAGGACAATGTGCTGCATGAATGCATTCCTTGACTATACAGTACTTTTGTTCTATCCTCCCTTTTATTTGCTATGATTTGTGTTAAAAAAAATTGCTGAAAATTTTTTGAGTTACATTTCTACCATAAATCAAATCGCCAATGTTTGCAAAACCAAGGAACAGCTTGAAGTTACATATTCTCAGGTTTTTTTTTTCTGTCAAATACAACAATACAGAAGATTCAAGAGAGTAATGCTGATCCCATTAGATCTTGATGAACTTTGTGGCAGAAATATTATCTCAGAGAATTGGGTATGAGATGTCACTTCTCATCAATCCAGTTATGGATATAAGCATACATGAGCCACTGCAAAGCTCAGCTGCTCCCCATGTTGAAGAGGACAGAGACACTGAAACACCAAACCCAAATTAAGAAGCCAATTGATCTCCAATCAACAAAACAAGAAGCAAACAAGCATTGCATATGGAGATCCCTGAATCTTCCTGGTAGATGATAGATATATCAAAGCCCTAAATTTGATGCCTTCTCAACTACAATACTAGTTTGATATATGTTGAAACCAGCTGCAGTAATCTGTAATGTGGCTTATCTTCCATGGAGGCAAAACTCCTGTTGAAGTTAACCTTCAAAGGTGTGGTGGCACAAATTGATGTAGAAAATAGTATTGAGCTAGTAAATTATAGCAAGTATGCTATTGCACAAACTATATTACTCAAAATTTAATTTCTCTCTCTTTTGACTATTTCACACTCTTTATGTTTTTCATTGCATGACAGCATAAATTATAGTTAGAAGTGGACATGTCCGATAAAATAATAAAATATTTACTAATCGAACTAGCTAACGATCTGATACCATATTAATTTGACATAATTAACTACATGTTCTGCACAACCTTCGTTTAAACATTGGTCCCAATAGTCATCATAGTTAAGCTAATATCATAATAAAATCAAATAAAATTACTTCAAAGCTAAAAATAATAATTAAAGAAACTTAATGTTGCAAGGTAACAGTGTCTATCTTGTCAACCTTTATCCAAAAAATATATAAGATACAATGAAACCCAAAATAATCACTATGGAAATTGCTATCCTTAAGAGAATTATATAAAAAGTAAAGACAATAAAGATTATGCTACAAATTTTTGTTAATTGTCTTTGTAAACCCAGTGATATGGACTCTATTAACTATCTCCTCAATTGAACCTCATCCATATATTTTTCACAAAAAATGAGGATTCAGTATGTTAAGATCTTTCTAATTAAGCTAGTCAATACCTTCATTATGTAATCATAATTTTTATTTTTTAAAAAATAATTATTTTTCTTATTAATTTCTGAATTTTTTGGAAGGGAAATTATTTTGAAAAAGCATTGAAGTTAAATTTAGTAGGACAGACACAAATTTCTAATTTTAGAGCTATATGTATATATATATATATAAATAATTTGATTAAAACACAATTGTCACTCCCATTGGAGTCCGACTTTAAGATTCGTTGTATCCTCCATTGTACGGTCAGGATTCTTTTGGGGTCTCCTTAGATAGTGCATATACGCTAGGGTTTTGTGTTGGGTCGTCAGCGTGCCGTGTGCGCCCCAGCAAGGTATGCCTGCGTCTGCGCTCGGTTCATCATCCCGAAAGCCCTAGAATTCGTTCGTTCTCTTGTGATTGTTGATTATTCTTTTTCCTTATGTCTGATTTTAGTTTTAGTTTATGGCTCCGGTTTTGCCTATTTTTGTTTGGTCGGGATTATAGTGCGGAACAGTGGTCGTGGTTCATAGCTTTTCTTTTTTTACGGACTAATAATCTTTAGTAATCTTCTAAAAGAGGCGACCTTTGAGTGATGTTGATGTAGATATGGTGCAAATGATGCTGCTTTTGTTTGGAACTTGGTAATTTACTTTGGGAAATTTTGTTTGGGGAAGAAAAGGGGTATGAGTTGTTTGTTGCTTGATCTTTGTATGCATTGCTTTGTGACAAGATTTATCATGTGCTGTCTTGGAGATTAGATTGGCAATCAAAAACCTAGAAATTATTGTCTTATTTTACTATATCATAATTTTACATGAAAAAATTGCCTAGAAATTTGTGCAGAACAGTTTATATATTTGCTCAGATTGGGGCTTTATTCACTGATAGATCTGCTTATGAAATGTCCAAGGCAATGCCAAGGAAGTTAGACGTGATTGTAAGAGCTACCAGATTGGGAGGCTTTTAATTTTCTTGTGCCTCGTGTCTTGTTAATAGCTTGTTGATCTCTTTATATTTCTTGTACTGTAGAATAAAACTGCTAGCCCTTGGAGGCACACGCTATCATCAAATGATGTGCAAGAACCATTTCCAGTTATCATATGATTTGTGTTTGTTGGGTCTCCTTTGTCTGGCAACTTAAGATATTTTAAAGTCTCTGTTTTCCAACTTGTAAAACTATGCTGATTTTAATCTATTTTAATTTGTTGTAGTATATTGAGTAGGGAACCTATTCTGTGATTCTAGATGGCTCCACCTGCAAAAGGTACTTTGTCTAAGTTATTTTTTTATTGTCGATTTAACTTTTGGCCTCTTCATATTCAATTATATAGCAATTTGTCATGAATATATCATGATGTGTAACTGACATAGCAATTTCATGGGTGTATTTGTATGTTAATATTTACTTTTTCAAATCTAACTGTGAATCCATGAAGGTTCCCTATGCGTGGGGCACTAGAAGATCGCCCAATTAAAGAAAAGCATTTCACTTATAAAAAATATATATATAATTAAGGATAAAAATAATAATGAAACATGATGCCTCAATCAATACATGATCTTTATATCATCAAATATGCAACATGATTGCTATCCAAACACCGAATTATGTGTGTAACCCCATATATAGTGCTTGATTAATAAAATGATAATTAGATTAGTTACATCTAAATTACAAAACAAATTAAATTCAAACATCTGCCAATTCAAAAGTTCTTATCATCAAAATCAGGTAAATGACCAAAAGATCTAATCTTTTGTGTTTTTGTCTCATTCATACAAGGCCTTTAACTTTAACTTTCAAACTGCACCTTTGCATGATGATGCATATTTAAAGTTTCTAACTTATCTTGATTGTTCAAAATATTCCATCTTTAATAGTTTTGTCACAGAATATGCAAGTGGCAACAGGAGGGTCTTTTATATCTTTTAAATAATTGCACTTCCGTTCATGATCATATTTCTTGGTGATGCTTCCGCTGACATACCTTTAGTTTTACAAGGGAGGAAACTGGAATGTAGTTTTACAAGGGAGAAGACTGGAGAGAAAAGGAGATGGGGAAGGAGGGTAGAGAGCAGCAGATGGAGGGAATGGAGAAGAGGAGACTGGGAACAAAGAGAAGCCGGAAGAGAAAGTGAGGGCAACGGTGATGATGATTATTGGTTGTGGAGCGGCGAGACAGAAACTGAGGGGAGAGAAGAGGGCAGAGAGAATGGCAGCAGTGGGTGTTGCCACAATGGAGGAGATGATTAGTAGAGCGAGGAGAGAGAATAGGGGAGAAGGCAGGAGGAAGTCTGAAGTGAGGGTGACAACAACATGGCTGCAAATGGAGACCAATTTGATGTGAAGCTCTTGTGATTTTATTTTTCGTTTTTTTTTCCTGAAGCTTAACTAGCTTGATAAAATTTTTGGCATTAGTACATATCAGAAGGTATGATGTGGAGAATATTGTCAAAATCCAATCTGGTATTTGCTGGTACTTACTAAATTGATATTTTATAATCAAGAAAGAAATTAGAAACTCTACCAACACAGTAGCACCTCCATAAGTTTTTGCATTAGCTGCAGACCAGGAGTTATTTATGAGGTTGTGAAGTAGGATCCTGCTGATTTGCATCTGCATCAGAAGTTGCAGCTATATTCTGGTTACACAACTATTCTTCTCTAGGTTTTTATGTGACTTGTGCTATAAACTGCTAACAGCTACCTCCAAGAAGGCTGATGACAAAGTGCAGGCTTTGAAGGCTGCCAAGGCTGTGAAGTCAGGATCAGCCACCTTGAAGAAGGCAAAGAAGATTAGGACCTCTGTTACTTTTCACCGGCCAAAGACACTTTCAAAGGCGAGAAACCCGAAGTATCCTAGAATTAGTGCTCCTCCAAGGAACAAACTGGATCACTATCAAATCCTCATGTATCCCCTGACCACCGAGTCTGCAATGAAGAAGATTGAAGACAATAACACACTAGTCTTCATTGTCGATATTCGAGCTGACAAGAAGAAGATCAAAGGAGCTGTCAAAAAGATGTATGACATTCAGGCAAAGAAAGTGAATACTCTGATCAGGTCAGCAGTTTTTTCTTTTTTTCCCCCTACCTCACAGATTTAACATATTGTCGAACTATTGATGATATTATGGGACCAATCTGTAACAGGCCTGATGGAACTAAGAAGGCTTATGTGAGATTGACGCCTGACTATGATGCTCTGGATGTTGCAAACAAAATCGGCATCATTTAAGGCTCTCAAAAATTGGCAGCTGCCCACTTGATTTTGGTTAGAGGCTCTGTTTGGGAGCTTTCGTATCCGGTAGCAACGGACCTCGAAGAAGTTTACTATTATGAGAATCTCCATGAAGTCACTTTTATGGGGGATTTGTTGTGTTTATGATGCTCTCCAAGTTTCTGTTCTGCTTGTTTAAGAACCATTTTGTTAAAAGTATGTCAGTGTAGTTGTAGTTGCAAAAACTAATCTGGCTTCGGTTTTCTTGATCAGTAAAATCCACTCTTTTGTAACATCAAGGAAATATTTTTGAACCTAATGGTGTCTTTGGATTTTAGTTGCTGCCGATGGATAACCCAAACTTCAATTTCTGTTTTATGCGAGCCCTATCATCACCTGTGCAGAGACCCTAAATGCAGTGAGCAAACCTTCAAATGGAGTTGCTTAACAACTTCTAGTATTGTCAAACCTCAATTATTTTGTCAATCCAATTGTGTATTTAAAGAAGAGACGAAATTCGAATGCTGATAGCATGTAAATTTACATAAACATGTAATTCGTTAAATTATCATTACCATATTGGATAAGAGACGAAAATCGAATTCAGCATTAAAGTCTAAGCTACTATACATCGAATAAAGTTGATATTTGATACTCTAATTGTAATACTTCGGTTTATAAGAATTTGAATTTAATGATTGTACTAGTATTAATTTCAGTTTAAATTTTTTGTTAGTAGTTTGGGTCAAATGAAATTGATAAGTTAATTAACCTATTAGACTCGGGTTCGAGTAATAAATGACTATCAAAGTCGGATTTGAGTTATCGAGTATTAAAGAAATTAAGATTATAATATTCCGATAGGTAAGAGGATTTGAGTTATGAGTTAAGATTATAATACTTTGATTAGTCTCATATCAATTGATAGGTTAAGATTGACTTATAAAAATCTAATAAGTATCCTACTATCAACTTAATTATTTTGATGAATGATTTAGATAAAAATAAATAAATATTAATAAATAACTTTAATATTATGTTAAACGTTTTGAGGATAGCCTTTGGGGTTTTGTGATATCGAGTCTTAGGTTGAACCATAGGATGTAGGAATCAAGTTTTACCTATGTTCACAATCATCTATTAGCATATTAAATAAGTGTTTAATAATGTGAGAGGCGAAGGAATTATGTTTTGTGTACTGTAAGCTTTTACAAACAGTAGTCTAACGAAGTTGAGAAGCTTTCTTCATTTATTTATGTACACTGTAAGAAATACATACTGTCGTTTATGTACGGAACAAAGAACCAACACAGAGAAGTATGTACTTTATTCTTGACTGCATGTGCCCATCTTCATTCCTCCCATGAACGTATGCAGCATTCGATCACGAGCACGATGCTTCCACCGCAAGGCTCTTGACGACGTCCCTGCACGGATCGCCAAACACCTCGGTCGAGACCTTCACGTCGCAGCTCCTGACGCCAATGCATGCCTGCCGGAGTATAAATAAACCAGTTTAGCTTCAGAGAGAGAGAGAGGTGGATGAGTATGAGGTACGTACCTGCTGCAGAATGGCAAGGGCAGTGGTGCTGCTGCAATTGCCATGGCTGTAACTCCCACAAGTTCCGTGTGGAGTCCCAAAGCTCGCAAACTTCACCGAGGAAATGACACGATCGGAGTGAGGACATTCGAGATGGAGCACTGCGTCCTTTCTCTGTGCAGTGTTCACAGCATCCACAGGTGGAGGGTGGGACTGAGAGACGTGTGCACACAAGCTTCTCGCCCCCCTCAAAGCGAAGGACACCAGAGTCGGATCTCCACCCACTTCCTCGAAAAGAACCAGTCTATTCGTATTGCCTTGTTGGATCAGCGAGCGAGGAACATGGTACCTGTCAAACAAGCACCAAAACGAGTTGAGATGATAGGAATAAGAAGGCGGCTCTGCTTTGAGATGGGGAAATGCAAGTCTTACAGTGACTGAGATGGCTGTCCACAGTTCCTGACGCACTTGCTCCCGCTGAACGGTCCTCTGTAGTCGCATGATTGGACACAGCCGCTCGGTGGAGAGGTATACGTCGGCCAGTACCGGCCGATGCTGTGGCCATTCACCCATGCCTCGCCCTTCCCCATTCCGGTGAAGTCTATTGCAACAGGGTCATCGTGCTCAGGGGCATCAAAGTACGTCTGCAAGAGGAATTAGATAGACATGTATTCATATCAATTTTGTGAATCCACTGTAACATTTTGTGCACTGAAAATATTCTCCAATCTTTACTGAACATGATGAAATTTACAGAGAGACAAAGAACTCACCATGTACCATGTCAGTGGCTGATTTTTCGGCAAGGAAGATAGTGACATCCATGTTGAATTTTGTGTGTTGTCATGCAATGCCAGCTGTTCACCTTTGAGTCCAATCTGCATCAGCACACAGCTTAAGATGATGAAGCCAGATGCCAATCATTGCCTTCTTATCTTTGAGAAGCATCTACTTTGAAAGCTTTAAGTAGATATCAGCCATATATTGAATTTTTCATTTCATAAACATTATAATGATAAATAATATACAAATTGCACACAAGAAACAATTACTTCAATTTTTACAAGATTTTGAAAGATTATTATTGTATCTTAATCACTCGGTTTACAATATTTTAGTTTCATTACTATCTGTCTGAAGCAGTATGTAATTGCAAAGGACATGAGAAACCTGATAAGTCCACTGGGATGAAGAAAGATCTCTTGTGGCATTGTGGTTCTTCAGGATCACACCAGTGATTCCAGCACCCTTTAGATCAAAAAATTGACCATAGTTCTGTGGAAGAGAGAGAGAGAGAGAGAGAGCATATCAAGCATATATTCACATAAAGCTAAACAAATTGTAGCAATATAACAATCTAAAGAAACATTTCCATATCTTAGAGGGGAACACAACCTTAAGGCCTACGGTCGCACTTAAAAGATCAATTCTGTTCTGTCCTGATGAAAGTGTGATAACATTCTCCAGTTTAAAACTCGCATCAGCATTGCTGCCTTGATTACTTGCTGTAGAAAACATGGCATGCCAAATTAAGCAGAAAACTGGTTAAGGAGGAAAGCCTGATAGCTACAGGAATAACATATGACCTGATAATTTGCCATTGACAAAAACATGGAGGACATGACCGAGTGAGTCCACATGCAGAGTCGTCTGAGTGCCATTGAAAAGAAATGGTTCGTTTCCTATGACATCAATGCTGTAGGAGCATGAAGAACAGGACAATCAGTACATGATTTACATCACTGTGTATGTGAAGTTGCAATATAACTCTTACCTTATTGAATACCACAAGTAGTCACTGGAATCAGCAGTAGTATTTATCTGCTCAAGCAATCCAACATTTTTGAAAGTAGAGTTGATGGAACCAATAGGTTCTGTGAAGAATTTCCATTCTGATTCAGATATTTCAGAGGAACCAGTGGATTCATCTGCAGCCTGATCGAAAGTTTTGGTGTATTTCATCTCCAAAACAGTTGTCTGGGAATTTATCTGCCATTGACATAGAATCATATCAAATCCATGGATCAGTAGCAGTTTTACAACAAGATGTGGCAGTTGTACATGGATAAATTGAACTATATTAAGTTCATTATAGGCATTTTTACTTTTTGAATGAGTGGAATTTAGAGATCTTTCCCATTGAGACTCATCGTAAGATAGTTAAGCATACCTTTGCAGTATTGAATGCAACATTTTGGCAGTCAGGAAGGATGCTCACAGACCATGCAGGTAACTGGTATGGTTTGCCATTGAAAGTAACAGTTGCATCAGAATGGTCATCTATGTTGGCAAGAAAAGCCACACATCTCCCTGATGATGTCCTATAAACATGGGCCTAAAGCAAGCAAATATTTTAGCAATGTGACAGAAGAAAAATGCATAAAGCAACATTAGTGTAGCATACCAAAACAAGGGTGTTACAGTTATAAATCAACATTGCTACAACTAGTAGGATTCTATTTACTTGCTTACATGAGAAATGCTATCAAAGAGGTTCACTTGCATAAAAAAATCTCATGAATTCAGATGCTCACAAGTTCATCAACTAAGGAACTGTTTGCCTAATGATATTGATTAGAAGTCCTGTATCTTTGTATTTCCATGAGATTGTCTTTTATGCATGAGCACAACGGCACAAGGCTACAATAATTCAGAACTTCTATCTATGCTCCCTCGTTCTCCATATCTTATACAGTGCCAATCTAAAATTGATAATTCAAAACACAAAATCTCTCCATACGCAAGCCCTCTTGCATATAAAAAGAAAAAAGAGCAAAAAATAAAAAGAAAGCTATCTTACTAGAAGTACTCAACAGGAGAAAAAGGGGTCTAATGTAGTAATAATAAGAACAGTAAATGGTATATGCATGAGGAGCATTCAAGGTTGTGTACCTCTAAATTTTTGCCAAGAGAAGTGTATGTTGGATCGGTTGCCACCAATGCTTCTTCACACTGCTTTATGACTATGTGCAGATCTCTCAGGTGGCCCCATTTTGGCTGCCGAAGAAGTCCTGATGAAGTGCAACAAGAACGATATATAAAAAATTGCAAGAGAAGAGAAAGTTGTTTCCCCTCCAATTTGTATGTAAATCAAATACAAAGAGAAAAGTTTCAGATTGGAGGATGCAACATTTGGTGATTCAAAATGCTTATAATTAGTGCTACCACCAATACATCACTAAAAATATACTATATAATCCAAAAATAACAGATTATATTCTTACCATATTCATCAATGGGAGAATCATAATCATAGCTTGTAGCAATAAATGGTCCACCAGAAGTGCGGCCAAAATTGGTTCCACCATGGTACTGGAAATGATAAAGAAAAGACATGTTACTACATTATTTACTGATGAAAACTTCGACAAGATGAAATAAACAACACTATCTACATACCATGTAATAGTTTTGGAAGGTACCACCACGTTGGAAGAACCTGGCTACAGCAAATGCAAGGTCTTCAACTGGTCTGTAAGGCACTCCACCACCAAAAGAAAGGAACCTGGCAGGAAAGGAGACAGAAATGTTTGGTTAGGAAAAGCTTTTGGTCTTGTAAGCATTGCATCAAACACCAAAAGTACCAGACACAACGAAACATATGGCTATCGAGAGCTACACTGCCTTACCATCCACTCCAATTCTCTGTCCACATCTTCGGTTTCTTGTCAGAGTTGGGCTTAAAATTGTCACAGTAAAATCCATTGCAAGTGTTGATCTGCAAAAGAGAACATGTCTCGGCAATCAAATCGGTGCGCAACTCCATTAGCAGAGCAGCATTTTTGCTCATCAAACAGAACATCAAGAAATGGATAGAATTTGAATCATCCAACTCACAATGGGGTCAGGGGCATTATCTTGTTGGCACATCACCCATGGCACGCTCACATTCAAGGAAGTAGCCATGGATGCAGCCCAATCAATATAAGACTTGGCCGTCGGACCATAATATTGCTCAACATTGCCATACTCATTCTCAATCTACCATGGGCAATAGAGTGGATCAGCTGCAGTGATCAATATCGATCTTGTCGCAGAATTTAAATCAACCTATAAAGCAGGAGATAAGCACCTGAGACAGAATGATGGGTCCACCTTGGAATGCAAACAGCATTTCCTGCTTCATCATGTCCACAATCTTTGTCGTGAACTTTTGCATCTCGTTCTGGAAGAAAAGAGATGTCAGAGAAACACTCCAAAAGAACAACTAATGGGAACTCTCAACGATCAGATGGGCAGTAGAAATCAAACTAGAAGACACTTTGACCTTGAAGGGATCATTGTCAATCCTGAACTTGATATTTGGGATGAAGTGCAACCACACAGGAAACCCTCTGCATCATATGAAATCTCAGAACATTGAACAAAGACAGACTAATTATGTGGAGGAATGAACCCTTTACGCACCCGTAGTTCCACTCCGCGCAGACATAAGGCCCGATCCTGAGATGAACATAGAGGCCGGCGGCCGCCACCGTCTTAATGAACTTCACCAAGTCCTTCCGCCCTCCAAAATCGTACTGTTACCAAACAGACGTCTGTATTAGAGAGAGAGAGAGAGAGAGAGAGAGAGATGAGATATGTGAAATCTCAGTGGGAATGACCTGGCCCTGCACGGGTTCATGGAGGTTCCAGAAGACGTAGGTCTCGATGACGTCGAGGCCGCCATCCTTAGACTTCTGGATGAGGTCCGGCCACATCTGCAGCACCGCAAGCTCTTCCGATCAGCTAAAGCATTAATAGCGGAGAAGCTAATACATAGAGAGAGAGAGAGAGAGAGAGACCTCGGGGGTGCTGCGGGGGTAGTGGATGGAACCGGAGATGAGGACCCTCCGCTTACCGTCGATCACCACCGCCCGGTGATCGTACGACACAGTGGCCGCGGCACATAGCTCGGAGCAGCAGCTGAGCAGCAAAAGAAGGAGGAGCAGAAGCGACGTAGACACGGGAGAAGGGAGCGTCGGGTGGGCTGCCATTGGCAACTGTGTTGGCGTAAGAAGAATGCGCGCAGGGAGCGGTCGTGTTCGGTGTGATCATGCACGGGCATGCAGCAAAGCGGCTCGCAAGAGGAAGCGACGTCTTCATCTAAACACGATGTAGCTTCCTATTAATAACTCTCCTCTTCCGTTGATTACGCTTCTTTCTCATCTTTATTGCTGTTACTACTGTTATTTCATGCTTATCTCTTATTATCTGTCCTTAACAGATTTTATTTCTTACGGATAAGACATTTATCAACAGGTTGACTTCTTTTTTATTTTTTCGAAAAAAATATTTTTTTTATTGTGTTTATTTTTATTATCTTTATATTATACAAAAAATTAAAGTATTAATTAACGATGATATTTCATTAAAAGAATGACATTGGAATCAAAAGAATCATTTTGATGGAAGACAAATTGCATTTTTTTTTTCTTTTATCATGTGACAGAAAATATAATTCAAAAAATATTTCCTCGGAAGACCTATAAAAATTTTATTGGAAATAGTAAAAAGATATTTAAATTTATCAAAAAAACATCATTAATATCTTGATCAACCCAACTTGCCTCGAGATGCCACCTGCATAAAGACCGAAAAAGTGATTAGAAATCCAAGGTCCTTAAATTTATGTTCAAATAGCTCAAAAGACTTAAGATATCTTTTTATATCTTAGAGAATGAGAATAAAGTTTGTAATTATCTTTTTATCATAATGGATAAGAATAAAGCTTATGTTTACTTGCTTTGAATCTTCAATAGGTAAATAGATAGAGGGTGATTAGGATCTCACATGACGATCACAGGTCAATCGACATTATATTCCTTATCACTTTTCCCTTCTCTTCCTGCATCATGCTTCAGGTCCTTGTAAGAGGAGCTCGAAGTGTACCATTTACATGAAGACAAAGAAGTTCTTAGTTGTAACAAAGCTAATTCAACAACACGGTAGTCTGGCAAGTTCAGCTTGAGATCATAAATAAACCGGAATTTACAGTACAAGACAAATGGCTTGATTCAGAAATGGCATTCATGGAGTTGAGATAAATGTCTTCTTGTTAACAGAAATATAAGCAGCAGTATCCAAAACATGGATGAGTTTATCTTCCATATTGGAATGGTAAACAGATGCTTGTCTGATATGCCAATCTTCTCAAAGAACACAAGGAAAAAGAGCACTTATTCGCAAGTAACTTGAACGTCAGGCGACAGCAATTTATTGATGAAAGGTTCAAGCAACAGATTTTTGAAGCTTAGAAACCAATCAATCCTGAAAAGGCATCAGACTCAAATGTACCCTTTGGGTTATAAAAATGCTTACAAATGATGGACATGTATATGGAAAAAACATCAGATCTTACCACCAAAACACTGCTACTTTGCTCACATCAAAATGCAAGTGCAATGCCATGAAGGATTGCTGTCTGCAGTGCAGAATCCGAAATGGTAGATTGTGTAAAAGAGATGATGATCATGTTCTAATGCATTCTGACTGAACCGAACTATAATTAACTGCACGTAGTTTCCTTGACGAGGCAGACCAATGAAACAAATCTGAAAATATGAACTAGTAATCGAATTTTTGAAGTCCTTGATTCTCTCTTCTCTTCTCCCATCAACCTCAGAAGTTTGGACCTGCAGCAAGGATCTCCTCAGCCAGTTTGGCATCTTCACCAATCTTGTAGTTAGCAAACACCTCAAAGTTCTTCCTGAACAGACCAGCCAGCTTTAGCAAAGTCTCCTCATAGGCTGCCTTCTCTGGCCACTGTAAAGCACACAAATCACCCATGTCAGGCAACAACATCTCCGCGATCGACATCGATCATTTGTTCTACAAACAACTGACTTACAGTGTTCTCCGGGTCCAAAATCTCCGACGGCACGCCTTCAACTTCAGTAGGTATCTCCAGTCCAAACACTTGTGTCTTCTTGTAATCTGCATTCAGAAGGCTGCCGGAGTGTATGGCGTCGATAATTTTCCGAGTGTATGCCAGCTTAATGCGGCTGCCGATTCCGTATCTGAATAAAAGCGATAAGGTAGCCAGATCAAGTTTTTCCTTGAACTATAGCCTGTATCACCGAAATGTGGTGTGTGATCTCTTACCTTCCGCCAGACCAACCAGTGTTCACAAGCCATGCTGTGGCTCCATACTTCTGCATTTTCTCAACCAGCATGGCTGCATACCGAGTCGGATGGAGCATTATAAATGCTGCCCCAAAGCATGCTGAGAATGTGGCTTGAGGTTCCTTAATGCCCTCCTCTGTTCCAGCCACCTGTTTTGTGCCCATGGCAACCACCATGGATACCATTACCAACACTAGACAATATTCCAAGAGAAGTTTAGAGAGTACGCACCAGAGCAGTGTAGCCACTGATGAAATGGTACATGGTCTGAGGCAGAGTAAGCTTGCTGACGGGTGGGAGAACGCCGAAAGCATCACATGCCAAGAGGATGACGTTCTTCGGGTGCGGACCAACACATGGTAACTTCGCATTAGGTATGTACTCGATTGGATAAGCAGCTCGGGTGTTCTCTGCAACAGCACCAGTAATTCCATCAAACAGTTTCCGGGCATGTAAGGAACCTATCCAAATTCATGCATGCAGGAAGTCCGCTTTAAGAACAGTACCTGTGACGGATTTGTCTGAATAATCTACTTCCCGTGTGTGCTCATCGAATACCACATTTTCCAATACTGCAAATGCAAAACGATTGCAAGAATGATACGCCATCCAAATCAAAATGTAGGGCTAGATTCGGATGTTCACCTGTTCCAAACTTAATGGCATTCCAGATATCAGGTTCCTTCTCCATTGATAGGTCGATGCATTTTGCATAGCAACCACCTTCGATATTTGAAATGCCATTCTCACTCCAACAGTGCTCATCGTCACCAATGAGCAGCCTGTTACGATCCGTGGATAGAGTGGTCTTCCCGGTGCCTAAAAAACAATGAACAGACCATGGAAATGAGAATTCAGGGAGTAGTAATGGGCAGGTGGCGGCACCACGTTTGACGAGCCCGACCTTACCCGAGAGTCCAAAGAAGAGGGCAACATCACCGTCTTTGCCCATATTGCAGCCGGAATGCAGGGAGAGGATCTGTCTCTTAGGCATGAGATAGTGCATCAGACTGAACAAACCCTTCTTCATCTCCCCGGCATACTGTGTGCCGAGGATAACCATTTCCTTCCTGGCAAGGTTAATGTCAATGCTGGTCGAGGAGGTCATGTAGTGCGTGTACCGATTACACGGAAACTGTCCGGCATTGTAAATTGTGAAGTCCGGTGTTCCAAAGGTCTCCACTTCTTCGGGCGTCGGTCGGATGCACCTGCCATCCATTCATCCATCCAGTCATGGCACGTAGAATTGGCTATGCTACACAAAAAATTCATGCTTTCAATGGTCTTCCGAAGCTACAGGAGCTGCACCTATTTGTCATCATCCACTCCGACCGATACTAATAGATCAAAAACCATCCAAGGATGACTTCGAGCATTCAAGACGACAACTGCAGACTAATATTCTTACTGTCACTTCTACTTACATGTTGTGCATGAACAAGGAATGGTAGGCTCTTGCGGAGACGATTCGAACTTTGATCTGATGCTCAGGATCCCAGTTGAGAAATTGATCGTTCACAAAAACCTGTATGAGGTAAATGACAAGCTAAATCCCCAAGGCAAATTGCAAATTGGATGAAAGAAATCGGCATAGTAGTGGCGTTAAATTGTCTCGAGAGTGACTCTTACCTTGTCCAGAGAGTTCAGGTAATCAACTGCCCTCTCCCTGTTCACCATGAAAGTCTGCTCATCCATCTCAATGTTAGGTGAGCCCCTGCGTACAATGAACGATTCAAGGAGGAGGATTCGCCAAACACATAGAACGGCACACAAATCTTACAACACAGGATGTGTTGGGAGACTTACTTTCCCCACCACAACTCCTCAGCGGTTGTCTCATCATTGACGATGCGTTTGTCCCTCGGAGAACGACCTGTTTTGGCACCCGATAAGGTGGCCAAAGCCCCTGTCGAGGTTATGAACGATCCCTTCTCGTATCTTATGGCCTGCTCGTACAGCTCTGCATCATTGTAATGGCCACTGCTAGTGTTATTGTGCATGCCATGAGGAAAGAGAACTGTGGTCTTAATGGTGTAGCGACGGCAACGATGTGTGGTAATTGAAGCTATCACGAGGCGGCGTACCGGCAGGGGAGAGATTGTAGAGGACGTGGGTGAACTTGAGAGAGCTGTCACTGACGCTGATGCTTGGGGTGAAGTAGTGGTGGTGCACGGCGCCGCCCTTGGGCGCTTCCGCCTTCCTCGCCGGGTCACCCTTCACCACCTTTGGCCCCGTCTCCCGCGTCAGCGACGCCAACGACGCGCTGCAATCAACATCACATCAAATCGAGTTAGCACAGCGGCGATCGAAAGGAGCGACACTACCGAACCAAGCCATGGGCCACCGGAATCCAGCATCGTATCTTTTGTCAGCAACACAAATCTGACGGCGAAGATTCTTTTCATTTTTTGGCTAATTGGACGGCGACGTTGGTAGAAGGAATGGGGAGGAGAGATGGTGACCTGATGGACTGGAGCCGGAGCTTGTGGCGCTCATCCTCGGACACGGTGGCGAAGGCGGCGTTGCCTTGCAGCAGGCCGTCATTCATGGGGGTGCCGGGCAACGACCGCTTCTTCTGCAAGGAGTGGAGCTCGTCGATGGTTTGCGCCTTAACGGGCAGCGCGCTGTCGTCGTGGCAGATGCCATCCTCCGCCTTCGTCTCGATCCTCGCCAGCCCCTTCCCGCCGCCATTAGCGTTCCCGAGTTCGCCTTTCTCCGCCATTTCCCCCCTCGTTTCTACCCAAATCCAACTCTCAATGTATCAGCAAAACAGTGTATGATCTCATCAGAGACAGCTTTATATACATAAATAAGCAAACGTTATCGTCTCTATATCTTCTGGAACATCGGCGCATGAACTCATCGAGTCATCTCATTCTCACGACCAAACGTTTCACTCGCAAACGAAGAAAAAGAAACAAGTACCTCAAGGCGAGCGAGCAGCAGAATAGAGATGGTGACGATGAAGAAGAAGAAGAAGAAGAGGCACTAAGAGGAGAAGGAAACGGAAGGCACGACCATGCAGTTCTCGTACACGAGCCTCACGAGAAGCTGTAAAGAAGAGAGGAACGAGTAAGAAGGCGAGCTACATGGGGAGCCTTATAAAGGCGCGCATTGGGTCATACGAACTTTCATTCACCTTATAAGAATTCGAAGCATATGACGTGCATCAGTACAAATGGAATATTGTTCGTCAAGCCTTTACAAAGGGGACCGTTCGACCCATTCAATGGCCACCGCTTCACACGCGGCTGCGCGCAACCCTTCCGATCCATCCATCATACCTGTCCATATGTACGTATCAGATGGCACAGCACTCGATTAGGTGTACAGTTCTCCGACGCAAATCCAACCTCGGTGTAGGGGACGCTGCATAGCGAAGGTGTGAAAGACCATCGGACCGTGGTGGTCATGTCCACATCAATCAATCTGTGGCTTCCACATCGTGGACTGAGGTGATGGAACGAGAACTGGATACAAGCATTTGGGATTTCCGTACTTGAATATTATTACGCTCTTTTGAGAGTTGAATTTGAAATCTTATTCGTCATGAGATTTTGTATGCTACCTAAGCATTTTATCAGATTAGTACAAAATAGTGAGATTCTGTAATGCTAACTTAACTCCTAAGTATTTTATCAGATTAGTACAAAAAAATATTCATTGAACATGGAATCAAAATGAAAATCTTTATATAATCCTAATTATATACCTACTAAAATTCTTTAAAGAGATATAACTGGGATGGGGTTCAAGTATTTGTAACATCCACATTGGATTTGGATTGATAGGGAGAATTAGGTAGGAAATTTATAGTGTCTTGGAGGAAGAAATTAAGGAGATGTACATTGCCATGCGATGCCACAATGGAGCTAAAACATCAAGATTTCGATGCATGCCTGAGATGAAATCTAATATCTCCATACCAAGTGATGTGTACACTTGAATGTTTACATGGATGAAAACAACAGGAGCTTAAAGTGCGAAATGAACAAAAGAAGAAGAATGAAAAAGAAAACCTTTTATTATTTTTAATCTAGATTTTGAACCAAAGAGCTACCTTCCCTGCACAGAATTGGCAATCTGAGATGACCTCTGTTAGCTCAAACAGATGTTTCTTGTCATAGAAACATTATGCTAGTGAAATGCACTTGATCAAATTCAGATGAAAATTAGAGGGAAGATAAAGGATTGATGAATATTTGACCGAGGATCAAATACTATAAACATGATAATGGCAATCATTTACCATAACTGCACCTGCTATGGAATACAAAATTGTCAAGTTTCAACTCCAGCATTCCACATTGGAGCACATATTTACACTATATTTTGAATCTTTGATATCATTGTTGAGGTACTTGAACAAGGTATTTGAAATTCTATGACACAAAACATTCTGGGAGCCAACATTTTTGTCATACTATTTTCTTGTTAAATGGTAAGACTAAGAACTGATCAGCCGACAACAGATTAACAGTGGAGAATTTTTCTCTCTTTTTTTTTTTATCAAACACAACTAACAATGAAAATGGCTGCTTACAGAGGGCAGACATGAAATCTGCACCAGAATCCACTAAAATGATAGCTTTTCTATGATTAATCTGTACATATAACGGTATATATACCTTCCACAACAAGCAGTTACCAATCACAGAACTGCCAATCCGTCCTTGAGCGGCTGCCATGAATGAAAGTTTATTTGTGTTATAGCCCGCACCCACCACTGTCCTATTGGAAGAAGCAGTACAGAAAAATAAATTGAGGTGCCTGCCATAAACAAAGAGTATGATATAATTAACTAACAAAACTAAGCCATTTTGTTCAGACATCAAGAAATAGTATTGTGCTTATAATTTTGGTGGTCGCGTCTGATAGGTCAAAGTAATTTCAAGCAAAATGTTGTGCAAAGTTCAACTAGCATAACAATAAAGTGTGTGTCAAAATAGTTCATGAAGGATTTAGGAATGCAACCTCAACAAAAATTTAAAGCTGTAAAAAAAAAAAAGAAATATTCATATCTTATTTCATCTTTGAAGGTGTTGTGCTATTTCTACCGAAAGCTGATACATGACAAGATAAATGAATATGAATTTAAAGAACCGTCAGGAATTAACAATTTAAAACGATTGACATAAGATCAAGATTATACCTGAATCATATACCTTCATCATAGTCCATTATAAAGCCTAAGTACCTTTGGCAGCAGGGTATCTATAGCCTAGGTAGTCACCTGGCCTCCTAGATGAGCAACTTAGACCTTTATATTGTCAATCTTTTCTCAAAATTCTAAATTTTCCAATAAATTGAGATTTTAATGTATTTAGAGGATAAAAATTACTGAACAAAACCACAACCTTCTCTAACTTATGTTTCTTCAACTATGACAAGATGTTGCTTGCTTTCAGTAAAACAGATCTCCCTCGTTCAAGTCTATGTACTTGATCACTTGTCACTATGGGTTCTTGTTAATTGCTCGACCACCTATAGGTGTGGGCAATGCCAAAGGCATCTTGGCAGCATAGGCCATGCTGTAGATTGCATAAAAGTGCATTCTGCTGGTGCCAAGAACATGGCGGTGTAACAGGAAGTAAAATTTCAACCTACATACTATTATTGCAATGGACAAGCAAATTTATATGATATACATGTCTATAGGCAATCATAGACAAGAATCACTAGATATATCGACATACCAATATATATATATATATATATATATATATATATATATATATATATATATATATATATATATATATATATATATATATATATATATATATATATATATATATATATATATTATGTATGTATATATATGTATATGTATATAAATATATATAGGTATACATACATACATACATATACATATATACATACATATATACATACATATACATATATACATATATATATACATACATATATATATATATATACATACATATATATATATACAAACACGTAAACAAAAGGGTTTTTCAAATGGCTAAACCTATCTTTCTATGCATACAGATCTCTTTTAAAAAGATATCCACGCCATTCCATGCACAAATGCACAGGACCAATAACAACATAAAAGTCAGAATAAACCATGTTGAGGTACCTTGTGAAGGTTGCAGATTCTATGTCAAACGAACAATAGCATCAAGGTTCCTAGATAACTGCCACCCTTCAGGATAAGCAAAATTTCTAGCTTCTTCATGGAGATGCCAGTTCATGATCCTTGAACAACCATTTGGTAAGCCTTCCATTTGACTTTCATCCTCTACTATCTGCTCTACAAATGCACTCTCCTGCAAAAAATGACAATTTACTGTTCAAAATTTCAAAATTATAATCAAAAGTAAGATTTGTCATTAAAAACATACAAAAGAATTTTTTCATGCAAGTATGCCATCAGTATTTTTTATTTCTAAAGGATGGAAAAAAGATCAAGATCTAAAACAACGCAAACTAGGGGACCATATAGCTCACTAGATCCACCTGATGGTACTTGAGAAATGATAGAGAAATGGAACTGTGTTGTTAAGATGTACATCTAAACTCAAATCCTACAAAGTGCTGTTCAATTGTTAAAACTTGGAAAATGTTTAAGCTCAATTGTAAACCCTTCATAAAGAAACAGGGACTTTGTGTTGCTAGGTCAAATATTGCAAGAAATGAATTTTGATGTTAAATATGCAAATAGTTAATACAGAGAAGCAAAATATATATATATATATATATATATATATATATATATATATATATATATATATATATATATATATATATATATATATATATATATATATATTTATTTATTTATTTATTTATTTATTTATAGGGAAAAGATCACCTTATCCGCCTTTGTGTAGGCCCATTTTCTCCAAGCCCAATTGTGTTACAATTTGTATCACTGACCCCACTTAAAAGATACTTCACCAACAAACTAGTCTTTCCTTACCCATATGCCAAGTGACGACTATATGTTACATTGTGATAATGAAAGGAGTCGATGTCACTAATATGGTGCAATGATGGGCATCCAAATAGCATGACAATGATGTTGGTGCACAAGTGGCACTTATGTAGCATCCATTGGGCTTAAAAGCTATTTTCTTATGTTGACATGGTTGAAGAAGATACAACAAGAAGATGTCAACCTTGTTTATTTGCTTGTGAGGTGATAAAATATTTAAGGTCAAACTATCAAAAGAACTTCCTCCTCTATACTATTATCAAACAAATAACAAAAATAGACAAGACATTCTGGTGCACCCAGACTCATGCAGTGAAGGGATGAGATGGTGCAAATGAGTCTAGGTCCATACAGATAATTCAGTGGACTACTGGAAAATTGCTTATCTATAGTTTCATTTATAAAATTGAACTATCATTCATTCTTCTGTCATTTCTGCTATAGTTTGTAGTTTGGATCACCAAGATTATACTAGAAGTCAAAACTGTGTACCTGAAAATCCTCCTCCACGGTGTCTAGTTGCCGAATGGCATCTGAGTTTGAACGATGCCATCTCTCGTGATCCCAAAGCATTGTGCTGTTGAATGCAAATCCAGACATATCAACATGAAATCTGCTATGTCTCCTGCTCTTCTCATTAGTATGCCAGCCAATTATTTGACTTCCATTGCATACTGGCCCTTCTATTATTACATTATTTTTGCTTTGAGCAAGCATAGCAACAGGCCAAACACCAAATCTCCTAAAAAATACAAATAGATCAGTTGTGTAATAATAACTTGTTAACTTACTTGTTGAGGAATGACAAATTTCTAAATGTATCATTTAAAAAAATTTAGTCAGCTTTATGAGATAAAATAGGCAAATATACAATCCATTTCCAAATATAAAAGTCCTACCAAAATTGATTTTTTTATCGGTGTTCAGGTGGAGAACTTGCATAATTGCATATGAGTTTGCTCTTGAGCCTAAGAAAAAATATATATAATTGATTTGAACACCAATATAATGAAACCGATTGCCTCAAGGATCTAGAGAGACCTTGTGTAAATGTAGGTAGGTTCTGCTGAACCACTAATGTTTCTGGTAAGCACTAGTTCATCCCCCTTTTAGTGGATGGACAATCTAATGTATTCATGATTACTCAACTTAATTCGCTAATCATTGTGTAATGTCATTAATTCACAAAATATATAAAGAATATCCTCCATTCAAGAGGGAATTCTTTCTTGATAAACATATGCTACTAATAGTTTTCGTTTTTACTGTTTCAGCCCAACAGCTACACATGACAAGGACATAAAGTTATGGCAATGGTAAAGCAATAACCTTAAGGAATTAATGTCAGGCAGTTCGATTCTGTATTAGCACTATAGACAAGGTAGCAAGACTCCAAGAATACTATCATTCAGTACCTGATGTCCCTCAGGTGCTGGAACAGCTCGAGCGAGTAGATGTTGCTCTCGTCCGCAAAGTACACGATACCATCCAGACGATGCCGCTCGATGTGCTCCAGCGCAGCGTTCCGCTGGTGGACGCCCCTGTCCCTGCTGTAGGTCGAGTTTTTCTTGCAGGCAGCGAGATGTCTGTACATGACACCACTGCGCCTGAGGATCTCCGCCGTCTCCACGGAGGTTGCATTCATTTCCACGACGATCCAGAGCAGGGGCGGCGACACCAGCCGCAGCGTCTGGCCCAGCCGGATCAGGTAGTATCTCTGAAAAGCTCTGTTGTACGTGGGCGTCACCACGATCAGCAGCTTCCTCTCCCGCGAGCGATCCTCCGGGATGTCGTTCGGCGGCGGCACGTCGCCGTCGTTATCGGAACGTAAGACCTCGATCTCCCTGCCGCCGGAGCGGATGTTGACGGCTCCGAGATCCCGGCGTGGAATGTTATCGTTACCGGCGGTTGCCACGGCGGCGGTGGTGGTTAAGATTGAGGAAGAGGAAGCGAAGGAGAGGTGGTGCGGCCGGAAGCCAAAGTCGTCGAGCTGCGCCAAGGGATAAAGGCCGATAAAGAAGCCGAAGGCGAAGAAGAGGAGCAACCGAAGGAGTTGTCTCCTCCTCCTCTTCCTCCTCCATGAACTATGGTGATGTTGCAGCTGGCCGCGCGAGAAGAAAGGGACGGAAGAAGACGACGACAGAGCAGAAGAGGAAAGGGATTGGTGCTGGGTAGTGTTATGGCAACAAAGGGAATGATTGCGGAAGGACCGATCGATGATGTTGGCCGCCAATAGCGTTCGACGGATCGACGCCATGTCTCGGAAGCATCAAGAAAGCAAGCAATCGATCGATTAACCAACGGCGATGAGATGCCAAGGGGATGGCCAAGGAAGAACGGGCGGAGGAGGAGGAGGGTTTGGGCGGCCACGAGAGTGGCTGGGTTTCCCCTCGAACTGCGTTCTTATCGTCGTCGTCGATCGTTAAATTTGATTTGATTTGATTTGAGTCCTCACTCACGGAAATTAACCCACGTCTTGTACCAACTGTCGGACCCAAACGCTTCTCTCTTCACGACACTGGCCCCGCACAAGCTCATGTCAATCTCACCCGCGTACGACAAGTTAGTATGAGAAAAAAAAACTCCGATTCCGCCGACTCACAAATCTACCTCACTTGTGATTGGATAGCAGTGATCTCAAGTTATGCCATCTCATCGTCGAGGCGTCGGCAGTAGGTTCCAAGGAGAGGGAAGTCGTTGGCGAAGTCGCGTTCCCTCGCCCAGCTAACTTCCCGGCCGCCTTCTCTTTGGTTGGACTCGGACGACTTCAAAGCGTCGGTTTCGTATCGAAGCCTTCCGCTTGGGTACAACCACCGAACGAGCCACATATGTCATGTCTGGTCTTTGTTTTCCATGATCAACGGAGTTGGTAGCAGAGTTGTTCTTGTTTTCCTTTTAGCTATCAACATTTTTTGAATATATGTATTATTAACATTTTTTGAATATGTGTTTTAACTATCTTTCTCATAAGTACTTTGTGAGTTGGCTGAATCTAATATGGGGATGATACCATGTGAAGAACTATCGACACCTCGTAATTGATCGATACCTTATCATCATATGAACGACGTTTCAATGTCATTCAAAGACACGACGACTATAACTATACAAAGTCGATTACATGCGAAGTTGATCTAATCAAATGTAATCTTTTAGTCACGACCTTAAATGATACGTTCAAGACTCGTAGAACTTAGTTTTGGCGGAACGTTCAAGAAATTCAATGCAGCCAATCTGATGAGAGAATTTTCTTCGAACTTGTGATTAGTTATGAGTAAATGTTCACATCATTAAGGTACAATCTGGATCAATCATTGCGAATACAATAAAATAGACTCATCTTGATCGGCTGTTTCCACCCAAACCATGGTGTTCTGGTCCAATTAAATATGACCAGATAGCTATTTAGGCTTCACTTGATGAGTTAAGAAATCTTTAGGTAGGATTAGGTTTGTGTCAATCTTGATGAGTTAAGGAGCTAATGAGCTAACGTAGGAAGGCATTTAGAGAACACCATTGTCAAACTATTTGGGCAGGTTTGACTACAAAGCATGTGTTGGAGCAGAATTGGGGTCTTATTGTTGACTGGAATTCGAGTCTAAGAGAGAATTAGGATCAAATTTTAGGCATTTGTCGGACTCGAGTGTGAATTGGACTCGTATTTTCTTTGCTTGTAATATATAGATGTTGAAATGTGGAAGTGACATGTTAGGCCAACGTAGACTTACCACATAACAGGCTTGATAGGGAAATATGTTGATGATTGACTTAGAATACTTAATCAGTTGGATTTGGTTTCGGTCTGATTGTGTTAGGAACCTACAAATTCATTTAAAGTGTTTTGTGGTGTTCGATGTGATACCAACCTATATTAAAATTAATGTTGAGCAAAGTTGATCTTTCTAATGCGTAAGGTGGGTTCCTAATGATAAGAAGGATATAGAGATGTCAATTGTGCGTACAAGTATCAGGATATGCATATGATGGGGTGGGAATAAGGAAAATAAATGGATATATGATAGAAGATGAAGCTTGTATGAATATGGGATGGGGACGGATAGAGCGCTCTCCACCTCGTCCCTGTACCTATCCTATTAATATATGAGTTAAGACATTAGACCTGAACGCCTAGCCAACCTAATCAAAATTAGAGTTGATTATAAGATAATTACAAGTTATTTAATTCAATTGAACTAAATTACATAATATCAATATTCAGTAATACCCTCCTCCCTCACAAACTATATATCGGGGAATGGATTCAATATTTAACCATTGTTATTATTTATAAATTTTGATAGTATTTTTTTTTCTAAAATTGAATAGATTGATTAGGAGAGTATGGAGAACTCACAAGTTTCCCTCTTTTGGTTTGTATATACGAGGAATAAGGTAAGAATAAGAGATGACATGGAGACGGAAACGAAGGAAGCACTCTATATCTTGTTGACATCCCTGGGAGGATCAGACTTTAATAGTTACTAGGAAGAATATTTCGTAAAGTAGATATATTATCTAAATAGTTTTTTATTTGACAAACGCTAATGTGATTGGATCGATGATCGAAGACCTTTTTCTTAATGAATATTATCAATACTATATCGAGTGAAATCACAGCCAAAAAGAATTATCAACTAACTCATTGGATTCCTTAAGATTCATCCCTTTCATATCATTTTTTTTATAGTTTAGCTTCGTTAAGGAGCAAAAAGTCCCTTTTTGGCATAAGAACAATATGAAATATGAGTGATCGTTATTATCATTAAAGACAACGATCCAATGAAACAAGGTAGGGGTGCTACTTAGCAGCCTTAGGATCCTCCTGCATGAAATGAGAAAGTAAGATAGGAAATTGACCTTTAAAGATGTCCCCTTTAGAGAAGAATGCTTGCATCCAAGTCGTTGGATAGATTATATATTTATTATTTTATTTTATTAGATTGGATTCTGATCATCTCATATGTCGAGCCCACCTAAGTCCATTTGTCCATTTGTTAAAATGTCATAAGTGGAGTATCGAATTTGGAAGGAGTTTTAAATATATATTCTCAATAACTACATCGATGATGACGTACTCAATAAAAGTTCCTCCGATACTTAAGTGAATATCCAAAGAAACTTATTCAAACGATAAAAGAGTCAAACGTAAGAAAAAATGAGTTATGTATATAGTAGCATACATGAGTATTTTCATAGTGAATTTTTGAAACTCATAAGAGGATATATGGTGAGTTAACGAGAAAAAGTCATATAAAATAATTGTTGAACATATATTAAGTTCGACTAATCATGCATCCAAGTAATTATTGAGCTAGACATGACCTAGTCATCATTGTATTAATGGTAGTATGGCTCACTTTCGAGTTTCATTTATCGATATGTTATTTTTATTTTTATGTCATATATTGGATTACTTTTGAGCTAAGCGATAGCAATTATTTGATCCAACAATCGTAGATGACTTTGACATGTTCTAAGCACATAAAAGGCTACACGTTGATGCTATCTACGATTGTAGATGATAAATATAAGGTCATCTTTGATGGTGTATCAAAGTGTTATAATCGATCATTAAAGGTTCCACATGTTCAGCTGTTAGTGAAGATGGTTTGTGATTTGCTTGTGCCCTCAAGTCAACATTTACGTGTTGCATATGGGGTCACAGAGTTAGGCTTTGAATCATCTCATCCATCAAAAGAGGAAGAAGAATGCAAGTTGATTACTGTAAGAGGCAAAGTGATCCTCATGTCAATTGGCTATTATGTCGCTTAGTATGTTGCTGAGCACATTGTCGAAAATGGTCCCTCGTAAATAATATCCAATATATTATTTTTATTTTAGCATACGAAAGATAACAACAAAATTGTAGTCAACGATGTTTACCCAACTCTATCAAAACAATAAAAGACAGAGAGAGAGAGAGAGGATTTAAATTGAATACTATATAGAATTTCAATTAATAGTCGGATGATAGTAAGATGACAGAGATTAATCACAAACGACATATATGAGTTGTCCGATTTTAGAGGGCTTTTTAGAGGGATAAATAACTTGTTTTGCATTAAGTGCAGGCTATCGATTTATGGCATGTCTCAAAGCCCAATTGGCCCAATTATCTAATCGATTTATTTTGCTCCCAAATGAGTAAGGATCAATTTTGCAGAGACTTGATCAGTGTTGAATGCAATTTAGTCTTCTCAATAGGTTTGAGAGAGATATAAGCATCAACAGTAGAAAAAATTTCATACACAAGTGCCCATACGACATAAGACTACAAAGCATGCGACGAACAAACCCTAGACACTTTGTCGTGTGGAAAGTTTGTATGATGTTTGCTCGTCACCAATCGATATTCTTTCTATACAAGTCGAAACTACGAAGAGGCTGATCCTTTGTGAACATGTCCGTGACATTTAGTATGTTCATGCTTTGCATAACAGGTAGAGGGACAGTCGAAGACTTAATAGTCCTATTCTAGTGAGGTTTGATGGTTGCTTTAGGCTTGTAAATAAAGGTTGTGTCATGTAGACATTTATGAAAGATTTTTGGTTTGTAGTCAACCATTTTGACCCTTTGTTGTACAACTGTACAGAGTTTGTACAGTATGTTTGTAATTTGCATTGTCTATGAAGTGTTTTCGGAAATGTTTGCTTGTGAATCCTGAGTTAGACATTTCTCTAACATGTTTTCTCTTTTGTAGGTCCTAAAGGATCATGGGAGACTGATCTTTGCAGACGAACACGCAAAGGTACCACACGACTTAGGTCAAACCAGTTAAGTCCGTGACAATCGCAAGGATATTGTAGTAGATATTATAGTTAAACTAATAACTGTCACTCACTCCATCGTTCTCTCTCATCATTGGTGTCGTTAAATAAATTGTTCGCATATGATTGGGATGGTGGTTAAAGATAGGTAGCAGTCAGAAGTAGCAGCAGCAGCTCATGGCTTGCATGTCACTTAATATAATCCACAAACGCATCGCCACTGATCTCCCTGTCTGCTTGTCTTCCTCCATGGCTTCCCTCGAGCAAATCATTCACCTCATCCATGTGATACCGCAACGTATAATAATGGTACGATTCCTGCATTCAACTTCACACGACTGCTCCGATGGAGGAATGTGCTGCTGCTTCTGTGTCTACGTATCTTCATCCATGTAGCAATACTAAAGGTAATGGGATCAGGAAACCCTAGATCGATTTGAAGAAGATGAAGGAAGAAGAAACCAGTAGAGTCTCGCATGGCATGGCTTCCCTTCCCCACGAAGCAAACTACGAGACCTGTATCCCTACTTTCTCAGTAAAAGGATGAACCACGATGTATCACCCGTCCGACGAAATGCTGCTAAGGAGGTGGGTTTCCACATGGTAGACTCGTGCATCAAAACCATGCTTCTGGTGGTCAAACTGGATCCGGCAAAGCTTGTGGTTGAAGACAAGACGCTCTCTCTCTCTCTCTCTCTCACACACACACACACATATACATGTATATATTAGTTTCTTCAAGAAGGATCTGCAACGCCATGTGGGAGATGTCTGCAGGTTGATTGCTCATGTGCGTCGCCCAAGTGTTCGATGAGACCATGTTCGCTCAAGTGCGTGCTGCCTGCCGGTAATTAAAGCTTGATGAGTTTGACTCACAGTAGAGATTCTGTCGGCGCCACTCGCATGTGACGACCTACGTACGGTGTTCATGAACCGAGATGAGACGTACCAGTCGTTCTTCCCTGGACTGAGTTCTCGTGATTGAATGAACTCTCTCTCACAAAAAGAAAGAAGAAGAAGAAGAAGAAGAAGAAATATGTCTATGCCTTTTCTTAGTTTCGAAAATTTGCTCATATGATGACGATCTCTAACTCTTCCATATAATTCCCAGCCATATCTGTCTTTTATCGTGTCGCTCTCTTTGTTGTCTTCGGAGTGCAATCAATCACTGCAATTGGATTGCAAACCGACTTTGCTATTACGTGGATTTCCGACGACCGGTTGTTGTCGGAGACAAGACTTGCCCATATAATTAATTTCTGTCATGTTCCTCGTTTCTTTATTTCCTTTTCCCATCAATTTCAATGTGGAAAAGAAAGTGTCCAATTGATGCTCACTTCGAAATTGTCATAATTCACAACTATTTGGAGTTATTTTTTATATTGTTTTCATGTTTCCCATATGTATGAAAAATAATCGTAAATGATCGTTGGATCTCGAACATCCGACTGATTTTTCGATATAATTTTTTCGACACTCAAATTAATAATGAAATAAAAGTAAAAAAATTTAAATAAAATAATAACTAACCTTAATTATCATAATTTGATATTTTTTATAAATAATTTAATAAAAAATTCTAAGTTATAAATAAAAATCGTAAATCGATATCTATATGATTCAATCATTGATCGGATCCCTGACTAGATTACCACATGTCCAACCTTAATTTACTGGATATTTTTCTATCACAAATCAATCATATTATATGAGCTGTTCCCTATCATAATATTTTGTTATATTTTTTGGAAAAAAAAAATCACTGTTTATGACAAGACAACTGTGGTGTAAGACAGGAGAGATATTGACACGTCATCTTCCGACCTGAGGATACGTAAACACTTGTGTGGTGAGAATGTGATTCATATATGTTTTGTTTTCCGTGAAGACGACTTGCACTGCCATTTCAGCCAAACGCACGTCATCGTTACTGTTACGTTACAGATCACATCATCGTCATCATCATCGAGCCACGTATTAATCGACCCATACTGCACGCTTTCCGATGTGATTTAGAGAGCGAGGGATGTCAAACCAGCAGTCTGATGAAGGCATATTCCGATGACTGCATCAAGTGATGCTTTAGGCGATAATAGCAATACTAATACTAATAATAATGACGATAGTTCAGGGGAACGTGGCAGCCGGGTGGCGCGCCTCCAAAGGCCGCCGCGTGTCCACAGTGGCGCAATGGCGACGAGAGAGAGAGAGAGAGGAACGTTTGGGCACATCAACTGCGGCATCCCACGTCGACTTCCACCTGTCCTTGGAGATTCGGGTTCCGCACACCGCCACCGATTCGTAAGTGGGAGTATCTTTTCGTCTCGGCATGCCGACGGAAGTGACCGCTCCGCGGTAGCGTGTGGGACCCGAGCGCGTCACGAGCGAGGCTTAGGCCACCGTGCCCCGGGTCCCGCACGCGGGCCCACATATGGGACGAATGACGCAGCTCGGTTGGCAATAGGTTTTTCCGCGCGTCTCCTTTCGATTTTTACGTTGACCCTCGAAATTTTGACCGTGGAAGCCCCCTCTCTCGCTCTCTCTCCCCGACGGTGATTAAATGCTGCTGTGCTGCAAATTAGCAGCGGCAGACCTGCTCGAGTCCTTCCATTGGACGAGTGCGGGCGGTGTTAATGGTGGGGGAGTGCGTCAGACTGAGAAGACCTTATTTTTGGTTCTGCTCCCAAAAGAGACCTGGACAGGGCGTCGTCGCACGGAAAGGACGAAGAAGTCCATTAAAGTAGCAAAGCTATGAAGAGGAATGGAGCGGTTGGACGGCGAGCGGAGAGGAGACAGAAAAGAACGGTTGCCTTTGTTTCTTCCTTTTTCTTTATTTTATTTTATTTTTCCAAGTACAAAAGATCAATTATATTAAGTTGTAAAGTTTTATGCATGTATCCGTATAGTTTTATTGTTTGAAAGTTTATGAACTCTAAAAAAATTATTTAAGAATAAAAATGATCTTATAGACTTATGAGTCCTTACTAAATATTTATATCAGCCTTCTTTCCCATATAAGAGCTAAGAGCTCAAGGCCCTTCTTTTAGCGCTAATATGATAAATTTATTTGATCGATTCGTCGTTAGTGATAGAAATGAAATAGAAAGAAGAAGATTGTATTGACGAAGTTTTATTGAAAAAAAAGAAACTTTAGTATCACTACTGTTGCAACTGCTGCGACAAAGACACTTCTCACTCGAGCGAGATGCGAAAATGAGGAGGAGAGATCGTTGGTCGGGGAGCAGTTGTGAGGTCGCGTCGACTCTGCCTTTGCAGGAAGAGGCAGAGGAAGGGCGACAATAAAGAATGCCGCCGGCGCAGGGAGGAGAAGAAAGCGCGATGTGATGGCCCTTGTTCAGCTTCGAAGGAGACCAACGCAACGATCCTGGAGGACGTCCATGGAAAACACTGCACTACTTTGAGATGGAGTCACGGTCCACGAGGCAATAGGAGAAGGAGCCGAGATTCGATGGAATCCGATAGGGAGATGGGTGGAGATGTTAGAAGTGACCTTTACGACGAGAGCATGAGAGCTCTGATACCATGATAGAAATGAAATAAAAAGAAGAAGATTGTATTGATGAAGCTTTAGTGAAGAAGAAAAATTTTAGCTTGAATGCATTAACATGTCTCTCTCCTATTTATACAGATTAGAATAGAGGATGCTATCAATTGGTACTGTCCGTAAGCTCGTGAAAATTTATTCGCTTTGAGTAATAGGCATACCTGTATGATTTTATCCTGTTAAAGCTAATGAGCTTCAAAATGTATCTTTCAAAGTAAGAATGACCCGACCATTGATTCTCCTATTTCTTAATCAATATTGACTAATATCTTATCGATTAAAAAACTATCAACTAAACTGAATTGCCACCCAGCACAATGAGATATTAGTGAATCATGATCAAATTTTACAAAATCAATCGGTACATCTTTTATTTTATCAAGAATTAAACGACGAGATAAGTGATTCGAAAGAATTCCAAAAGAGTAGAGAGTTAGATATTACCTGTGCCAGGGGGAAATAGTCATGGGAGAAGGCTTTCCTTGCGGATCAAATGGACGAGAAGCAGGGGGTGTTTGTTCTCACCATCTCACCATCAATGCTAATGCTAGCAGGAGCCGTCGAAGGATCGAAGGGACTCGCCTTTGCTATTGGAACATGGGCGGGCAACGGGGGCCATCGACGAGCGTCCGTCAACCTTCGCCCCGTTATTCACCTCCGTTTATAGTGAAATCGATGTAGGAGAAGGATGTTCGTCCATGTCTTTACGACCCAATTATATGTGGGGGAATTGGAGTTGATCTACAAAGAAGAAGGGTTGCTTAAGGACAGATTGGAGAGGGAAAGTTTGCGGGGGGCGAGGTGGCGTCTGATAGATAGATGCACTGTTGACTTTGAGATCCAAACTCGTCTCGATGCAGGAGCAATTGTTACCGTCCGCAGTGATGCCGAGCGCTTTTCTTATCGTTCTTTTGGGGAGCTGTGTTTGACGCAGCAGATACAAGTAGCTTTCCGGGATCCAGAAACGCCTACTGCCTTTTTTACTCTGCAACGACAGTGCCTTCCTTAAGTGCAAATCTTCGTAGGTCCCTCAGCTACCATCTCCAGGTCTTGTCAGTCGAGGAAAGGAAAGAGATTGGAGTGGTTTGGCTCCGGAGGGTGAGACGGGTGGCGGTGTGGTGATTGAGATCGTTGGTGTTGATACCGGGAACTTTGTTTTATTTGATCTCCCGTTGCTTCTACTGCTGCTGTTTCTTTCTCATGGAGAACGGCAGTCGATGACGACGGTGATGATGAGGTGCTTGTGAGTGATAAATAGGCTTCGGAGAGAGGAAGCAAGGAAGCTGTGAGCGGAGGAAGGAAGCGATGGGAACAGGAGGGTGGAAGAGAGCCTTCTGCACGTCGGTCCGTCGAGATACGGATGCTGCTGCGACGAGGACGAGGGTGGAAGCGGCGGAGAAGCATCAGCGCAGCCCCAGGAGCTGCGCAAAGCTGAGCTTCTTCTCCGGCGGCGGCGGCAGCAACCCCTCGACGCCGAGGCTGGCGCTGGCGGAGGCGGCCCCGGGCCTCCGGTGCCGCACCAAGTCGAAGACTCCAGACAACAAGACGGTGCAATGCGACGCGGCCACATCTTCCGTCCCCACCGCCACCACTCCGAGGAGTCGGAGCCCCGCTCTGTTTCATCGGCAGGCCTTCTCCGCGCCTTCGTCTCCGAGAACAGCCTCCAGATTCGCCCTCTTCAAGCACCTCTCCCGGGTATGGAAAAGCTTGCACCTTTACCTTTGATTCCCGCTATTTCGTTTCTTTTCATCTCTTTCGTTTTAATTTGGTCAATGTTTCCTCCTCTCGATGGCTGGATCTCGTGAGAGAGTCGTAGCTTTTGGCCGTGGTGCGGCGCTTTGATTGCAGAATGATGGAGGAATGGACCGAACTCCCTCCCCATCTTTTCCAATCATTTCAGCTGCTTTTTTTGTCTTTTTTTTCTCAGCCTTTTGTTAAGATCGAAGCATGTGAAGTACTCTTATTGTTGTCGTCGTCGTCGTCGTCGAAGGCTACTGTTTGTTCTCATTCTGGTGGTGGTGGAACTGCAGAGCCGGTGCAGGATATGTTCGCTGAGCCTGAAGGCGAGCCAGGAGACGCCAGTCTTCACGGCGGAGTGTTCCCACGCCTTCCACTTTTCCTGTATTGCCGCCCACGTCAGGAGCCACGCCAGCCTCGCCTGCCCCGTCTGCTCCGCCTCCTGGCGCCACGCGCCCTTTCTCTCCGCGCTCCGCCGCCGAGAAGACGATGCACCAGAGCCAGGGGCGGCGGGAGAGACGGAGAACTGGAACCCGAATAGGAGAACTACCAACGGCGGCAGCCGGAACACCAGCAAAGGCGGGGAACGGCAGCTGGGGGAGAACAGATTGGCTGCCGCCGCCGCCGCCGCCGCCGTTGTTGTTGCTGCTAAGGTCTATGACGACGACGAGCCGCTGCTGATTGTGTCGAAGCCCAACCAGGGAGGGGTGATGCGATTCAATCCTATACCAGAAGCAGCCAACGAGGACAAGGATGAGGAAGACGGCGAGGACGAGGAGACGGAGGACGTGGAACGAGACGACGAGTTTTATGGGCTCCTAGCGACCCCGCGCGCCCGATCTGCCAGCCGCACTGACGGAGGAGTCCGTCGTCGGCCGACATCGAGGTCCAGGGCTGGTGGCGGCCTTGTGAGCGTGATGCCGCAGGCGGCCCTGCTCTCGGAAGGGCGGAGGCACCGAAGCTACGTGGTGGTTCTTAAGGTAAAAGCGCCACCGATAGGATCCTTCGCCCCTCTCCGCGCCCCGATTGATCTGGTGACAGTGCTGAACGTGAGCCAAGGCATGACAGGGGAGAAACTCCGGATGCTGAAGCGCGCAATGCGGCTGGTGGTTTTCTCTTTGGGCCCCGGGGACCGGCTCTCCATAGTGGCCTTCTCGGCAGCCGCAGGTGCTAAGAGGCTCCTCCCTCTACGACGGATGTCGAGGCAAGGCCAGCGGGCCGCCCGCCAGGTGGTGGAAAGGCTCGTCGTGGTGGGCGGTGGCGCCGCCGCGAGAGGCGCCAGCGTCAGCGACGCCCTCCGGAAGGCCACCAAAGTCCTCGAAGACCGCAGGGAGCGCAACCCGGTGGCCACCATCATGCTCCTATCCGACTCCAGGCAGCAGCAACCGGAACAAGAGAAGAAGGGGAGCAACCATCATGATTACAAACCCCTTCGCTCGCCGCGTGGTACCGGCGGTGGCCATATCGGGCTTCATCCTCTAGCAACGACGACCGCCGCCACTCGCTTCGCGCATCTGGAGATCCCCATCCAAGATGCTGGATTTGGAGACGGTGGAGCAGAACGACCGCCACAGAAACAGGGTCAGGTGCCATCAGAAGACGCGTTCATCAAGTGCGTGGGCGGCCTCGTGTCCGTGGTCATGCAGGACGTCCGCCTCCAACTTGTCTTCCCGTCCGGCGAATTTTCTGCCGTGCACCCGTGTGGAGGCGGCGGCGGTGGCTGCGACGTGGCCCTCCGAGGAGGGACTTCTGTCATCCGGTTGGGGGACCTCTATGCAGAGGAGGAGAGGGAGCTGCTTGTGGAGCTGAGGTTGCCGGTGGCGCCGCCTGGCGGACAGGGCGGGCACCACCGCTTGTCAGTGAAGTGCAACTACAAGGATCCAGCCACCCAAGATCTCGCGTTCAGCGCGGAGCAGATCCTTCTCTTGCCGCCCCTCCTCCAGCACCACTCCGAGCTCGGCCGTTCTGCCTCGTCCTCCGCCAGCCCGACCACTTCCCTGCGCCTCCGGAACATCTTCGTCTCGACCCGCGCGGTGGCGGAGTCGCGGCGCCTCGCCGACCTCTCGGATTACGCCACGGCCCGACACCTCCTCTCCTCCGCTCGCGCGTTGATTCTGCAGTCCGCTTCCGATGGCCGCCAGGACCACCACCTCGTCCAGAACCTTGACGCGGAGCTCGCCGCCCTCCAGCGGCGGCGGTACCAGGCGCAACACCGGCTTCATCATGATCAGCTGCAGGAAGAGGTCCTCTCGCCATCCGGGATGAGGCGCCGGCGGCGGGAAGCTCCGGCGGAGGTGCGAGGGGAGCCTCTGACGCCCACTTCGGCTTGGCGCGCCGCCGAGCAGCTGGCCAAGGTGGCCAGCACGCGGAAAAGCCTGAACCGGGGCGGCGATCTACATGGGTTCGAGAACGCCCGGTTCTAAGTGAAGACCGACCCAAACCCTATAAATAATCCATTCTCCTTTCTTTTATTGTAGACATTATTATTCTCAAAACAATGAACATTCTCATCATACATACATACATCCAGCAATTGAGTTAGGCGACATTTAATCATCCAAAAATTATAGCTTGCGATTTTGTCCAATTTGTGCAATATTAAGGATCCTATCAAAGCCATTCATCCCACCTTAACTTTTAATCTCAACCACCAATTTGCTTTATAAAATCAACTTTATAATATACATATGTATAGTATATATACATATGGAAGCAGCAGATAGGTTTGAGAACAATCATAAGCTCAAATACTACATAACCAGTAATAAAAACAAACTCACAAGAGAGTGGCTTATTAATTTGTTTTATCAAAGTATTAAATGTGTAAGTGCTAAATATGGTTTTATTACGCATGTATATATATATATATATATATATATATATATATATATATATATATATATATATATATATATATATATATATATATATATATATAATTTGAGAAAACATGAATGGGTTATAATCTATGGATTGAAAGTGATCAAATGACGAATTAAACCTTTTACTCTATGTGGACGGGAGGGACATGATGTGGTATTTGTCATATAGGCAGGAATATATACGTAAAGAAGTCCTATTTCGACTTCAAGTCCGCCGTCGCTTCCCTCATCCCCTCTCACACGACAAATCCCTCATCCGCTGTTGCCGCCTCTGCTTCGATGCCGAATCCTCCCATCCCTCTGCTTCGCTCTTTTGCGCCGGTCTGCTACGACCACCTCGATGGCGGAGCAGATGAGAGGAGGAGGAGGAGTTACTGCCGCCTCGATGATGTCCTCTTCTGCCGATGGCTGCGACTAGACGACCTCTGGTTCGTCTTCTCTTTTGGCCATGCGGCATTGGTGGTTGGAGTAAAGGACTCGCCAGCCATGGCGGCTAGGCCTACGATCCTACGTGTGGCCCATGGGAGTGGACTCCTGTCCGCCCTCTCCAAGTGCAATCCCGCCATGGGCAGCAGAGCAGATCACACTACCTCCCTTATGTTGGAAGAGGAGGAGGAGGCGTAAAGCACAAACCTGTAAGGCCTGGAATGTCGGTAGCCAATTCTCTTATACTTCAAGTCAGAAAGAGACCACCACCATTGCCGCCACCTTCTCTTCTACTCTTGGAAGCCAAGCCAGGTTCTTGCTCTTGGGAACACACAGGAACCCCTCTCGATGGATTTTTCCTGCAAAGCAACCTCCTGCCTCCTCTCTTGGTTTATATTGGATCGCTAAGCTCCCATGGTTTAACACATAGCTTGTAGCTTGATTCGCAGATCAAATTTCTTGCTGAGGTGAATGGGGAGAACATTGGGCTTCTTCTCGATTTTGGTGCTGCTCATCTTGATAATAAGTGTCAGTTCCAGTGATGACCAGAGATTCACGACTGACAAGATTCACTTCTGGTTTAATGGAGATGGAGAACAAGAGCAAGAAAGAGCCGGAGGGCTCAGCGACGAAGCAGATTCGATTCTGATGCTGGAAAGGGGAGAGGTGGCGCGCGTCCCTGTGAATGTCCATAGCTTTGGTGCAGTTGGCGATGGTGCAGCAGACGACACCATGGTACAGCTACAGCTGCCAGTTCTCCACATTTTTATTTTAGATTTCCTTCTTTCATCAATATCTTTCACTTGAAAGTCCAATCTGATGATTACATATGGAAATCTTGGACTTATAATATGTTAGGGATAGAATTGAGCCTATGCCAACTGCCAAGCTTACTCATATCTAGCAATATTTCTTAGTTTACATCACTTTTGCGCATCCTTTTTTTGTCATTAATGTAATATGATATTTATCCTCCTTATTAGAAGCTCTCACCAATTCGGGATCTTTTACTATCTAAATTGATTCTTTAAATTGTTTATCCTCTTTTTTCACATAAATTTGGCACAATTATTTCTGATACATGATCCAGGTGAACACTGTGATGGAAAACTGTGAAAATCCCTTGAATTTTCTAGATATTTGTAGTACATACACTAGTTTGGAGATTGATCTGTAATGCAAAATACTAGATTCTTGTAGATATACCTCTGATATGATATGTCACAGATCAGCCAAAGTCTGATAGATTTGGTCCACCCAGTTTGCATCTCTATGTGATTATGGTTTTCATTATGTTAAAAATTGGTAGTGACAATGGTGATCCCCCTTGATAGAAAGCTTAGCTCCATCCTTCGGAAAACCAACTAGGAGGGCCCCCATATGGCTCCAGTATCACATTTATTTGGTGCTTATGTTAGTTCTGATACCTTGTAGCTAATTTCTTATTTACATCCAAAATGTCTTGTAGGCGTTCCGAAATGCTTGGTATAAGGCATGCTCTTTGAAGAATGCAGTTCTTCTAGTGCCTGAGCGGCATCGTTATAAGGTTAATGCCACTAACTTCAGAGGGCCCTGTCAACGGCACCTAATTGTCCAGGTACTATTTCTGTTTCTTGGCACCTTATGTAATGCATTATACAGTGCTATAACAAGTATGAATTAACAAGGTCTAGAAATTGTAGGAATCCTCAAAAGCACCTGTGTATGCTGCTTCTTTCCTTACAATTATAGTACAAATGTATAAATACAGCTATGAAGCTCAATTGCCTTAAAACATTCATGAATTACAAGGATACCCTTCCATTTTGGAATTGGTCAGGTGAAAGGGACAATAGTAGCACCGGATGACCCAAAGGATTGGGATCCCAAGTACCCAAGTACGTGGCTATCTTTCTCAAACCTAAACGGGGTCAGGTTCCAGGGTGGTGGGGTAATTGATGGTTCCGGTAGCAAATGGTGGGCTGCTTCCTGCAAGATCGATAGAACCAATGTAAGAAATAACTCACATCTTTTTTTGCCTTTTGTTAGCTATGCTTTATGCTCCAATCTCACTTTTTTTTTTCACTTATATGCAGCCATGCAAAGAGGCACCAACGGTAAGATTCTTATGCACTGCTTTTTCTAGTGCTATCATCTGGATTGGATGTTAGGTGGACATGTGGAACATTTTCTGTCATTTTAGCCTTTCTTATGGTCCAAGGTCTCATGGATTGAGAGTTTTTGAGTAGAGACTTGTCAGATATTTTGATCTTTTAATTTATAACTTAATCTGGTACATAATGCACTGCTATCTTTAAGTTAGATCCCTTCTGGGGATATATCATTGTTTTACTGAGGCAACCAAGAATAAGGAGGATTCCAAAAATAAACAGCTGGGCATGGCTAATTCATGATTTCGTTTTTCTAGAATAGGTGAGAAAAAATGTTGGGCGTATCAATTTTCTGTGTCATGTTATGATCCAATATATGTCGAAAAATAAGGGGAAGAAAAATTTAAGATGGATTGAATGAAAAACTATCTATATGTATATATCACATATCTGAATATATGAAGATTAGTAGACATGTGGATATAAATCAGATGCATGATGATCTTGTCAGTGTTTAGGATGGATATTGTATATAGTCGAGTGTAATGTTAATTTCAAGACTTCCTTCTAAACAATAAATTCAAAGAATAAAATCCTATTCTTAATCAGGTGCTTGTACCAACAAAAGTCTTAAACTTGCAGATTCTAATTGGAAAATTAATTTCTGAATGTTACCAAATAAAAAAATTTATCTAGAACCTCCTAATTTAGCAATACAAATTTATAACATTAGCACAAGAACCTGTTGGTTACACTGACTTATGTTTCAGGCACTTACAATTGATTCAAGCACCAAGATAAGAGTGAAAGGCCTCACTATCCAGTTCGCTCAGCAGATGCATTTCGTGATATATCGTTCAGATGTTGTACGAATATCTGGAGTGCGCATATTGGCCCCAAAAGATAGCCCAAACACAGATGGCATTCACATTGGTGAGTCAACCGATGTTGCCATCCAGAATTGCCACATTGGAACAGGTACATCTGCTATCTGATACTTCTTTAAATGCTTGTCTGTGATGATTGTGTCATTTCAAAGCAGGAGGCATGCATGTGTTATGCAAGTACAACAATAATGGATATTAGTTGGAGTTACTCTTTATTCTTTTTAAAATCTTTGCATCTTAGTGTAGAAAAATTTGAGATTAACCTGCATGATTGTGTAGGATTAACTGAAGAAATAAATTCTTGTTTGAATTTTACAAACAATGAACAATTTGTATCACTCTTATGTGTCCTTACACATAAGGCATGACAGCATCAACTTAAGCTTAATCTCCCCAGTTGTCAATGTCTACTGTATGAACATTGTTGAACTAAATGGGAAATCTAATTTTGGACATGAAAATTTGTCTTTCTTTCCCCAATTGCATATGCCTTTTTTGATGTATTTCTTGATATTATATCTCAGATCATGGCTATAAGTGAAAACACTTTAACAATAAAGAAGTCATTTTTGTTGATTAAACAGGGGATGATTGTGTTTCAATTGTGAATGCTAGTTCAAATATCAAGATGAAGAAAATTATGTGTGGGCCAGGGCATGGAATCAGGTACCACCTAGTATTGTGTTCGAATTGTCTTGAAAAAACCTTGAATGAAGATTGACCTGCTGATTAAGAGTGATGATGTGATTTCTCTCTGTGGTAATTTGGATGGTTAGTATAGGGAGCCTAGGAAAGGACAAGTCAACAGGCATTGTTACAGGTGTTGTCTTGGACACTGCAACAATCTCTGGCACTAAAAATGGTTTAAGAATCAAAACCTGGCAAGTAAGTATCCTGCAGTCATACGCTTGATATCTTATATGGCTTTGGTCTACGGAGAAAAGAAATGTCTTGCCTCATACTATCTACATGGATGATTGCCTAAAGTCTCAAATTGCTGAACAGGGTGGATCAGGATATGTTAAGTCAGTGCGCTTTGAGAATGTGAAGATGAATGATGTTGAGAACCCGATCATCATAGACCAGTTTTACTGTGATTCCCCAGCCACTTGCAAGAACCAAGTAAGGTCACTTAAGCTTAATTCCTTTGTTCACATAATAAAAATGGTATAAAGATAAAAACATTGATGTTTAATGACATACCTGTCTTCCTGTGCTTTCTGCTTCAGTTCTCCAACCGAAGTTCAAATTTTCTAGCAGTTGTACCTTGCCATATAATCTGGAACTATATCTGTAACAACTAAGATCTAGCTGCAAGTAATGCTAGTAAACATGATTAGAATGCTTGGTTTCAAATTTGTAATTTTCCATTACAAATAGTCATCCAATTATGTTATAGATGTATCTACACGGCATACAAAACTTTTGGTTTAGTGATATGGTCAATTTTGGTGATCAATCCAACTCGGTGAAATTTATTCTGACCCAACTTGTTTTTCGAGTTGTTGTATCATGGCTCAAGGAAAATTGGACCATTTGTATCATGTATGACATATCTGCACCAAGGGTGCATTCAACTAAACTTCTTCTATGTTCGAGGTAGTGTGTGTTTGTTCGTTTCAAACATCAAAAACCCATAAGGAGTTCATAATTCATCTACTCATTTTGAAGAAAAAACCTTTAAAAAGATTATTTTGTATAGTGTCTGTTTTTCCACTGTCATGGCAATTTAGTATTATGTTGATATAACATGTCCACTGGATTCTTTGTCATCTTTGAAAGTTGACATGACATGTCCAGCAGACATTGACTGGAACTCTATGTGCCGAGTCCTGATTTATCGAAAATAATGAGGATATCACAACCTGGATGTCTTGGTAATCCCTAACTTGCCTTTGTAGTGTTGATAAACCAATTCGATTAGTAAGAGTTTCAAGTAGTAACATCCTTATCATGGAATAGATTTTGTTTCTCTTAGTCAAAGATTTGTGAAAAATTCAACAAGAATATCTAGTAGAGATGATTACTTTGTTGAAAATGTCCTAGAAATTTGCTACCTTCTTGAAATTGTTAATATCACTAGCAAGCTGTTTTTCTTTTCCTCTTTCTTTTCAGACATCAGCAGTGAAGATAAGCCAAGTCATCTTCAGGAATATAAATGGCACCTCAAGAACTCCTCACGCAATGAAATTTGCATGCAGTGACACTGTACCATGCAGCAACATTGTCCTGAACAACATTAACCTCGAGACAGAAAACGGCACAGCTAAAACCTTCTGCAATTGCGCCATGGGATTCCACTACGGAATTGTGCAGCCTACGGCGGATTGCCTCAAGTCCTCCAGCTGTGGCGGAATCCAGGAAGATGCCCAAAGGCAAACTCATGATCCTACCCACACAGAGCTATGATTCCTCTCCTTAAAGAAGCCATCACAAACAAGTGATGGCAAAGTGCCAGAAGATAATGCGAGTGCTGCTGGGGTTATTGAAGATGTGTTCATGTCTACTTTTCAAAGATGGATAATTTACTTGGGTGGCTAAACGTGAATTGTTGAAAGTGAATAATACTATGTAGCTTTGTACCTATAGAACACTAAAAAATATTCTTTATGATCTTACAATAATCAATTTCTCTTGCTTTCAAATTGAAAGTTGATAATAAAAAAAAATCTATGTATAATGTTGATGACAGGATGGATACCAACAAGAATGAAGCTTGATTTTTTATTTGTAATGGTTCAATAACAAGGACGAGATGAGATTTGATTCCCTGATATGATAATAGTTATAGTACCATCAAAGTTATTTTTTATTTCTAATCTTGTTCTAATATGATAACCTATTTGATTAAGATAAACTAGAAAATTTTGATTGTACAGTAAGGTAACGTCACAACTCTGAATCTTCAAATAACACCGACTCATTTTACATGTAATGATCACAGTTGGCGACATTCTTTAATGCATCACAACAGATCATATCATCCTAAATACGTCCACATCTATTGTTCAACGCGATGATTAAACATCCAAATTATTGTCTTATTCGACGAAATATTAGCGTGTGATTCCAGAAATATCTCCTCGCCCACTTGTCGAATTGTGGCCCAGAAGAAGACATCTGTGGTGGACACAGTCAACACTGCACAGTCATCATCCCATCAGCCACGTTTAGTTCCTTAACATAAGCGTCAGAACACGATTCCTACGAGAAGGCAAGTCTTGCAGCTTACATTACCTGCACTTGTGCGGTTGTCGTAGAGCTTTCGGCATGGGCTGCGCTCCGACGAGCGCAGGCCCACCACCTGTCCGCAAACCTTCAGCTGCAACCACGAAAAAATCGTCGTCCCAACCCACCAATTGATCACGTATTGACTCATCTCTGAGTCGGAGGTGGAAGGCAGAGAAAGCAATGGCGTGAACGTCTTCAACCTCTGCGCCTGCGTTAAGCAAATCGCACGTGTACAGCTCTCGTGACGTGACGAAGCCGTGCAGCCGCTGTTTCTTCAGGGCGTTACAAAAATCTGCCGGGGACACGGCCACGCGTCGCCATATGTGCGGCAGCGGCTCGAGCTCCCTCGGCGCGGGTAGGGAATATAAAGCGGTCCCCCGGGCTTCCCACCTTCCCTCCCGTCCATGAGAGCGCATCGAGCGTGTTGGTCTGGTGCAAAGAGTGCTCTTCCATCAAGAAGAAGCAGTCCTCGGCTTTAAGATGACGGTGACTCCCGGGATCACGATCAGCGACGGGAATCTGGTGGTCTATGGGAAGACCATCCTCACCGACGTCCCGGACAACATCGTCCTCACTAGCGGCACGGGCGCCGGCCTCATGGCTGGGGTCTTCATCGGTGCCGCCGCCTCCGACAGCAAGAGCCTCCACGTCTTCCCCATGGGCACCCTCCGGTAAGTCCCCGCTCCTCGGTTCCGCCTTTGTGTGTATTGTGATCGGTCGGAGATTAACGGCCGGCGTGGTGCGTCGACCACCAGGGGGCTACGGTTCATGTGCTGCTTCCGTTTCAAGTTGTGGTGGATGACGCAGCGGATGGGAACGTGCGGGCGGGACGTGCCGCTGGAGACGCAGTTCCTGCTGGTGGAGGGCAAGGAGGCGGAGGCGTCCACCGTCTACACCGTCTTCCTCCCGCTCCTGGACGGCCCGTTCCGTGCCGTCTTGCAGGGCAACGACAAGGACGAGATCGAGATATGCCTGGAGAGCGGTAAGCAAACAATCAAGAGACCGGCCAACTGTAGAAAGTGCAGATGCGGCGTTTGATGTTATTGCTGGCCCGTTTCCTGGTGCAGGAGACGAGGCGGTCGAAACAAAGCAGGGGATGCACATGGTCTACATGCACGCCGGCGCCAATCCCTTCGAGGTCATCAGCCAGGCGGTGAAGTACGTCGCACCTGTTAACTTCGTAGCTCAATAGGCTTCCTGATTCCTTTCTACTAACCAATTCGCTGTGGTAAATCCGCCGAACAGGGCGGTGGAGAAGCACCTGCAGACGTTCCACCACCGCGAGAAGAAAAAGGTAAACACCCTCGTTCACGTGACGGGAACCCTCTCTCGCGCGCTGTCTATTGCCGGACATTTCTGCAAGCTTCTTCGCACTGATAGATGACGGTGATTGACGCAGTTGCCTTCCTTCGTGGACTGGTTCGGGTGGTGCACGTGGGACGCCTTCTACACAGACGTCACCGCCGAGGGTGTGGACCAAGGCTTGCGAAGGTGAAGACCTCTCTTTCTCCGCCGTAACTGCGGTGGCTCGTGAGAGCATCCGTCGATAACCTCTTGTCCCCCGTGATTTCGCAGCTTGTCCGCGGGCGGCGCTCCGCCGCGTTTCCTCATCATAGACGACGGGTGGCAGCAGATCGGCAGCGAGGTCAGGGATCAGACGGCTGCCGTTGTCCAGGAAGGAGCACAGTACGCATCACGACCCTCAGTCCTCGTCGTTCGCGATGACCCCCGCGAGTGGTCCCTTCTTCCCGTCTCGTCAAGCTGCTTTGTGACTGGCAGCAGCGGCGGCGCCGCCAATCACAAGGCAGATGAGCGAGACGAGGAAGGCCATGAATTGAACTCTTGGTAGGATCTCCGTTTGGTGGTGGCGTGTTTAATGTGCGGTACTGTTGACCAGGTTCGCCAGCAGGCTGACGGGGATAAAGGAGAACGCCAAATTCCAACGCAAGCAGGGAGAGGGCGAGCGGCGCAGTGGGCTTAAGCTGGTAGTGGAGGAGGTCAAGAAACGCCGCGACGTGAAGTGAGTCTTATACGCTCAAACAAGTTGTTAAGATAAACTAGTCAGTATTAATATATATTAACTCAAAATTATTGATAGATTATAAGTTAGACTATATATATATATATATATATAATTCTATTTTTTAGATATTTATTGATGATTATTTTTCTTCAATCTCTTTTCACACTTTAATATCTTTTAATATATTTTTTATTTATGTATGATTAAATTATCTCTCTCTTGCTCGTAAAAATAGATGGCGTGATCAATTTTATTCGCTTGACTCTTATTTTCAACCTCATGTTAGTTTAAATTTTTCTTTAATATTAAATTTATAGGACTAATATATTAAGTTTGATAAAAAGGAGGAAGTAGACATATAATTATATAACTATATATATTTAATTTAAAATTATAATATAAAATTACAATAATTATAATTATATATAATTTAATTATATATGTAATTAAGTTTTCTTTCATAATAAAATAATTATTTTACAATTTTAATTAATACTTATTATTTTTTCTAAATATCTCTAATGTTTTTTAAAATATTAATATATTAAAAAAAATTCTCTATGCATGTGTGACTTAATTGTAAGACGAGCGAATGACTGTTCTGATCCGAGCAAGCTGTTGTTGCAGGTTTGTGTACGTGTGGCACGCAATGGCCGGATACTGGGGCGGGGTGAAGCCGGCGGTGCAGGGGATGGAGCACTACGAGAGCGCGCTGGCGTACCCGGTGCAGTCGCCGGGGGTGATGGGCAACCAGCCGGACATTGTCATGGACAGCCTCTCCATCCATGGCCTCGGCCTCGTCCACCCCAAGAAGGTGTACAGCTTCTACAACGAGCTGCACGCCTACTTGGCCGCTTGCGGCATCGACGGCGTTAAGGTGGACGTGCAGAACATCATCGAGACGCTGGGCGCTGGCCACGGCGGCCGCGTCTCCCTCACCCGCGCCTACCACCAGGCCCTCGAGGCCTCCGTCGCCCGCAACTTCCCCGACAACGGCTGCATCTCCTGCATGTGCCATAACACCGACGGCCTCTACAGGCAATGAAGCCTCACCCTCTCCTCCTCTCCATCGACGATTCATGCTTTGCATACTAATCTGATGGTTTGACTGCGTCGGTGCAGCGCGAAGCAGACGGCGGTGGTGAGGGCGTCGGACGACTTCTACCCGAGAGACCCGGCGTCGCACACCATCCACATCTCCTCTGTGGCCTACAACACCCTGTTCCTGGGGGAGTTCATGCTGCCGGACTGGGATATGTTCCATGTAAGTGAGCACTCATTTCTCCCCTGAATCAAATCCTTACTTGAGCAACACAAGTTTGATATGGCAACCTCCTCCTCTGAGCAGAGTCTCCATCCAGCAGCAGAGTATCACGCTGCTGCTCGAGCAATTGGCGGCTGTCCCATCTACGTTAGGTGAGCGACCGCGTTCACAGCTAAGTGGAACCTCACCGTACGATCCTTTCTTCTGAGCTTTGCTTGCACGTTGACGCAGTGACAAACCGGGCCACCATAACTTCGAGCTACTGCGTAAGCTAGTGCTGCCGGACGGCTCCATCCTGCGCGCGCAGCTCCCGGGTCGCCCGACGCGCGACTGCCTCTTCTGCGACCCAGCTCGTGACGGCACCAGGTCGCCCATCGTCTGCCTTCCTTTACTCTGCGTTGTGATGGCGAGTTATAGAGCTAAGCCTCGTGATCCATGTCGTCCTTTCAGCTTGCTCAAGATATGGAACGTCAATAAGTGCTCCGGCGTGGTGGGGGTCTTCAACTGCCAAGGCGCCGGCTGGTGCAGGCATACCAAGAAGACTCGCGTGCACGACGCCGCCCTGGGTACACTCACGGGCACAGTCATTGCCACCGACGTCGACGCCATCGCCCAACTCGCCGGCCCGGATTGGGGAGGCCAAGCTGTTATCTATGCCTTCAAATCAGGTTTAATTACATAACTTGTTGATCGCTCTCTTCACCTGATACGTCGTCATAGATGTGCTCATCATAATCTCTCTTCAGGAGAGCTGATTCGGCTACCCAAGGGAGCAACGCTGCCGGTGACTCTCAAAGTTCTCGAGTACGAGGTCTTCCATGTCTGCCCTGTCAAGGTATATAACTCTACTTTTCCTGACAATTCCTCGTTAGATCGGTGCAGTGAAGGAGATCCAACTGTGTACATATATGCGCAGAACATCACCCCGAGCATATCATTTGCGCCGATTGGCCTGCTAGATATGTTCAACACCGGCGGCGCGGTGGAGCAATTCGACGTGAGCGTGACGTCAAACCACGCCGCCGCTGGACAAGACGACGGCCACGTCCTCAGCGATCCGACGGCGACCCTGAGCACGAACAGACGGAGCACGGCCACTGTGGCACTTCGGGTGCGCGGCCGCGGGCGTTTCGGGGCGTACTCGTCACAGCGGCCACTCAGATGCACGCTTGATTCGTCGGACGTGGAGTTCAGCTACGACGAGGGGACTGGGCTTGTGACCATCAACTTCCCGGTGCCGGAGAAGGAGATGTACAAGTGGAGTCTGCGGATCCAAGTTTAGAGGCAAAGCAGGAAGATTTGAGGGTTGGGGAGTTGAAATGTGATGATGCGTAGATGACTACTAATGAGATGATTTGAGGTGGATGCAGCAACCTTCTAATAAACAGCTATCATCGCACGAAACGAGCTCTCTGCCATTGCTGACACATTTGAAGCTTCTTCTTCTCAATCAAATGATATCATGCTGAGTAGTTGACCTGTTGCTTTCAAACCGATTGCCTGAGATCAAATCTACAGACATTAAGATCTGTGCGACAAATAAAACAACAAACAGGATTACAAGCATCTTGAATTCACTTCCAACTGACAGAAAAATAACTTCTTTATACTTAAATTCATTTGCTTTAATTGCATTATAGAAATATTAAGTCATGCCTTTGTCATTTGTTTTAATAATTGAGGAATTGCATGACAAAAGCCCAGAAGATCTACAAATAGTAACTCTATTGAAGTGCTAATCCCATAGAGCTAGGTTGATTGAAGTCGATCCAAGTCTCATGACACTATATATATATATATATATATATATATATATATATATATATAGCACTATTACGGTCATGTCATGGTAATGTGGTACACTTCTGGGGTGAGAAAGGACTATGATAAGTAAACTGGATACGGCTTATTTATGATGCTGTCTAAAATGAGACACTAAATGATTGCTATATAGTGTTTTGGACTTATTAATTGTCCATTACTCCTTGTATGCTCATAATGGATAGGATGAGAAAATTGGGAAGTAAATACTGCCGGACGGTGAATTGATTCATATTTAGAATAAAGTAAATAATAATTGTTGAGTGTATGTATGAATGTGGGGCCACCGCATCGTAATCCCATCACACCAAGCTCGAATCTCGACGCAAGCGACGGTCTTATTTTCAAATCTGATTCGAACACCAACAGCCTCGTCATTCGTGCCACGGTTGATACCTGCTCTGATTCTTTACTGCTGACTCGGTCCCTTCACCGGGCTGCACACCCGATTCGAATAGCCGAATTCCCATAAGCTCATCAGGGCCGTCCATTTAATCCATCGCCGATCGAACCCTCCCGTGACATAGGATTCCCGTCACCGCCGAGTGACAAGGTCCGTTCACCTCTCTTGCTGCTCTTCGCACGTGAGTACAGTGGAAAGATTTCGAATCCAACGCGTCCTCCCACGCGTGGGGCGTACGCACGAGTATGGGCATTTTGGGATGTCCACCATGTGTGAGCGCGTATGCTACGCTGTAGGAACTTCCAAAAGAAGAAAATAGTATGACAGTCACCCCCTTGAACTTACTCGAGTCCGCTTGCGAGTCGTTGATTGGCGAAGATGGTAGTATGGGTGCGGGACCCACCTGATGGCCCCGAAAGCCGTATGTAAAGGAAGTATCCTGTGGCGGCACGAAACGTCGGTGATTGCGGTCAATCCGCTTCCATCATATATAACGTCCGACATGTCTTGTTTCGTTTCGAGATGCATGTAATACGAAGACAAATCAGTGGTATATAACGGAGATAGGTATGTTTTATTATTTATAACGTATCGCAGGAGATATCGGCTTGTGACACGTTACATCCATGCATCACACTTTACCCATTCTGCCCCTCCAACGGATACATCCACGGAGGAGACGAAGTGAGCGAGGTGATGCAGAGAGGGATCGGACGATAGAGAAAGGAGAGGAGAGAGAGTGAGAGAGCGAAGAAGAGGAGTGTGGGTTCCTTTCGGGAGAGAGAGAAACAGGCGGAGGAGGAGGAGCGATAGGAGCAGATGGCGGCTCACGTTAGCGTGTGCCGCGGCCTGGTGGTGGTGCTGGCGCTTGTTGCCTGGTTATCGTGCGCCGCCGCGGAGGGAGGGGGCGGCGACAGGGCGGTGAGGCAGCGCCTGGAGGTGCGACGGCACCTGAAGCGGCTCAACAAGAAGCCGGTCAAGAGTATCAGGGTCTCTTTCTCGATTTAACGCCACATAATGCTTCCTTCTCGCTGGATTTTGCTTTCTGGTGTTCGGTGTGGTGACAAATGAAACATCATTTCTTTCGTCCTTTCCCTAAAAGATTGCTTCTTCTCCACGGAAACCTTGTCGATAGAAGTATTCGGTTTGTTTCCGCATAATGCTGCGGTTGTTCCTATTCTTTTTCTTTTGCCGATTTCAGGATTGCTGTATTATTGTGTCGATCTCTCATCTTCGTTGTAGCATGATGATGAACTGGTCCAAAATGTTTCAATTTCGTTCTTCAATAGCTAAAAGAGGATTCTTTTTCTTCTATTTCTTTAAGAAATTCAAGATTTTGTGTAGATGTTACATGATGCAGCTTTCTTCGCCTCAGAAGAAGGACATGCCATCAAGTTTTTATCTTGCATAAAATAAAGTTCTCTTTCCATCAAAAGTTTAGATTTTTACCTTCTTTTTTCCATCTAAAGATTCTTTGGAATCGTTTATTCTACTTCAATCATTCAATTTCTTCCCCTTTTGATGTTTGGGGGGAAAATCACATAAATATGCAGAGTCCAGATGGAGATATCATCGATTGTGTGCATGTCTCTCACCAGCCTGCCTTTGATCACCCTTTCCTCAAAAACCACTCAATCCAGGTTCATCTCTTTCTTCCTCCTCACTTTGTTCTCTTCTTTTCAGATTCTCCACCTTTCTTTCTGTATTTTATCAAGCCCTTTTTGCTGATGTTTCCAGATGCGGCCAAACTACCACCCGGAAGGCTTGTTTGATGAGAACAAGCTTGCATCACAGGAGAAGAAGACCCCCTCCACAGCTCAACTATGGCATCAGAACGGGAGGTGCCCTGAGGACACCATCCCCATCAGGAGGACAACCAGGGATGATGTGTTAAGGGCCAGCTCCGTCAAAAGATATGGGAGGAAGAAGCACAGGAGCATCCCATGCCCCTTGTCTGTTGACCCTGACCTTCTCAATGAGAGTGGCCATCAGGTATGGTGCAGAAAAGCAACAAAGAAACCATACTTTGGAGCAAAAGTTGCATCTTTTCTAGACTTGCTTTTGGTTCCTGGCTCATGGCTTTTGTTTCTTTTGGGTGTTTCTTGAGTAGCATGCGATTGCTTATGTAGAGGGAGATAGATATTATGGAGCAAAGGCCACCATAAATGTGTGGCGGCCAAAGATCCAACAACCCAATGAGTTCAGTCTCTCTCAGCTCTGGATATTGGGGGGCTCCTTTGGTGAGGATCTCAATAGCATCGAAGCAGGTTGGCAGGTATATTTCTGATCAGCTCCAGACAAACCTGCAATCTCTTTCCTCTCTGCTTTGGTACATTGAAAGAGCTTGTGCATGCATTAAGTCTTGCTTGCATGTAATAATCAGGTCAGCCCGGATCTCTATGGTGACAACAACACCAGGCTGTTTACTTATTGGACCGTAAGCTATACATTCTACCGCTTTATCATCATTTCTTTTCATTAATCATGTCGTTCTTCCTTTTTCTTCTGTTGTTATAATTACAACTTTTGCTTAGAACTATTCTATCGCTGTGTCTACCATGTTAGAGATTCAAAACGATTCAGATAGTGTCATTTCATAGATGACATATTGCACAATGGCTTTGTGAATTGTGTGTTCTTTATAGTTTCCATACGATGAAATTTCAGAGTGATGCATACCAAGCAACTGGCTGCTACAACCTACTGTGCTCGGGGTTCATTCAAGTCAACAATGAAGTTGCAATGGGTGCCAGCATCTCTCCGATCTCCGACTACGATGGTTCGCAGTATGATGTATCCATACTTGTTTGGAAGGTGCAACCAAGCCTCAATCTGCATTTGACAATTCTTATTCACTCTATTTTCTGCGGTAATTGGTATGGTTCGATTCGACGGAGCAGGATCCGAAGGAGGGGAACTGGTGGATGCAGTTCGGGAACGATTACGTCTTGGGTTACTGGCCTTCTTTCCTGTTCTCTTATTTGTCAGACAGTGCGAGCATGATAGAATGGGGAGGGGAGGTGGTGAACTCGGACGCAGACGGCGAGCACACCTCGACCGAGATGGGCAGTGGCCGTTTCCCGGAAGAAGGGTTCAGCAAGGCAAGCTACTTCAGGAACATTCAGGTGGTGGACGGGTCCAACAATCTAAGGGCACCCACAGGGGTTGGAGCCTTCACAGAGCAGTCAAACTGCTATGATGTGCAGAATGGAAACAATGGTGAATGGGGGCAGTACTTCTACTATGGAGGGCCTGGTAGAAACTCCAATTGTCCATAGAAACAAACCCTAATCGAATTCCCTCCTTCCCCCTTGTACCATTCTTCAGTCTGATCCCATCCTTAACTCAGATGTTGTTTTGCCTGTTGTAACTCATCCTCTCCCATCCTTAACAAAGCTGGGGAGAGAGAGAGAGGCTGTGTATGTGTTTCTCTGTCATTTGCTCCATCTTGGAGTCGTTTGTTCGGCTTAAGGCTAAATGATTATAACCAGTGGATCTCGACATGGCTGATGGCACTGCAACTTCTTTAGGTAGACCTATTTGTTCTTACCCACTGCACGTTATAGATTCCCTGAGTTGGTCGGCAGCTTTTCCGAACAAGCCGATGGCCGATGAGCAGAGTGATTACGAAGGATCGGACGAGGCATGACACATGTGACAACACAGTAGGCTGTGGGTCTCTTTCAAGCTTGTGATCACTTTTGATATTGTTGTCAGACGATTTACTTTTTGAGTTGCCAGCTTCTTCTGTGTTCATGTGAGGTGGTGGCGGTGGTGGTGGTGGTGGTGGAGCTGTCCCTGCTGTGTGACAAAATGTCTCTTCTACCACTATTTCTTTTAGGGGCGGAGGTGGGATTTTGGAGGCATATATCCTACTGATAGCTATGCGAGAATGCAATGCTTCTTCAAGGATCCATAGGGTGTGGGAGAAAGTTGGTGGAGGATCAAATCAGGAGGTATTATTATAAGGGGGTGTAAGAGAACACCAAATGAGAAATCTGAAAATAATATATATATATATATATATATATATATATATATATATATATATATATATATATATATATTCTAAAAAATCATCCTATCATTTTCTTCTGTTTTTTTTTTCCCTTTAAGCTTGAAAAATCAATTAATTTTAGTTAATTGTAAATATTGCATCATTTGATCTGCCTCTCTTACAACTCTTATTTGTTCTGTCTTGCCCAAACGATCACCAACTCACTAGGAATACCACACCTTATCCCAGTTTACTACTCCCATATTTATGAGTGGCTGATGGTTACAATGAATTTATTTATTTTTTATTTTATAAAAACCAAGATAAAAAATAATATTTGACGTTAATCGACGTCTTAGCTAACATCTTTGATCTTTTAATTTTTAATAAATAAGTTTGGTAATATTTAAAGTCTAAAAATATTATATCGGATGATATTTCAAGTCTATGAAATATGTCGAATGAGATTTTGAACCCTTAATCTTTTTTAATGAGTGTGATTTCAAATCCTTTATCTTTGATAAGTGGGTTTGATATATTGTCATAGATCAATATTTAGGTGATAAAAAATTAAATTTAAATACTTTAAATCAGTAATTAAGTTAATTATTATATCTGAGTGGAAGAGCAGATCATGATTCGAGGTGTGCATGCCACTGAGATGGGCTCCTCCTGTCTCTCTCTCTGATACCGGAGGAGAAGACCATCAAGTGGCATGAATAGTTAAAAGTTCTTAATCATTTCTCAATTTGTTTTGGACAAATTCCCTGCAAATGTTCGTCATTTTTCATTTTTTTTTTTCTAGTGGAGCATCCCATTTTTCCTTTTTCCATATGATACCCACTCTTTTTGCATCACACAAAATATCCTAAAAAATACAATTTTGTTTTCTTTCCTCCAATTGATTTGGTTTAATCCATTAGACCACTAGAAGATAATAATAATATGATATTTTTAGGGTATTTTTGTCGTTTGTAAAAAATCCATGGAAAATTATTTGATGCATTTTATGAGAAAAATAACAATAAGGGGCTTTTTAGCATATCAATATAAATTGAAAACTAATAGTCTATTCTTTCATCTCGTTGCTTAAGACATAAGTTTAAATGAAAATAAAGATAAAATATGATTGAAAAGTATACCTTATTAAATGTCATGCACCTTACAATATATTTTAAAATGATATATGATAATGTGACATGTCTCTTTAAAATATGCAACCATACCATCTTAAATAATAAATAATTCATCCTCATCTTATCATCTATAGGATTTTATATTTAATTATTCATTAATAAATATTTTATTAAATTTTCCTAATAACTTCACATATATCTCATTACAATAATTTTTTACATCAATTTTGATCACCATTTCCAACCCATCAGAATCGGTCAAACGCTTTCTGCAAATATATGCTGATGCCATTTCCCTTTCCATTTCCTCAACTTAATCCATCCTATTGTGAAGCCCAGCCAAAGCTTTCTGCAAGTTCTGATGGTTCACTGCAGGTAGGTGGATGACAACAGCAGTCATCTATTACACCACACCAAATAAAGAAGAAGAAGAAGGAGAGAGAGAGAGAGAGAGAGAGGACAGCTGCATTGCGGGCCTTCCGTCCTTCTCCCACACACCCTGTCATCAACATGCGCCCATCATCTCCTCCTTTCATTCACATTCATTCCTTCATTTGACAGCTTCTTCCTTTCTAAGTCTGGCCTTCTCTGCACAGCCACGCAATAACCACAACCCCTTCTCTCCGACTATATAACCTCCCCCTCCACCTGAACCCATTCCCATCTCTCTCTCCCTCTCTCTAGGAATCTGTGGAGATCATCGTCACAGTTGATCTTTTCTTCTCTTCAACGACGATGGAGGCTGCTCTTAAGCTCAGGCTCTTCGCCCTGGCCATGGTGGTCATCGTCGTGGCCTCTTCCTTGGCCGAGAAAGCCGCCGCTGCTGACGCACCCGCCCCCACCCCTACCTCCGGCGCCACTACCACCGCCCTCGCCGCACCTGCTGCTGCCCTGGCCTCGTTCTCCGCCCTCCTCTTCGGATGCTTCCTCTACTAAGCCACAACGTCATTGTTTCGTCACCTTGTTTCCTTTCCTTTGTTGTGATTTCTTCATGTAGTCATTCTCTTCTGTCATGGTGTCTATGAAGAGAGAGGAAGAGAGAGGAATATGCATGCATCGACGTATGCATACGGCGGTGGTGGTGGTGGCGGTGGATATGTAATCTTCTCTTGGTGTTCATTCATTTATGTTAATGTGATTCTTTCCCTCTTCTTTTGTCAGAAGTAAATGATCTATGCTTACATCTAAGCTTCTAAGCTTCTCAAAAAGGTTATGGCTGCAGAACAATTGCCGATCAAACGCCATTAATTGCGTTATGCTTTGTGCTTTGCCAAGAAGAGAGCAATCATCAGTTGAAGAAACTGGTGATCCCTTTGCTCATCATGGCTTGTAGTTGATTCATTCAATGCATGAAGACAACAATGAGTTGTCAATGCTGGCTCAACATGGCCTTGCTGTTCGCATGGCTTCTCAGGTTCCACAGGGTCCCATGCCATCAATTATAGCATGCATGTTGCTCCTCCTCCTCTATAATGAGTGCCCTCAATCAATGTTTGAGGTCGATAGGAATTAGAACTTTTACCTTTTGTTGGTTTCATGTGGAACTACATATAGAGTAGTAGTGATGGTTGAGTAAAAAGGGGGAAATATCACTTGTCAACCATATATACCATTCATTTATTTGGTAAATGCTCATTTCTAAAAGCTTAAAAACTTATCTTATACGTTCGTCGGGTCTCCCTTCAAGCTCTTGAAGATAATTATTGATGCTCATATGCTTCAAAAAAGGATAAAATCGTCTCAGTATACCCATCGCCCATTCTAATTGGTAGTTGAGACTTTAACTTATATTGGCACCCTTTTAAAATGTAATATGGTGTAAAAAAATATTAGTATTTGGTAAATATTAAAAATTAAGTTTTCAGTAATCTTAAGTATATACTTAAGCTATTAAGGAAAGCATTCAATTTATATTAAATTATTTACACCCTCAGTTGTCTACAAGCTGGATTTTTAAAAAAAAATAGAAAAATAACTAATTATATTAAATAATATACATGACATTGATATTATTTATGCAATAATACACTAATAGATTCAGATGTCTCTACAGAGACCACAAGTTGGATTAGACTTGGCAAATAAAATTGAATAAAAATAAATGATGTAAATTAATTAATAAAAAATATTATACAAATATTGAGTAAAATAAAAATAAACGTATACATATATTGATGTCATGATCTGCCTATGGTATCATGATAAGTATTTTAATTTAGTCACCATTAATCCTTAAATTATTAGGAAATGACTCATGAATATAATCAAATGAGTTGGTATTTCAAGTATATGCCTTTAGAATTTAAAATGATGATGTATACCACCAAGTATTTATTTTAAAGAGATATGCATGTATTTGAAAAGGAGTGCAACATTAATATGATTTTGAAACTACTGGATTTCAGATATGAAAGAACACAACATATATTGATCTAAGTTTTAGTTAAAATTTATATTTCATGTAGGTGGGTATGTATAAAACCTCTCTCTCTCTCTCTCTCTCTCTCTCTCTCATACACACATACATTCTATAGACATGATGGAATACAAGGATCACTGAGCATGAATCTTTGATGCAGATCGAATGCATATAAACAAGGGATTCAGTGTCACTGGCAAGTTGACAAGGACATGGAAGCTACTCTTCTAGCTATATGAAAATGACAATACTGCAATTATCATCCTTCCTCTCTCATGGTCAGTATCAATACACATCTCTCATAACTGGCTCAGCAAAGATATCTTTCCCTCTTATTTTTCCTCATCGTTATTATTTTCCTTCTTGATTCTTTTTCTTGGTTGTTTGCATGGCATTTAGTCTTCCATGCCTGACCAGAGTGGATCTGTGGTCGACCTTTTCCTGACAATTTGGACCTTCAAATCAGCTCCTTTGTCAACATCACTACCTCCGATTTGCTCAAACAATTACAGAATAGGGTAATAAATTAGTGATGATTGAGTTGTTCTCTGTATCATCAAACATTTCTCTGTTTCAGTTCCTGTGCGAAGCAGAGAGTGTGCGTTGACAGTGTGAGAGAGGGAAACATGAAACCAAGCTTTAGGCAACCACAGAAAGAAGCTGAAACGAGCACTGTAATCGGCTGTAATTTGAAGAGCAAGTAGAATTATTGCCATGCAAGGCAGCTTTACAACGTGATCTTATGGCATGCATTTCCACACACACATGTAATCTATAGCATTTATTGTCGAGAAGAGTGATCGATCAAGCACTTGCAATGTATCCTCCAAATGAGATGTGTGCCCTCGTCATGGGAGCTCCCCTCGCGGCTGACAGTGCCTGGTTTAGCCTTGCTGCCTGTTGCACAACCTCCTTCATTCTCTGCAATCACATCACACAAAAGGAACTTAGGATGGGATTAGATTCTCTTAATTGATCGATGAGCAGTACCTTATCGTGGGTGTAGATCTTGAATTGGATCTTAGGTTTCTGATGCTGTCGGCAGCCAAGGATGAAGATGCAGATAGTAGCAGCTGCTGCTGCTGCTGCTGATGCTCCCATGGCGCAGAAGGCTCCAATACCTGTCGATCTCCAATTCCCCGGAGGAGGAAACCCGAAGCCTTTGATCTCGGATCCTGCACGATCCTTCTCTTCTCCCTCTTCCCTGACTTGCGATTCCACGTCTTGTGTGACGACGCCGATGTCTTTGAATCCTTTGGCTTCAGCATCATCATCTGAGTTATTCTCCATGGTTGGCTCTGAGTTCTGCTGCTGCTCCAAGAAAGATTGTGATGGGCAGATGAAGTAATTGGCATCAAGTGTGAGCTCCTTGAGCAACAAATCATTTTGATTGCCATGGCTGAAGTCCAGCAAGCTCTTGTCATCAGGGAGGAACTCCCAGTCATCGAGATCCCTCTCCAGGCAAGATTTCTCCATGTGATCAGAATTAGGGACGACTGTGTGTGTGTGTGTATGAGAGAGAGAGAGAGAAGAGAGAGAGAGAGAGAGAGAGAGGACTTATCCTTCCACCTGCCAAGACTTTTCGTATAAATCTAATTCCCAACTTTTGTTTGACGACTTGCAGAGGAGGAATGAGTTGTCATTCCTCGAACTGTTCTTGTGCATGATTGGGCTGTATGCCGGTCTCTGTCTTAGTCTCTCTCGCTCTCTCTGCTTCACACATTAATTCCAATATGCACAGTTAAGGTTTGGGTTCGTTCGAGCGTCACGAGTTGGTTGCGGCAGGTCGATTCGAAATGGGTGCGCCACATGAACCGGGCGACTCGGGCGTGCGGCTCAATTAAGTCAGGGATTGGGTTCCGTTGAGTTCGAAGTAGTTGATTGGGCTGAACCATTTCAGCCAACTAAATCCTTCCCCACGACGCGAACCGGAAAGGACGAACCCTTGCCGCCCCTCACCCGCGCGAACTGTCGCTGCCCGAGCCGCTCTCCTCCCTGTCGAGCAGCTGCTCACCCCTCCGGCGGTACCTCTCTCTCTCTCTCTCCCTACTTCCCTTCACTCTTCTCCCTTTTCCACCAGCAGCCGCCGCCCTCTCTACCTCAGGCAGCCCTTTGGCGCCTCCGTTCTCTCTTCCCCAGCCGCCGCCATTGTTGATGCACCGATGCCTTTTTTTGCTGATGTGATGCCATTGGGGGCAAATGTCACGTTTATATGAAAATTAGGAAGATTTCGACACACTTCAAAATAAAACATGATGAAAATTCTAATTTTTTTTAATCCAAATATTTTAGTAGCCTTATAATATTTGTGACAATTTACTGTGAGGGAACGAAAATAAAAAAAAGAATAATATGTTATTTTATTGTAATAGTTGGAAATTCGGCTTATCTCAGATTATATTTCAATGGAAAACATATTTTCTTAAAAGGATTTTTATTTTTATGTCAAAGAAAGAAACCCTCTTTGGGGAATATAGGAATGTAAGCCCTAATTTCTATATTATATTTGCCAAATATGAAGCTTTTCCCATGAAATTTTAATCTTGCGTCGGAAATGATATTGTATTTGTCAATGCATGATGGAGTGGGGACAGAACTGGAATTTTACGTGTAGGCTCCACTCTGCCTCAACGGGCCGGGCTTGAAATAAAAGCCCATGAAGTCAATGCTACGTTTGGCCCATTACATAGTCCTCTAGGGTTTCGCTTCCCTCTTCGTTTCTGGATATCTTAGCACGGGCGACAGCGCAGAGAGGGGTGTTTGGTTCCTTTTCCTCGAGCTCGTCTCGGTAGGTTGTGATCCCATCCTCCCCCCCTTCCCGTTCACATTACTCTTCTTGGCTTCTCTTTGATTGGATGCTGCGATGTTTTTGAGTTTTGGCGATATGCAATCGTTCTTTCTTTCGCGTTTCTTGGTCTTTCATCGTCTTCATCAGATCAATTTGTACAGCAGATAATACTTGCGTTCCCGTCATTCTTTAAAGATTTAGTTGTTTGCTTGCAACTTAGAAGTAGGTCATCTAATGCCATGCAGTACTAATGTGGAACTTGCCTTTGTGCGTGCGTGAGAGAGAGAGAGAGAGAGAGAGAGAGAGAGAGAGCAGTCCGCGTTGTAGGACACGAAGGCCACAAGAACATGTCAATATAAAACCCATTTGTCTGCTAAAGTCCACAGCCTAAAAGAGGGGAATCAGCCAACATAGCAGTTGGAAAAATGTACTCCTTTCATTAGATGGGGGTTGAACCTTAGACCTCCAGTGATGGATGAGAGATGCTATACCATTCAAGGATAAGAGATAGCGGAGAGGTTACTACTGTTGTTAGGATTGTTATTTATTTTTAATACATAATGAAAAGAAAATTTTGTGAAACTGAATGGCTCAAGTTTGAGCCCAACAATCTATTCTATGTTTTCTTCACAATAATGCATTTGTTTTGCTCGTAGTGGCAGCCATAGTAAAGATTGAAGAATCAAGTTTGAGATCAACAATGCATTTCCTGCAAGATAACGGAATTGTATACCCATCAAAATTTTGTTGTAGAATCTTTTACAAGTTCCTCCAAGGAAAATTCTAACTTGGCTTTGTTCTAAAATGCATGTTTTTTTGTATAACTCAGTTTAATTGTGTCTATGATGGTTCACTTAACTATTAAGATTTTCTTGCTTCATATATGGTTCCTTATGTTATTTGCATGATGCAAAAAAATTGTAAGAAATATTGAAAAAAAATTGTTGATGCGCTGATGCATTTTATTGCTGATGCGATGCTATTGGGTGCAAATGTGGTTACCTGTGTCATTTTTTGTTCAATATGTCATGTTTATAGATCAGTCTTGTGATATGCAGGAATAAATTGGCTCCTGAGTTGCATACAAGATGAGATTAGAAAAGTGTTGGTTCTGTTCCTCAACCATTTATCCAGGACATGGAATTCAGTTTGTTCGAAATGATGCAAAGGTAAGGCCATGTTTTCCGAATTAATTCATCTGGAAGACTGGTTTCCAGGCTTCTTCAAAAGAAAGGTGTTATGATCTTAAATTGGGAGACTTGTACCATTTGAAAATATGATTGTTACTCATAGTACTACAAACTTGGTTGTTTGTGCGACTCTTGTGCTTTAAGCTCCTTCACTATTATCTGACAGACTTGTACTAATCCTTTATATGTCATAAATCTTAACCCTATTATGATATTATTTTAATTGCATGTTAGACGTGATGTGTTCTCATTCTTTTGTTCATTAAATTTTGATCTCTTGTTTCCTTTTGTTTTTTATATTTTCTGAATTGCTTGAGCTTTAGAAAGCACAAGGAGAAAGGAACCCAATGATCCACAATTTGATTCATGATCTGATATAATCTTTGTTAGGTGTACTGCATTCATATTTTTCTGTTCATCAAGTGTTTGGCTCTTATTTACTATTATTTTCATGTTTTCTCAATTGTTTGAGCTGTAGAAAGCACAAGAAGAAAAGAATCTATCTCTCATGAATCCTCTTAGTGATTCTTATCTGAAGTAAAGTAGTCTTTTTCTTAGTTTTTATGATTTTTTTAGAATTCTAAATTATTTTCATGGATTCCACCGATCTGATTCATTAATCAGACTGATACTGATCGTTCTGCCATCGTAAGATCTCGATCCCTATTTTAAACGATGGGCTTCTTACAGAATTCTAGCATGCATGGAAACAGGTGTAGTCCAGTGCTTATTGGATGAACATGCCTCATTCAGTTTTATGAAAATAGATGCTATACAAAGAATTTACTTTAAAACCCAGTCAAATGAAGGCATTATGTTCAGTTTCATCAAAATAGATGCTGTACCATATGTCAAGATGAGATTGGGGTTGATTTTGATCAGATCTGTGTTAAAGAAAAACTGATCTTGATGTCCCAACAGATTGACATAAGCCAATCCGTAAGTGCACGAGTTCCAATATGAAAACCTGATTCATTTGGTTTGATTTGGTTAGTCTTTCATGTTTTTCAATGTTTGGACTCATGACAGTAGTACAGTGGTGAAAAAAACCCCATTGGAGGAGAATGAAATAGAACATGAAACTGTGAGCTCCTGTGTAGTGGGAGGAGATTTTATGATGAGATAATATCTAAACATTCTATGTTTTAGATGATCAGATTGCGTCATAAGTATAACCGATGGTTGTTGACTGGCATCTGATCCAATTATGAATTAGACAATCAGAATAGTTTAATTGGATTGTACTGATAAACAATCAGATTAAGATTTGTTCCAATAAACAGTTCAAATTTGTTGAGATAGCATCATATCTGATCCATTGAAAGACATCTTTTGGGGAACTATATGAAGTACAAGCTACATAGGAACTTAGAGCCAACATTCTTCATTTTGTATGCCAAGTTGTGCAGAATAGCTTAAGCCTATGGCTCCGCTGCTTCTGATGATTTATATTATCAAGGTTCAGTTATGTATACATACAGTTTGTATGTCAGCCATGGTTTGTGAAGTCTAATGCGCATGCAAACATTATTAGCCTATAATGTTGTTTGCTAGTTCCTATTGTCATCGATGAAAGTTCTTTTGCAGATATTCCGATTCTGCCGATCAAAATGCCATAAGAATTTCAAAATGAAGAGAAATCCTCGCAAGGTGAAATGGACAAAGGCGTATAGGCGATTACATGGGAAGGATATGACTCAGGTTAGAAATGCTAGTGTGATACTTTTTTCTGTGTTTCTTTGTTTAAGTTGATGAAATTGCATGACACGATGACTATCTAATGACTGCTATCCGTGTTAAGGACTCGACATTTGAGTTTGAAAGGAAGCGTAACAGGCCTGAAAGATATGATAGGAATGTCACAGTGATGACGCTGAAGGCTATAAAGAAGATTGACAAGATCAGAGTGACCAGGGAGGCTCAACACCACAAAATGAGGTTGGTTTCCGTTACGAGTGGTATCCCATTTTCTTCAATTTGCAATTTATATTCTGATATGCCATACTCATATATCTCACAGGATGAAGGGTAAGAAAGCAATCGAGCAAGAGGCGGCAATTAAGGAGTTGGAGAACAGTATTAATTTGGTCAAAGCACCTGCTGCCCTGCAGCAGGGATCAGAAATTACTCTTCCAAAGATCAAAGTCAAGGTTTCTCAATCACAAGATGTGGGAGAGCGAATGGAAGAATAATGGTAATCTGGACATTCATCCATCCTCCAATTTAAAAGTGCCATATTAAGTTTTTTGTTTTCTTTTGTGTGTGTTTGCACAGTTAATGAGTGGGTGGTTCCTTGGAACATTCTTCTACTGAAAGATGGATGGATGCTTTGCCATGGATGTAGCTGAAATAGTAGGTTGGGAGAACAACATTTTGTGCTTAATTGTCTTGGTCGGTAATGGATGGTTTTTTTTTGTTTTTGTTTTAGTGGACACGTTATTCGATCACATTAACAGAAAGCTTCTGATGCTGCTCAAAAAGAACATGGAATGGTTGCAATCACTAGTGTTGTTGTCATCGAGCGCTTCCCGCCCCGACGAGGTGAGGCGAGTGCCTCAGAATTGGTCCGAGAGGGCAAATTGAAGCAGGTGTGGTTTGGAGGATTGATTGATTGGGCTCACCCCATGCGTGCGAGCGCTATCGACACCACCTTGTGTCGCGCGATTCGACATGTGGTGGCCCTTAGACTCGTTGTTGCATATCCCTTTTGCACCCGAGAAGGAAACCTAACCTAAACTGTGATCAATTCATCTGCATGGCCCTTAGCCCTTGGGCTCGTGGGGGCCCGTCCGACGTTACCTTCTCCCCTCTCATGAGGGGCAGAACCCTCCCTCATCCTCTTTTTTATCTCCATCCTATTTTTTTTTATTTTTTTTAATATAATAATAATAATAATATTTCTATTTAATTATAATTTTTTATATAATTTTAATATTTATGAATATTTTGCTTGTACTCAAAGCGACAACTTAGCGCCTCCAGCCTATCCCTACCCTCTTTCTCCTCCATCGTTGTCCTCTATCAAGCCTGCCTCCCAACAGTCTCACCCTCCTCCCCCCTCTCTACTCGGTGCTTCTTCCGTCGACCAATTTGTGTGTCGAACGGATCTATTTGAAAAAGTATATATATATATATATATATATATATATATATATATATATATATATATATATATATATATATATATATATATATATATATATATATATATATATATGCTCGAGCGAGAGCACCTAACGCCTATGCCTATAACGATCATAAGCACATGACTCGTGATGTAACTGACAGCATGTATCGCTGCTTTATTATCATCTGCTAAAAAGGTCTTGCAATCTTATTTCTTGAATTCATCTGCATTGCACATCAAACCTTGTAAGCTCAATTGTCAAAAGGTAAGTATCGTGATCTTACTCATGCATAATTGGATCCGTGGGATGTCAGTGTGTTTCACTTCACCACGGCGTCGTAATCAAATTGATATCATTCAAGCTAAGTCGGATAATTAACTCAGGTGTCATATTCTCTACTACCTTCCCCCCACCCAGCACTCCTGGGAATCTATCTGATGAGCGAAGAGAGAACTGTTATCGAACACTGTATAAGCACCCTTTAGAAGCTTCCTATGGCAGGATAGGAGGAAGAAAGAAACTTCACCGGGGAATGGATAACAAAAATGTGGACTTCTTTTTGTTTTTTTATTCGAACCATAAACAACTTTAGGGACTTAATATCTAATGCCACACTTTTATTGTTCCTGTGGCAATCACAAGAACTCGAAAAGGCCCAAAGTTGCAGTCACAAACAATTTAGTGAAGTCTAGTACAGGACAAATCTTTGCGGCATCTATCCGTAGTTATCAAGCAGGAGACCCTGTCGTTTGACACAGCTATGAATCCACCAGTCCAAAGTTTTATGAGTCAGGAACTCTTTTAAGTCTATCATTTAACCCAACAACAAAAGTTTTTGTGGCATGAAATGGAAGTAGTGCAGAGTGACTAAAAATGATATCAGTGGTGTGTCATCTACAGAAAATTAGTGATACCAGGATAGCATATTACCACAATGAGATCTTTTCACACAAAGCTAAGAATCTACAAGTAAAAAGTAAGGCCTATGTTCTTCATGAATTAAATTCAAACAAAGTTTTACGAGTCAGGAAGAACTCATTAAAGTCTATAACATTTGTCCCACAACAACAAAAGTATTTGTGGCTTGAAATAGCAGTGTAGTGCAGAGTGTCGAATACTAGTTGTATGTCAACTACAGAAGATCACTGATGCTAGGATAGCATATTACCATACCAGTTATGTACTTCAGCAGTCAATGCCCCTTCAGGTTTCGTTTAACGGAACCTCTGGTTTTGGAAGAGTCCGTGCGTGGCTGAGACCTCATCCTTCCTGAGTCATGTGGTCGCTCGGTTGATGGAAGTGCCCATCCTCTTGTGTGCTTTTGACTGCTGTTGTTACCACTCCCTACATGACCACACATGGATATAGAGTTAAACATCATTGGGTTAATATGGCAGAGCAATTAAGCCATGAAAAAACAAACTAAAAGATTATTAGGCCTTTCTGTTAAAAAAGAAACAGTCACAAAGAAAGGAGTCAATTTCAAAGGGTCAGTATGACTGATGCATTAATCAAGGTTGACAAAAGCAAAATACTAAAAAGGAACATGTTGCTTGCAACCAAAGAGCCCACAAGTAGCAGTCGCCAACAAATGCATAGGCCACAGAAAATTGTTATAAATGCGGCTGTTTGGATTCTGCATATATAGTTGCTCTTTAACTAAAGAACGGGAATGGCAACTGGTCTTCAAAGGCATAGAAGCAAGCAGAAGTTGTGCAAACTGTAAAGGAGGTAAGAAGCAACACAAGAGGTAATGAGTGAGAGGAGGGAAATATCAAAATACAAACTTTAACTTAACCCTAAAAATGTGACATGCAGTATTTTGAATTGTAAGTCTGTATGGGGGTTTAGTTTCATATGCACATGTTGCAAGTGACCTAGAGACAAGCAAATGCTTGCAAATGTATTAACTACCAGAAGAAAAACTTACAGGCAGTTCACTTGCAGGGAACCAAACACCCCGTAGTGAATGCTTAAAGTGAGAGGCTTAAAAAAGGCACACATAAGTGAAGCAAGGTGTACTTATTTTCAAGCATCAAAGAAAAAGGAAGAGCAATTCTAGAGTCCACGTATTCCAAAATCCAGTCCATGGTCAAGCAAGAAACAACTGGTGGATATTGATGGCCAGGCAAGCGGTAGCAATGGCTGCCACCATGCTACTGCTTTTGCCAAGCAAGATGGGCAGCTTTTGCCTCCAAGCCAAGAAAGGAGCAGCCACTGCTTCAGTTGACCACTGCAGTTGCCAGCATGCCAAGTGACACTAATCTAGCATCCTGAAAGGTGGGAGGAAAAAGAAGAGAAATAGGAACAATTAATAAAAATTTTGCTCATCATTGTAACCCATCCACAGATTATCAACTGGCCACCTTTGGAACCAGCAGATCATGGCTTGCCAATTATTTTCTCCTGATACTGAATTGCGACCTTGTTGTTGTTGTTGTTATTGTACACAGGATCCTGTCAATTTTGAAACAGGAATTGATGTATGGGTTCACAGATGGGTCAACCAGGGGCATTAAGTGTACAATGGTTGCTTGATACTGTTATGAGTGTACAGTTGCAACGGCTTTGCCTAGATGCGTTAGAAGAGGCTTTGGCTCACATTAAACTCACCCAAGTGCATAGGTGAGCCAAGCATATGCCTGTTTAACACAAGTATATCATGTTAATCCTGAACCAACTAAACAGACAGCGCCCTTGCTAAAACCTTTGCAGAACAAAGATTTCATCATGAAGCCATTCAAATTCTAAGCATAAGAAAATCATTGTATTAGTCACAGTGATGAAAAATATCATTTTATCAAATATTTTATTGACACTTCTTTTTGGTGTTTGTATTGACAATCACCTACCAGTCTACCACCAAAACCATACTGTCGAATAATAGTGCATGGGGCCACCACCAATCCATTATCAAACAGAAGCTGAGTAGGATCTTACAACACACTGCATAGACTCTTCTATGCACCACATCAGAGGCCATCATAACCCTTAAAAGCAACCAAATTTCAACTAAATTAAGTTCTTCCGTGAAAATATACAGGATAATATATTCTCTTAGGAAAATTTCCAAGTTCATCCTGGAAACAAATTAGAGGAGCATTGGTATTCTCTTCATCCAGCTTTTGTGCATTTGAGTGCAACATGCTATTATGATACTGAAGTAACTCATACTACAAGAGAAAGTATAAAATGTCATTGAGAACTAAAATTAAAAGAAAGGAGCAATGTAAAAACGTGCATCATCTGACATTTCACACGTTCTTGAAAATTCTTCACTTGTACAAAAGTTTTTGCTGATTGACTAATCCCCTACAACCTAGTTCATCATGGAAACAAAGTAGAGAAGCCTTGGGATTTTTTTTCCAATAGATTCTATGCAATTGAGTGCAGGAAAGCTACTGTGATACTGGAGCAACTCATTTTTGGCCAATTGACATTGACTAGAGCAAGAACATTACAATTGCAAAGTATGGACAAATGTCATTGAACACATTACATACTAGTTTTCGAAGATCTTCACTAGTCCGTAAGTTTTATCTTATGTCTAATTTCTTAATTTACTACCTATCTAGAGCAGAACCAATATTCATCTAAATCCAATGGGATTTCAAATTTTATACTGCTCCACCAGCATTCCTTCCTATTTGGAACTCCCAATTAACGTGACCACATGCACATAGACATGGAAGTATGGTGCTGAAATTATGTGAACAAGACTTAAGAGAAAAAGTTTAAGGTTACAGTAAAACTGATCATAAGAAAGGAACTTCTCTGCCCTCAGAATTCAACAATCTACAACAACTCCAATGCACCATGGGCATTGCTAAACTACCATGAAGATTAAACTACCATGAAGATTAAAATTTTCTATGTAACATGCCCTAGCTAATTTAACAATCTCATCAAAAATTGAAAATACTATTTTAACAATGTTGCTTTCGTATAGGGCATGCCATTCTATCAGAGAGAGGTATACAACTACACAAAGATGCATGACAAAAAACCTTTTTAAAAATTATATTTTTAGAAAGTACGAAGATCAACCTAAACTAGTATGTCTTGATGCAACATAGTGACTTTTCATTTGAACTTCATTCAACTAGCCCCCTAGAATTTGGTGTCTCTTGTTAAACCTCTGTGTTTCATTTTTTTTCCTTTTGTTCTTCCTCTTCCAGAACTACTATCACTCCTCTTCATCACTTTATATGGTGTCTTCCTTGCACTTCTCCTCGACATAGGCTAATACTGCTATTGTTGTCTTCATCTATTTCTACTATAATTTTATGACTATTATTGTGTTATCCATGATGTCAATAAAAAGTTAACTATATGTCCAACACATTTAGAATGTTCTATCGAAACATAAAAGAAAGCCAAATAACTAGAAAACCAAAGAGCTAAGGGATGATAGGGCAATCTAGCATATGAGGCTCTTACCGATCCGGGCCCAAGAGGATCACCCTTGCAAGCAAAGATGTTGTTTCTATAACTTAAAATACTAGGCACCAATTCCTCGAAAGGTGCAATTTTACAATAGTGCTAAGGCTCATTAACACATGGAGACAAACGGCTATTGCCCAATAATATCAGAGTATGGTAAATCCAATTGATGCAAATGACAAGTGCATGGCATGACAAACCAAAATCTGGTAAATCCAATTGATGCAAATGACAAGTGCATGGCATGACAAACCAAAATCTCAAGGACTTGATCATCCAGAGGAATGGTTGGAGATATTGGACATCAGAATATTCCAGAACTATATTTTACTCAAGGGAGCCACTATGTGTTTAGAGGTTATGATCAGGCACAAAACATACATATATCATCATTGGTGGAGCCCTGCAACATGATGTGGAAGCCATGTGAAGAAATTGCAACATGACTTTCCTTCCAAGGGAAAGGACCTACTTTGAGAACACATGCAGCAGTGTGAACTAACTAATCAAAAGGGGTGAGGAAGTGACAGTTAGCAGGACTCAACTAGCTAACAAATGCATCGGATATTTTGTATTGAACACACATCAATACCAATGCAAAATTAACAAAAACTATCCAACAACAAGAACTTAATGGGAAGTAGTTCTTTATTATGAAATCCAACATAACACCTAGTACATAAACCAAGAAGAAGCCTCAAAATTATATGTTAATATGCTCTCATATATTTATTTTCTCACTTCATGCAGGATATTAACCATAGTGCTCCATGAATAACAATCTACAGAAGACCACAACATATTGTAACTGGCTACATAATCAAATGCAGAAAAATTATAGTTCAGTCTTAAGTTAGTTAATCCGAAAATAACTACTTACTTAAGTTCCGATCATCAAGCAAATCAAGTCCTGGCTTCCATCCAGGCAAGTGTTGTTTAGCATTCCCCTTCCAGTCTTCCTCGAAAACAGGCAGCTCATCTGATGGTTTTAAGCAAATTGCAGTTAAATGAAATAAACAAAGAATATAATCATCCTCTTAGCTGCAGCACAAAATTGTGCCAGACCTTCATTCAAATTATGTAATGTCTGCAGTGTGTCTACCCTCCCATCTGAATTTAGTTTTCTTGTTAGTGAGTGACCCTACAAAGACGATGAAAAGGGTGCCTTAAGTAATATAGCATATAAACTACATTTAACAAAAAACGATTCATTATAATCAAGTATCTCGAAAGTATATTTAATGTGAAAAATAATCTATGTTCATATGTACTTTGTCACGGATCCCTCGAGAAATCCTGTGAGTAGCTCTACCGGTAGTAGTATCGGCCTCCTTGTTCTCCTCCATAACAAACTGTCATAGTCAAGAAGGGAGGTAGTACTGATATAAATAATCAGAAGAACATTACAGTCATGCAATGTTCCAAACAAATTTACAAAAAAAAAAAAAGTGCATTAGTTCACTAAGCCTGATTACTCACTCCATCACCACCCATTCTCCTTGTAGTAGATGAAGTGTAATATGCTCCATTTGGACCACCATAAGTCACTGTTGAGCTCTGGAAAGTAATAGAGTGACTATGTGATTGCATCCTATCAGACTGGTTGAAGTTGTTCACATATTGCATACGCCTTCTCTTATTTGCTGCAAAAACCAAACCTTCTCAGGAATCTTGCACCGCTTAAAAATATTATCATTTTGAAGCCTTCAACTACTATGAAAAAGGGAACCAACAGATAAGTATATACACCTTCAACTACTTCATCAGGATCCTGAACATATGGCTCTTTGCTTGTTCTAGAATGTTTTCTTGGGTTCTCTTTCTGCTCCTTGTCAGTCTCTTCTCCTCCATTATCATCATCAGACAGTTCCTGAATGATCGGACCCTTTGACTTATTGACATAAGGAGCCTGCTCCAAGAACCCAACTCTACTGGTCTCTCCAAAATGGCTCCCTCGATCAGCAAACATGCTGGGACCAAACATGCTTGGTCGGAACATGCTAAGGCCCATCAAGCTTCCAAAAGGCTGCGTGAAGAAAGGGTCATCGAAGGGATCTCTCCCACCAAAAAAGCCAGAAATCAGACTCCCTGGTCTGCTGAGGCCACCAGATCCAGCAAATGGATCCCCAAAACCAAAGAAGTCACCCATACCGCCTCTGCCACTCTGCATATTCTCTGAACAAAAATCTGAACACATGGGAAAAAACCGAGACTGTTCAAGAAAATGTAAATGTTACACTAAACAAAAGGAAAAACGCGATCGATGAGAGAAACGAAACAAGATCTTTTTTGTTTTCCCAACATATTGGTCGAATCGATTAAAACCATGACAGAACAAATCAATGCCATAAAAATCGAAAATGTCAAACCCAATAATTCGGCTTTATCCATTATCCATATGTGACATTTCTCCAAAATCCATTCTCAAAACCCATTTATTCAGTTATCAAGCAGGCAGAATACCAACAAAACCAAGTGATACAAGAACACGTCAAAAGGGAACCAACAGAAACGAGAAAAACGAAAAAAAAGGGTTTTCAAAGATGATCAATAGATCAAAATACTACATTTTTCATACCGACTAAACGAAAACCAAAACACCAGCAACCAAATCCAAATAGACCGAACTCCTAACCCACATCGAATGGAAAGCCAAAGCACCCTAACAGCAGATCCGAATCGAGGGTAGAAGTCTCGATCAACACTTCCATGGGAACCCAAGAAATCGATTGGGTACACGATCCGAGGAAAACAGAAAAAAAAAAAAGGAGAATGAAAAAAATTACGGACCCTGAGAGATCGAATCGGAGCGACGTGGCCACCGGTGGCGGCCAACTCGATCGGCAAGCCTCGGAGATCGTAATCGAGCGCCCGACCGGTGGGAGACTCGGGAGCGATCGACGACGAAGACGAGAGGTTTCCGCGTCGTCTTATAACTGGAGAAGGAAGCAACTTAATGGAACCGACAGAATAAGAAAATAACAAAAATGCAAAAAAAAAAAAAACATTCATTATATTTATTATAGTATTACAAAGGGCGATTTTATTTTTTTCAAAAAAAATACTTTCTATTTTTTCTCAAATAGTATTCCTAATTTTTATAATATTTTTATTTAACTTATTTATATTTTTTTAATAATATTATAATATTTTATTAAGTTATTAAAAATATTATAAATAATATATTATTATACATATTATATCTCTTTAGTTGTGATTGCTCGTACACCATTATAATATAAAATTTTTAGACTTTAATTGATTTGATTGAGATTATGGATCTATTTATATCATCTATATTATTTTTGTTAAATACTTTAGTAGATCAAATCACTATAACAAGCTAAAATACTATAATTGATTGAAAAAGTATCATTAAGTTGGTGAGATGTATTTTGAATATTATTTAAAACAAGAGACACCATTTGAGAAAATTAAAAACAAGAGATATTTTTGGGAATTTTTTTTCTAGGAAATTACCCTATTATAAATGACCAATTTCTTGTATTTTTAGCAAATAATACTCCTCATTACTAAAATGGGTATTGGGATCCATCGTTTATTCAAAAATGCTATAATGGAGTAATGTCCAATTTTTTTCTATTATCATCCTTTAACAACAAATAAACATATATATATATATATATTAAAGATTTTCCAAAGTAAATTCCTAAACTTAGAATTAGGCAAAAAAATTAAAATTTTAAAATATATCAAAACCTTTATAATTTTTATCCAAATATACTCAAGTTCTCGTTCAAATAACTTTATAATACCTCCAATTGAATAATGAAGTTGATACTTATATTAATTTTTAATATTTTTCAATAACTTATTGTCTTCGTTTCATAATCAAAGACATAGTAAATCAATTTGATTTACTACTAAATTGATCTAACCAATTCAATCTAATTAGATTTTCAATGAAAAATCTAAAACATAGATGTTGTAAGTTTATCATTTCCGGAAAAAAAAAAAAAGGTAAGACTGTCTTTAGGCATATGAAAATAGGATAAATTATTCGTAAAAAAATCCAAATAGTACACAAGTTCTAAATATTAATGATAAATCATTAATGTTTTTTCTTAATATACATAAGCTAAGTGTTCACTTAATATCCTAAGCAAAACGAGTGAAACAAGCAAAAAGGGAAAGCAAGAGCCAACTACACATTCACAATAATTTATTACCATTAATTTTAAAAAAAATATTATATGAAATAATGTATTTGATGCTCACAAGTGTATTCAAAGCTGAGATTTATCATTTGTGTAACAAATACATTAATTAACCCATATGTCTCAATAAAGATATTACCATTAACTTATTGACATAATAAATAGCATCAAACTTTCTATGTTTTAATTACAGCAGTCTCACTCTACATTTCCATGCAACAACATTTAATATAAGTTCTTGACATCTATTAAATTAAAAAATATAAATAAAAAATAAAGATTGACAAGGAAGATTCGATAAAGGACAAAAGCTAGTGCTTCCATTACGATCAAGACGGATATTAAAAGAGAAACCGCAAAGAATACCTTACAGAGAAAGCGAAACATAAACTCAGAGAAGCTTCATGTACATTCATGATCAGTCTCTATTAATCAGATTTTTATGATAACACATAGGTATTAGATATCGACAGTACTTATCATATTTGTAATTCGTTGTAGATTCTGGTAATACCTAGGAGATTGGCGAGAGGCGAAATAGACCTCAAGATAAACAATGGAGCAAAGATCGTTACAACAACTATTGGTGAGGTCACCCTACATCTGTCTAGTGGAGCTACTATTACATTGGATTTATGTTATTTTTTTCTTCTATTATCAAAAATATTATTTTTATTTTATGTTTGATAATTAGTAAATATAAATTAGTTTTTGAGAACAATGGTTGTTCAGTAATATTGGAAGAAAAAATCATCATAAGAGAAACATTGTATAATGGTTTATTTATGTTAGACACTGCTCCACATATTATAAATACAAGTATGTCCAAGAAAAAATGAGATGAAGTGAACAATGCATACATGTGACATTGTATGCTAGGTTATATCCACGAGGGAATGATTCAAAAGTTGCTGAATGATGATATTTAGATCCATTCGACTATGTGTCATATGCAACTTGTGAATATTATCTTTGAGAGGATTCGAAGAGTATTTTTGTTTTCTTTTATATATTCATAATAAAATTTATATGTTTGAAATCTTAAAATTAAGTTCAAAATGCTCTTAATACTACTCAACAAACCTTGGGTTTCATTTCCTTTCTATTTAGGAATTTTATAATCCCTTCATATATGATTCAATCTTCAAATTTATGATACTATAATCAAATGCTCATTCCACCCCTATTTTGATAATAATCAATTCATATGTTAAGCAACTATGATAGCCTATCATAGAGAAACCTATAACCCGTAAGCATATAGAGATTTGTTTAGTCTCTAAGAATCAATCCCACACCTCCAATGCTATCTTAGATATTGATAACAATATTTAGTCTCATATTGATCGACATGTAGGAGAATCAAGGATTTGTAAGTCCACCCGATCATCCTTAATTTTAGAGGTATTTTTTGATACTCACAAATTTCGAAAGGACAAAATCGTAATGGCATTTTTAGTACCATCCATTTTTATGTTTGAACCTGATTGTAAGTATTTGACAAATATCCTTCAAACTATTATAAAAGTTCATAGTATGACATATATGTTATAGCTTTGCAAATAAAAAAAGGGAGTATTTTGCTCCATTAAAAGCTTCCTCATTTCGGATCTTCCATATGCCTTTAAATGGGCCGGGTTTAAATTTTTAGCCCAAGAAGGCTCTGTTAAATATGGCTCCCTCGGTCGTTGCCTATATAAAGCAACAGACGTTAGGGTTTACCGTGCTTTCCCCGCGGCCGCCTTCGCTTCCTGAGATCTCAATAGAGAGGCGATCTTAGCAGGTTCGTAATCGAATGCTGAGATGCTTTCTTTTGGTCTTTTAGCAACTTCTAGGGTAATTAGCGACAATCAGTATTACGTGATTCCTGCTGGTTACGATGATCTTGTGCCGCGGATGATTTTTGCGTCCTGCGAACGATTGTTAGGAAAATAAGATCTGAATATGGTGACATTTATGTTTCTTAAGATCGTAATATTTAGGTTTTGTAATGCTTGTTGATTGGGACCAGCGGCTATAGTGATGTGTCCTCAAGATGGTCGATGAGGAGAAGTAAAACATTAGTTTTAACTTTCTTTGCTAGCTAATCCATCATCCTCCATATATATGAGGTGTACAGTTTGATAAAAAACCCTATCTTTTTGTCTTCTTAAAGATGCAGTTTACTAGTTGTGTATCAGGTTTGAGGCCAACTATCTATTCTATATTTTCTTAACTTCAGAAAGGGTTGATGAATCGAGGTTGAGACCAACAATTTATTTCCTCAAGATAAAGGAATTGTGGTGATCATCAAAAGATTTTTGTAGAACCTTTTTATATGCTTCTCCAAGTAATAAAATAGAACTTGGATGAGTACCAGAATGTCCATGTTTCATATATCTTGGTTTAACTCTATTCACAATGGTTCACTTCTTGGTGTATAATCCGTGAAGTATGTCATCCTCCATATATGGTACCTTATGTTACTTGATACACAAAAGTCTTAAGAAATTTTAATGTAGAATTGTTGATCTAGTGCTGTTTTTTTTTGCTAGTATGATGCTGTTGGGTGCAAATTGGATTATCTGTGTCCCATTTATTTTCGCAATCATCCAATTCATTCTTGTTTTTATGTTTTTGAATGTTCTTCATCTTAAGTTTTGCATACCTTCTCTTTGTATCTTATAAAATTTAAATATTGAGGCTAATTTTTGGTACAATCTTGCCTTTTGAAATTGATGTGGTTGATGAAAATATAATTTGTAGAGAAAAATGCTGCTTTCCATCTAATGCAGAGTTGCTATTAGCCATATGATATCACCATTGATCTCACAGCCCATTTATTTGCTTCCTCAATGGGACATTGTGCCATAATGAGTTTGCAACACCAGTTCCAAGGGCATTTTGCTCACTGTGTCTCTTTGCCTTTAATCTGGTTTTAATTGTTAAGCTGTTCTTCTGGTTTACTTTTTTTTTTTTTTGAAAAGTTGATTTATGCTGAGCACTTGATCTGATGCAGTCTATTTAACTTGTTTGGTCAGCATGGATACTCAAGCTAAACTTGCAGTTGTGGTGAAAGTGATGGGCCGAACTGGATCTAGAGGTCAGGTAACCCAGGTCAGGGTTAAATTTTTGGATGACCAAAACCGGCTGATCATGAGGAACGTGAAAGGCCCTGTGAGGGAAGGTGACATCCTCACCCTTCTTGAGTCTGAAAGGGAGGCTAGGAGATTACGGTGATGACTTTCATGTCCATGTTGCCTACATTAGTAGGGTAACTCTATTAAGCTACAGATTTGTCCTTCTCTGCCATGGTCTTTCTGGTTCTATGGCATTAGTTTCTATTACTTAGTCGCTTTATTATGAGCTGTATCGAGCCAAGAAACTGTTTTTTCCTCTAGTGAGTCATTTTAACTCTCAATGTTTTAAATTTTTTATGCTCATGTCAGTTCTCTCTCTCTCTCTCTCTGTTGCTCTGCTTTTATATTAAAGATGTTTTTGATTTACTGCACGTTGTGCATTGATGGCAAGTTTTATGTAGATGAGTTAAACATGAACTTCGCATCATGAAGCGCTCATGATGTCTACTGATGCTTATCTGAGGCTTCAGTGGTTGTGTTAAAAAATTATGATTATAGGATGAGGATTTAAATCCTCAATTAAATTGTTGAATCATCGGTTCTTATTGTTTTTATCAATTAATCGATATAAAGAAAAAAAGTTTGAAGTGTTGTTTAGAATTCATTTGTGTTTCATTTTTCTTCATCATAATTCTTGATTGTTGATTTTTTTTTGTGTTGTATTGTGATTGTCTATTTTTTTGCGGTTTGAATGGAACTGTGATGTCGGAATTAACGTACATCACATGGTAGTTAAACAATATTAACTATTTTAAATCACCAAGGCACGTTAATGACATGAAATAGATCATCATATCATTATTCTCGTCACTACTAAATAATAATAAACAGAGCATTGAGTAGGACACACGCATCAAAACCTATAATATTAATCTCATTAGAAACATTTATCATTTCTAAGTCTCTGTTCGATGTAGTATCAAATAGAAACATTAGAACTATAAATGCATTGTCACCAAAGTTTTCCATGTTTGATCTCAGTTGCTCTCGTCACAACCAACCATTTGTGCTACCAATTTGACCTCTACACCACAGATGTCAAAGATATTTATAAATATGTTTTCCATAAATTTCGAAAACTTTAACAGTAAAAAAGGAACTTTATTTATTAAATTGTAATATCCTCTCACACGTGTAAGTTCGATTGGTATATAAAATTAAACTATATGTATGGGACAAACTAATTAAAAGGAAAATATTTTACATAAATTATATATAGGCCTATACAAGATTTATTTCATAATTCACTGTGATATTATGGTAATATTTTTGAATTGGATACTACAAATCCCAATAGCTACTTTGAACAGTTAAAGTGTCTCATTAAATTAGTTAGGCAGTTCAAGATGCAAATACCCACTTTTATCTCACACAGTAATCAGCACATCTGCGGCGGGACCCATTAGGGGTCCACTGACGGCTTCTCACGTTCAGGGTCCAAGCTGTTCCCAACCATAAGATTCCCGCACCGCCACCTCTTATCAAGTAGCGGTTCACCTCCACCGTGTGGATGGCAGAGTAGGCATTCCTCGGTGAGCTCCGACTCTACCCTATGGCTCTTCTCTCCTCCTCCTCACATCGAACCTCTCTGGCTTCTTCCTGCCCTCAATTCTATGCTGCCACCTCCCACGCCGACTCCATCGGCTTCCGACATCGCTCGCGCCTCCCTACTAGACCGAGACCCCCAATCTCGTTCCTTCGGGCCTCCTCCCCGACACACTCTCTCTTAGGCGCCATTCCTCGCAGCCATGGCCGACCTCACGGAAGATCCCCGCGTTTCTTTGTCTCGGTATGTTCTGCACGTGCATCTCCCTGAAAATGCTCGATTTTGAATTGCCCAAATTCGATTCTTGCACATGTGACGCACATCGGTTTGCTAGTGCGGATAATTATCAGGAAATGCATATTTAGTTCTTGATGTTCTGCTGCGTTCAAAATCATCTTTTTCAGTTTTTAGATGATTTGAATGCGTTAAGAAAATTGGATTGATCGGTTTTAAGGGGATTGAGATGACCAAGAGTATGACCTTCAATTTCATTGCTTAAAGATACATGGTTTCTGGAACTTAAATGTCATTTTCTCACAAGAAGTTCCTTTCTAGGAAATATAAGTCTGAGACTCGCTATTTCACAGGAATAGAAGAGTAGGCTAATCTTGTATTTGTTTTGATTTTCATTTCCAAATGTCGTAGTATGCTCGTGAAAAGAATTAAGACCTTGAATACTCTTGCTTCTCATGTTTTCATGTCTTGTTTCATCATCAAAGTGTGAAGCAGCAAACATACTGTTTGGGAACTTTCTGCCAAAATCTAAATCCTTGCTTTTAATGATGCTTACTAGTTTCTTCTTGATCTTTATTTAACCAATTCTCAAAGAAAAATGTTCATATCATGCATAAAACTTCTGTTTACTTTCAGTAAGCCTTCTATTCTTTTTCAAAATTTGTTGAATTGTATAGATTTCTGTTATGTTCTAAATTCTACAAACTAAAACATTGTTCGAGCCTCTCATTCATTTCAATCTTTTATCTAATAAAAGAATTTGTCACATGTTTTTGGTTGTTTTCCTAAATCATTAGATATCATCACTCAACTACTTTAAGGTTTCATATTATTGCATAATTTGCTTGAGTCTGTTGTCCTTGTCTTGATTTTTCAATTATAAATACATCAAAAGTATAATATAGACTTAACATTCATCTTAGTGAAACATTTTTTTTATGAAAAAGTTCCATCAGCAGAAATTGCCAATTCTCAGATCTCATGCTTCTAGGCTATCTTGGTAATTTTAAGGGTATGATCAAGCACCTTTTGATGTTGTCATAGTGCTTTAAAGTTCCTTATCACTTACCACATCCTAATGTCAACTATGAAGAAGGGTATGGTTCAGAGTTCATTTTTTCGTTTTTGTTTGCTTGTTTTTACTGGTGCATTTTCATGCCCAATTTCATATCTATACCCAATATACCCAACATACCTATAAGTTGACCTGGCGTAATTCAGTACAAGCAATGCAGTCTCATGCTGTACTAGTTGGCCACCACCACAGGCTGGAAAATTGATCGAAGAGAGCATCATAAAGATTTCAAGTTTACTTTTTGTGCTATCTGTTAAATACTTATCCTCTCTCCATTTAATATTTTATTGCCTTGTGAACCAAGTGTTTGTTTCTTGCAATCACTTTCAGTGCCTTGCTTGAACCTTCCGATTTATATCTAGATCTCACATTTAGATATACTTCCGCTGTCTGACCTTGTTAGAGTGTTCAAATTTCCTAAAGGTTGTCTAAGTGAGTCCAATTTGAATATAGTACAAGATACTTGGTTTGTCATCAAGTTAATTACCTGGTTTCTGAAATATGTATATTCAGTAGTGTTGTAATTAACTATTGTATTTAATTAGCTCAGTGAACTACAAGAGTGTGATCTTTATTGAGGGAATGAATTCTGCAAGAATTTGATTAAGGTAATCTAACATAGTACTCCCTGTGCCTATTTCAAGAAAAAGGTTGGGTTGTTGATTTCTTAACACAATTGCAAAATTTGGTGGAAACATGAGTTGGTTGGGTTCTAATTTTGGAACGGCTATTTTCTGATGATCTCTGTTTTCAGAATACAGAATTTGTTCTGAAAGGCTAAGTCAATAGTTGCTAGTGGTTGGTTTTAGAAAGTCAATGTTTGGCATGCAACATTTTGAAAGGACAAAGTTGAAGCCTAGCCAGACCTACAAAAGTCACCATTACTTGTAAAGAAATTACAAACTATGATAAAAAAACAGGTGTCCTGATAAATTCATATTAAAAGACTACTTATTGGTGAAAACTTAATAGTTCTGATAATTTTGCATCAGAACAAGTTATAGATGTTAACATGTACGCAACACTAGTTAAAAATACAATGAAATTCATTTATCTGCAATCTTATTGTTAACATGTATGCCCTACTGGTCTGTCGTGAACTAGAAATACACGTTGTCAAAATCCAATCTGCATAAATTTGTTCAAATAAAGATGCTGAGGACCTAGTGGAAACCAAAATTGAACTGCAATCTTTTGGCATTACAATTTAAGGGCCAAATCAAAATTGAAAATCAAACCAAATTAGATTTGGAACCTGTGTTTGAGACCAAGCCAACAATTTTTTGTGTTGTTACACTTTGAAGGCCAAGTTGAAATTGAATCCAATTAGAGGTTTCAGCCTCTCTGATGTGATTTTAGCCAATACATATATGTGCAAAACAGCAACAAGGTAATGTATAGCATGCGCAAACAATGTAATTCGTAATTAATTTGTAGGTACAACTAGTGCAGCTTTGTGAACTGACAGAAATGTCATGATTCATATCCATAACCTTTTATTAGTTTATTTTCAATAAATGAGGTTTTATAACTGAGATTCACTTCTGTTTAATATGGCCTTTTATGCATAATTTCTCTGTTTAGATATAAAGATTCAATACTTCTTTGGAACTATAACTATGATGCCAAATTTGTGAGATGATGACATTATATAATCATTGTGATAATGCTCTAATATTTGGAAGCATCTTACAAATTTTAGCTGCAACACCTTGTGTACAAGACTAACAATTATATAGTGTTCTACAATGCATAGTTGTTTGCAATATGAATTGGTTTAACTTGACGCAATTGGGAAGAACTGCCCAGTATACATCCTTTGAAGTTCTAGACTCTTAGCTTATTCTTCATTGCACCTTCCAATAACCATGTTTGTGACCTTTTCTCTTGATAGGATCGAAAATAATTTGACGTCTCTGTGACATCTATTATGAATCATGTTCTGCCTTGTCAACAACATCAAAGTGAAAGCAATTAAAGAGTAATTTTTCAGTCACAAGTTTGTTTTCATCCTTGAAAAACATATCAGTCAAAACTTAATGACCTCTTAGTATCTTTTTTTAATTTTCTGCTACTCATGTTTGTTTTCTCATGATTTGTGAAAGATATAAATATAACATACAAAGGTATAGTTATCTTTTCTACATAAACAAATAACTGAATTAACTTCACATGCTAGGCAGGCATGTTCTAAAGCTGATGCTGCTGGTTCCAGTACATTAACAACAAAATTGTCAGAATTCAGAGATTCATGTTGGAGATTTTTAAGGCCTCATACTATTCGTGGGACTGCATTGGGTTCCATGTAAGAACTTCAGAATTTATTGTTTAAAGATAGTGAACGAATTGTTCAAACTTTGATATCAATCTTGAGTTTAGTTCTCTATAGTTCTAACTCTCTGCTGTTTCTCATCTGTGCTCTGTTTTTCTGTTTCTTTTTATTAATGACAGAGCTTTAGTTGCAAAAGCTTTGATGGAGAATCCAAATCTTATAAACTGGTGGTTGACATTCAAGGCATTTTATGGACTTGCAGCTCTTATTTGTGGCAATGGTTATATAGTGGGCATTAATCAGATTTATGATATTGGAATTGACAAGTATGATAAACTCTGCTTGCAACTTACCAAATCTGTTATATGTATGATTTTGTTTACTTAAAGATTTTACCTCTGTGCACATGACATATCTCATACTCCTATTAACCTGATTGCATGACCATCTGTTTCCTTATCCTTTTTCCTACTCATCTTTGGTAACTTGTGTTTCTGGAATTTTGCAGGGTGAACAAGCCATATTTGCCTATAGCTGCAGGAGACCTTTCAGTTCAGTCTGCATGGATTTTAGTGTTGTTATTTGCAGCAGCTGGCCTTCTGATTGTAGCATGGAATTTTGGGCCATTCATTACTTCCCTTTATTGTCTAGGACTTTTTCTAGGCACTATATATTCTGTTCCTCCATTTAGATTAAAGAGATTTCCAGTTGTGGCATTTCTTATCATTGCCATGGTATGCTTGGCCTTCTTTTCTCTTGATTTTTGCAAAATTAGAGGCTTCTACTTGTTCCTTATGCATATTTTAATATAAAACTGATCAAACAGTTAATCCTTATGATACTGAAGTATCTACTATCTAGTTCTGTGTGGCTGCATGAATGCAATTTATCTAAGAATTGGTTAGCAGCTAGGCTGATTTGTAATTCATGTAGACGGTGTATAGGTTACCCACAACATGGAACAATTTGTGCACTAACCACAATTTTCATGGATAATAAATGTCAAACATTTATTATACCTATAACCTATAGGAGAAGTTTATTTTTATGCAATTAATACACCCATAAATCTTATCTAAGAATACTTCTAAATCTTCTTAGATATAATAGCTTCATGACTTCCTCAAACCATGGTTCGCTTTATTGGTCCGTACCGATGTACCGACTAATTGTCGGTATAGTACATACTGAGCTGTACCAAACCATACTGAATGTATCAACACATGATACATGGGGTTGTACCGATGTACCGCCCATACTGGTCTCCTATCGGATTGGTTTGTATAGCCCGTATCGAGCAGTACACCACGGTACAACAAACCTTGCCCCAAACCATATAATACTTTGAATTAAGACTTGGTATACTCAAGTTTTTAACTTATGACATTTCGAAACATAAGGAATAATGATGATAAATATCATCATTAATTATTCCAAACTTAACCTTGAAAGACACAACTGAATCTCATCCTACATCAATTATGTTAATGCTGGTCTCACTAACTTACATGGTCTTCTTGATCAAGTAGTAATTTGCATTAGTGCATATAGGGTTGACAATATATTCACACTAAGTTTGCAAAATGCTGATCTTTTTTCTGGGTCACTCATGTTGGGGATTGCTCGACAACCAACTTTTGTCAATAGGAAAAGACAGATGGTGATTGTTGTTTTCCTTTTGCTTGTGAAAAGTATTTTTTTAAACATTATTGTTTCTGCATATTCAAATACTGATTTATACTTATTTACCAATTTGATAAGGACATGGTCCGATACTAATCAATGTTTTATTATTGTCTTTTTGGGTATATTGAATGGCATGGGTTGGTATGCCCATTGAGGCCTGCTATACTGGTATTGCATCTGATCGATAGATTACTATTAATTCTAAAACCGATACCAAACAAAGACTTAAATTCTTGTTTGTTTGTATTATCCTTCTTCGTGTTTTAGATGGTTTATATCATCTTTATTCAATTGGTTTTTTGCAGTAATGCTTTTTCACTTTTTTTTTTTTTTGAGCTGCTATTTTTATTTGAATTCCTTATATTCTCCTTGTACATTCTCAGTTACTTGATTATACCAAAGCTTATAAGCAATATGCTTATATTCCAAATTACATATTATGATGGCTAGAGATTGGCTTATATTTGTTGGATAAGGTATCTCTCAATCACTAACTTTTTTCAACGGAAGCAAATTGCGGAAATTAATTTCGGGTAATGAGTCTATGACAAATGGTTCAAGCCTGGCTTAAGCTGGTCCATATACCAGACTGCTCTTGGACTGTTATTTACCATGTATACTGTACTGGTCCAAGCATTAACACATTCAATGGGAGCAATATTGTATATCATTTTTGTATAACTTTCCGTTCAATATGTGAAATTAATACAAATTAGATGTTGTTCTGTTTTATGAAATAGTAATCAAGATCACATTCGTACTTTCTCAAGCTGTATTCACACATACTCAGCCTTTTGGTGGATATCAGATCATAATTATTTGCATTCTCATTTCTTTTCTTTATTTTTATGGACATAGTTTGTTCTACTGATTATCTTGTCTTTTTTTATGACTACAATTCCATAGGTACGTGGCTTTCTTCTCAATTTTGGTGTATATTATGCTACTAGAGCTGCCTTGGGACTTTCTTTCAAATGGAGGTAAAGAATCTTTTGATATTAATAAATAAAATTTGTTACTGGAAGCCATATGCATACAATAATTTGTAACTGTAAACTAAAATATGTTTGTTTGAGCAAACATGTAAATGTTGTTTGTGCATCTCATTGCAGACACATGCAGAGATGATGGTGATGTTTAATCCCATATAACATCTTTCTATCTGCAGTGCACCTGTCACTTTCATCACAGCCTTCGTGACACTATTCGCTTTGGTCATTGCTATAACAAAAGATCTTCCAGATGTTGAGGGAGACCGCAAGTGAGTAATGGACTGCCCTCCAAATTTGTATGTATGATACAAATGTCCTTCACATTTTTCTCAAGCTTGGGTGCACTTGATACACCTGACTGCATATTAATTTGCCTTTCCAAGCACAAAAAAACCCATGAAATCTCCCCTGTACCAGGAAGCCAAACTATTGCATTGTCTTATATGTGATTAATGAAGATATTAGTAGATTTAGACATGTATAAAATATCAGTCAAAATGGGTTTGGTCCTCCAGGCATTTCATCTTTGTCTCTAGAAAGTCAAAGCATATCACTCTCCACAATCAGGTTCTAACCCGTATTTTAAGGCCTAGTCCAATGCTTTCAAAGCAAAGGCTTCTGTCATAAGCACAATGTATTCAATAAATCTCTTGCATGATGCACATGTTAACCTGTATGCATCTATTCTTCTTGCGTCACACTTGTGCATAGTTAATCAATTTATGCACAAAAGACTTGGATCTTATGGTTCATCCAAACCTAAAAGTCAAGTTTCTGTAAATGAACCTCAGATGGTAGATGGCTACATGAGAAGGAGATTGAATTTTGTTAATGAAAACATTTGTGTTGTCTCTGAGGTTTTTCTCAGGAAATGTTCCTTGTCTTTTTCATTTGCTCCCTGCTTATGATACTATCTAGAAGTCTTTCTCAGGAAATCAGGTTCGATTTGAAATCTTTTTTTCACTGTTATTTTGTTAGCTTTACTTTTTCCTTCTTTTATTTGTCTTCCTTTATTTCCATTTTGTTGTTAACACAATTTAATCAGATTTAGAGACAGAACTAGTCTGCCCTGTCTGCCATGGGCCTTATTCTTTAGTCGTAGTAGGCAAATTTTATTAATCCATTCCCTCATCTTCAATTTACTGTTTCAATCTAGGGTCTAAATTTCCTATTATCTGGATCTAGCAGAATAGGCATGCTCATGTCCTTCCTCTTTATGTCTCAACTGGTCATCGTGCTTTGGGGATATTCTAGATTGTCATTTAGCATATTATTGTATGCAGAAAGTTTTAACCCATATAACTTATATCTTATCCAGCTAACTGGCTTCTATGTTGGCAAGGACTGCTTCTTGCTTAAATCAACATTAGTTTAACATTGGGCACTGTTTGATTATCTTCCATAAACCATAATGATCTAGAGCTTTGCTCAGTATGTTAAACTGTGTTGACCTTGAAGTCATATATGATGCTGCTGTTTCCCCTTTAAACTTTTCTGACTCTACAGTTGTTCTTTGGAGATGAGATAAACATTCACGCAAACAAATTGTGATTATAATTGTAATACTGACACTTGGATCATGTATTGGTTCTACCATTGAAACATTATTAGTTACCTTTAAGTAATACTTGGTATTTGACCCCAGTATTCATTTTTTTTGGCGAGAAATAAGTATAGCCTGTCAACTTGAGTACAAGCACTTGCACAGGGTAATAATACGTTGACTCAGAGTTTGGTCATTACATGGTTCACATCCAATTTAGAGTATGGCAGTTGGTTAATTAATTTGAAGTGCCAATCAATTGGTCTTTAGTCAATCTTGAGAGATGCATTGATATAAGAATATTTTACAGTATGTCAGCATGAATGTTGAGGGTATTGCCCTTCCCATGTAGAGTTAAAAAATACTTGTACATGTCATACGTATCAAGTATTTCTTCCTTGGCTCACATATGCAATTCTCCTTTAGATTTCAGATCTCAACCTTGGCAACAAAGCTTGGTGTCAGGAACATTGCATTCCTTGGTTCAGGTCTCCTATTAGCAAATTACCTTGGTGCTATTCTTGTCGCAATTTATATGCCTGAGGTGAACACATTATCCAAAATCCTTTTTGCAAGTCTTGGTTCCTTCTTAAACTCAGTGCTTCATTATTTCTAATGTTTGTCCACCTCTTTGTTATATGGTTTCGAAACTGGCTTATGTCATTGTAACTGTTGTTGGCAAAAATGAAAGATCTGTTTACTTTTCATTCAGCTTTTGGTTGTATTAACCGAGTGCTTCAGTGCAAGCAGCCATGATCTTTTTGCCTTTTTTTCTGAATTATTGTGCTTTTTCTTTCTCTTGAAAGCTGCCTTTTGCTTTACAGGCTTTTAGACGCAGCATAATGGTGCCAGCACATGCTCTGTTAGCACTGGGATTAATTTTCCAGGTTATATCATATCTAATTTCCCCGTGTTTATATTGCACCTTAAAAAACACTTCAAGTTCCTTGCCCCTAGTGATTAACTGATAACTCCATTTATGTTGATAATTCATTTTGAAACTTGCCTTAAGAAGTTCTTGCTGAAACATGGCAAAAAACTTCTTGATGATTGGACATTTTTTTAGTAACTTCTTATACAATAATATTTTTTTTGTTGATGCTTCTTACTGTACTATATCAGATTGGACATTTTGTGAATCTTTAAGAGATAGGCATAGAGCTTGCCACACATTACATTTTTGCTATAATTATTTAAAGTTAAATTGAATTAAACCTATCGATGATACTTAAATGTTGTGATATAGGTCAAATGATCTAAGCAAGGTTCCAAATACCAGACTTACCATCTTGTATGGTCTGGTACTTAATTGTCTAATAGAGGATGAACAGGTGGGCTGGCCAATTTCACCCATTCTGGCTCAAAATAGAGGTTTTTTATTTTTTTTAATTTTATTTTATACAGTTGAAGACAGTTGTTGGCTGCCAACATATAGTAAAAGAATATAATATAAAGTATAGCTGAGAAGGCTATTGGAAAACACTATTCAGATAAGATTGTTTGGACACCGCCACCAGTCTCTCTCTCTCTTCTCCTGACTGTAACCACCTCCTCTATCATTGCTGCCTTGGCATCCACCTTCTCCCATTGCCACTGCTGCCTCCTCCTTGCATCATTGTTGCTGCTGCCTCCTCCAACAGTATACAAAGTCATCTCTTCCACTTCCTTCCCCTCTTTCTCCTCCTATGCTCACTCCTATCTCTTCCACTTCCTCCCCCTCTTTCTCCTCCTATGCTCACTTCTATCTCTTATCTCCACTCCTCCGCCTCCCCTTTTCTCGTTCTTTTTCTTTGGTGCATGCCATTTAGCACAGGGCACACCATGTGTCAGCATGCTTCACGTGCTGATTGCCAGATCAGTACAAGAATCAGACCAAAATTTGAAACCTTGGGTCTGGGCATTCATATGAAATATATTCAAGCTGAATGTGTACAGAATGTCACATAAAAAATATAGTTCCTTTTTTAAGAAAGCAGCTTCTGTAAGTAGTTAACAGTAAAGTGAAAAATTAGTTGGAGCATACATAAAATTGGAACTTTACTGAGTGCATGTTGGTTGCTCCCTGATTGCAACATTTTGTATCTACTCCGCATGTATGATTCTTTGAGAAAAGGTTGGATAAGATGGACATAAATTAAATTAAGGCACTGTTTTAGAAATGATTTGTTGCATGGGCATCCCAGTTTGGTGGCTATTAAGTGAAGGTTCTCATGTTGATCATAAGGAAAAACTTAAATGGCCAGCTAGGAAATAAGTCAACATCAGGGGGGAGTTCTCACGAGGCTATGGATATAGGGGAAGAAAATGAACCATGTAAGTTTAGTTCTGTCACGCCTTATGAGTTTTACTGGCAGTTAAGGATTTTACATGTTGGTTATGCTAACCTTGTTGGTTGATGCTTGAAGCTTTTAACACACTAGCACAGTACGGCATTGGTCATGCTAATGTACAATTTGCTAATGTTGGCTGGCACTCCTTTGTTAGCACACACTGGATTAGGACCTTACAAGCATGAGGGTACATCCTGGAACAAAATGTTATTTTGCTACTATGTATTCCTATGGAGATAAATGCTTGATTACAAATAAATTGTATAGTTACACATTGTACGAGGGATTTGCTAGGTCCAATCTTGAGGCCTACTATTTATCTAGGATTAATCAAACTTGTCCAAAATTATTCATGGCAACCAAAATCTACCTCAGGCTCAACCAGAAGCTATTGGAACTCAATCAAACCTCTGCCATTGACAAAGTTCATCTGATGTCAGTATAGTTCCACCGGTTTCGGTTAGTTACTGGTTTGCTGGGTTCCAGGATTTTAGCCAGTTACCAGTCTGGTTGGTTTCAGTAAGTTCTAACTGGTTTATTGCTATTATTGGTTCATTTTGAGATCTAATAGCTGATTTTGATCCTGACTTGACGTAACCAATTTATGCATATTTCTGGTTATCAAGATTGATTTTAATTTTCATGGTTGAACTTAGCTCATTTTTAGCTTTGGAGAACCCAATTTTTTTATTGCAGAATTTGATTCGGCTAGTTGTCAATCATAATTCCATAAACCTTAGCACATCTGACTTAATAGTATCCTGCCAATTCATATACGTGTATTTTAAGCTTATATTTCTTTATGTATACGAAACAAAAGATAGTGTAAAATATTTGCTTTTTTTTTTCTTTGAATTTGAAGATGGAGTTGGCCCTCTATCTTTTTTTTGTCTTTTGTTTGTCTCTTTATTTTAGGGGATATCCCTTGTATTCTTAATATTTAGCTGTCTTCCTTATATGATTAGCTTTATAATCTTCTTATGCATTAAGTTGAGGGTACATGTGATTTTCAGGCATGGATTTTGGAACAAGCAAAATACACTAAGGTATGAATTATCACTATATACTGTCCATTAGTTTCTTAGATAAACTCTACTCACAGTTTTCTTTATCAAAACCTCAAGAGATTGGTGATACTTTTTCTGTAACATTGGGATAGGTTTTAAATTGAGATGTAGAAAAGCAAATAGATGACTGGTGAAGAATATTGCTGAGAGCACAGCATCCTTCTCAAGAATAGTGTAACCTCTTAAATTCTTGCCTTTAAAATCCAAACAATCTAATGTGCAGAGCAATTCATACAAATCCCTATCTTGGTACATTATATTACATTAAATCATTTACAGGCATGAGAAGCTAGTTAAAGTTTACAATCATCGCTCTTAAATCATTGTTGATTTGAGCAAAATAAATTTAGTCTTGGTGAAAACAAATTTTAGTCCTCAATTAGATAGTGCTATTACAAGAAAAACAATTGAAACTAGGTGAGACATGGCTGTGCCTGTGCCAAAACCAATTTCTTACTTAGACCTGATTAATCTCATATCACCGGGATGTTTCCTTGTGATGCTTTTAAATAATTTTCAGTCATCACTTGTTGATTGGGTGATAACAAGTGACTCAACCAGTTTAAGCTATAAAAAGAATTTGTTTGTCATTATTTAATGATATTTATTTTATCCTTCTTTTTCCTTGCAGGAGGCAATATCACAGTTCTATCGGTTTATCTGGAATCTTTTCTACACCGAATATATCATTTTTCCCCTTATATAGCAAAACTTAGAATTTTCTATTGCTTGTATCTCTGAATCCTTTTCGCTTATCCTTCTATTTCTTGATCAAGAGAAAATTTGTAGGGATAAGTGTCGTAGAAGAGATTGCCCTCTTGAGATGCATGCATAGGGGAGTACACAGTGGGGAGTGCCAGTTTTGTTCCTGAAACTGAGACTGATCCAAGGGCATGTATTTTACATGTTTTGTGCAATTATTTTATTAGGTTAATTACTCAGTATTTTATGTGTGAAAATTGAGGATAAACAACTATGTAGTTTTCTCATTGACCAATGATAATTTATTTTGAATGAATTATTCTTCCACGGACGTCAACTACTTTTTGCAGTGTGATACTGCTTTGTGCTGTGGGTGTTGTTCGTTGATGAACATTTCAGTAGATGGGAACCTTATTACAATATTATTTTGTAAAATTGCATATATATAATTCATATTTATCACAAAGTTATGTTTTGTGTGTGTGTGTGTGTGTATATATATATATATATATATATATATATATATATATATATATATATATATATATATATATATATATATATATATATATATATATATATATATATATATATATATATATATATATATTATATATATATATAATAGTAACTTTTGGCCTATTTTTATTCCAAACTCGATTTATAGATATTTTAATCTAAATTAAATCAGCAAAATAAACATGGAAATAGCAAAAGAAAAAGAGAACACTGAATAAATGTCATTTCTAAATATCGAGGGGAGTCGCTCTCGTCAACGCTCCATCTCACGCTCTATCCATCTAAATCTGGCATCTCAGCCGTCCATCCATCCGAAAGGCTTGATAACATTCATCACGGTGATGGGCACGAAACAACGGTGAGCAGAGACGATCATGTCTTCCACTTCGACTGGCAGCCTTCCGCCCGGCGCTGGCGGAGGCGGAGGAGGGATCGGCGGCGGCGGTGGCGGCGGCGTAGGGGGTGTGGGAGTACGGGGCTGGCTGTCGGCCACGTCGGTGTCGTCGTCTGGGAAGAGGATCAAGAAGGAGATGCTGGAGCTCAATGCCGATCCGCCTGCCGACTGCTCCGCCGGCCCCAAGGGCGACAACCTCTACCACTGGGTCTCCACCATAATCGGCCCCCAAGGTCTAGCTAAACTCTTCCTCTCTTTATCATGTTCATCACCACCATAAACCCTTACGCTCTCATCATGTTGTTCTAATTGCTTCTTAGAGAGGCAGATACTTTGTGTTCTCTGAATTTACGGTTAGCAATGGTTTCTTGATTTAAGCTGACCTAAAAATTGCTGCAAGAAGGGGGCTGTTGTTTGCACTTGCAGCCCCTCTGGTTTCATTCATGATTAATGAGAACATTCTCATAAGCAGGCGCTTAATAAGACTTTTTCTTAAGGTAATGGTTTCTCGGGGCATATGCCCCTTGCTGCTTGAGATTTGGGGTGATTAATTCCTGCCCCTTGTTGTTTTGGACCTTGGAAAGTGAACATTCTTGTAACATGTACACTTGATATATTAAGGGATATGCTTGTCATGAACAACGTTTCATGTGTTTCTCCACCAAACAGAAAGAGGGAGAGAAAAGGGGAGGACGAGAAAAGGTGGAGAAGAGGAGGAAGACTATTTTGTCCTTTCTCATATTAGTACCTAAGCATCTTTCCTAGATTCTGGTAAGAACATGGTCTTACCAAAACTAGTCAGGGGCTACCCCAACAGTCGAATAGCCTTTGTGCACCTATAAATATATTTATTGGAGTTCCAAGGTATAATCTTTCCCATTTGTTGCTTCAACTCAGTCTGGCGACCTCACTCATTTAAGCATCCACATGTACGACATTGGACTCCCATGCCCTTTTCTTCTTGCGATTTTCATCATGTAGGCTCTTTTCCATAATGATCTCACTTCCTACTGTCTAGCAACTTGATCAGCAACTTCAAGATGGTCTAGATATTATGTGATCATTTGACTCGTTAGTCACACTCTATCCTCCAGTTTTAGTATAGCGACTTTTAGTTTGGAACTATCAAGATTTTTAGTTTGGCCATGAACAGAACTGATCTAAACATGAACTTTAACCCAGTATACCTAATATGCTCTAACCGTTTTTCTACTTACATATGCTTAAGGGGCTTTTAGTAAGGTTTTTAAGTTTTTCTAATTGCTGCCGTGAATCAAATATGCCATAGCTAGGATGCATGTCATATCTATCCTGCAATATTGGGAACAATTCTACAGCTCACTGTAAACGTAGTTTCTAAGAGTTCTGGTTGGTATGGTGATTCCATGGGGATTTCCTTTGATATATGAGAATCTCAGTCAAACACTCTTCTCTCCCATTTCAATTGGGTAGCTAAAAAATTCCAAACAGTTGAAAGGACTGGTAAATTTCAGATAGACATAAAATATACATGAAATCTCCTACGAAACATAAAATGTAGACTGAAATTTAAAAAATCTCAACTTGGGATTTCAAAAATGTAGGCATGCAAAATGGAATAATCTTGTTGGAACTTGGATTCCCATTATGGTAATAGTCCTAGGATTTCTAATCCCTGTGCTAAAAGATATCATGTGTTGATTCTTTTCATCATTAATGAGCTGTATTATATTTTCTCTTCAAAGATTACATATATATTTTCACCACGAAGTTTAATCCTCGATGCCTACCACATATGTTTTTTTATCTATCAATATTTAGAATAGATTTTCATACGAATGATAAGTACCTAAAGGATCCATTTGCCTGGAACCCTTGGTAGTTACCAACTTTTGTTATTATTTCAGGAACCCCATATGAAGATGGCATATTTTTTCTTGACATTGTCTTTCCATGTGACTATCCATTCAAACCCCCAAAGGTATGTGAAATTGGACTAAATAAAAAGACATCAAATTGTTGTGCTTTTGTTAGTTTATGCTTAATATTATTATACTAGACTTTCTAGCTACAACATTGTATTATTTCATTCAATCATATTGCATCATCATTTAGATTCCTCATTTCCTTTTACTTTTTATATACGTTGTTTCTTAACTGTCCAACATTATATTAATGTACTCACCTGTTAGAGATAGTTTTATATTGGCAAGGTCAATTTACCTGCCCTATGATATGCTAGACGTTGTCTTTCCCAATATCTTCCTCAGTTTTCCTGCTATTGGAAAGCAAATCGAAAGCTTTGGAGAAATGAGTAAATTGAATAGGCCAAAGATGATGTACATCTAAGCGCAACATCTTTAAGTAGGTTTTTTTAAAAATAGCTTTATTTGCCAGTATCACGATGAGAATACCATGCCTCTTCATTCTTGCAACCTATTGTAGATAGTGTATCCAAGTATCACAACTTGGGCACAAGTATTTCTTTATTATACTTTTTTTTCTCATTTTTTGTTTGTTTGAAGCATAAGCTTAAAAGGGTGCTATGTCGTTATTTGCAGAGATCCATTCAAATCTAACATAAATTAGTGAGCACCCTTATACAGTCAGCTTCATATGCCTAGGTCCATTGGTCCATGCATCTTCCCCTTGTCATGTTTTGTGCTTGACATTTTCTTGTACCTCATTAGTAAGACCAACCTAAGGAGGTTATCTAGACCACGATAGAGAAAAATAATTGAGAAGATATTATGAATATTTCTACAACAAATGTATGCTAGGATTCCATTGGTATATTGAATAGGTGAATCTGTGGAGAGATGATTAATACTCATAAAATAAATCGCACTTTCTACCTCTATTTATTTGTTAATTAAGTAGAAAATAAATTAAAATCAGACATTGTTTGACAACTACGTTGCTTAGATGATTGACACCCCGGTTTAGTCCTACATTGCAAATAAAAGGATAAATCTAATTGTACATAGGGATAGGGGTAGATGAGTCTACTACTATTAGCTTGGGTTTAAATAATTTGGATTATGTGGCTTTAAGCTCACTAAGTTAATACATTTGTCTGTTCATCAGAACTTGGTGATAGGCATGATGAGAAATCCAACTAAGAAAGAGCTACTCGTGGACGAGGCTTAAGGCACATCCCAACATGCAGCCACCAAGCTACCCCCTTAGGGTTTGCATCTAGATGAGTTGGTCTTTAGGCACTTGGGATTGATTATGGACCATGAGTCAATCAAGTCATGCTTTTATGCGAGGAATGATTCAGTCCACATTGGAAGTAGGAGGATGATTGTGATTGTATCTAGATGAGCTTACTTTCCAAAATTTTGGATTAAGTATCTTGACCCACCTGGTTTAAAACCAATCAGGGTAATTAATCAGTTTGTTGGTCGTGACAATAATAATAAAACAGGTCATTATAGTTAGAGTAGGAGAAGGAGGAGATGAGGAGGAGGTAATCAAGAAGAAAAGGGGAGGAGAGAAGTAGGAGGAGGAGAATCCCATGAGTCAGGACAATCACCGCCCTGTATCTCATATGGACCATCCCAAATTAAGTGGTCCATGTGCTGGTTCAGGTTTGATCCAGTATATACCAATAAACTTTGACATAGTTTTGTTGGTATTCATTAAAAAAGGTTGTGGTTGAAACCACTGTCTTTAATGAAATCAAAACTCTTATGTCAATATCAACAAAAAAGTTGTGGATGAAATCACCGCCTTCATTGAAATTAGAACTCTTACGTCCATGTTGAGGCAGAAATTAAAGCTTTGTACTGTGCTGATGAAGTCTTAAGTGTGCAATAGAATAGCTGGATTATATCCTGGTGCCATGCTAACACTGGGGCCTTGCAAATTTGGCAATTTATTCATTTAAGCATGTAAAGTGAGTAGATTGTAGTATAATTATATGCAAACTAGTACTCAGAAATCTGATTTAACTTCATTTGTTTAGTTGATGAAATGGATAACTCTAGATCCATATGTTGATCTCTTAAGAAGTAGTCTCCAATTTGAAATAATGATCTGGCTGACCTATGAAACAGCATCAATCATACACTTTTAAGCATGACCCAATGGCTGATGGAAAAGTCTCTCGGCATCTATACAATTCCATCCCAATAAAACTAAAAAATAAAAACAAAAGATTCACAAGAACAGAATTGATCATTCACTAGCAAGCATCACTACATAAAACTAGCATATTAAAAAACTTAGGTGGCATGGAAATTTTTTTTGAAAGGGATGATTAGGGGTTCTCATAACACTTCTTTTTATTTTAAAGGCAAGATAGATTAAGGAAGGGGGATGAGGGCTCTTTTATGTTTTATAGGTAATTTTGTTTTTCTCTCTTCCTTCATGAAATATGCAAATAGAGAACTTAGTGGAGAATATTGCCCCCACTCTAAAGTAAATGATCAAGGGAAGATGATAACACAGATACCCTCACTTTCTACCCTTGATGCATCTTGCTGCCATTTGGCAGAAGCTCACAGGAGTGACTAGAGCCAACAGCTGCAGCAGTGGCCCCTTCGTAAGCCTACTGCTGCCAGCAGTGGTGCGGCTTACTGCTTCCTGCAGTGATGCAACGACCCCTCACAGGTTTATTGAGACTAGCGGCAGCCCCTCGCAGGTTGTTGTGGCCAGCAACAGCAGTAGCTAAGGGAAGAGAGGACAGTGAATTGAAGAAGACAAGGGTGGGGAGGAGAGAGAAGAAAATGGAGGAAATAGAAGTGGGGAAATAAGGTGAGGGTATTTCATTAAATTGACAGTCTACTGATAACATTAGTATCAAACAAATATGCATGCATTTAATATTTGGTCAGATATAATTTTATATATTGCAATTTTCCTTTTAATTGTAGCTTCATCGTGCCTCAGCTTCTTTACCCTCTTTGTCTTCGTGTTTGTTGTCTTTTCATGCTGCTCAAAAAAACTGTAATGTTCTCATACAAGGGAAATTGATGCCAATCACAACCAATGTGTGTTGTGCACCACACATGTTATACAAAATATATATAGTAATAGCCTCAAAACAGCATTTGATATTCCTTAAAATTGGTCTCTTCAATTGTATTCGAGATTTCTGTAAATGCTTCATTGGCGCAAGAAATAGATGTAATAAACTGCTTGAGAATCCTGTCACATATGCCATTTTGGTTTTTTGTTTCTGTTATCTATGACAATTTTGGAATGTTAAATGGACAGATATATTGCGTTTGATATATCTTATATCAAAACCTTTAAATGGTATATATATTGCAAAACAGGTAAATACCAGAAAAGTTCTATCGTAATATATCTTGTAGTTTGATCGAGGGTGGCTGAAACTGCTTGTGAGCCTTTAGATTGTCCATTTATTCTTGACTGTGATTATCGTAAGCATCAGTAAGGCTAGCTATCTATCTGATGAATCACACTCATGATCAATTTGGCTTCAGGTAACATTTAAAACTCGGATTTACCACTGCAATGTTGATTCGGTTGGCGATCTGAACCTAGACATCTTGAAGGATGCGTGGAGTCCAGCCATGACAATCTCGAAGGTTTTACTCGCCATCAGATCAATCATCACAAATCCGGTTCCCTGTACGTCATACGTCATTTGTTTGCTAGTTCATCAAGGGCTTAGTTGGAAACGGCATGATATATTAGCATCTTTTCATCATTTCTGTTCCTTGTTCTCCTCTTTCTTCCCCACAGCAGATAACCCAGAGATCGCCGGCATTACGCAGTTATACTTGACGGACAGAGCTAAACATGATGAGATTGCAGCAGAGTGGACTAGACGTTTCGCCAGATAAGAACATGAGCTAAATATGATGTGATGGCATCATGTAAATAGTAACTATACGTTGAGTTTCGTAGAAGGTTGGTTGTATATATAGAGATTACAACCCACACAAGAAACCAGTTTGTAGAGAGACACTTGTATGTAGTATTAATTTGGTGCCCACAACACGTGAAGAATTTATCGAATTGGAATCTTACATGTCTCACTTGTAATTCCATGTAAATGGAGACAAATGAGTCGTTTCGTTGATTATTTTTACCGGTTTCAGATGGTATGCAACAATCTAACTTTCTTCGAACAGTTCATGTGATAGGTGAGATTCAACGACAAAAGAAAGATTCATGTATCCAACTTTACTTCAAACGTTACATCTTTGTTGTATTATAATCCATATTCATCAGTTCATGTATCAAACACTCTATATGCACAAAAACATAGTTCAAATGTGCCATATACCAAAAAAAAAGAATAGTGTGATAAAAATCAAAAAAAAATAAAAGACGTGCGACCTGCCAAATTGAGTTGATGCTTGATTATTCCACTTCCAAATCCTTTTACCTCGAAAGCGGTGGCAAAGAAACCACCTACATGGCATTGAAAGATGATGGTCGAGCGAACTTGGGCCGAGCTTTAGTGAGAGCCTACAGGTTTAGGCAAAAGAGTCTACTCTCCGATTCATGATCAACTGGGGTTGCTACAGCCAAGAATGCTCACCTCAAAACGACTAGTAAATAAACTATGGCTGAAATGAATCAAGTAGGCAAACAAACTGATCTTAGAGCAGCAAACACTAATATAGAGAAGTCTTAAGTTGAACAAATCGAGAAAGATCCAAACACTAATATAGAGAAGTCTTAAGTTGAACAAATCGAGAAAGATCCAACTGAATCTATCCATTCCCTAAAAACAACACTTGGGCGTAAATTCCCTCTCCTCCATAAGCGGAGAAAAAGCAAACGAAAGAATAACCAGAAAAAAAAAAAGGACAAAAGGAAAGACAGTCCATCAGAAACGATACACGCTGCTGCCGAAGCTGAACCATAGGCCTCACCGCCTCCAACAAACCCTGTTACAGTTGAATGACGTGAGATGTACAGCTTTCAACATCATTATACATCTATTCCTTCCAAACCAACGGAACTCAGGCAGCTTGGAGTAAAAACTGATCCTAGGATTGGAAATGTCCACAATCACAGCCCCACTTTTGGCGAGAAGCACTTGCTGTGAAAAAGCCATGAACCTAGCCCTCACATTCGCTGACTCACAGAAAGTAATCGGGAGTTCTGCGAGTCACATCCGGCTCTCCTCTTCTGGGGGCTGGCTCAAACTGCAACAGAAACACCAATCAACAAGAGGTCAATCCTAAATAGTTTCCATCCACAAAGACAGCCGGAGTTGCCAGAAGAAATACAAGGTTTTGATTGAATTGTTAGAACTTCACAAAAGCAAAGAACCATGCTGCACTGATATGGGAAACACGCACATGAAATAGAACTCACCCTGCAGACACCTGCTTGGTGGTGCATGTCAGGTGTAGGAAGTTTCGCCTAAACACAACTCTAAATTTAACATTTTCCCAAAAGACATTGTTGGAAATCATCATGGGACCTTACATAAGCCTAAGCCCACAACTAGGATTTGATTAATAGTGTTCACTGTCTGACCAGGCACAAAGGCAACTAAAGACTTTCTTTTACAAAGCTTAGTAACCCATTTGGTTCTACGTTATGGATCCTTGATTCACCTACATGCCCATTCCGGCACAATATTGATACGAGTAACCATTAAATATCAAATACATACAAAGTAAACATGTACAAACATACACATACACAAGCATTTTGTCACACAATACATAAATATATATAGAGAGAGAGAAAGATCTACCTGGATGAAAGTATGCCCCTTGCAGTCATCAACTTCCAAGATGGAGGCCATATTCCCACACCGGTAGCAATAATTTGGAGCACTAAATATAGTAACTACCTTTTGGTCCTGTTTTAGGCAATTGAATTATCAATTCAGTCATTGAACTTCCAAGAAGTCAATGCAAAAACAACATAATAAAAAAATTAGTTACATGTCCCCAGTTGTATCCTTCCATGACTAATTGATGTGCTCTGGCTATCAGCTTAAGGTTATTGGTATGGTTGAACTGCTCTGATATATCCTGAAAATACAATTACCTGAAGCTGCTTAATGCAAAGACAGGACATTGCAACCACAAAGAAAGAAAAGGTCTTGCATTATACTTGGCCAAAGGTATATCCTGCACCCCGAGGAGAAATACCCCAACCACATCTGTCATCAGGATCAGACCATAAAAGGTCACACATAGGCCCCTCATGTGGAACCTCTTGAACACGATCAAAGTTACGGATGTTATCAAGAGTTTCAATAGATGGAGACAATCCACCATGAAGGCAAAATATTTCCGATTCAACCTACGCAGACAGTGAAAAAAGATATTCAAGTCAGTCAATTTCATGAGTAATGACTCGACGATCAAGAAATCATCACCAGCTAATATGCATCGAGGCATAAATACTCGGACCATACAGGGAAAACTCAGATACTCATGAAAATCATTGCACACATTCACATTATAAAATCAACCCTTATGCAGACTGATTTTCTGCAATGGAGAACTAATGGAACTCCTAGCATCAACAAGAAAACCAACATGAATTTAATTGATAAAACACCTTGTATCAGTAACTTGAGGTAAATTAACCATCATAACAGAAGAAAAAATGACATACAAAACAGTATATATACGTCCATCAATACTTGTGATAATTTATCTCAGTTGGCATTAAATGTTCAGAACAATTTCAACAAAAAGATTAAAACAAGCTTCCAACCCATATCAACCATTTCTTAGGAAGCACTTTTCAACACACAAAGCTGCGACAAATCCACATGTTGACATCATATACAAAGAAGTCATTGGAACATGTTGATTAAATACAGTTTTTTCCAACACCAGGAATAAATCATAAAAAAAAAAAGGGTTCTAGTATTAGCTTAGAGTTGTTGCACATCCAAATCAAACCGAAAATTTAGCAGAAAACTGCATGATAGTGGCATCCAGAATAAATATCCATTGCCAGGAGCTAATAGGAATAGTTCAAGTACAAACCAGTGCTGTCAAGGGGAAGTAATCAAACAAATCTGTAAAGATCTTCCATACATTTGCATTACCATATCTGCAATTAAATAATGCAGGAAAATATTGTAAGGAACAGATAGTTAATACAATTACATGTAAAAACCAGAACAGGATTAAATTGATTTCTCCTGATTTAGAAGTACATTAAGGTTGCAGATCAAGATGCATCATGGTTCTACTTCGAGAAAACAAAACTCGCAAAGATTCCATGACAATGATGAATTTGGTACTAAAATCACCATATACAAGTTGCATACAGATAGATGCTCCACTAGCTTGACTATGATTGGATCAATGAGACCTTAACCATACTAACCCCTTCTAAAGCAACTCTACTCTTGCCTTAAAACTGGGGGGTGTTATAGTTGTATATCCATTCCCACAATTAATGACCAATTTGCTATGTTATATTCATTGGTCCAACAACAGTTTATATGACTGACATATCCAATTATTGTCATTACACTAAACGAAGTCCCATAAATTATAGCATATAAACTGGTCAGTGGTGAAAATGCCAACAGCATCAAGAGTTGGCATCTGGAAACTATTGATGCACTTACAAAACTTTTAATGTGTTCCTGCACCACGCTCTTGCTCTAAAAGTCCTCAAGCCTATGGCTTCACAGCAGCACTATCTGCACGTGCTGACACTTACTACAGAACAAGTATCAACAAATAAGTATAGCAGAATGCAAACAGCATAGCCCCGTATCAGGCCTAGCAGTTATCAGTTAATATAGTTTACTTGTCTCCTAGGCAAAGCAATTCTCAATTCTTCAGTCAACAATCTTCAGTCTTTACTCCTAAGGGAAAACAACCAATTCTGGGACACAGCATGAAGCACCTGTGACCTATACTGTGCTTAAAGATGTCATGGAAGTATTGATAAACCTGGTGACATATACTGTGCTTGTAGAACAAGAATATAACTACATGACTGCACTTTGCAGTAAACTACTAAAATATAATTATAATTATAATTGGCCCATTTAAAAGTTTATAAAATTGTTTTTGAAGGAAAAATGTTAGGAAATATGGTACTGCATATCACGCACATACCATGTTGAAGAGATATCAACCTTGCACGATAATAACATCAATCATAACAGCTGCAGTAAATAGCATTACTCTAACAGCTGGAAATTGTGTATTTCCATAAAAGCACAATATAAAGACTAAAAAGAATAAAAATGCCTCCGTCATCAGAAGAACTCTGTTATTTTAATCCTTGTTCTCCGTCAGTATAGTACCACATGGAAGAAACTAAAAACATGTCACACAGAAGGAGGCAGTATCATTTTTCATACAATGGCATGCATTTAGAGTGAATGGAACTAGACCAAAAAAATGTTGACTACAGTTCACTTGTATCTACTCTTTATAAATTACAGATAAAAACAAGGATCATTTATCAATAATAAAAATCAGCCTTTTGAATCTTTTAAAAGAAACCATTTGTTTAAATAGGTCCAGGCATGCACTGAGCAGAGTAAATCTAGCATGTTCCTACCATAGGACCACTAGATACAGCTGGACGGTTGGTTGGTGACTGGTCTACAGACCAATAGGGTGATTGCTAAACATGGAGCTTTGTTCCCCATGGAATTGCAGGACTCCCCCCAAACCCAGCTGGTGTTGAAGAACTTTTATTCAAATTCCAAACGATGGAGAAGCTGACGTCTGGCTTGCTCAAATATATAGGTTGTGGAGCTAATGCTAATGTCGGGTAGGACAATTGGTTATTTGATGCTCTTATTGCTTTAAAACCTACTTTTCTAAATGTGAATGCTAGTTGGCACATATTCATGTAGCTGATCTCCTTTAAGATGGCTCTTGGGCTTATCATTTAGTCCTGTGGCAATGAGCAGGATTATTGATGTCAAGGTTCTAGATCTTGCTCTGGTACCAAACCAGGCCACACATACCATGTGTTGGCAAATCCTAATCTGACAAGCATGGCTCGAACTGGAAGAAGAGAAAGCAGATGAGGAAGAGGAGCAGAAGGCGGTGCAAGAAGACAATGCCAAGGAAGGGGAGAAGAGGTGGCATGTGTATCTTGAGGAGAGGACGTGGTAGGATCAGTGATTTAAAAAGCGCTAGGCGCCAAAAAGCGCCAAGGTCCAAAAACGCCGAAGGCGCTAAGCGCTCGCCCGAGCGAAGCGAGACGCTAAAATATAAAAATATATAATATAATTAATAAATATAATTATTTAAAATTTTAAATTAAATTATGCTATTAAATTAAGAAAATCTATTAACAGTATTGAAAATTAATAATTTCAAATAAACCTAACAATATTAACAGTATACAGTATATTGTTAACAGTATACTGTATACTGTTAACAGAAGGAGAAGAAGTGTAAGGGGGTGCTGAGCCTACTGACTGAGAAAAGAGGAAGCAGCAGTGGCAGCGGAGTGTAAGGAGGCAGCGGCAGTGACGAGCGACAACAACGGCAGCGACGAGCGGCGACAACGGCAACGACGACAGCGGCAGCGGCAAGAAGCAGGAGCGGGAGCAAGAGCAAGAGCGGCGAGCAGCGGGAGGCGCGAGCGGCGACAGCGGCAGCGTTTGCGAGCAGCAACAGTGGCGACAGCGGCAGCATTTGCAAGCGGCGACAGCGACGAGCAGCGGGATCGGGAGCAGCAACGGCGTGGGTTAGGGTTCGGTTGTCACTTATAGCAGTTTTAGTTGGTTCGATTGAACCAACTAACCATCACATATAAACCATCAGTTTTAGTTGGTTCAATCCATTTTGATGTCGAAAATAGAACAAACACATACACTAGTTATATTGAAAAAACTACATTTTCCATATGCGCATTCTTCACATATAAACATGTTTAAACTTTAAACTATGAATTCTGGTACAGAGTTACCGAAAGGAAAAAAAAATGTATCGATGATCCTGATAAAAGTGAGCAAAAAATAGTGTATTAGTTAGGAAGATGAACAATTGGTTCCACAAAAGGTGAGAACTTACTTTCTTAAGCATTCATCATAAAATCCATAAACTTGTGTAATCTGCAATGTGATGCAATAGTATTTAGTTTAGATCTATAAGGAAAAAAAAGTAAGACAAAAAAAAAGATATGCTGATATATCTAATCTCCAGTGCAGTCAATTTGATTTGGTTCATTACAAAAAAATATATCAAGCTACAAAAATATAGACCCAATAATGTCAGCAAAAATAAGAAAGAAATGACATGTACCTGACGACTCTCATGATTTCCTCTAAGAATAGTGATTCGCTGAGGATATCGCACCTTGAGGGCCACCAAAAGCTGGTCATACCAATCAACATGTTATATACAAGGATGTAAAGTTACATAAACAAATAAACAGAATGTTCTAACAGAAGCAAAGATGTGCATCCCAATTAGAAAATTTTATTCATTTGAGTTCAACACTTAGAAACATGGCACACTGTAACATTCAACTCAGATGGCATAAAATGAATATAGCTTATCAGAGAACTTTGAAGATAAAATTCAAATTTCTGGGATTCTATCCTCATGAAAAACTTAGCTTATACCATGGTCCCAGCACAAGGTCAACCATATGTTCAAGAGCAAGGTCAGTAGATAAATTGCCTCGAACCACAAATTTCTAGAACTTCACAAGAAAACAATATCTTGTTTCAATATGATATTACCATTTAACTTTGCCAGCCACACCATTCAAGGTTAAAAATAAAGTGGCAAACATAGAGCAATTCAAGTACATAAATGCATGTACAGACACAAAAGTAACGCCACAGAGAGGTACCATTGATCACCATGTCATGCAAATCGATGATTAGGATTATATAGAGTAGCATGTAGATATACCTGAGGCGAAGCAACTAAATGATGTATATTAGGAATGCCAGTAATGGAACAATGGCATCATCAAACATGAACATTTATTCCATGTTGGGACACGTACCAGTATTAAAAAAAGAAGAAAATCAACCTAAAAATTAATAGATCTCTACAACACTAGCATCCACCTATTTCAAGTCAATAGCATTAAAGTTTTTTTAACATGTTTTCTACATGCTAAACAACATAAGTTAGACATAGCTGTCCCACACAATAAAAGAAACAAGTGATGCCTTTTATCAAATACTAAACTTGGAAATGGCAACAGGTATATCACAACATTCAGTAGTTCCTATGAGGCACGTATTTTGACACTACATAGCATACATGCACAACAGAAATAGAACACTTGCAGCATCTACAATATTGCATGGAGAGTAGATTGTAAAAACCTTCTAAAGCTAATAAGGAATGCAAAAAACTTGTATTTCCGAAGTAACTGAATTGAATAAGAAGTTTCTATGCCATCTAATGATGCACATCATGGACTGCTTATCATCTTCTGTTTGTATTTTAAAAGTCTTTGCACACGTATATACATATATGGACATGAATCTCTTTGTATATTGTAAAAAATATCTATATTATGTTTACTCTTTTGACCATTAAAACTTTGGTTTTTTTGTCAAAGGATGGGTAAAATCTGCACACAGCTTGAATTTTAAAACCTTGGTCCTGATCAAAGTCCTGTACTTGACTGACATCTAAGCAAAATAATCACAAATGCCCCTATCAACCATAAGACATACTTCCAACAAGAGCAAATAAATTTATAACCATATCATCAGCACCAATATCCTGAAATAGATGGGAAGACAACCAACAAATAACAAGAGGACTTAATATTAACTTGAAAAATCAATAAAGAAACAGATTAAACTATTTCAAAGTGAAACAAAACAAGAGATATTTTTTCTTTACTACTCATAACCGTATATCACAACCGTATAAAAAAACTTAATTTTTTTATGGGTTGATATAACTGATGGTTTAATGGTATTTCTTAAGTTTTTTATCTTCTTAAATAAAGACCAAATGAGAGTGCCTCTTTACAAATTCATGAGAAAGAATAGTAAAGTCTATTATTATAAAGTTTTAACCTCCTAAGACAAGCAATACATTTTTTTAATTAGACTCCAGGTTACCAGTATATTTGTCATGTATATGCACAACTATATTAATAATATGAGCATAATGAACTGATAATAAGTATATGATAAATTAATGTTAACTCAGGACTAATTTGATTACAAGATATAGAACCATTTCATCAGCATGTACTATATTAAAATGTAGGCCTTCATATCTTAACAGACTAAAAAGTCTGTTGACTTACAATTGAGAAGTTCATAACTACTTGATCTAACCATGGGTTGTTAGTAATATAATTTCCTTTACACTAAGTTGTATTTCCTAAGTTAATACTCTATAGTTTCTAATTTATAGCACTCCTGAAGTGCCTCTTAAGCTGCAATTTCAGCCAAATGTTGAGCACACAATTTGCAATTATCTGGAACACAGCATACCCCATCCTCTTGTCAGTACATTGCTCGAATATTATCATTGACACAGTATTGAAGCATATGCTTTGCTATACATACCTTATTTCAGCCCATAACAGAATTTTTGGAGTTAGAAAATAATCCATGATATTTCAATACCTGAAATAACATTTGTATATTATCGATTTCTAGTTAAATCCACTATATTGCAATCGAGATCCCATCTCCTTTGACTCAAAAATAATTACAGCCCATAGCTACAACTTCCCATGAGGCTAATTCCAGCTTCAACTCCCTTCATCCTCCACTGAAGAACACCTCATCATTTACAAGGAGCATTGGCAGTGACACTAACAAGAGACCAAAAAGGTCCGAGGTTCCTTCTTGCCCTATAAACACACAAGGAAGATGCTGATGATCTGTTTGGGAGAAAAAGAAAATGTTAACATTCACGAGCGCACCAACAATATCTAACTGATCACTTCTTACAAACAAAATATTGTTTCATATTTTGTGAAATATTTACATTTAACAAATGTAATACCATGTTCTTAGTTCACAAATTAATGCTACAAAGTCCTAATTAATGCCCTGAAGTCAATTTGATATTCATCCATAAACACTGTGCACCCATTTGTTTTTTTAATGTATTGAGAACCTCTCACTACAGTATGTATACTCCTAGTGATTGTTAATCATAAAATAACTATTAGAAAGTTAATTGCCATTCACAGAATAACAATTAGAAAGCTCTTAGTACCATGATGAATGCTACAAAGTCAATACAAGTAATACTATAAATCAATATAAAGAACATAAATCAACTTGACCCTCTATTATCTCCAGAAGAACTATTGAGAAAATAATCAAAATTCTAGAAACTGACATTGATCAATTAATCTTTCATGTCACTGTAGCATGAATCCTGTGCAATGCATAGGTTGACAGCTAGTTTGAAAAAACTTTATGAACGCGGTCATCTATATATCCAATGCATAATTGGAACAAAGGAAATTTTATGCAATGAGATATTTCAAGAAAAACCACATGGAAAGTTATGGGTAGTAGCACAAGGTACTTGAAAATTTGTTTACCACTCCATGTCAATAGCTACATACTATACTGACATGGAAGTGACACATCAAATAGGTAAAATTTTGCTTTTTACAACTTGATGAACATGTTCATACTTTAGCCCGATCAACTTGCTTGGCTAAGATAAAGGACATAAGTTCAATAAACTTGCCTTATGCTGGGCCCATGGTTTTAATCAAGGCAAGGTGTCTAAATCAAACCATGTCACGACCCTCAAATAGTCACTGACTCACTGTATTCCTTTTGGTCAGAGGAGATTGAGACTTTGAAATAGTCCAACTAAACAAGGTATTTTTCCCATTTTTCTCTCCTTTTCTTTCTTTCTCCTAGTTGCTTTTCTTTACACTTTATTATCCTCAGACATACCCATGCCAACATGGCTATTCTACATACCTTACCAACAGCAGTGCCTAGTGCTAGCAGCCAAAGGCATTTCAATGGAAGGGAGATCCTTGATAATACCTACTTTTAACTTGCAATTAAAGCTAGCAATATCTCCACATGTGCAATGTACATGGAAATGTAGCGGAAATCATTTCTTTAGTGTTCTTGTTTACAATTCACAGAATATATCTTACCGAGACGAATGCTTAGGATTATATCTACCAATGACAATGACCTTAAGTGCCTAATCCTGAATATATGAATTAAGAAGGTTTTCACATTATATCTAGAAATGCATCTATGACGTAACCAACAAAAATCCAAAGCATGGTTTCTCCGACCAAGGACCAGTACCATACAATATAGCTCAGTAACGGTCAATAGTCTTATTTCATGAGATCAAGTGATACATGGTAGTATACCATCCGGTGTTTAGATACCATACTGATCCAACAACTTATCAAAATCAAGATTGAACCTGTATTTAAAACCTTGCTCCAAAGTTTTATTGAAGACAGAAGTCAAGCAAATTTTACTTCTTTGCTGCAGGAAGCAACATGTATCAGAGGCATAAATGCCAAAGAACTTACAGAAGGCAACCAAGAACACTTGCTGACAAGCAAAGCACATATATGTAAGCATGCATCATATAAGTGTATGCTTACAAGCATTCTCCATGATTACAAACAAAAATTGCTTTTGATAAAACAACGTATCCAACATCTTAATAAAATCAGAACAGGTTGTCTATGCTAGGTTTGAAAGAAAAAGCTTCCTGCCCTGGAAGCAGTGTAGTCATGCATTCTAATAAGAAAATGGCACAATTTTTGTCTATTAAAGTCAGTACCCCAGATATGTAATGAATTCAAATATTACTTGCAATAACAGCATAACAAATAGTATAGTCTATAGTTGACAGCAAAATAAGAAAGGAGAAATTTTCTTACCGTAACAGTTTCAACAGAATAGTATCCACGATCTACATAATCGCCCATAAATAAGTAATTTGTATCTGGACACTATCAACAATAGAAAGGTATCATCAATCCCACAGCTAGATTTAGAAGCACAACTTGTACTATCTATCCAGATACCTAAATCACATAGTTTCATCATATTTAAAAATAATAGAGGTACATACAAGCAGAGCAGCTAACAAAATGTAGTACCTTCCCTCCAATTCGAAACAGTTCTGCAAGATCATGAAATTGCCCATGAATGTCACCACATATCGTCACAGGACTCTTCACAGGCTGCAATGAAGTAAATTACGTCCGTTAACCTGGCCCAAAAATTATTCATCTATTTCATCAGTGTAAGAATGGGAAGATGCACCTATTTATAGATCAGAAGCTACCAGAAACAAAAGCAATCACATGAAAAGCAAAACTTAAAGGCATACAAGTTGATGATCGAGAGGAAATCACTATCGAGCATGTCTGATGGGTTCAAATCGCATGCTTGAAAATAACCTTCATAATTGAATTATAACAGAGATCTGCTAGCAGCAGTTGACTGCCCTCACAAATCTTTACATTGATCAGGGCTACTTATAGGTTTGCAACCTTGTGCGGTACCTATGAGACAACAGATTGAATGTAGGCCTCCCAAAATGTACTAAAGGCAAGCAAATGTTTCCACCATATAATTAGATGATGGTTCAGTGAAACTAGGGAACTTGTTTCTTACAAAAGTCTACAATGTTTATTTTTATTTCTAGTTAGGTTGAAGCGTAATGAAAAAATGATAAATTTAATTCCAAGACTTCTTCCAATAAAATATAGGGTAAGTCTTAGTGGAGCACATTCAAAAATTCAAGTCACAAAAAAACTTATTTTCTTGTAATGTTAAGCTTATGAACAAAGACCTTTCCCAAATCCCATATTGGCGGGATCCGCATGTGCTAGACCACCAGTTTACTTCTTCAAAGTAGATGAACAAGACATTCAACAAAATAAGGTTATATGTATCACAAAACCAAATAATATTATGGTAGCCAGTGTCTAGCAAACATTATAAAGAAACCAAATCAAAACAGCAAAAGTACCCGATGTGACAGGAATTAAAAATAATCACAGATTAAAGAAGAATAACGCACGGACTCCCATTAATATAGGCAAGAAATGCCTAATTATTAGCTCCAAATAAGTTAAGAGAACTTTGAACCGAAAGATCTTAAAATCAACTTATTTTAGCAGATAATTGTGAAAAACAAGGCAGCCAAAATATTTGAAGCTAAAATCAGGATTATGAACTTGAAAGCATCTGAAAGGAAAAAAAAAAGGTGGAAAATTTAGAGCTGCCACTTTCTAAAATATTAAATGATGAAGCATTTGAACACACTAAAAGTACATTTCTTTCAGAAAGGGATGTAATAAAGGAACAAAAAGGCTAATTTAAATTCTTTGACCCTTAACCATAATTCATCAGCATTCAGCAAGCTAAAAAATCAGATACTTTTACTGTCATAACAACTGAACAAACCCGAACCGTATCTTAAGAAGCTATCATGAAAGTTGAAGGTCCTGCCACAGCCAGCCAACAGGCAAAGTGCTCAGACTCCTTTTATCCAGAAATTTATAGAAACAAGAAATCCTGTGATCAATATAAAATTGGTCAATAAGTATGTCTTACCTGAACATTGCTTTCTTCCATCAATACCTCTTTGGCCTTCTCACACAAAACCCTAACCTATATGACAATATTATTATTAGATCTCGAGACAAAGTTCATGATCAAAACCACAATTCTACCAATAACTCATAAAAAAATGCAGAAGTCATAATCAGATGTGTAATGTACAAAACTGAAACAAATTTGTCTTACATATTTATACAATTATTCTTAAGTGTTAGCCACAAGGGACAATAATAGATACAAGAAATTTGCTTCCACAACAGACAAAATAGACAATTAGAAATGCATATAACAAATTTAACAAAAAACTTTCTTATGGCCATTGCAAGCCAGGGACCACAATTTTGATGTATTTACATGCACATCTAAAGTGCAGGGAGCAGGAAGAAGTTCAGTGAACTAGGAAAACAGTCCATCCTGTAATCTTAAAATATTTTGGGATGTAAAAAACAGCATGACTTCTGAAGGGTCACAATCAAGAAGGTAAGGGAAGACAAAAGAAAAAGGAAAAGGAAAATAAACTTGGTTCTCAATTTAGACAAGTTCCTGCCAGACTCAAGCAGTTGATCAAAAGTTTGGAAGATGCAAAAAAATCAACACATTGATGGTCTAGAACATAAAAGTTGATGCTTAGTTTTTTGTAGAAAGATTGATCTAATCTTACCTATCTTTGCTAATCCATGGGTCATCACAAAACTAAGGCAAGCGTCTTAGCCATCACCACCCACGTCCGCATTTCAGGTTCATGTAAGAGATGCCAACTCTCCATAATCCTTGAGTAACCAATGCAGCAAGAATGCCATCTTTGCTTTATTTCCAATTAATAATTTGAAATTACATATAAGAATTAGCATGCTCATTTATCTGTAGCCTTATACAGGTGTGCCCATCTATTGCATATAGGCATGAGTTCTCTATCTGTAGATATATGTTTCTTCCAATTCATTAGTATGCATTTCCTTTTACAAAACCTCATTCTGAACAGTTTTCTATCTTTAAAAACATTATTAAAGCCAAAAAACCTTACCAATCAGAGTCTTTATTGCATGAATTATGACAATGAACGAAGCACTATAAATTATGTGAGACATAAACCAATTAACTCGATATCATTTCTCACATTTAACAATCTTAAATTTCCTTATACCTTGCAACTGAACAACAAAATAATAACTGAATAAAATACATTATCCCAACAGATCAACCATATGTCTCTCGTATAAATCGTTAGGCGTCTACAAAGGAAAAATAACTTTGATCAGATCCAGCATAGGTAACCAAATGTCCACAGAGAAAAGGCCTAAATTCCTCGGAAATACTACCTATTTCTTTGCAAAACTAGTATTCCTAGATCGTACACTAAGTCCCTAACTTTCTAACAGAAAACACATCAACCGACCCTGATCCGTCGAGATCCACGGGGATTCGACCACCATAACCAGGATCAAACAGCAACCGCCCATAAAATAAGCGTTTAAACACAATCGCACAGCGATCGGATACGTCGAGAAAGAACAACCTCCTGCTCGGAGAGCGGCTTGCACTGCATGAGCTGCTCGATCTGCTCGTCGAGGTTCCCATGGCGGCTGGGCGCCGGCAACGCGTTTGCGCTCATCTTCCTCTCCTCTGCAGCCCGCGGGACGCCACGGGACGCGAAAAAAACCCTAACCCTAGATTTCTTCGTCGCCTCCCGGTTCCAAGGCCCTCCCTTTCCCTCCTTTCCCTTACAGAAATCTTTCCTTCCCTCGAAGGCGAGAAATGGCGGAAGAGCCAAAAAGAAAAAGTAGGGGAAGAAGAGTGAATTAAAAGAGGAGGAAATCAATCGATCCTTCGTCCATTTAATCGTGTCGGGGAGAGGGTTGGAGTACTAAAACTGTGTTCCCGGAATTGTCAAGGGATTAGCTGTATGGACTCAAGCAGCATTAGAGTTATGTTATGCGGTGGCAAAATTTCAGTGGTGGATTCTTAAACGTTTGTCGGGTGGGTCTTGTCTTTGGATGGTTAATTATCGCGTAGGCTGCTCGGAAGGACATTGCTGAAGAGATGCGCATTGCAATATTTACAATTTTACCATCAGTGACATGTACGCTTGATGATCTACTGGAGCTTCTCCCCTTACAATCATCTCACCTGAATTAATTAGACATTAAGATCAAAATTGCATCAGTACGAGACATTGTTCTTTTTGTTAACAATGAATGGTAAGATCATAAAATTCTTAGATTCATGGATGTTTCTACTATAAAAAAAGTTATTTCGACCTTTGTTTATCATCCATGAACAAATATGTGGTGATTGAATGGTAGGATGCGGATACATGTTAACAAAATAGTTAAGTATAAAATATCAATAATGTGCAACAAACTTAGTCATCAGATTTGGTGTATTTTGCTCTTTTTATTCATCGGTAGATTTGACCTAATTTTGTCCTTTATTTGGCATCCATGAACAGATTTGGTTTTAATTGTTTGATCGGATGCTAATATATGAACTAGTTCTTAAATAGGGCAAAGATATATTCTCTACTCTTATCTATAAAACTTACGCTAGCGTTTGTGTCTGATAATGTCAAATGATGCGAGTATCATTGTACTCTTGTTTTATCCTTTTTATATTTGTCAAAACAGATAGTCTCACAAGTGGATTCCTTTACAAGTAAACGAGCGGCTCAAAGAGAAAATGTCTTAGTAGTTAACTACATATTACCCCTGGTTAGTTACCTTTAATGTTTCAATTCCTATACCTTAAAAAGTTATATTGGTTTCTTTATAGTTACGAAAATGAAATATCTAGATTTATTTGTACTAAGGATGTCAGTTTTACTGGCGGATAAAAAGATAATTTTAACGTTCAACGACGGACGATGGCATTGCGAGCGTCAACGCCGATGCAGTTGCCTAGCTGCCTCTAATGACAATAAAGTCTGCTCTCACCGCGATACCACCTGCCTCCACAAGGAACACGTCGCATGCCTCATCATCGCTCACCCCCTCGCCAATGTAGATGGTGATTGCTGCTCCCCATCCCCCGCTCTTCTACCCTCTTATTCTCTTAGGAGCAGCACCTTGAAATCCCCAAATCCCTCCCCCACCCATTTGCAGCTAAGGATGCCTCTGCACACCCCTTCCTCCGCCTCTCTCTCCCGGTTTGCTCCCACTTAGAACTCTCCACCACGCGCAAGAAGTACTTCATCGCCACCCCCAACCCATTCATGGCTGTGTTCGGCCTCTACTCCAATGGCCTCCCATATTATGATGATGATGACGTAGACGAGCTCTTGTTAGTGCCCAATGCCACGCCACATAGGGTGTAAATTAAAATTCATTGATTTCTTCTTCCTCCATCTCCAATGCATTCATGAGAAATTGATGATGGAAAAAATAAAAAATAAAAACAATGATCTATTATTGTTCTTCATCGTGTAATCAACGAATCATTTCATCATTGTTCATTCTGTAGCTCACTCAACTACCTACTAGGAAACAGTGATTATGGTTGATCGCATCACCATGTGCAATCGAAACCTACTAGCAGACTGATACTGGACCCTTCGAAGAGCCCTCGCTTCTTCGCATCCTCCCCAAACCCATGCAACAATCGGAGAGGTACATGGTCCAAGTGCCTAGGGACTTGGTCCTCTACATCCCGTCGGAGGGCAACACTAGTTGCGCGAAGGCTTACTCTCACACGATGGACATCGTGCCATAGAGGGTGGTGTCTGTTATCAACCCAATTGCTTCAATGGCCTCCAGCACGATGGACACCACCCTCTTTGGCGTGACATCGAGCACTAACCGAAGCTCATCCACGTCATCATCGTCATGCAGGAGGCCAATGGAGTAGAGGGCAAGTGTCGTCACAAATGGGTCAGAGGAGGGCGACAGAATGCTTCTTGTGCATGGTGAAAAGTTCTGAGTGGGAGCGGATTCGGGAAGGGAGGGGGTGGACAAAGGCATCCTCAACCACAGCAGCAGAGTGAGAGAGGGATTTGGGGATTCTAGGACACTGCTCTCATGAGAATAAGATAGTGAAGGAGTGGGGGGATAGAGAGTGACCACCACCATCCGTATTAGCGTAGCTTGGGTGACGATGAGGTCAATGATGCGCTCCTTATGGAGGCGGGTGGCGTCATAACGAGAGCAAACCTTACCATTGTTAGAGGCGGTCAGACAACTGTTAGCGTTGACACTAGTGACAATGATGTCCACCACCACAAACGTTGTCCATCATCGAATGTTAAAATTATCTTTTTATTTTTTATTTTTTATTTTCGTCAGTAAAATTAACTAACAAAATTATCTTTTTACTTTTTATTTTTATGATTTCATTAATAAAATTAACAATGTTAGTATAAATAGATCGGTTACTTTCGTAATTATAAAGAATATTAATATAATTTTTAAAATATAAGTATCGAAAAATTAAAAATAAGTACCGAGATAATATGCAATTAACTCCGGTAGTCAGCCCCTCGTGTTACGGTGGGTCCGCATCCATGAACGAGTCGTTAGGGTTCCTTTTCGCGGCTCTCCTCGCCCGGTTCCTTTCCTCCGTTTCTCCCTTCCCTCCCGCAACGCTTTTACCCATCCCGTTCCAGGCTTTCTACTGTCTCTCCTCCACCCAGTTCCTTTCCTCAGTTTTACTGTCTCCGTTTCTCTCTTTCTCAATCTCTCCAGGTATCTATGTCCCTACCCTTTGCTTTGGTCGCCGAAATATATTGGGTTTTGGTGCTTTTCCTCAGCACATCTGTCTTCCATTGTGTTTTTTCTGTTTGGATCATCTAGGGTTAGGAATATATGATCTAAGGTGGTTGGTAGGTCGAGACTGTTTCCTGAATTATGCGAACTTCATGGGCTGATTCGGTTGCGAACGCCGAGAGCTCGGCGTGTGCGATCGGTGCTTCTGTAAGCATAAGCAACACTGGCAACACCAACGCCACTGCTGCTGTGGTCATTGCCGCCCCTCGCCCTGTTCGCGCTGCCTACGTCCTTCCAACGGTGTGCAGTCTTCCAAACTCCCAGCGCCAGCCCCTGTCTATGGTTCTTCTGCGGCTAAATTACCATCTGGGCCTAGAGCGCCTTCTGGAGGAGACCGATGGGGTGGTGGCTCTACTAGAGATGCAGGACGCCCTGGCTTTGCTGGCGGCCTGGGTGGAGGAGGTGGTTGGGGCTCAAGGAGCGTTGGGTGGGATCGGAGGAAGCGTGAGAAGAACCCTTTCGCAGATGATGAAGAAACCACTGAAGTCGCGTTTGATGGTCAGGAGACTACTGGCATAAATTTTAATCCATATGAAGGCATACCTATGGTGGTGAGCGGTGAGAATGTGACTCCGCCGGTGAGCACATTTGCTGAGATTTGGGGGATGAAAACACACCTGTGGACGTGAGCCATGTTATTCCCATCTTGCTAGCTGGACGAGACCTGATGGTCTGTGCTCAGACTCTGGGTCAGGAAAGGCTGCAGCTTTCTGCTTTCCAATTATTAGTGGGATCATAAGGGGACCACCTTCACAGTGGCAGCGGGGCTCGAGGGCAGTGTATCCTCCTGCGCTTATCTTGTCACCTACCCGTGAGCTCTCGGTTCAAGTATGCATTCTTTTTTTTCTTGAACCTTGTTTGGAATGTGTTAACAGTTTATTTAGTTAACGATTGTTACAGAATTTGTTTTTTGGGTATGAGATTACTTATTGCATTATTAATAATTGATCTTTTCATTTAACTTTTTTCCTCGGATCAATTGATTCCAGAAGTTTTTACAGTTATTATGGATATTATTTCAATCGCAATTGGTATCTTCCTATAAGGGTGTGTTTGTTTGCATGTCTACATAATACTGTTTTATTTTGAGAAATTTCTTTCTGATTTTTATCCGATAGGAAAACTATAAAAAATCATGCAAATTGTTTCTCATATTTTGAGGACAGGTTAACCTTTCTTTCAGATTCTTTATTTGAAAAATGAGAATAAATCATCTCCAATTTCCAAGAAAAAGAAAAAAAAAAAAAGTTGCCCTGCATTCGAAACACGACAAAGTAAAGGAAAGACATCTTCATTTTATTTGCTTATGGTCCAAGCAACTTACTTTGATTTTTCATGATAGAGTTTTCACTAGAAAATTTTAGTCACTATCAATGCTCATCTTAAGCTCAGATAAAAAAAGTGAAGGATTGCATTAGGTCACTAACAATCAAAGTAAAATAATATCAGATCTTATTAATAGTCTTCATTATAAAATTTCTTTTCTCCTTTTTCTTACAAATAAATAGATTATAGAAAAGGGAGCCAAAATATACATGTAATGCTATATTTTATTTCTTTGGATAGTCCAGATGTTGATAATTTACAAGATAGAACCACTTTCCTAAAGTCTGACTGCCCAGTCGCAAAAATTATCCTGAAGTTGTTGAAGCACAAGAAGAAGAGCAAAGGACAATTGATCAAAAAAGAAGTTGGTAAACTTTTGCATTATTAATTTGGATTATCTGTTAGGTCTTTTTAACACCCATCATCCATCTAAAAAGTCTTAGTCAAATCATCAACTTCTTGTACTTCTTTATCTGTTGTTCTCTACCATTTATTATTGCATTAATTTCTTCAAAATAAATTAATGATACTGTATATGAGCTTTATATGTAGATTTCCTTGTATGCAACTAATATAACTCATTCTGTGTTGGTTTCTGTTATTGACATCTTAGATACATGAGGAGGCTAGAAAGTTCTCCTACCAGACTGGTGGATCCCCAATCAATTAGCAGGTTCTTCTTTTCTCATTTTTAGTTCATTTGACTTTGAATCCCCTATTCCTAACGAATGCCTTTTGTGGAAGCCCGTTGTTTTTTCTGTGTTATTTTATGCAAAGTTTAGTAATTCTAAATGATATGTTTTCTATATTTTTCATGTCCCCATCTAAATGTTGAAGAAATTTAATACATTAAGAAACTATATCTTTTTGTAGGTCAGCTATTTTTGAATATATATATATATATATATATATATATATATATAATTTGTTGGAGATAGATTTTAGTTGTCTGGGGTAATAGTTGGGAATAGATTTTTATTGTCTAAGGTGATTATAGGCAAATATAACAAAAATGACAAGATGCCTGGATTTTAAATAATCATATTATATTTGATTACACATATATATAAAAAAAAAAGATAAGCATTCACAAAGGCTTTAAGTCTTTTATCATGTCTTAATATTATGTCAGTCTTAGTACCAATTCCCACAACTTAGTCTAATGAGATACTGTTAATTTTGTTGAGCCGTGTAAGTTTATCCTAGTCCAAAATGCTTGAGTCCCAAGTTAACATTAAGACATTCATTATCCTTTATAAGTTTATCTTGATCTTTATCTACTATTACTATTAATGTTGGACTTAATCTAGGTGTTATAAACTTCTTGTTAAAGCTTTTAAAAAAGAACATTCCAAATTATTAGATTTTCTTTTTTCCCTCGACTATGTCTTGGAGCTCGTGCTCTTCAAATCATGGTGCTACTCGGAATTTTCACTTGCCCATCACGTTGCGATTTTCACTTGCTGATCTTTGCAACTGTCTTCAACGCTTGCTACTACCGTTGGAAGCATGCAACATTCCACGTGACACTCTTATTTTGCCATGCAATAATTTCTAATTGGACTGAAAACACTATTTATATCTTTTTCCAGTCAGTTTACCATGATGAAAATTTTGGGGGTGATAAGAACTTTTTTTCCTTGTAGACACTAGTTGCGAAGGAGGATATAAACAATTGGATTGATCGGAGATTGTCACTGCCAGTTTGTGAGTGCACGACACAGCATGCTGCATGCATTCCACTATAGGAGCAACAGTGGAAAACAATGACAAATGGTTACCTCAGGAAGCTTGCCATGTTGCACGACACAAAAAAACCCATCATATAGTGATTTGAGGAGCGCGAATCCCCAGGTAAAAAGTAATGACAATATGATAATTTAGTTGTTTCCTATTTAAACCTCTAACAATCACTTTAAAGACATAAATTACCAAAAAATAATAACTTATAGCAAATAAACATATAAATGGCAAAATAAATGTTGCAGTTGGTATATTTATTGTGCACTCAATTAGGTGTTTTTTAAAAGAATCCTATTTAGTAAAACAAATATTCATCTTAAATGAATAAAAGAAATTAATTTTAAATTATTATTATTTATCCGGACTTCAACAATTCACATGCCCCTCCTGTTATTGACTTATTAGATGAATCAATTGCTCGCAGGCCTATGTACTCATGCCCCTCCTGTTATTGACTTATTACATGGTGCCTATATTTACAAAGGCCTATGTCTTTGTAAATATACCCTAGATAGTAGAATTTATAGATTCTTTATAGTAAGCTCTGAAATTTCTGAAATGACACCTTGATTGAATCTAAATATGCATGATTCTTTAAAAATATCTTTCTTTTTAAATTGTCCAGTGACTTCTCAAATGATTCTTCTTCATTTATTCTGACTCCTTTATAACCCATCATTCAAACTGAACCCACTTTTTAATTTTGTCTTAGTCCTTGATGCGGTTGAGTCTGATTGGTCAAGCACTTATCTGACAACAATTCCATGTGTGGGTACCATAGTTTAGCAAGAAAATATAGCCAACAACAGATTTGCTGTAAAATCTACAAGCATCATCATCTGATAAAATCAAACTGTAGGTGGAACTACTACTCGGCTAATTTGTATGGCAACTTCTAACTCTGGATTTCCAGTTCATATTGTGATGTGCATTTGTTAGTGATTCATGTCAACCTTAAATTTGTGGTGGATGAGATAATTGTTCTGCCTTCTATATTAGTTACAATTTTAAGCAATATAATTGATTGAGTGAAGTAATTTTCTTTTCTCAACTGAAAAATGCTGCTTCTCCTTTTAAGAGTCATTCGTCAATCATTTGTTGTTTAAAATAGTTCTTGTAACAGTATTGTTATATTATTCTGTTGCTTGTGACATTGACAGGAACGGGAACGAGCACTCAGATCCTTCCAGAGTGGTGCTACTCCAATTCTAGTTGGTGGTCATAGTTTTCATAGTGATTCCTCTATCAGGAGCAGTCGAGACGGTGATTATTGACCTTGATATTAAATGTCACGATCCGAGTTTGATGGACTAACCGACGTATAACTCCGTTTGATCTAAATCATTGATTAAAATATTTGAACCAGAGTTATCGTACATAATACATTCATCAGATTCTTACAAGTCAATATCTTTACTCACTTACGATGTGAGTTATAATTTTGATAATATTACATACATGAAGGTACTAAGATAGTTATCTTGTCTGTGTTCTTCAACCTGTGTTATACCCTACTTTTTGAGAGCATCAAACATGATTGATTGTTAATATGGCCAACTGCAATGATTCAGGCAGCCTCATTTTCAGTTCATTTGCTTTAGTTTCCATTCTTCTAGGGTTTAAGTTGGCGATCGTAGAATATTCAATGAGGCTTAGAAAATCCTTTTTGGGTTGTTTGTTTGGTTTAAATGGTGGGAAAGTTGATGGGTGATATGTTTCTCATTTTTATGCAAACCATTTGGGTCCTAAATTTCTGACGTACTCAAAACAGTTGTTGGGAAAGGGGAAAAGGTGGCTTGCATGCTAAGTCCTTGTCAGAACCAGATATGTTGATTATGGAATATGAACAAAATGATGAATTGATTATACTTTTAGTTTGCCAACCCGATGGACCATAATGATTCTGATAAGCTGTAGTCTTGCCTATTTGTCTCCTGTGTGCTTATCAAAAGAATAATACTATAATTAAGATTTTTTAGGGACAAATTAATAATGTGTTGCATGTTTGAATTGCTCAGCTAGTATCATACGCACAAACCTGATGATGATGGGGTTCTTGCGAGCTCTGTAATGTTATCTTACCTCAAGATTGTTTACAGGATGGAGACATGCATGCTGTATGACTTGATCCATTAGATTTGTGATTATTTGCTTGGTTAAATGGTATGAGCTTTTTTTTTAATTTATTCATACGTATCAGAAATCGATTAATGAGTCCTCTAATCTGACTTAAAGAATATTAAGATAATAATGACATTCGAGTCTTTCTCTTATATTCATTCACAAAATTTATTAAAGATTTTTTTCTCTCAATTTATTAACCTAATATATTCATCCCTATATCCACATATAGCCAATATCCCAATTTATTACAATTATAACCATGATAGGAGTATTTTAGATGCTATTTGCCTGATTGGCATGACAAAACCCACCGCGTTCACATCGAGGTGCAAACCGTATACGTCGCTGCTAATAATATCCACAGCTCCACGCCATCTCCACAAATCCATAACAACCAACGTCTTCCCTCTTCTACTATTAGAACATGACAACACTTCAAAGGATACGATTCGAGAAGCAACCCCCATCTTGTGCTCCCTAAAGACTGCGCAAACATCTCTCTACTTCTCCCATCGATCGAGCCAAACGGGAGGAAAAGAATAGACCGATGACGACGACGACGGACATGTCGAAGCTCCAGCGATCGGCGATGTCGTTCCGAAGACAAGGGTCGTCGGGTCGGATATGGAATGACCCGATGCGTGGGGTGGAGCTCAACGGCGCGGCCGTGCCGGTGCCTGAGCCCGTGACTTCGATCCCCGAGCTCAAGGCCGATGCCGCGGTGGCCGTCCCGCCTCAGGTTCCACCGGTGAAGAAGAAAAAGCGGTGGCGCCCCTGGTCGGTGGGTTTCTGTCTCTGCGCGAGACCCACTCCCGCCAACGCATAGAACGTGTTTGATGAAATGACATGGTGTTGCCGTAGCCAGTGCTCGGCGACCAGACCACTCCTGCGCTCCGTTAGGTTCATCCTTCGCGGTAAACGTTATTTTGAGTTTAGTTTGACCAATGTTGTAGATGGAAATGGGAACGAAAAGCTTAAGAGGAATAGAAGGGATTACATCATACATTTATACCACATGATGCATAATTTTGCAGCAACATATTGACTCTTTGTGATGACTTTTTTTCTGTATAATTTTATATAAATTTCATTTTATGTCACATTAAAAAAATTCAAAAATTTCTTGTAAATAACTCAACCATGGAGGTGTTTTGTTTTAGTTATTTAGATAGTATAATTATTTCCTTACCATGGAATTGCTTATCATGTGTGGTAATAACCAACTTTGTTTTAGGTATAAAATAAGCATATATACCTTTTAAAATTTGTAAGATTAAAACATGGTTGTTTTCTAAGAATTATCATAAATCTCATTAATATACCATTATTCATCTCCTCTAAATCTCTTTTCAACATTGTTCATCTCTCTTCTTTTAGCTTTTTTTTTTATAAAACTAATCTAAGCCAAACCTAATTAGGCTCAAGTTTGGTTTTCAAACTTTACAGTAAACCTATATTGATAAACTTCATCGTAGATCAAGTCTCCTACAATGTTTCTACTACTATTATCTTTTTGAATTTATTTTAGCTCAAATGCTTGATGAAGGTAACTGTTTTTTTATTCCTCTTCTTTAGTTCTTTTAACTCATCACAGTGAGAGAATTTTCTTTTTCGACTATATTCTTTAAAATTTTTATCGACAATCTCATAAACATCGTAGGCTAGACTTGAAGATGATATTCATCTTAATGCTTTAGTACTCATAAAAGTGAAGGATGAATTTATGATTCAATCATGTTGCTAGTAGACAACGATCATGTCTCTAATCACCTCTCATCAGCCTATCTTGTTCTCTCTTGCTTCTCTTATTGATTGTATCTTGAATTTGGTTTAGGTATCAAATTTAGATTTTAAACTTGTTCTCTCTTGCTTCTCTTATTGATTGTATCTTGAATTTGGTTTAGGTATCAAATTTAGATTTTAAATTTTATTTTTGATAACATGTAAAAATCAAATAGGTTTATGGTGAGACGCGAGAGAAAAAAAAGAGTATGTACAAGAAAGAAGAGGTGATTGAATGAAAAAGGAACAAAAAAAAATTTTGCTTGCTCAAGATGATGAGTAGATTCTTTTGTTAAATTGATAATAATGTTCATGATCACGATCTTTAACTATGAGCTCCATGGCGATTAATGTCGAAATTAGTAGATGAGAGCAATACCAAAAAGGTTGAAGCAACTCTCCATTTAAACCAAAATTAACATGAGAAAAGTTATTGTAGGGGGAAGGAGGCTATGATTGCAAGGGAATAAATTTAGAGAACACACAATAAAATGCATTGTATATTTACGAAGAAAATAATATTTTATTTATATGAAAAAAAGAAAATACAAGAAAGAAAAACCCTTCTAAGTTAGCTCAAATCCAAATATAGAATCTCTTTGTGTGGATAGTCACATAAATCTAAAATCCTAAAGAATTTTTTTCTTGCTTGGGCCACTCTAGATTTACTAGAATAATCTCATGAGTATCATCATTATCACATATCAAATAGGATATTTATAGAGCAACCAATCCTTAATGTTGATGTATTCCTATTTTCAAGTAAAAATCTTTTCATATTTGAATTCCTTACACTACAAATCATTTTCAGTTGTAAAATTAAAAAAAAATAATTACTGATTCTAAAAATAAAAATAAAGATAATTAAATAATGAAGAGAGAACCAAACTAAGTTGTTGACCCCATCCACCACCATATCAGATTATTGAGAAAAGGACTTTGAACCCAATTTGTCTCTCAAGAAAACAAGGATTGAGACATCTGATACAAAAATTACTCCTTTTCTAGCGTTGGATAAAAAGAAAATTCATCAGCATATGAACCAATTTAATATATTAGCACTGACTAATATTTTTAAAATACATTTATAGTGGTTAAAAATATATATTGTCTTATTATATACACACACACACACAAAGTGATACATATTAATCAGAATCCAAACATTTTTAGATAATCAATGCAACTTTACTAAGTTGCATGAAGAAACCTTATGATTTGTACCGACAAAAAAAAATAGAGTCACTTTCTTTTTCAAATGATCAAATTGTTCTCTTATAAACAAAAAACAAAAACAAAAGTTATTTTTTCGTTGAGACGCAATTGGGTCCAACCGGTTTCCAATCAAACCGGTTCAATCTTAAACCGGAACAACAGGTTATCATATTTCCAAATGGAATTATAATGTTTCAATTCAGTAAAAAATCTATTAAAAAACACTGTATATTGTTAGTATTTATTGGCACTCTTCCATAATAAATGAATGAAAATATTACAAAGTCTTTCAAAATATGTATCTATAAATTGAAGTCTTAATGAGAAAATTAAAATATTTGAAAATATATTAAAAACTTCCTAATTTCCATTATGACAGCTCAAACTCTCTTATAAACTCCTTTTTCAAATCTTAGAAGTTATAGTAGAGTTAATAACCAAGATTATGAGAATTTGAACTACACAAGGCTTAGTTGTAATATTTTGGTTTAGTAAGAAAAAATTATAATTGGGTAATGTTGCCACCCATATTTAAGGTTAAGTGATAAAAAGTGAAATTTTGTTACCATTTATTTTAGAATATGTCAAGACCTCTTTAGTTTTTATCCAAAACCACCCAAACTTTATATAAATCATTTTATAAAATCTCAAGACCTTGAGACCTACAAGAAAGTTGTTAATTTAGGTTGTGGGAATTTGTATATAACTCAATTATAGTGTCTTTTAATGGAGCCTTAAAGCATTGGTTTAGTAACCAGGATTAAAAATATTATAATTGGTTAATGTCTCATTCATTTTTATTATTGTATTTTATAATAAATAAACACAAATATTATAGGATTTTTTTAACTGAATTTAAGGTTGATTGAAAAAAAAAATCACAATTTATCATTTTTATTTTGAAATACAGCAAAATAATTTTAATTTTTGTCTAAAATCATTAAATAAATTCTCAAGTTGTTTTATGAAACCTCAAAATGTATAATAAAATCGAGAATTAATGTTGGTGAGAATTTGAACTAATTATAGTCCAATTACTATATATTTGAATAAACTTACCATATTTTTAAAAATGATTTTTTTTATTAAATTTATGATATATAAGATGCTTATCATGTAGACTTGAATTTAAGAATTATTACTTCTACAATAATGTATTTACTTTTCCTTGAGACATAAGGATCGGCTCATCTTTTAACGCAAAATCTATTAAGGTTGGTTTTGGATTGTCCGAGTTGGATGTCTATTCGGATTCAATCTTTTTTTTTTTTTTTGAGTCGATCATAGGAAAATCTATCGAGCTGGATATCTAATCCCTACAAAACTAAGTATACTCCTCCGATGCTCAAATCAGTATTGAAGTCATGGAAGCTAGACTAATCAGACAAGTTGAGTTTATTAATTTTTTATACGTTGAGCGGACCTATGGGACTCCCTTTTATAATGGATGCATAGGGTGTTAGATAGTTAGTAGAAACCGATTGTAACCACCTTTATTGACTTTCGACGGTTATGCATTTTTGTTAGATTGATTAGAAATATACTGTTTTTCACTAGATATGTGTCAATTACCGACTTGTACATGTGATAATGAAGCCACGTCCTGACGATATTAAGGTGTCAACCAACTCATATATGTTATAACACTTGAATTAAAATATTAAAATTTTATGAAAAAACTTTTTCATGGGATAATATCTTACTTTTTACTTATATTTATAATAAATAAATAAAATATTATATGATATTTTAAAATACATAGACCTAAAATTAAGATTAAGTATAAAAATGAATATTTATTATCCTTTATTTTAAAATATTTTAAAAACTTAAATTAATCATTTTATGAAACCTCAAAAATGTATAATAAACTAAATATTTAAGCTTGGTAGGAATTTTCTAACTGAAACATTATTATGATTTTTTAATAGACATAACACTTTTTATTATTAAACTAAAACACTGTAACTTCATTCAATAAATATTATAATCAATTTGATAACATAGACACTTTAACTCAATTAAAAATACTGCAATTGGTTCAATCCAAGAATAGGGGGTTTGGTTGAAAACTAATACATCTCAAATGAGTTTTTATACAATTCTCTCGCATATTATGGAAATACGAGTAACAATCCAGAAAAGATACGATGCTGCTCATTTTGAACTTAATGATTTCCTTATTTGCCTCTCTATATTTAAGTTTTAATGTATGCTTTTTCTTTTAGATATCTTTGAAAAATTCTCACTAAGTATTTCAATCTTCAAAAATTCTCATAGTATCCCTTTGTTGTGTGAAAAGAATGAACCTGACTTTGCCATTATCTCTCTTTCCTTTGCCCTATTAAAACTATAGATACCTTCGTGAACCCCTATCGAAGCCACGTTACCCTTGCACGAGAAAGGATGGAACGTGATCGTGGCGACCCTCACCATCATTGTTTATGGCTCTCATGTATATAAGAGGGTATGACAAGAGTCTATGGAGGTGGTGACTCTCATTGTCCACACTTATCCCTTGCGTGTAAGAAAGGGTCCGATAAGATTATTGTCATTGTTATTCATTGCACAACGACAAAGACGATGAGTCTCACGAGGTTTAGAGGAGGTAATGATAGATCTTACGAGGTAGAGGAGAGAGAAGACAATGCAGATTAGATGTCGAGGCAAGTTCGGGTCAAGAGCAAAATGGTCATTTAGAAAAAGGATAATTTGTGAGAAATTTTGAAAGTGGATAAGTTGTATCAGAATTTCACAAAAATAAGTTTTTTTTTTTAATTCATCCTATTTCTTTTAGATTAAAAATAAGTAAATATATCATATTAATTATTCTCTTAGATGGTGTCCATATAATAACATCGAAACTTAAATTAATATAAATATTTTTCAAATATTAATAGAAACATAAAATGATGTTCTTTTTGAAGTTAATTATTTTCTTATTTGCTTCTATATATTTAAGTTTTAACAAATACATCTTTTGGAATTAAAAATTTACAAATACATTGTTTTGATTAGTCTTTGTGGATGACGGTAGTATAATAACATCAAAACTCAAACCAGTATAAATATTTTTAACTATTAAAAAAATAAAGAATCAAATAATTGACAAAAGTAATATTTTTCAACTTTTACCACTTGCCAAATGATATATTTTTTACATCTTAATTATATGTGTGATTATGGTATATTAGACACACTTATCAAAAGTTGAAGGATCAAAATTTAACTTGATATATTTTTATATTTACAACATTAATATGATTGTGGTGCAATAGACTCGCTTGCCAAAGGACTAAGTGTTTAAATCCTAATTTGATATATCTTTCAATTTAAAGTATTAATTTGGTAATGATATATTAGATCCATTTATCAAAGATTGAAATATAAAATTTTATCTGATATATTTTCATACATAAAACACTGTTTTAACAGATCCACTTAGTAATTGATGATTTATTGATTTATTTAAACAGTCGATTCTCATTCTCATTTTTTAGAATACGGGGAAAGAAAAAAAATGATAATTCAGTTATAAAAATTTTAATTTTTTAAAATTGAAATAATAATCATGATTTTCACAAAAACATAACATCTATGAAAGATTTAAACATCTAAAGGAATGTATATGTGAAATCAAAATATTTAAAGGGATATATATAAAGTATTAAAATTTAGATGAATAAATATTCTAATTTAATTATATATATTCCATGCGCTCAATAAACTATAATTAATTACTATTAATCATTGTTAGCATTAGTTCATTTGAATAAGAAGAATATTATATATATATATATATATATATATATATATATATATATATATATATATATATATATATATATATATTGTTATTCTCGATTCTTTTTTTTGTCCTTCGCTTTATATTGTTTTGCCTTCTGTTATTACTCAATCGGTAAACAGCGGAGAGGAAACGAAGAGAGACGATGGTGGCGATCTCTCTCTACCGCGGCAACCTCCACCGGGTCCCCGACGTCCCGCGGAGGTGGCCGTTGCCGCCGCCTGCCATCTCCCTCCGCCAGTTTAAGATCCTCATCCGCAAGCGGTCCGAGGCCCTTTCTCGCCTCTCTGCCGCCCCCGTTGCCGCCACAACCCTAGATGTCAAGCTTGAGGGGAAATCGAAGGAGGAAGTCAAGGGCGACGACGATGGAGCCAAGATTGGCCTCTCTGTACGGGAGTATTCTTCTGTTCTCGATCCCGAACCCTCGAATTCCCAGCCGAAGTGCAAGGAAGAGACGAGGGATCATGAGGCGTTTCGAGAGTCCGAGGTCGGTGCTTCCGCTTCAGATGCTCCGGCCGGTGCGCCTTCCACCCGGGAGGAGGAGGAGGTTCGTGATTCGAAAATTGGTGAAGCCGGCATAGTCGATGGAAAGTTTGAGGTAAGAGGTGCGCTTGTAGTTGATTCTTTTATTTCTGTGTTCCATGAAACCTCGTGGATTATGTTGCTGATGCTACCGAGTCCATGTTTTGCTAGTTAATCAATTTTCCATTTCTTTCATTTACCCAATAATCTTCTGCTGTAAAGAGATGATGGACTAGTAGATTAGGGCAATCACAGTAGAGAATGGAGCAAAAACTACATGACTAACCGAATTTGTGTTTATCTGTAAATAAGAGAAGATATACAGAGATTGTGTTTCTTAGAAATTTATTGAGAAGAGGCTAAGCAATGGTAAATATCAAAATAATTGGAAAATGAAAGGAACCACATATCAGATGAAAGAAATTGTGTTTATCTGTAAATAAGAGAAGATATACAGAGATCAAATTGGTGTCTGGGAAAAATTGCTGCAATTCAAAGCTATTTAACATTTCATAGATTATTGAGGACTTCCTTCTTCGAGCTCAGGGTATTAGAGAAGGAACTGAACAAAAACTTGTTAAGATTCCTTTCACAAGAATATACAAGATAAAGCATCTTTTGCTCCAATTGACATCTCTTATATAGTTTAGTCCAGGCTTTGTTTCACAACAATAACAACGATAAGGCTTTAATTTCTGATTTTGTTTGGTCCAGTCTAACTGATTCCTTAACAATCTAACTTGTTTGGTTTTCTGGAGCTAGGCTTGCTTCTCATATTTTGGAAGCTTATGGTTTTTACAAATATGATCAGGGTGGAATTGAACTATAAACTCTGTTGAAGCTGGTCCCCATTGGGGTGATTCTGAGTAAAGTTCAGAGAGGGTAGTTATATAACTTTTCTCAAGGGGGTATTGTGAGGAAATGAAGTTTAATTGCTATTTGGATATTTTTGGGGGAATAGTATAATTTAATTGCTTGGGGTAGTTATATAACTTGATGTTTGGGTCAAAGTCTATCTGCCTGCAAGATAATGATGGTTTGTTGACCCTCAAAATTGTATTGCTAGCAACCTTACCTTTTGTAGGAGGAGAGAACTATGTGGTTTTGGATCATATATCTAGAGCATGGATTGGTCATTTTGTGGCTCATGATAAACCGAATTTGGTAGCCATATTTACTTTCTATGAAGATATTGATATGGCAGCAAATATGGACACTCTGATATTGAACTTATTTAAGTTCAATTTTAGTATGATTTAGGTGGTGATGGAGGTGGCTTATGTGCTGTCATTTTTGGAGTGATAGATTAGATTGTTAGTCATTGAGAGAAGGTACTATTGACATGTTTTCAGATGGATAAGCTAGCAATGGAATTGCTTCTATAGTTTCTTTTCAGCTTGACAATGGATTTGCTTTTGAAAAGTCTTGGGCAAGTAAGGTAACCAATGAATACTATTGCTTCCTTTTTCTTGCAGCTCCGAGTTACTACTTAGGTCATTATAATGGTATTAGTTTCATGGGTGACTTAGGAACACCTAGCAATGGCTGTTAGATTAACAATGTGCCAATTGTGAGGTTTTAGTATGGGTAGACATCATAAAATTCTATTTATTCTACCACCATTCAGTTCTGATAATTCGACCTTTCTGCAGGAATGTCATAGCTTTAGGGAAGAAGGTATATTAGAATTTGTATTTATCACGTGCAGTTTCTTCCTCTGATGTGCATAAAAGTCTATAATGTTTAAATGGATCCAAAGATCACACAAAGTAATTTGTGGTTTTCACTTTAAATACGGTTCTTGGTTTTTTAATGTTTTCATCAATTATTCTCCCAAATTTTACCTGCCTGTGCTTATCATGTATTTCATCCTGCGATGGATGTGCTCTAAGATACTTAAGTAGAATCAAAGAACACAATTAGTAACCTGCGGCTTGTACTTTGAATAATGCCCTTGATTGTGTCAGACTTCAATCAATTCTTCTTCCATATTTGAATTTTTCTATGGCTTCTTGGAATAACATTTCAATCTTCTTAACAGTCTTAGATAATTTTTACTCAGTTGATGTCTATTTTTATGACACTCGGGACTTCATTGACCTAACTGTTATGTCCATCATTCTTGTATCTCTGAGAATTGTATGAATGCCAGACTTTAGAGTCCACTGTCTTTAGCTCATATACTGCTTTGTTTTATTAATTTGGCACTGCCTCTTAGGTGAGAAACAAATCTGATGTTGTTAGTGACAAGGAGGAAAGAAAACGAGACTTGGAGAAGAAGTTGCATGTCTTGAATGAGAAGAAACACAATCTCGTCCAAATGTTGAAGCAGGTAAGCTTCATTTTCAATACGTTTATCCATTTCATTTAGTATGGTTATTTCCAATGCTATAACTTGGTTTTATGGGATTGTTAAGAAAATCTCAAAATATCAACTAACAATATAAGTTGGATTCAAGCATGACAGTGTTTTCTGATTTGTATGTTTATGCAATAGTTTGTTGAAATGATTGTACTGATAACGAAACTAGAGAAATGATGATACATCAATTAGTTCTTGAAAATTTTTCTTAAGTTTCAGTATAGGAGAGGCAACAAAGTGTTTTTCTTTCTGAAATCTGTAGATTCCATTGTCCAACAGATCTTAAATGCCGAAGAAGAAATAAAAAGGCGGAGCATGCAGTCACCTGTTTTACATCCTTCAATTCCCCAAAAAGCAGAGATGACACTGGAAATGGGTTCTGTGAAGCAGGTCCCCAAGCTTACTGTAGAGGTTAATTTTGGTAGTGATTCAGGTGGGGAATCAGATGCTGCAGCTAAGAACAACAGTCATGTACGACAGTTGCATCACACCCATAGTACATCTCCATCTGCAGCATCTTTAACAAGGACAACATTTGGCTCTTTCCAGCATAACACAGTAAGTGGTTTTGTTAAAACAAAAGGCTAATCAATTTTATTTTATGCTCCTTACGATGGAAAATATTTTTATTCCTGTTAAGAACTTTCCCTAAGTCTTAATTTGCTATGCTTAAATTGTACTTTTAGTTATCTGAACTGATGTTATATTAGCCGGTTGCATTTTTAATGAAAGTTAATCTTTCACTTATTTGATGATTACTGTATAATTTGGGACTTATCTCATACATCTTGTGATTTTCTGAAAAGTCTGTTATGGCAAAACAAATCATTTTAAAAAGTAAGTTAGCATGCTGTTGCTGAATTTTTTGTTTAATATTTCTGGCATATTTTATTGGTTCTCTATGATCCTTCATTAAATGTTGGCTAATGGTTTTAAACTAACAGAATTGACTTGATCACACTGTCATTGTTAGTACAATGCATTTCCATGCATTCCTGCTTGGATTTTCTAGGTTTTCACGTGGTACTTTATTGAGAGGATGAACATGTTTCGATGGTCTTAGTGATCTATACCATTCTTGATTTAGCTCAGGTGTTCATAGTTCACTTTATTAATTCACAGAAAAGTGATGAGAGGAGGGTAGGGGATTAGAATCCACTTTTGACATGTGTTTATTGGGGAACCTTACCTTATGGCAAGGTGCTGGGTATCATAGATTGTATGAGTTCTAACTTGACCTGCATCCATGTATCACTGAAGGAGGGACTTTCTTGTGATTAAAATCAGGTCAATTTTGGTAATTGTGATTGAGCTTTTATAGTTGAGCATAAGTAGATCTTGGTGTTTGTGACTGGACTTCTACTGCTGACATGGGTCAGTCATGATGCTTACAACTGGACTCTTCTCTTGGCAAAGATGTGGGGGTTGAGCGAGGAGAACAAAGGACCCGCTTTTTGGGTGTTTAATCTATTATCAGGTGTGATTGGAAATGAGTCTAGGGTGATTACACCCATTCGGTTTTAGAATGACTGATAGTTGTCTAAAGTTTGATGAATCATGATAACTGCACAGATTGAAGCCAGCTGATCTGTTTTATGGCAAACCATGTTACACTTAAGTATATAGTGTTACATTTAAAATTGAACTATGGAAGGTGATATATATATATATATATATATATATATATATATATATATATATATATATATATATATATATATATATATATATATATATATATATAGTTTGGTTCTTTCTGTAGGATAATGAACAACCCAGTTTAGTTTTAATAATTTGAAGCTATATTGAATTTTTACATGAATCACATATACCTATTGTGAAATGTAACAACTAAAAATTGTCACTGCATGACATGAGGGAGTGCTGAAAGTATTTACTATGCCATTTCTATGGGCATGCACTTTCTAATGGCCAACATAAACACAATGTTGACCTGGCAATTCGACACATGGCCTGCTGACTTCATGGTTGCTCAACACTTGTTGGCCCCTCTCGGTTAGCATGACAATCCTCCTACTAAGGATGAAAGTCATTGTGTGGAGAAAAGCGGAATAGAATTGTGTTGCAATTGATGTTGACTAAATTTATAATGGATATATTGCGTAAACACCCCCAAGGTCAAAAAGCTTGATTTAAAAGTTGGTCATCTCAAAAGGTTGTATTCACCTAATACAGAAGTATCAGACAAAGTGTCTGGTAGTCTACATAAACACACAACAAGTTTTTAAGTTTCTGCCCTTAATAATTTTCGCTGTATGGATAACACAATATCTAGATGTTGCTTTCCTGCTGAAGCCGGTAAAAAGAGACTTTAAAAAAAGATCCAAGTTATCAGAGTTCCTTCTTCGTGTCTTAAATTGCTGTTTTTGTCTTCACACCCTTTATGTTTGGAAGACGCCACCTTTTTGTCTCATGTTATATAATGTTTTAATCTGCTGTACAATATTTCTAAACCTATATGTCAAAAAAGTGAATTCAGTACATTCATATAATGTTTATGAGTTGACATTCTGTTCTTTGAAATGTATATCAAGTCAAAAGCAAGGTGTTTACATGGAGGACAAACGATAAATACTAAAGGCATTGGAGTTTCCATCTTTGTGTCTTTAAGACGATGTTTTTGTCTTCACACACTTTATGCTTGGAAAACTCTGCCTTTTATGTGATCTGATGTTATGTTCTAGTGTACAATACTCCCAAACCTATATGTCAAAGAAGTATAAAATTAGTCCTTTCGGATAATGTTATTGTCTAATGTTATTCTTTGAAATGTATACCAAGTCAAAAGCAAGGTATACATGGGCATTCTCCACATTATGGAATTGGCCTGAAACTTAGGGCTTTCTCAGAACAATTGGCCTTTTTATATTATCGATCATTGATCATTGTTTTATGAGTTACACCTTTAACATCGTTTGATCGTTAATTAAGCTGCAGCATTTCTAACAGTTATGGAATCTAATGCTTAGCAGGGTCTTCAAAATATTAGAGCTAGCATGACAGCCACTGGCTATGGGCCAACTACTCCGAATTCATCGGCAGGTGGTGCCATGGTTAGTCCATCACGCTTTGCTCCTGTAGGACATCAGAGCCAGACGCCGAACCTCACTCCTGTGGCATTGCCTGTCAACCATTTTATTGCTTCTTCGCCATCACCAGCAGCATCTGGAGGTGCTTCCTCTGTCTTCATGGATCCTTGTCTGACCAGCTCCTCATGAAACACATGCAGTGTGCACGGTTTATCAGCTACAATGATGTGGTGCAGCACTCACACTCGTCGTGCTTAGGGCTTCGTTTCCCTATCAAGTGGATGTGGTTTACTGCACATTCATAGTGGTATCATCTGCAGCAGGGTTTGATGGCCCCTTCTATGTTCAGATCACAAGTAGCATCCATTCTTGGTCTTACTGTGGAGTGAACCGAGCCGATAGCATCTGTTGGTGTTCCTGATCCAGTAAGTGGGCTTAATCAGGGTTGGAAACTCCTCCTTGTAAGCATTGGTTGTGAACTGTTGGACTGTGAATCCCAAAAGCTGTAGGGTCTTTTGCTGAATCTCATGATTGGAATGAAGTATTGACGCAGCATCACTGGACGTGCATTATTACTACCTTAAGCTGCCCACATCTGACATAACCATGGTTTTAAAAAGGTATTGGATTGATCGATGGAACCCGCAGAATTGAAAATTGAAGAAGATCGAACTATTTAAATAGTTCTAATTTTTATTGTCAAAATTAATAATATTTGAAGTTATTCAAATTTTTTATTATAAGGATGAAAAAAAAAGGAAAGGCTTAATATATACAATCTTACCTTTATAAGCAGAAAAATCATTTCCATCATTTAAATGTTGGTCTTAAGTAGCACAATAGCCTTTTCATGATTCTTCCAAGTGTCATGTCTCTTATCAAATTATGCCACATTAGTTAGATAATACAAAGCTGAGAAATTACTACCTTTGACTGATCATTTACGGGTAGAAAGGCTGTTAGTAAATAACAATAAACAACTAAAATATAACCATTCGAATAATCAAATTCATAGTTACATCGGTTCTTCTTAGAAGGTTTTGATTATGGAACAACAGACTACTCATTAGCCACACACAGCAATTTCTTGAGAGAAGAACTTATAGAGAGACTCCAATAGACACAGACCATCAACTAGTCTCTAGCTTTATCCATATATCATGGCCAGCATGCTTACTTCTCTCACGAGTTCTTAGAGCTGCACAATAGAAAATACACAAACCAAATCAGGTTAATTGCAACCAAGCTAGCACATCCCAACCCATAAACTAAATATGTATCTCCACTTGTCTAAGCCCATAACACACAAACTAGCCAAATTAGAGAAACCTTTCATGTTGTCTAAAAGTTTCTTGAGAACCTGAAAACAAACAAAGAAATAAATGCAAAAAAAAATCGATCTGGAATTTATATCAAGAACTAAGAGCAGCGTTACCTCATAAGTGATCTCATGGTATGGTGCATAACCTATTTTGATATCACCGTTGCCAAAGGAACAACCTTAGCCCAGGATAACCGTTAGTTCATCAGCTACCTTCTCTCTTTTCTTGCTTTGAAGGAAATCTTATGTCTAATCAATAACTGGGGAATTTGATTTAAAACTTGTTCCCTAGTTGTTAGATGACCCAACAATATGCAGGCATACAATTAGGAATAGCATTTTCATCATTTTCTTAAGGAACTATACAAAAACAAAACCTTTGCTCTCACTGATAACATCATAATTTACTACCCATAATAAAAAACATGCCGAGTGAAAGAAGGACAAGCAGATCAGGCTGATAGCTGAAGCAGCTGTAAGAAATCTCAAATACTAGAAAGAAAAAAGAACTCTCGAGTCACAGAGAACATAATTTACAGAATGAAACAATTCAAATGCATCTTGCACAAACCAATTTCACTCGACAAGAATGAGTTACAAGTGATACGGTCATCATTTAAACTTATATAGTGTGGATAGATATGAGTCTGCAATCTGAAATTACATAGCAAAGAGGAGACAAACTGCAGAGGAGAATGCTTTGGCAGATATTGTTAGAAGGAATAGCATATATATAGACGAGTGAAGATTCCAAAGTTAAAGAACAGGATCAACCAACTCCGTAGATCTGCACATGAAAGACAAGAACATGAAACTTGAGAAGGCAGTGAGGAAGTACTTTTTCATGGTTGGGCAACCATCCTTGAGACCATGGAGTGAGAGTTGAAAGGAATCCAGGAAAACATTGCACTTAACTTAAATCAGCTCCAAAGCTTTCCATGAAAAGCAGCATATAAATACATGTTTTTTTTTCTACCACATATAAATTACATGTGTGAGGTGTTATTCTATAAGCTTAGATGGTGTGATCCAGACAATATGCTGATAAAATAGCATCATGCTGAGAGAATACAGGGGTATTCTATCAATGAAAAGGCTATATATGTCAACAAACAGAAAACGAAGCTGGTCAATGTTTAGATTAGAATTAATCACGAACACTTTTGGAGAATGTAGGTAATCTCAACCAACCGAAATGTCATAACAGTGAAGATAATCTTGAAAAGAGTACAATACCTTCAGGCTTTCCATTCATTAGCATACTGGTTTTTCTCTCACATTACTCCATCAAAGTTGAGGTGCGAAAATGCTCTGAAATCGACAATAAGCATTGTTAAATCACTTTAATAACAGCTCACCCAGCATTGTGTAGGCTCAGATACACTTTCATGAAAAAAGGAATCATAGTTTTATTTTTATTTTTTGCTGCAAGGAGAAAAGGTCAACTTATGTTAAGTATCTCAGTAAAACATACAATATTTTTACTCCCATACCGTAAGGATGGCCAACTTTCTTCTAAAAATTAGTTATGTAAATGTAAGCAAGCATTGAATTAGTGCCCCAAAATGATTTTTTTTCTTCTTTCAATCCAAGACCAATGACTGCCAGAAACAACAAAAATTATGTTCAAAATTGAGGGACAAAGAGAAAAATAGGAGTTAAGTTCTAAAGCAATTACACGCAGACATACACAACAACGCAAAAGTGCATTACCTCGAACATGGAACGGGCGACCTCCTTGGCGCGGCCGAGCAGCGAGAGGCTGCCCCTGCAAGAGTGCACGGTCTGGAACTGGTCGATCCGGAGCTTGAGGGAGATCCAACTGCCTTCAAAGTAGATGAAGTCGGAGGAGGAGGGGTCGAGCCTGATGGTGTCGACGTTGAACCAGACGAGGTAGCGGCGGATCTGGACGCCCTGGAGCTCCTCGATGGCGCCGTACTTGACGACGCCCGACACGCGGGGCTCGTAGTACACCACGTACTCGAAGTCGACGTAGCAGGCGCCGTAGAGTTTGGTGACGAACCGGCCGCCGGAGGCGAGGGAGAAGGACTTGACGGTGTCCGGGAGGATACCTGGCGGCAGGCCGTACTCCGGGAGGAGGTCGTAAACGGTAGTGCCGTTCGACAACGAGGCAGGGGACCCTGCGCCGGAAGCGGGGGAGAGCAGAAAGAGGAGAGGGAGGAGGAGGAGGAGGAAGAAGGAGGGCGCGTTGGGAAAGGAGAACATGGCGAGTTTGTTGGTGAGGTAGCGACACCGCTTGCTGTGGAGCGATGCAAGATGAGATATAAGTGGTGGTCATCAGATCGGTCCGACACCGAACCGGAAGCCTTGGCGTCGGTTCAGCGAACCTACTTGACCGAACCGTATTGTTAAATAATATTTGCAAAAAAGAAAAATAAAATATATCTTATACGAAAAATATATAATATGTAAATGATTTTTTATCTATTTTGGAATCAATTATTCATGGATTTTTTTATATCAACATCAAGTTCTGTACAAAGCAATTAGATATTTATTATAGTGTATAAAGAAGTCTCTATCTCTCCTGGCATATTCTAATTACATTATTTTTCTCAGCATATGCATATATCATCTTAACTTATTTTTATCATTTTGTTTCCTATCAAAAATATCCTTTTTTATTTTTTAATAATTTTTACGTACATCTCAATATTCTCATTTTAACGATAAATTTTATTTTGTTTGATACTTCTTTTAATATATTTTTTTTCTCGTTCAACCTTGTAATTACAGTGACTTATTGTCCTTAAAAATTTTAATTTCTTCGATAATACATAAATAGTTGGGATTTATATTTTAATCTTTTTATAACACAAATTCGAGTCTTATAAGTATGACATAAACAAATAAATGAGTGTGAGGAGAAACAAGACAAGACGGAGAATCAAACATAGAGAAGAAAAGACAAGAACATGATGCAAATAGCAATTGTCGTACTCATGCACACACAACATTGTCAAATTATTTGGATCAAACACCAACATTTAATGGTGAGATGAAACGCCCTTTTTATTACTATTTAAACTTGTTAATATCATCAAATTTATTATTATAATATTTTTAGTATTTAAAAGTGAGTTTGAGAAATATTTCTCCCCATCAAAATATGAGACTTTCATATTTGTTCTCACAAAATTGTATATATCATAATTTTTATTTTTTTAAAAAAACTATCCAATAATTAATTTTGGTCCTTTATTTTTAGTACATACGTAACAATGAAAAGAATTATTATATTAGCATTAATCTTAAATTCCATCAGTATTATCTTCAGAAAAAAAGTTTTCTTATTTGTCCTTGGTTATTTATTGCATTTTATGCACTTAACCTTTTCCACAATTCATCTTAATCTTTTTTAGGTATATTCCAAAAAGTTTCTTATTTGTCTTTATGATTCATTAGATTATTAGTGCTATGTACACGATTTATATTCATTTTATAATAAATAATAATAATAACTAATTTTATAATTTATAATGCCTTAGCAATGTATATTTTAATTCCTATCCCTGTTCAAAAATTAGCATTAATAATTTACAAAAAAAAACTCATGATAAATTCTTATTTCTTTGATTATTTTTCAATTGGTTTCAATTCCATCAATCTGATTCGATTAATTTTGTCTGACATGTTCTTTATCATCCCTATGGCCATGGCATCCGACAGACAGGTCAATTCAAGAACATGGCTTTCTCAGTGACAAGGCCATAAAGATGCATTAATAATAGAGTACGAATGAAACTTAATGCAACAACTAATGGACAAACTCGTGCAGTGCAAAGGAGAAGGCATGATTGAAGAGTGCGACATGAAGTTGATGACCAAATGGTGCCAGATCACGAGCTGAGTGACTGACCCACAGACTGCAATGCCTTTGGATTTTGTGTTGATTACAAGTACTTGGCTCTCGCAGACAACAGCACAAGGAAATAATAGCTTTAAAGAAAAGCATTCGATTCCCTACAATGAATAAGATACAATACAACACGAGACATCAGATAAGGAAGGAATACTCGATGAAATAAACACTCGCGCATAAAAGATGAATCTCTCCTTATCAGTTGTGAATGAGTTGTTCTAAGAAAATTATTCTATCAGAGGAGTGATGTTTATTATGTTTGGCATAAAGCAGAAGATCGTTTTTAACAAGCTCATGCCACAAAGTCAACTGGTTCAGAAAGCAAAAGGTTCAACTTACGAACACTACGGAAGCAAAATAGAATGAGCAGACTTGAGCAATCATGCTACATCCTCTCCAAAGCAGCAGGGCTGATCGGAAACACACCATTTGATGAAACAAGAGCATCGACTGGAACATCTGTCTCGGTCATTGGTATCAACTCATCCTCCACAATTTGCACCGTGTATGCAAGTGCGACTGCAAGGAGCCAAATATAGATCCAAAAAATTAGAATACTGGCCTTAATGGGTATTTGAGATCCCATAACATGCAATAACTACAAAATATATTTTCAGTATGTTATGTTACAGTTCCATGTAACTAAACATCCACTGCCAATCAACCGGTATTAAGCATGGCACTGATAAGGTGTAATATGTAAATGTTTTATGAGTAAACACTTTACCAAACTGTCAGACAACTTGTGTATCTCATGGGGCATTGAATTACACATTAGTACAAAAGGAAGAATATACAGAAAGAGATGTACCTCGCAGTGGCTGTTTCCAGTTTTGCTGATTGGCAAGCTCCTCATATTTCCGCAGGAAGACATCATAGTAGCTTGTATGCACAGAACAGAATTCAGAGAAGTCAAAATGAGAATAACAATATATAAAAAGATATTTGCAGTTTATATGTTCTTGCAGATATGGGGTTTTGTACATTGTTATGATTTGAGATATGGATTTTGTGATTGAGGGTTGTAAATTATCTAACATGAAAAAAGAAATGGGGGGACGGAGACTAAAGTTCACAGAAGGTAATAGAAAAAGGGGGTTGTTTGAGAATATGGTTGAATTAACTCTTAGATTATAACAGGATCCTGAACCTGAACTATAGGTCTTTCAATAAAAAATTGATTATTAGAGACAATCACAAAATTTTTGGTTGGCAAGTGCAATTTCACTGAAGCAAGCAATAACAAAGCAGAATTTTGATGGAGAGGTATCATCCTTCTAATAAACAAAAATGATGTCTTCTATTTAGTATTGCTAACTAGTTACTGCATGAAGGCATTGTAAATTTTATGCAACACAAAACATTTCACTGACACATTGCTCTAACAAGTGTATGATGCACAAACTCCCATCTAATTCAAAAACTGGCCAAAAATAAATGTGCAAGACATGATATAGAGACTAAGAATAGGACCAAAACCAGTCTTATTCAGTTAATTAGTAGGCATGCAGAACCACAGGCATCATTTGGGGCTTCTTCCTCATCTAGGTTGTGCCAAAGGAGGGCCCATGTGGTATCCTTCAAGCTCCATGGCATGTCTCCACTTATCTCCAATGCAGAGCATGAGTGTCTGTTTATTTAATTATTTTTTTAGATTAATTTTAGGGTTTTTTTGCTCCTACTGGCACACTTTTTATGCTAGCCAATATGACATGGCATGAACCATTTTGACAGCTGGCCGGTATACCCTGTGCCACTGGGGCTTGAATCCGTGTACCTAATTAATATCACTTAATTTGTCATTCCATAAAGACAAGATTTTTAGACATCAAAAATCAAAGAATGATTTTACAGAATTGTCCACAACATTACATTTTGAAATTTTAATCTCTCAAACTTTTCAGCACCTCTTTCTCTTGCATACACACTAATTTTAAGAGCTGAGTTTCCCTAGCATGCTGTGCTTGAAACAGAAAATAATAACTAAAACATTCGGCCAAACATGTAAAGCAAGTTAAGTTACTGGTTTTGCTCATGTTGAGAGTTAACTGATATTGAATTGAATAAGTACATAGTAATGAAGATATCAAACATTTAAGCCTTACCCTCCACCACGACCTAGACGTCTTCCATGCCTATCAAATGCAAGTCCTGCAAATCATACGGAAGAGACAAAAATTCAAAGACATATTGCAGTTACAGAACATGAATTAAACAGATTTACCAGGTAAAAGTAATAGGTCAACTGGTTGACTTGCCAGCAGAACTGAAAAGGGAAGTCAAAGACATGTAGTCAGATACTTATAGCAAATCTGAAATTTGTGTATTGCACATCATTTAAATTTGAAAACACAATTAAGCATCAATTGAACACACTTAGTTTCTAATTTCCCTGTACTAAATTATGAGTTCTTATAAAAAAAAAAAGAGTGACTACATTTCTTCTTTAAGCATGTTCTTGTTGGTTGGAGTTAATCCTTAATGGACATAAAGGGTGATGAGATTCAAGTTTAAGCTAAATCCCAATGTTACTCATAATCACAAAGATCATAATGTGTGTGACAATTATTTATGAGCAAAAGTCGGTCAATATCATTGTAGAGAATTCGGCCAATATATCAGAGTTATTCTTCAAGCAGATCAAATAACAGGTTGGAGAACATAGAACATTACTTTTGGAACAATTGCAGTAAGCAAATGAGATATCGATCTGTTATGTAAACCTAAATACATATATAAAGCATGCAACATAGAATGCCGGTGCCTGAAATTGTGACATGCACCATCAGAAGATCAGGGACAAGCATTGGCTGATAACTTGGAACATATCAATTTGTCATGTCATCGCATGATAAGGCTCAGTACATACCATCAAGGCAGCAATCGAACTCTTTCCAGTCTAAACCATTCACAGGACAAAAAACAGTCCATATATGCAAATTTATCAAAGGGAAGTCAGTAACGGTGCTACTTTCTGTAGCATTATCTTGTTCAAAAGCCAAGATGGATGATAATTGAATTTTTCACACTAAGAAAACCCCTATCAGGCTTTCTGCATACACTGAAAATTATTAGGCATGGATGATCTTCAAAGGGCAGTAGCATAGAGAAAAAATGGCAAATGTCCAACTGACAGTCATGACATTCCACTAGATAAGTAATTAGAAAGGAAAAACCAATGTATCTAAACTACAAATATGGACTGATACTTAGCATGCAAACCCATATACTGATGTGATGCACTTTCCAAATTATGTCAAGTTAACACATTAATTCTTCTATAGACTTAAAATGGAACACAAACATCTAGCTTATAATATATAATGTGAAAAGTAATATTTCATTTCAAATCCAATCGTTAAAGATAATCATTGTCAAGGTAGCATAGAATAGGAATAAGAACAGTAAGCATACATGTGTAAAGTTTACCATAGAAAAGAAGAAGAACAAGCTCACAAAATTGTAAAGTTTACCATCTTCACGTTCACTCTGATCAGAATCGACAGGAGATGGTTCCAATATATTCATTGAATTTTCTACTAAGTCCTCAATAGTTGAGATTCTGAGCATCCTCATATGGCTATTCTTATCCTCCACCCTTGGAACATAGAGTTTTTTCATTACCTGCAAGCCATGTTCTTGACTTGAAAATGAACAGTAAGCATACATGTGTACACCCCTACATGATAAAAAAACTAATAGTTTCTCCAATCAAGAATGACAATATTCACTTGAGCATCAATTTCTGACGATATTTTACCATCTTCAAAATATGATTTTATGTGATATGATTCCTTTACCACATAAAATAAACTGTCACAATTCCCAAAACATGCATCAACACATCAAATTCTGACCAATATCATTGTGGTAACTTATGAGAAACTAGCATTAACACTCTTTATGAGTGTAGAGATTGAAGTAATCATCATGGAAGGCACTCCAAGCAGCATGTAGAACAGGCTTAGTTTAAGAAAATTGTAATTTGGCTGTTACAGTCACATAGCATTCAATCCCCTTTTCGTTTTCGAAATTTTAGTAATCATGATTAACAATAGTAGTGGTTGGCAGGGAGAAGAGAACTCAACTCAGGGAAACAGCTAAAAACATCAGAAATTCATTCTAGACATTTTACATATATATTTTTTGCAAATATAACAATAATATTTATAAAAGATCACTTAAAAATAATTTGACTGATGCTTAATATATATCCATATTGATGCTTTTGGGGTTTTTCCTACCAGTATATTCTAAATCATGCCAATTTATCACACTTGGACCAGCACCCAATTCTGCTTTTGGCAACTTAGGTTCCAATATCTAAAATACACACAAAAAAAAAAAGTTTCACAAATCGCACTTGAATATGGATCACATAATTAGTAATTTTTTTCTGCATAAGCAC